>NC_136856.1:33493943-34093943 GCF_951799975.1 Gobius niger
TTGAGGATGATGATGTTTGAGGATGATGATGATTGAGGATGATGATGATTGAAGATGATGATGTTTGAGGATGATGATGATTGAGGATGATGATGATGATTGAGGATGATGTTTGAGGATGATGATGATTGAGGATGATGATGTTTGAGGATGATGATGTTTGAGGATGATGACGATTGAGGATGATGATGATTGAGGATGATGATGATGATTGAGGATGATGATTGAGGATGATGATGATGAGGATGATGATGATTGAGGATGATGATGTTTGAGGATGATGATGATTGAGGATGATGATGATTGAGGATGATGATGTTTGAGGATGATGATGTTTGAGGATGATGATGATTGAGGATGATTGAGGATGATGATGTTTGAGGATGATGATGTTTGAGGATGATGATGATTGAGGATGATGATGTTTGAGGATGATGATTGAGGATGATGATTGAGGATGATGATGATTGAGGATGATGATGATTGAGGATTGATGATGATTGAGGATGATGATGATTGAGGATGATGATGATGATGATTGAGGATGATGATCTTTGAGGATGATGATGATTGAGGATGATGATGATTGAGGATGATGATGTTTGAGGATGATGATGTTTGAGGATGATGATGTTTGAGGATGATGATGATTGAGGATGATGATGATTGAGGATGATGATGTTTGAGGATGATGATTGAGGATGATGATTGAGGATGATGATGATTGAGGATGATGATGATTGAGGATGATGATGATTGAGGATGATGATGATTGAGGATGATGATGATGATGATTGAGGATGATGATCTTTGAGGATGATGATGATTGAGGATGATGATGATTGAGGATGATGATGTTTGAGGATGATGATGTTTGAGGATGATGATGATTGAGGATGATGATGATTGAGGATGATGATGATTGAGGATGATGATGATTGAGGATGATGATGTTTGAGGATGATGATTGAAGATGATTGAGGATGATGATGTTTGAGGATGATGATGATTGAAGATGATAATGATTGAGGATGATGATGATTGAGGATGATGATGATGATTGAGGATGATGATGATTGAAGATGATGATGATGATGATGATTGAGGATGATGATGATGATGATTGAGGATGATGATCTTTGAGGATGATGATGATTGAGGATGATGATGATTGAGGATGATGATGTTTGAGGATGATGATGTTTGAGGATGATGATGTTTGAGGATGATGATGATTGAGGATGATGATGATTGAGGATGATGATGTTTGAGGATGATGATTGAGGATGATGATTGAGGATGATGATGATTGAGGATGATGATGATTGAGGATGATGATGATTGAGGATGATGATGATTGAGGATGATGATGATGATGATTGAGGATGATGATCTTTGAGGATGATGATGATTGAGGATGATGATGATTGAGGATGATGATGTTTGAGGATGATGATGTTTGAGGATGATGATGATTGAGGATGATGATGATTGAGGATGATGATGATTGAGGATGATGATGATTGAGGATGATGATGTTTGAGGATGATGATTGAAGATGATTGAGGATGATGATGTTTGAGGATGATGATGATTGAAGATGATAATGATTGAGGATGATGATGATTGAGGATGATGATGATGATGAGGATGATGATGATTGAAGATGATGATGATGATGATGATTGAGGATGATGATGATGATGAGGATGATAATGATGATGATTGAGGATGATGATGATTGAGGATGATGATGATTGAGGATGATGATGTTGAGGATGATGATGATTGAGGATGATGATGATTGAGGATGATGATGTTTGAGGATGATGATGTTTGAGGATGATGATGATTGAGGATGATGATGATTGAGGATGATGATGTTTGAGGATGATGATGAGGATGATGATGATTGAGGATGATGATGATTGAGGATGATGATTGAGGATGATGATGATTGAGGATGATGATGTTTGAGATGATGATGATTGAGGATGATGATGATTGAGGATGATGATGATTGAGGATGATGATTGAGGATGATGATGATTGAGGATGATGATGTTTGAGGATGATGATGATTGAGGATGATGATGATTGAGGATGATCATGATTGAGGATGATGATGTTTGAGGATGATGATGATTGAGGATGATGATGTTTGAGGATGATGATGATTGAGGATGATGATGATTGAGGATGATGATGATTGAGGATGATGATGATTGAGGATGATAATGATTGAGGATGATGATGATTGAGGATGATGATGTTTGAGGATGATGATGATTGAGGATGATGATGATTGAGGATGATGATGATTGAGGATGATGATTGAGGATGATGATGATGATTGAGGATGATGATGATTGAGGATGATGATGATTGATGATGATTGAGGATGATGATGATTGAGGATGATGATGTTTGAGGATGATGATGATTGAGGATGATGATGTTTGAGGATGATGATGATTGAGGATGATGATGATGATTGAGGATGATGATGTTTGAGGATGATGATTGAGGATGATGATGATTGAGGATGATGATTGAGGATGATGATGATTGAGGATGATGATGATTGAGGATGATGATGATTGAGGATGATGATGATTGAGGATGATGATGATTGAGGATGATGATGATTGAGGATATGATGATTAAAAATGATAATGATTGAGGATGATGATGATTGAAGATGATAATGATAGAGGATGATGATGATTGAAGATGATAATGATTGAGGATGATGATGATTGAGGATGATGATGATGTTTGAGGATGATGATGATTGAGGATGATGATGATTGAGGATGATGATTGAGGATGATGATTGAGGATGATGATGATTGAGGATGATGATTGAGGATGATGATGTTTGAGGATGATGATGATTGAGGATGATGATGATTGAGGATGATGATGATGATTGAAGATGATGATTGAGGATGATGATGATTGAGGATCATGATGATTGAGGATGATGATGATGATGATTGAGGATGATGATGATGATTGAGGATGATGATGATTGAGGATGATGATGATTGAGGATGATGATGATTGAGGATGATGATGTTTGAGGATGATGATGATTGAGGATGATGATGATTGAGGATGATGATGTTTGAGGATGATGATGTTTGAGGATGATGATGATTGAGGATGATGATGATTGAGGATGATGATGTTTGAGGATGATGATGATTGAGGATGATGATGTTTGAGGATGATGACGTTTGAGGATGATGATTGAGGATGATGATGATTGAGGATGATGATGATTGAGGATGATGATGTTTGAGGATGATGATGATTGAGGATGATGATGATTGAGGATGATGATGTTTGAGGATGATGATGTTTGAGGATGATGATGATTGAGGATGATGATGATTGAGGATGATGATGTTTGAGGATGATGATTGAGGATGATGATGATTGAGGATGATGATGATTGAGGATGATGATTGAGGATGATGATGATTGAGGATGATGATGTTTGAGGATGATGATGATTGAGGATGATGATGATTGAGGATGATGATGATTGAGGATGATGATTGAGGATGATGATGATTGAGGATGATGATGTTTGAGGATGATGATGATTGAGGATGATGATGATTGAGGATGATGATGATTGAGGATGATGATGTTTGAGGATGATGATGATTGAGGATGATGATGTTTGAGGATGATGATGATTGAGGATGATGATGATTGAGGATGATGATGATTGAGGATGATAATGATTGAGGATGATGATGATTGAGGATGATGATGTTTGAGGATGATGATGATTGAGGATGATGATGATTGAGGATGATGATGATTGAGGATGATGATTGAGGATGATGATGATGATTGAGGATGATGATGATTGAGGATGATGATGATTGATGATGATTGAGGATGATGATGATTGAGGATGATGATGTTTGAGGATGATGATGATTGAGGATGATGATGTTTGAGGATGATGATGATTGAGGATGATGATGATGATTGAGGATGATGATGTTTGAGGATGATGATTGAGGATGATGATGATTGAGGATGATGATTGAGGATGATGATGATTGAGGATGATGATGATTGAGGATGATGATGATTGAGGATGATGATGATTGAGGATGATGATGATTGAGGATGATGATGATTGAGGATGATGATTAAAAATGATAATGATTGAGGATGATGATGATTGAAGATGATAATGATAGAGGATGATGATGATTGAAGATGATAATGATTGAGGATGATGATGATTGAGGATGATGATGATGTTTGAGGATGATGATGATTGAGGATGATGATGATTGAGGATGATGATTGAGGATGATGATTGAGGATGATGATGATTGAGGATGATGATTGAGGATGATGATGTTTGAGGATGATGATGATTGAGGATGATGATGATTGAGGATGATGATGATGATTGAAGATGATGATTGAGGATGATGATGATTGAGGATCATGATGATTGAGGATGATGATGATGATGATTGAGGATGATGATGATGATTGAGGATGATGATGATTGAGGATGATGATGATTGAGGATGATGATGATTGAGGATGATGATGTTTGAGGATGATGATGATTGAGGATGATGATGATTGAGGATGATGATGTTTGAGGATGATGATGTTTGAGGATGATGATGATTGAGGATGATGATGATTGAGGATGATGATGTTTGAGGATGATGATGATTGAGGATGATGATGTTTGAGGATGATGACGTTTGAGGATGATGATTGAGGATGATGATGATTGAGGATGATGATGATTGAGGATGATGATGATTGAGGATGATGATGTTTGAGGATGATGATGATTGAGGATGATGATGATTGAGGATGATGATGATTGAGGATGATGATATTTGAGGATGATGATGATGATGATTGAGGATGATGATTGAGGATGATGTTTGAGGATGATGATGTTTGATGATGATGATTGAAGATGATTGAGGATGATAATGATTGAGGATGATGATGATTGAGGATGATGATGATTGAGGATGATGATGATTGAGGATGATGATGATTGAGGATGATGATGATTGAGGATGATGATGTTTGATGATGATGATTGAAGATGATTGACGATGATAATGATTGAGGATGATGATGATTGAGGATGATGATGATTGAGGATGATGATGATTGAGGATGATGATGATTGAGGATGATGATGTTTGAGGATGATGATGTTTGAGGATGATGATGATTGAGGATGATGATGATTGAGGATGATGATGATTGAGGATGATGATGATTGAGGATGATGATGTTTGAGGATGATGATTGAAGATGATAATGATTGAGGATGATGATGATTGAAGATGATGATGTTTGAGGATGATGATGATTGAGGATGATGATGATTGAGGATGATGATGTTTGAGGATGATGATGTTTGAGGATGATGATGATTGAGGATGATGATGATTGAGGATGATGATGATTGAGGATGATGATGATTGAGGATGATGATGTTTGATGATGATGATTGAAGATGATTGAGGATGATGATGATTGAGGATGATGATGTTTGAGGATGATGATGATTGAGGATGATGATGATTGAGGATGATGATGTTTGAGGATGATGATGTTTGAGGATGATGATGATTGAGGATGATGATGATTGAGGATGATGATGTTTGAGGATGATGATGTTTGAGGATGATGATGATTGAGGATGATGATGTTTGAGGATGATGATTGAGGATGATGATTGAGGATGATGATGATTGAGGATGATGATGATGATTGAGGATGATGATGATTGAGGATGATGATGATGATGATTGAGGATGATGATGTTTGAGGATGATATGATTGAGGATGATGATGATTGAGGATGATGATGTTTGAGGATGATGATGTTTGAGGATGATGATGATTGAGGATGATGATGATTGAGGATGATGATGATTGAGGATGATGATGATTGAGGATGATGATGTTTGATGATGATGATTGAAGATGATTGACGATGATAATGATTGAGGATGATGATGATTGAGGATGATGATGATTGAGGATGATGATGATTGAGGATGATGATGATTGAGGATGATGATGTTTGAGGATGATGATGTTTGAGGATGATGATGATTGAGGATGATGATGATTGAGGATGATGATGATTGAGGATGATGATGATTGAGGATGATGATGTTTGAGGATGATGATTGAAGATGATAATGATTGAGGATGATGATGATTGAAGATGATGATGTTTGAGGATGATGATGATTGAGGATGATGATGATTGAGGATGATGATGTTTGAGGATGATGATGATTGAGGATGATGATGTTTGAGGATGATGATGATTGAGGATGATGATGATTGAGGATGATGATGTTTGAGGATGATGATGTTTGAGGATGATGATGATTGAGGATGATGATGATTGAGGATGATGATGTTTGAGGATGATGATGTTTGAGGATGATGATGATTGAGGATGATGATGTTTGAGGATGATGATGATTGAGGATGATGATGATTGAGGATGATGATGATTGAGGATGATAATGATTGAGGATGATGATGATTGAGGATGATGATGTTTGAGGATGATGATGATTGAGGATGATGATGATTGAGGATGATGATGATTGAGGATGATGATTGAGGATGATGATGATGATTGAGGATGATGATGATTGAGGATGATGATGATTGAGGATGATGATGATTGAGGATGATGATGATTGAGGATGATGATGTTTGAGGATGATGATGATTGAGGATGATGATGTTTGAGGATGATGATGATTGAGGATGATGATGATTGAGGATGATGATGATGATGATTGAGGATGATGATGTTTGAGGATGATGATTGAGGATGATGATGATTGAGGATGATGATTGAGGATGATGATGATTGAGGATGATGATGATTGAGGATGATGATGATTGAGGATGATGATGATTGAGGATGATGATGATTGAGGATGATGATGATTGAGGATGATGATTGAAAATGATAATGATTGAGGATGATGATGATTGAAGATGATAATGATTGAGGATGATGATGATTGAAGATGATAATGATTGAGGATGATGATGATTGAGGATGATGATGATGTTTGAGGATGATGATGATTGAGGATGATGATGATTGAGGATGATGATTGAGGATGATGATTGAGGATGATGATGATTGAGGATGATGATTGAGGATGATGATGTTTGAGGATGATGATGATTGAGGATGATGATGATTGAGGATGATGATGATGATTGAAGATGATGATTGAGGATGATGATGATTGAGGATCATGATGATTGAGGATGATGATGATGATGATTGAGGATGATGATGATGATTGAGGATGATTGAGGATGATGATGATTGAGGATGATGATGATTGAGGATGATGATGTTTGAGGATGATGATGATTGAGGATGATGATGATTGAGGATGATGATGTTTGAGGATGATGATGTTTGAGGATGATGATGATTGAGGATGATGATGATTGAGGATGATGATGTTTGAGGATGATGATGATTGAGGATGATGATGTTTGAGGATGATGACGTTTGAGGATGATGATTGAGGATGATGATGATTGAGGATGATGATTGAGGATGATGATGATTGAGGATGATGATGTTTGAGGATGATGATTGAGGATGATGATGATTGAGGATGATGATGATTGAGGATGATGATATTTGAGGATGATGATGATGATTGAGGATGATGATTGAGGATGATGATGTTTGAGGATGATGATGTTTGATGATGATGATGATTGAGTATGATGATGATTGAGGATGATGATGATTGAGGATGATGATGATTGAGGATGATGTTTGAGGATGATGATGTTTGATGATGATGATTGAAGATGATTGAGGATGATAATGATTGAGGATGATGATGATTGAGGATGATGATGATTGAGGATGATGATGATTGAGGATGATGATGATTGAGGATGATGATGTTTGATGATGATGATTGAAGATGATTGAAGATGATAATGATTGAGGATGATGATGATTGAGGATGATGATGATTGAGGATGATGATGATTGAGGATGATGATGATTGAGGATGATGATGTTTGAGGATGATGATGTTTGAGGATGATGATGATTGAGGATGATGATGATTGAGGATGATGATGATTGAGGATGATGATGATTGAGGATGATGATGTTTGAGGATGATGATTGAAGATGATAATGATTGAGGATGATGATGATTGAAGATGATGATGTTTGAGGATGATGATGATTGAGGATGATGATGATTGAGGATGATGATGATTGAGGATGATGATGATTGAGGATGATGATGTTTGATGATGATGATTGAAGATGATTGAAGATGATTGATCCAATTGAAAATTGGATCAAAGAAAATAATTTAATTATTAATGTTGCGAAAAGCAAATGTATGATGTTGGGATCTAATCATCTTTTAAAAGAGTCCCATGCTCTGAATTTGTTTGTTGGTGGGTCGATCATTGAACAAGTGGCTGAGGTCAAACTGCTTGGTGTGACTCTGGACAGCAGGCTGAACTGGAACGCTCACATAAAACAATTAGTAAATAAAATGGGTAGGAGTATGGCCGCAGTTCGGCATTGCAGAAAATGCATACCGACTCGCATACGGAAAACTTTGGTGGAATCTATAGTTTTATGTCATCTGGATTATTGTCCCATCATTTGGGCAACAACTACAGAGAATAATTTAAACAGATTACAGATTGCACAAAATAAAGCCGCTCGGCTTGTGCTTAACTGTTCTTTCAGAACAAGTATTACAGACATGCACAATCAGTTGGCATGGCTTCAAGTAAGAAGTAGAATCAATTATTGTCTTATTAAATTTCTAAAAAATATGATTATCACAAAAGCACCTGAAATTATTTATAATAGACTGACTCTCTTCAGTGATGTTCATACTTACTCCACTCGCCAATCAAGTGAAGGGCGTTTTCTGCTACCTGTCTGTCGAACAAATCAACTTCAGAGAACATCGTGTTATAGAGCAATGGTGGCATGGAATTCACTCCCACAATTCCTGGTTTCTGGGATTCATAATGTTAGTTTTTCCAAACGACTTAGATTGTATGCACTTACTTTGGAGTAACTGGATCATCTATGTAATGACTTTACAATGAGCTATGTCAGCTGATATGTTTTTGTTATATTTGATATGATACCCCGAGTGTGGTAATATTTGTTATCATAGAAGAGCTTATGTTGTTATATTGTCATGTTCAGTAGGGCT
Organism: Gobius niger; assembly: GCF_951799975.1. NCBI lineage: Eukaryota > Metazoa > Chordata > Actinopteri > Gobiiformes > Gobiidae > Gobius > Gobius niger. The sequence continues at coordinate 33,503,237 of NC_136856.1, forward strand.
GAAACAGCGAATCGATCGGTCGACAAATAATCGATTATTGAAATAGGTGACAACTACTGTCAAAATTTGTCAAAAAAAAGGGAAGGGAAAGGAAGAAAAAATAAGGAAAAATGAAAGAAAATTAACTAAAAATAAAATAAAAAGAAGAGAGAAAAAAATAAACAAAATAAAAAAAAGAAAAAAGAAAAAAGAAAAAAAAGAAAAAGAGAAGAGAGAGAAAAAAGAAAAAACTAAAATAAGAAAAAAAGAAAAAACATTTACCATCCTAATACTCTATTAATAGCCAGTCAATTAGTTGTGTAAATTACTGATGGATTGATCGACTATCAAAATGACCGTTAGTTGCAGCCCTAGTGTTCAGTATATTTGTGTTGTGTTTCGTGGTGTTTCGTTGTGCGTGTGTGTGTGTGTGTGCGTGTGTGTGGGGGGGGGGGGGTATGTGTTTTGTGTGCACTTCTGTATTTGTCTTCATTGTTGCACAGCCTTGATGTTAATATTTGTTTAAAATTGTTAAGACCCCAGGAAGAATAGCTGCTTTATTTAGTAGCTAATGGGGATCTAAATAAATAAACAAATAAACAAATGATAATGATTGAGGATGATTGAGGATGATGATGATTGAGGATGATGATGATTGAGGATGATGATGATTGAGGATGATGATGTTTGAGGATGATGATGTTTGAGGATGATGATGATTGAGGATGATGATGATTGAGGATGATGATGATTGAGGATGATGATGATTGAGGATGATGATGTTTGAGGATGATGATTGAAGATGATAATGATTGAGGATGATGATGATTGAAGATGATGATGTTTGAGGATGATGATGATTGAGGATGATGATGATGATTGAGGATGATGTTTGAGGATGATGATGATTGAGGATGATGATGTTTGAGGATGATGATGTTTGAGGATGATGACGATTGAGGATGATGATGATTGAGGATGATGATGATGATTGAGGATGATGATGATTGAGGATGATGATGTTTGAGGATGATGATGATTGAGGATGATGATGATTGAGGATGATGATGTTTGAGGATGATGATGTTTGAGGATGATGATGATTGAGGATGATTGAGGATGATGATGTTTGAGGATGATGATGTTTGAGGATGATGATGATTGAGGATGATGATGTTTGAGGATGATGATTGAGGATGATGATTGAGGATGATGATGATTGAGGATGATGATGATTGAGGATGATGATGATTGAGGATGATGATGATTGAGGATGATGATGATGATGATTGAGGATGATGATCTTTGAGGATGATGATGATTGAGGATGATGATGATTGAGGATGATGATGTTTGAGGATGATGATGTTTGAGGATGATGATGTTTGAGGATGATGATGATTGAGGATGATGATGATTGAGGATGATGATGTTTGAGGATGATGATTGAGGATGATGATTGAGGATGATGATGATTGAGGATGATGATGATTGAGGATGATGATGATTGAGGATGATGATGATTGAGGATGATGATGCTGATGATTGAGGATGATGATCTTTGAGGATGATGATGATTGAGGATGATGATGATTGAGGATGATGATGTTTGAGGATGATGATGTTTGAGGATGATGATGATTGAGGATGATGATGATTGAGGATGATGATGATTGAGGATGATGATGATTGAGGATGATGATGTTTGAGGATGATGATTGAAGATGATTGAGGATGATGATGTTTGAGGATGATGATGATTGAAGATGATAATGATTGAGGATGATGATGATTGAGGATGATGATGATTGAGGATGATGTTTGAGGATGATGATGATTGAGGATGATGATGTTTGAGGATGATGATGTTTGAGGATGATGACGATTGAGGATGATGATGATTGAGGATGATGATGATGATTGAGGATGATGATTGAGGATGATGATGATTGAGGATGATGATGATTGAGGATGATGATGTTTGAGGATGATGATGATTGAGGATGATGATGATTGAGGATGATGATGTTTGAGGATGATGATGTTTGAGGATGATGATGATTGAGGATGATGATGATTGAGGATGATGATGTTTGAGGATGATGATGTTTGAGGATGATGATGATTGAGGATGATGATGTTTGAGGATGATGATTGAGGATGATGATTGAGGATGATGATGATTGAGGATGATGATGATTGAGGATGATGATGATGATTGAGGATGATGATGTTTGAGGATGATGATGATTGAGGATGATGATGATTGAGGATGATGATGTTTGAGGATGATGATGTTTGAGGATGATGATGATTGAGGATGATGATGATTGAGGATGATGATGATTGAGGATGATGATGATTGAGGATGATGATGTTTGAGGATGATGATTGAAGATGATTGAGGATGATGATGTTTGAGGATGATGATGATTGAAGATGATAATGATTGAGGATGATGATGATTGAGGATGATGATGATGATTGAGGATGATGATGATTGAGGATGATGATGATGATGATGATTGAGGATGATGATGATGATGATTGAGGATGATAATGATGATGATTGAGGATGATGATGATTGAGGATGATGATGATTGAGGAGGATGATGTTTGAGGATGATGATGATTGAGGATGATGATGATTGAGGATGATGATGTTTGAGGATGATGATGTTTGAGGATGATGATGATTGAGGATGATGATGATTGAGGATGATGATGATGATGATGATTGAGGATGATGATGATGATGATTGAGGATGATAATGATGATGATTGAGGATGATGATGATTGAGGATGATGATGATTGAGGAGGATGATGTTTGAGGATGATGATGATTGAGGATGATGATGATTGAGGATGATGATGTTTGAGGATGATGATGTTTGAGGATGATGATGATTGAGGATGATGATGATTGAGGATGATGATGTTTGAGGATGATGATTGAGGATGATGATGATTGAGGATGATGATGATTGAGGATGATGATTGAGGATGATGATGATTGAGGATGATGATGTTTGAGGATGATGATGATTGAGGATGATGATGATTGAGGATGATGATGATTGAGGATGATGATTGAGGATGATGATGATTGAGGATGATGATGTTTGAGGATGATGATGATTGAGGATGATGATGATTGAGGATGATGATGATTGAGGATGATAATGATTGAGGATGATGATGATTGAGGATGATGATGTTTGAGGATGATGATGATTGAGGATGATGATGATTGAGGATGATGATGATTGAGGATGATGATTGAGGATGATGATGATGATTGAGGATGATGATGATTGAGGATGATGATGATTGAGGATGATGATGATTGAGGATGATGATGATTGAGGATGATGATGATTGAGGATGATGATGATTGAGGATGATGATGTTTGAGGATGATGATTGAGGATGATGATGATTGAGGATGATGATGATTGAGGATGATGATGATTGAGGATGATGATGTTTGAGGATGATGATGTTTGAGGATGATGATGATGATTGAGGATGATGATGATTGAGGATGATGATGTTTGAGGATGATGATGATGATTGAGGATGATGATTGAGGATGATGATGATTGAGGATGATGATGTTTGATGATGATGATTGAAGATGATTGAAGATGATAGTGATTGAGGATGATGATGATTGAGGATGATGATGATTGAGGATGATGATGATTGAGGATGATGATGTTTGATGATGATGATTGAAGATGATTGAAGATGATAATGATTGAGGATGATGATGATTGAGGATGATGATGATTGAGGATGATGATGATTGAGGATAATGATGATTGAGGATGATGATGATTGAGGATGATGATGTTTGAGGATGATGATGTTTGAGGATGATGATGATTGAGGATGATGATGATTGAGGATGATGATGATTGAGGATGATGATGATTGAGGATGATGATGTTTGAGGATGATGTTTGAAGATGATGATGATTGAGGATGATGATGATTGAGGATGATGATTGAGGATGATGATGATTGAGGATGATGATGATTGAAGATGATAATGATTGAGGATGTTGATGATTGAAGATGATAATGATTGAGGATGATGATGATTGAGGATGATGATTGAGGATGATGATGATGTTTGAGGATGATGATGATTGAGGATGATGATGATTGAGGATGATGATGATTGAGGATGATGATGATGATTGAGGATGATGATGATGATTGAGGATGATGATGATGATGATTGAGGATGATGATGATGATTGAGGATGATGATGATTCATTGGCTTTGGTTTTTACTGTATATGTGTCCAAGTATAACATTTTAGGGGGGAAATAAATGGTTAAATTTGAACATTAAAAATTCAGTTTTGGACATATTGATTTATTTATTTTGGGAAACGGCTTGCCGGCTAACACCATGCTGCTGTGTGTGCTCAAATCATTTGGAACTGCACATTAGCCTGGGGACCATGGCCGAAATTTTCGCATGGATTTGGGAACCAATCACAGAACGAGGAGGGACGGCAAGATGATGACGAGCTATTCCATATACGGAAGCTTGTAGTTAGTTAGTTTATTTATATATAAAAAAATAAAACGTTTATTTACGGACCAAACATGACAGCAGCAGACGCAACGCTATTTTTCGATCAAGCTTTAGACCTTGTTCTAAATAGTTTCGCTCAAAAGTTTACAGCGGGTACGTCATACGTCATCGGATACGATGATACGATTGGCTGTGGCTACGTGCAGACGCAAGATAGACATTCAGCCCAATAAACGGCTATGGACGATCGTAAACCGCACCTCTCCAACCAGAAAATGAATTGGTGGTCCCCAGACTAAATATCACTTGTGATTTTAGTCTGGCGTTAGCCAGGCTAGGAAACGGTAGGATCCAGAGCACATTTATACTAATTCTAGCACTTAAATCGCCGCTTTGCTAGTAGTGTATCTACAATCACAAGCAATAATGACTCAACCCCCAATTTGCAGGTAATTTAAAATGTGTGCACCGCACGCTCCGCTTTCGTTTACCCACCTGCCCGTGTGCTTCTGTAGTTTACGCAAAGAGCACATTTCCAACTGTAAATTGCGACAGATTTTACGAAACCAAACCCTTTTGTGGGTTCCCCTCATAAGAATTCGTGAGCAGAGGATTAATGAGCATCCAACGGGATAATGGGGGTGCAGAGGGACAGCCGGTGTGCTGTGTTGTGTTTCTTTGTGCCATTGTCAGAGCGGTTTCAAAAGCTCGGAGAAAATAGCAGTCAGATTTGTGCTTATCAAATAAAATAAATCAAAACATCTACGCCTCTGCATTGGTCTTATTAGGAGAGTCTGATGCACAGTTCACAGAGACGTGCCAGTCACAGCAGGCCCTCATTTACAACGCTTTCTCCACATGGTTGAGCCGACGTTCAGACCTGTCTTGGTGTGGACTTGGTTTGTTCTTGGGTTTGTTCATTATTTGATTTGATTTGAGGACTGTATTAGTTGATTGCTGGGACAATCATTATGTGTGGCTCAAAAGTCGTCAATGGCAATAAGGCAAGAAATGAAATATTCAAAGATCCTTGTTTTAGCCCAGGCTGGTGAGGAAACCTGCTAACAGACTAAAATGTACTATTTTGACTATTACTAAACATTTCTATTTCCAACATAAAAACATGTTCAGCTTAAAATCAAAAATAATAATAATCCCTATGTTGCAGAATAGGCAGAAAAGTGTAAAACAGAAAGACCCATGTCATGCTCTCTCCTCTGTCTGCCTAACTCCTGCTCCTCCTCGCTCCCCCTGGACCGGCACAAACATTATAGGAAGAGGCTAAATGCCAAAAATACTTCAGTTTCAAGTCAAATTTCAAGGAAAACTTTATTGTGTTTTGAAACACTGCCTGTGCTAATTACCGTGTGTGCATGTAAATCGCCTGGTTCTCTGATTGAAGACTTTAACAGGATGTTTCTCAGCCGCATGGGCCGATTTTAGACAAATGAAAACGAAATGTTCAAATCTCAACTGTTGCAATCTTTTCATAGGACTTGCTCCGGCAGAGAGCGTGACAGAAGTGTCGGCTCTCTCTACAGCTGCATTATAAAATGTATCTTTAATTTTTCTGATTATTATTTCATGGTGAAACCAACTTAAACTCGCATCTTATTGGGTTACAGGTGAATTCCAGCAATTAAATTGAATGAGTTTTGACCATTTAGCCCCATTTGGATTGGTCATACTGTATAGACCATACATTCCCACAGCGCCCCCTTGCACTGCAACACCTGTTGAGAAGGCAGCAGTCTGGATGTCTTATACAGGTTTATTTACCATCGGTGCGGGACCCGGAGACATGAACTCGAGACATTGCGCTCGTCCTACCATTCAAGTCTGGGTATGCTTCCACAGAAAAGGGATAAATACCGTCTCAGAGCATCATACTGATACACAAGAAAACATTCTGTGGCTGAGAGTCTGAGCACCACAGTCAAGGCTATGACAGAGATAGTACGACTGTACAGCCCAGTATGATAAACAGCGATTTAATGTTATCCTCTAACAATTATGAGCTGCTTACAGAGTTACTGGAGTATGTAGCTGAAAAAAAAAAAACACTGTTGTGACTGCACGTCTGCGCCAACTGTCCCTCTGACCACCCCCTTTCGTTCACAATGTGCACACCATTCATCCGATCGTACGATTTTAAGCAGAATGGGAAACTGGAGCACCTGACCGTCGCGCTGTGAAGTACAAGCGCTAATCACATTCAAAACTACAGCAATACATCACTATAGAAACATTACTCAAGGACTCTGCAAAGAGCACAAACATGACCCCCCACCACCCCCCGCCTTCTGGTGTGGCCTTGTCCGGTCTTCCGCTTGTGAAATACGGAAAACAAGGTGACAAGGTCATCCCACACAGCGTATTGTTCACCTTGGAAATTCCTAGTAAAACCTATTCTGATTCTGAAAATAATTGTAGAAATGAAGCTTATGCTCAAATTCAACCTGGAAGACCTACAGTGCCTCTCGAAAGTATTCATACACCTTGGACTTTTGCACATTTTGTCATGTTTACAACCCTCAACATAAAGATTTTATTTTGATTTTTTTACTGAACGTTCACACACAAGTAACAGACAACTGTGAAGTGAAAGCAAAATGATACATGATTCCGTTATTTTTCAAAAAATAGAAAAGTGAAAAGTGGGGCGTGCATAAGTATTCATACAGCATTTTCTGAGTGCATTAAATTGCCTTTATAACATTCCTAATGACTCCAGAATGTTCACACCTTGGCCTAACCATTAAATAGAGCCACCTGTGTGTAATCTACTCTCAGTATTATTTCAGCTGTTCTTTTAGGCCCTCAGAGCTGTGGTCAGAGTGCATTGGTCACTAAACAACATCATGAAGGTCAAGGAGCACCAGAGAGGTCAGGGATAAAGTTCTGGAGAAGTTTAAAGCAGTGTTAAGTTATACAAAGATGTCCCAAGATTTAAACATCTCCCGGAGCACTGTTCAATCCATCATTCAGAAATGGAAAGAGTAAAGCACCACTGCCAACTTACCAAGACGTGGTCGTTCACGTAAACTAACAAACTGAACAAGGAGAGCACTGGTGAGAAATGCAACCAAGTGCCCCATGATAACTCTGGAGGAGCTGTGAAGTCCTGCCGCTGAGCTGGGGGAATCTGTACATGGGACAACAATAAGTAGTATCTAATCTACACAAATCTGGCCCTCATAGATGAGTGGAAGAAGAAAGCCATTATTGATAAGAAAAATCCTGTTTGAAGTTTACTAGAAGTCATATGGAGGACACAGCTCCATGTGGAAGAAGGTGCTTTGGTCAGATGAGACAAAAATGTAACTTTTTGGCCCAAATGCAAAACGTTATGTATGGAGCAAACCTAACACTGCTCATCGTCCTGAGTGCACCATCCCCAGTGTCAAATATACGGGGGGGAGCATCATGCTGTGGGGCTGCTTTTCCTCAGTGGGGACTGGGGAGATTGGAAGAATAGTTGGGAACATGGATGGAGCCAAATATGGGAAAATTTTGGAGGAAAACCTGCTGGAGTCAGCAAGAGAACTGAGGCTGGGGCGGGGATTCACTTTCAACAGGACAATGACCCTAAACACAAAGATAAATCTACAATGGAATGGTTCAATAAAAACATATTAATGTGTTAGAATGGCCCAGTCACAGTCCTGACCCAAATCCTATTGAACATCTGTGGAAAGGTCTGAAAACTGCTGTTCACAAACGCTCTCCTTCTAATGTGACAGAGCTTGAGTTGTTTTGTAAAAAGGAATGGGCTAAAATGTCAGTCTCTACATGTGCTAATCTTGTAGAGTCAAACCCCAAAATACTTGCTGCTGTTATTGCAGTAAAAGGGGGTCCCACAAAGTATTCATTCATGCTGTATGAATACTTATGCACGTCCCACTTTTCTATTTTTTGAAAAATAACGGAATCATGTATCATTTTGCTTTCAATTCACAGTTGTCGGTTGCTTGTGTGTGAACGTTCAGTAAAAAAATAAAATCTTTATGTTTAGGGTTGTAAATATGACAAAATGTGCAAAAGTTCAAGGTGTATGAATACTTTCGAGAGGCGCTGTATCAGCTGCATCCATTCATCACCTCATCACCGGCAGCGCACTCCAATCATCCAATCGCGGATCCCGCTCAAGCCGCACCTTCACGACAATCACCGCAGCTGCTCATCCCCTCACCAGCCGCTCATCGCTCTGGATCCCTTTTTTAAGCTCCCTGGCCAATCGCTCAGCCGTCTGCCAGCCGTGCTACGACCCTCCTCCACCCCTTTCTCCGCCTGGCTCCTCCTCGGCTCCGCTCATCAAGTGGCCGACCCAGGTCTCTTCCACCACCACCAGGGTCCAGGCTCCGGGGAAGATCATGGCTATCATTCGTCAAAGCCATGCATTCCATATCGTTCGTTCAGTCTGCCGCCCAATAATGATTCATGTTCGTTAATAAAACACTCATACCGTCATTCCGTTTCTGTGAGTCTTTTCAGGTTGAAATTGAAAACAAACTCCATCCCTCTCTCCTTACACTCTCTCTCCCCAGATCACGAGCTGGCTATATTGGCACCATTGACAGTAGCATAGCAATGGACTAAGGGAGAGTGGTTTGCAATTTTGCTGACTTTTTGGAACCAGGTTCTGTATTTAGAGTAGGGCACAAAAAAAAACAAAAAACGGAGCATATATGACCATAGATACAGACGGCATCTCGTCATAGAAGGGGGCGTGGCTTCGCCGAGGGGGAAAATAGAATCTTTAGAGAAACACAATTTTCCACTCTTTTTTGCCATTTTCTAGTGGAATATCAACTTATTTATCACATACAAATAAAGTCAAGTGTAAATCAGGTTCATATGGATATTTTCTCACAGCAGATTGTTCGGTAGAAGTGAAAAAACGGCAGTTGTAGCAAGCGCTAGCTAACCGTTAGCATTAGCCCGATGCTAACATGTAGCATCAAGTTAACATTCTCCGTTATTCATGTATTTATGGGCTGTTAAACCACTTTGCTCCTCCCCATGTCTTTGTATCATTATTTAGTAGAAACTATGTTCATAATTCAGCATTTGTTACAGTAGTTTTTGAATAATTAGAGAAAATTTACATTTTTTCAAAATTGTTTTTCCCCCTTAACTGTTTTAAAACATGACCATATACGGGCGATTCCAGAGATGCCGTCTGTATCTATGTAGGACAATGTTTCACGTGGAGGACAGAAGAACAAGCCTGTTTAGGTTCAATATGGACTGAAAATGTGAAGAACAGAGTACAGCGTGCTTTGTAAAACCAGCCTGAACATGATGAAATGAGGGGATTTCACTGAGCTGTTGCAGAGTGGGAAGTGGGGGTAGGGGGGGGGGGGGGACTCCGTCTGAAGTCTCATCCATCACTGCGAGTCTGGATAAATTACACGTGCAGCCACAACATTGGAACACAGATTTATCTAATTCATTTTGCAGAGATGGAAAACTCCAGTCAGGTTTCAGGCCTAATGTTTGGGGCTCAGGGACCCGCCTTGGCAAACACTCTCACTTTATCCAGAGCTTTTCCTGCACCTGAGGGCACGACGGGAGCAGTGCGGTCATGGGATTTCTTTGGGAGCCGTTCAAAAGACCGGCTCATTCATTGTTGTTGTTTTGTTTAATTTCATGACGCCAGCCAGGTGACTCTTATGATCATAGACACCTTTTTAGTAGGGCTGGTTACCGTTGTATCGGAGAAAGAGTTTAGGTGCTATTGGTAGAAAGAAAGAAAGTAGCGAAAGCAGGTACCAGGAAAAAAATCTATCTTTAGTCCAAGTAGATCCAAGTTTCGATGTGGTTGGTCCAGGGACAGCATTCAAGGAAGTGACTTGGTTGTTTCAGTTCAAACAAAATATTTTTTTACACCCATTTATGCCTTTTTTGCCCAATGTTCACCCCATTTTTTTCTTCTTATTTTTGACCCAATTTGTCTTGTTTTCCATCATTTTCTCCCTCATTTTTGCTCACTTTTTATTACTAATAATTTCCCTATTTGCCTCATTATTTCCCTTTTTTTTTTCTTTTTTTTTTTTTACAAAATGTATTGCCCATTTTCCCCCCAATATTTTGTAAACATAATTGTTCCTTTTTTGCCAGAATTTCTCCCAATTTCCCCCCAAAATTTTCCCCATATTGCTTTTCCCATTTTTTTTGGCCCAAACATTCCCCTTATTATTATTATTATTTTTTAATTACTGATATTTTACATATTTCCCCATTTCCCCCCACAATTTATTCTCAATTTTTGTCAACTTATACAGAATTTTTCCTTTCCTTCCTTTTCCCACAGTTTCTCCCATTTAACCTCCAATAAGCATGAGCATTTGCATTCCTTCCACATGATAATTCTGTTTTCTGGTTCTAGATGACAAATATTTTAGAATAGGTAGCAAAAAGGCGGCACGGTGGCGCAGCGCCTCCGCTTCACAGCTAGAAGGTCCTGGGTTCAATTCCCACCAGGACGAGGCCTTTCTGTCTGGAGTTTGAATGTTCTCCCCGTGTCTGAGTAGGTTTCCTCCGGATACTCCGGTTTCCCCTACCACTAAAAACATGTGCAATAGGTGAATCCTCCAGCCAGGTGATTCTGACCATCAGCCTGGCTCCACATCATGGAGATGGGTCCCCGGGCGCGGCACTGCCGTCGACCACTGCTCCTTACGGCTTGCCCCAGTGGCATCGAAGGATGGGTTAAATGCAGAGGATTTCCCTACGGTGACAATAAAGTATACAAATTAAACAATTCTTACCCTTGAACAGCTTGTATGTGAGTAAAATTGTGTGATTTACGTAATTGTAAAGAGGCCGCAACTGTCTGCCAAATTATTTTCAGTGCCAAAAGCGTTCACTCGTTGCTTGAAATTGAATGGAAAAAGATCCGTCTCTTTTCACAAACAATATTCAATTTGAACCATTAACGCTACAAAGACACTTGTAGCACATTCAACACTATAATCCCACTGCAGCTAATACACAAACTGCTCCACCTGGGGGTTAACACATCACTGTGTGCACTGCTGGACTTTCTGACGGGGAGACCACAGGCTGTACGTGTCAGCGGCAAGTCCTCCAGAACCATTACATTGAACACGGGTCTCCCCAAGGCTGTGTGCTGAGCCCCCTCCTGTTCAACTTGTGTGAAGTTAGCCCCCCCATAGTGTCCGATTTGCATCAAAATGGTGTCATTCGTTTGTGCTTCGTTTGTGCACATAAAATTAGCGTTTGTGCGCACTTCGTTTTTGAGGTATTGATCGTTGATTGGTAATTGATCAACCCCCCCATAGTGTCCGATTCACTCCAAACTAGTGTCATTGTTGAGCTCTTCGTTTGTGCACATAAAAATGCACATAAAACGCTAATGTTATGTGCACAAAAGAAGCACAAACGAATGACACCATTTTGAAGCAAATCGGACACTATGGGGGGGCTAACTTCACACAAGTTCCTGTTCACTCTGCTGACCCATGACTGCTCTCCAAAGTACGACTCAAACCTCTTCATCAAGTTTGCAGACGACACAACAGTGGTGGGCTTCATCAGCAACAGGGACGAGTCAAACTAAAGGAGTGAGTGAGCAGTCTGACCATGTGGTGCACACAGAACAATCTCTCTCTAAATGTGGAGAAGACAAAAGAGATTGTTGTGGCGGGTCCAGCATGCTCCTCTAACAATCAACGGTGCTGCAGTGGAGAGGGTGACCAGCACTAAGTTCCTGGGTGTGCACATCACAGAAAAGCTCTCCTGGACCATGCACAGCACACGACATCACTGGTCAAGAAAAGTAATCAGCGTCTCTACTTTCTCCGCAAGTTGAGAGGAGTCAGAGTCCCAGCCTCCGTTATGTGCAACTTCTACAGAGGGACTATCGAGAGCATCCTGACCCTCTCCCCACCATGAACCCATTAAGGACATGTACTCCACCCGTCTCACCCGCAAAGCCGTCAGAATCACCAGGGACCCTTTGCACCCATCACACAGTCTCTTCAAGGGAATGCCTTAAGGGAGGAGACTGCGTAATCCATGGGTCAGTTCCAGTCGACTGAAGAACAGCTTTATCCACCTGGCGGTAAAGAAGCTGAACTCCCTCCCTTCCCTCCGTGCGCTTCTACACCCCACCCCCTGCTCTACAATAAGGACTTGAGAGAATTAACATTTCAATTCATTTTGAATGAATTGATAATAACATCTTTGAATCTCAATCTTGAATCTCGAATCTTAATATGTGTAAATGATAATGTGCCGTTACTTATGAATTGTCTACTTATGACTGATGGTAATGATGGCATATAAGGGATATACAGTGCTCAGTCGGGCTGGGACAAAATATCGGAATGGATCACAATACTTTTGCTGCGATATCAAAACTTTATCAAGTATCGCAATACTTTCAATACTTGTGTTAGGAGGAATTATTGTCATCCAACCAACCATGGTGGTCCACAAACTCATCATTGTGAACTGTACTCCCGGGTCGGATGGCCTGCTTTGGTAACTCGTCGCCTCACACACTGGTACAGTTTTACATACAAGGGACTCATTGGGTTGCCCCCTTCGTACTTGTGTGCATCTTCAGAGGATTTCTGAGGGACCTTACGCTCTCTGCTCCCAGGACATCTACTCACTGACTGTCCCTAGTGTCAGGACTGAGAAAGGAAAGAAGGCATTTCAGTATCGGGCACCTAATTGGGACTCTCTGCAAAAGACAATTCAACTCTCACAACTAATAACTTTGTCTCAGTTTGATGCTGTTCTGAAGGCCCTGGAATCGAAGTCATTAACCTGCTGTTGTTTTTAATCCTTCTACCGTTTTAATTTGTACTGTTTTAATTTGTACTGTTTAATTATACAAAATGTTGGGTGTTGCTGTGGTTTGCCTCTTGGCTAGGACTCCCACGCAAAAGCGGTTTTCAATCTCAAGGGACTTTCCTGGTTAAAACAAATAAAATGGCATGATTCATAAACTTTGGACACATGACTGTTTTCTTTTTGTTACTTATCACACAAAAGGATAACTTCAACTGGACATTTTCATACTTAGTTGCTGACGTTCTGAGACTATATGTACTAGGGCTGTGCAATTAATCGAAATTCGATTACGATTTAGATTATTACACTAGACGATCACAAAAATAGCATAATCGAGAACAAACGATTATTAAGGATGCCCTCTCGCTCGTCCATCCAAAGCGCAAAAAGTCCGTCCTGCTCGGTTTGTGTGAGGCGTCTGATCAGCTGAAACACCAGCGCAGTGAGACAGAACTGTAAATAACATCGTACTAATATTTTTTATACCTAACTCTTGAGATAACGCCACTGTTAAGAGCTCACCTTGTGCTGAAAGGAGAACAGCTGTTTTAGAAGCCTCGACATCCTTTGCTCAGGCACTGGTTTTGTTTAGTAGAAAAGTCTAAAACTCTTCTTCAGGAGCAGATCAACGGAGCTCAAAGCAAACTCTTATTATTTCATGCCACTGAGATGATTGTTTCTGTTCCCTTCGCATTTCACGTGCTAAAGGCTCAGGCTTTGGTTTGACATAAAAACATTAGCGCTGTGTGATGATGTCATCAGGCCGCGCGGCTCTGTTGGACAGGTGTGAGGGCTGGCCAGCAGGGGGCAGGCAGGTATCCCTATAGGATTAGTTTAGAAACGTGAGCATATTTAAAGGGGGGGTATTATGCAAAATCGACCTTTTCAAGCTTTACATCATGTTATGATGTCATTACCTCATTAAAAACATGCCTGAAGTGTTGCCTTGGCACATTCACGTATTTTTGAGTAATCTGTAAAAACTCTGATGGCAGCCATTTTAGGGATAGGTTTGCCTGAGTCCTCCTAGAAACGCCCCCACCTCCTGGAGACGCCTCCGACCTTTCGTCACCAGCCGAGTAACCAACCACTGCTCCTCAGCAGATCCCCCACCCCACTGATGCCACAGACAGCGTGTGGAGGGGGCGTGTCGGAAAGGCTCAGAGGTTCTTAAAGAGACAGAGGCCTATTTCAAGACATTCGCTACAGCCATTTTGAGAGAGCAATTTTATACAAGGCAGTTATTCTAATTTACTGCATTTACAGACCAACAGAAGGTTTGGTCATCATTGTAGTGTGATATAGACTGGTGCTATGTGATTGTAAAAAAGCATAATACCCCCTCTTTAAAAAAAAAAAAATGCTTTTATTGTCCAAAGAAAATGTAGTCCATAGTTGTTTAAAAAAAAAAAAAAATGAATAAATAAAATAAAGATTTTTTTTAAGGCGACAAATAATCGTTTGAATAATCGTGATTTCAATTATTACTAAAATAATCGTGATTATTATTTTTTCTATAATCGAGCAGCCCTACTATGCACAGTATGTAAAGTAGACGATTTGAAATGGGCTCTATTGTTTTATTGTGATGGAAATGTTGTTGATCATGAGCCTCTACCTTCGTCTGAACTGTTGGGACTGACACACAGTCACTGTGATGGTTTGCTACAAATGAATTGCCCTTGGGATCAATAACGTTTTCTGAATCTGAGTACGTCTATAATAAGGCATATCTATAAAGCATTTATGAGCAAGTTAATCATGTACTAACATGGACTAAAAATGAAGTTTTTATGTATTGAAGTTAGCAAGCAAGAAGGAGCTCTCTCTGCTCTCTATGTTATGTGCAATTGAACAGATCTGTAAAGCTTCTGTTTATCGTTTTCCCTCCCCTGCGCTCCGTCTGATAATCCCGCTGATGGACTGGCCTCCCTTCGAAAAGCGCGGCTCCTGTTGTGAAACGCCAGCGAGGCCGGTGACAGACACGGGTGCTCGGGGAACACGGTAAAACCAATTAAAAGAAGTGCGTGGAGAAACGACGATAAAGCTGATGTTTACGAGGCTCGCGAGTGCCGTGGCTGTGAGCGATGGCCTTCTGCTCTCACCTCCGGCAGCTGTCCTCCACGAAGCGCCGGAAGGTTCACGAGCTCACTGCCGCTACATAAAGCAATGTATCTATGTATAGGCTATAAGCGCTTTGTTTGTGTTTTGAATGGGTTGTTTTGAGAGCGTTGCATGGGAAGGAGACCAAGCGAGTTTGCACGAAAGGTATGAAACTGCAAAACTATGGTCAAACTGCAGAAGGGATTTTAAAGTATGGTCTCATTTACCCAGCCCATTTTTATTTATTTTTGATTCTGGTACTTTAAAGCAGTACTAAGTAACGTGTTACCTTAATAAATCCTTTTTAGTCCCTGTGGGGGTAATACAAGTGTTTATGGGATGATTGGAGGGTCTTTCATCTCCCCCTGGTGTCTCTGGACAGAAAACCATGTTTGCAACTTGACTGGCACCGGTCCGGAGAAAGCAATACACACTAATGGAATCACGAAGAAGAAGCTAACATGCTAACGGGCAAAGCTTACTGCGGGCTAACGTCACTTTAAACAGTATTTACAGCCAAGTTTGAGTGAAATTTTTTTTTTCCATTGTATAATTGGATGCACAGTAACCCTCTCTCCCTTCACCTTTCCTGTCAGTGTAGTATTTACTCTCCAAGACAGTTAATAAGTTAAAAAATCGTAACTTGCTACTACACCTGCAGTTGCGCTTATGGCCTCTAGGGGGAAGAGTTACTTAGTACTGCTTTAACGATACTTGGTTTTTGATACCGATACCTGAACCGATACTAAAATATTTGTCGTCTAGAACCAGAAAACAGAACAATAATGTGTGCAAGATCTGCCAATTTACAACAACGGGTTTATCTCCAATGTCAAGAAATGTGGGAATAATTTAGGGGAAATTGGGACAAATTGTGGCAAAAAAAAAAAAAGACAAAATGGTGTGGAAAAAAAAGAAGGTATAAATGGGGCAATAAATTCAGGAAAAAAAAATAGGGGGGGGGGGGGGGGGCAAAAATAAGAAAGAAAAATTGAAAAATGAGGGGGAAATCATCTATTATTTAAGCAGAAACGTCCAAGTCACTTTCTTTAATGCTGTCCCAGGACCAACAGCATCAAAACTATTATTGCTTTCAATATTTTAATTTATTCAATACCCATCACCAGTCAGACCCACACCCTGATAACTCGCCAAAAGGTACATCGAATTGACCCGTGTTCATAAAGACACATAAACATGGTTTAATGCCATTGATTTGTAAAATAATGAACTAGTCATTGGTCACACATGCAGTCCCTCGGTACTGAGAAAGCTCGATTCTCCAACAGCAACCGGGATATAATTGCATGTTTTGGCCATTTCTCAAAGAATATGAATGAAAACACAAAAACAATTATTCACTCATGGTCAGTGATGTTGTGAATTTATTGTGAAAAAAAAAAATGTGTGAACTAATTTCAAATCACCATAACAAAATAAAATACCAGAATGACCCTGTTGAAAAGTTCCATCACCACTGGCTACGGGAGTTTGTCCGGTGTCCGACAGCCCATTAGTCCGAAGTCTCATTATTCCAAAAATTACCATTGAGCTGAGGTGCCATTAGTCCCAAATGTTTAACCAAGTTGTGTTGTGGATTAGAGAGCCATATGCAACCATTGGCCCTAACCTTAAGGTCAGTTGACTCTTGCCTGAACCTAATTTTGGGAAGGACAATTTCAGTTTTTCATATACATTTTCGGAATAAAGACACGTTGGACTAATGCTCGGACCCCAGTTTGTCCAGCCCACTCTATGTGCCAGGTCTGGAGCTGGAAGATCTCACATTGAGCCTCTCCAAGGCGGGAAAGGTGATGCCATCGTCTGCATTTAGAAACACAAGATCCGGCCCTAGACTTTATTAAAAACACTTTGCATCCTTTGCAATTCGGCTTTCGGGAAAACAAAAAATCATTTGACAGAGAATGTGCTACTGGTGAGTATCTGATCCAAAGTGGGCAGAGGGGGTGTGGTCAGCGCCATGTATCTTGACTTCAAGAAAGCCTTTGACACCATGAAACATGAACCGCTCTTCACGACACATGCAGATCGGTGCTTACATATTTTTATAAGATATAACATCATGAAATCCTGGTTGAAAAGTTAGGGATGCTCACTAAAAAGACTTTGATTCACTCACAAAAGCTTTGTGCTTTGCTTCAGTTGCCAGTCCCGCATCGTTCATGTATAAATGTGAAGAAAAACCATTACTCCAACCGTCACCTAATGCATTGACGGCATCGAGCAGGACGTAGCCTCTCCTTGTGCCCAAACCGATGGAGGAAACCTTGAAAAACGCAAGGCGGCTCAAACAAATCGATGCCAGTGAGCGCAGAGACCAATTTGTTCAAGAGAAACATCTTCTCTGCGTGCACTGCCAGACAACGCGGAGGGACGTGCAGCCTTGGTTTGGGTAACGCCGGGAAAAAAGGGAGCTCCAAGTCCTTTTAGAGGGACGGGGTTTTGCTTATCTGTTTCATGTGTCCCAAATAGGAATGAGAAGCAATTACTTTCAAAAATAACCATGATTATATTAGTCACCAGTGATTCATTCCAGCATATTCCTAATAACTGGCAAACTGACGGCTTTAGAAAGACGTATTATGGGCAGTGTCTTTAAAAACTGGGAGATCAAACTGTTTTTCATATTTTGTGACCAGTGAATCACCTATATTCACAGTGAGGTGTTTAATTACTGCACTGATTCGATGTGTCACCTAAGATTTATGTGGGAAATCATAGCTCCAAGGGCTATTTTCTGAATTTCTTGAATCATAAGGGCACGGCTGTCTTCGTAGAGACGGCTCAGAGATATTTTGCCCTGCTGTTGCTTGAGGGATTCTTTTTTTTTCTTTGTTCTACGTAACTTACTTGTGAGCAAACTAATCTGAACTTCATGTTGCACAGCTCACAGGGTCGGCAGGACGAGCGTATGGAGCCTCCACAGCGCACATAAAACTAGCTAAACTAAACAAACACTCTTAGGGTTCATCTACAGACTGTCTGTGTCTGGACCTTTCACTCTTAAAGCAGTACTAAGTAACTTGTTAACCTTAATAAATCCTTTTCATAGTCTCTCTGGGGGGTAATACAAGTGTTAATGGGATGATTGTGGGGTTCTTTCATCTCCTCCTGGTGTCTCTGGCCAGAAAAGCACAATTTCAGCTGTCCCTGCTCCGACCCGGAGGCCTCAATACACACTAATGGAATCACAAAGAAGAAGCTAACAGGCTAACGGGCAAAGCTAACCGCGGGCTAGCGCCACTGAAACAGTATTTACAGCCGAGTTTGAGTGAAAAAAAATGATCTCCATTGTGTAATTGGATGTACAATATCTCTCCCTCCCTTTGTCTTTTCTGTCAGCGTAGTATGTACTCTCACGGACAATTAATGAGTAAAAAAACACAACATGCTACGACACCTGCAGTGGCCTCTAGGGGCATGAGTTACTTAGTTCTGCTTTAATTCCTCCTTTCTGAAACACATCAGCTTTTTATATAGGTTTTTGCAATACTCATGCAACAAATTAGCCACTATAGCTCCTAGAGACACTGAAATATCACGTCTTGGATTTTTACGATTTTTTCAGAGGGATTTTTGTAACATCTAATCCCTAGCCTTGTTTATTCAGGAAAATTTAATTTTCACAGATGTTTTCACTTCAAAAACTAAACAAGATATACAATCATCCCCTCTTCTACTGATATGTGAATACAATAAACTTCAAATCTGGGTCTATCCATTACTAAGATTTTGTCGCTGAAAATATAGGCAATTTTGGCCATTTTTCTGCTTATTTTTTTGCATGAAAACATACAATGACAGAAAACTTGCAATACATCAAATCTCATACAAATCTCATCCTCATACTTATCAGTAATGTTCAGCAAAAGTTTCAATTTGAGATCTCTAAAAAAAAATGTTTTTTCCTATTCACCTGCAGTGTCTTGCCTTAATTCATCCAGGGGCTGTGGGGTTGGATTTGTGATGGAGACGGGCTGGGCCAAACTTTAGTTCTGTTGGGATTTCTTTTAAGGAAATATTGATGAAGTCCTTGAACAGGTATTCTGTGGTGCACCGTCATATTTCTTAAAAGACGTCATGTTTACAGCCTTTGTTGTAAGCATGTGGAGTGCGAGATGTGTTTTCGGTCCATACAGGCGATATCAATACGTTCCCCCCGGTATGACAGCGTGTATGGACTTCAATAACCCCGCCGTAGCCGGTATGTTTGGAGTGCTGCGTTGGGGCAGAGGTGAAAATGGTGTCCCTTTGCCGTTATGAGATTTTCAGACCTCCTCCCTGACTTCATCTGCCCCTCCTGAGAGCTCCCTCTGCGAGCCGTCTGACACCCGCATCACCCCTCGGCTTCGGGCAAGTATTTTTAGTTCGACCATGTCAATATGTCATTGTAATGTAACAATTTTAGTAAGAGTAAACATTGCAAAATTAGGATTACTACTGACATTAACAAGTTACCTGCCACCCACCACCTGTATGTTGTGTTTTACTCACACAGATCTTACATGTGCGGTCTACAGGCTGGAATAGAAAACATGAAAAAGTGATAAAAGAGACAGAAACACATCAAAATAATAACAATAAAGCACAGAAAATGTGACAAATAAGTGCAGGATTACCAACTAGGGCTGAAACAACTAATCGATTAATCGACAACTAATCGATTACTAAAATAGTTGTCAACTATTTCAGTAACCGATTAATCGTTTTCTAGTAAACACAGACCAAAGTAGAGCAAAAAAGACATGAAAATGATTTATTTTGGATGAAAACCTACTTTGTTTTTAAAGTGAGGGTCTGCAGTGTTTTGTACATTGTAAATTTCATAAATATCTGTCTTTGTCTCGTCCAATCAGAAAGCAGAATTAGCACAAATAGCCTTGTACAAACACGTTTACTTTAAGTTTACTCCATCAACATGTCCTCAAGCAGCTTAAGTCACTTTAGCTCTACGTGATAAAAAAAATGGAAAAAATACAATTTCCATGCACCTTTCACAGCCAAAGCGATTAATCGATTAATCGTAAAAATAATCGGTAGATTAATCGATTACCAAAATACCAAAATCGTTAGTTGCAGCCCTATTACCAACAATAACACAAAAAAAACCTTCAAAGCAACAAAAAGTTTTGATCTGTTGTGTAGGTCTTCGCTTTCAAATGGTGAAATGGTCACATTTACAGCGGGAACCACATATGGTCACATACTTTGCATTTTTTCTCTCTCACTGTTTGACATGAATCCATTTTTAGGTCAAATAGAAAAAAAATTCCAGAAGAATGAGAGAGAGAATTTTCTACACATTTTTTTTGTGTTACTTTTTACAAAGTCAGATATCATGTCATTGGAAGCAAAAGTCTGGTTCATCCTTGGGGGCAATTTCACTTGAAGGTGCCACTTTCATTTGTTAAAACAATGATGTAAATGTACAGTCATCACACAGATCAGAAAGAAGGCGGGTTCTGTGTCCCAGAGATGAACCTGCTGTGTCTGAAACATGAATATCAACCCAAAAACAAATTTAAAAGACCCGGTGAAGATGCTGAACCTGGTAAGAGTTTGTCATTATCCAGAGTGAAACAAGTCCTGTGCCGACATGGGCTGAGAGGGAACTCTGCCAGGAAGAGGTTCTTACTCCAAAAGAAACATCAAAAAGCCAGTTTGGAGATTGCAAATTAAAAAAAAGGATAAAGACCTTAATTTTTGGAGGCATATCCTGAGGTCTGACATTTTTTTATTTATTTTTTGCCTATAATGACCATCGTCACATTTGGAGGAAAAAGGCCTGAGAACACCATCCCATTTTTGAAATACGAGGGTGGCAGCATCATGCTGTGGGGTTGTTTTGCTGCGGGAGGGACTGGTGCACTTCACAAAATAGATTACATCGCGAAGAAAGAACACTACGTGGAAATACTGGAGCAACATCTCAAGACATCAGCCAGGAAGTTGAAGGTTGGGTGCAGATGGGTCTTCCAGATGGACAATTCTCAAAGCATATGGCTAATACTGGTTACTAAGTGGCTGAAGGATACACAGGCGAAACTTTGAGCTTAACGCCTCATTTACACCGAGTATGTTTTGTCCACGGTCCGTTTTATCAATTCACGCATTCTAGTTTACACAGCGTCCATACGTCTGTGATCCGTCTTGTAAAAATGCAGTCTTTTAATCACATGTAAATCAGTAATGCCAGCTTTATGTACTGAGTTTAGCATGCAGTATAGGAGCTTATATACATTTCCTAGATTATAACTTCATTTTTTAGGCAATGCTTAGTGTTAACGGGTTTACCTGCACCTCAAGAAACATCATGGAGCCGCTAGTCTGTCTGTGTCCTCTCCTCCTCTCATCATTCGCTCAGGTGGTCCTCTTTCCCCCTCGGTCTTCTGCTTGTCTGTTGTCCTCTGTCCTCCTCTCCTTGTCTCTGTACTCCTCTGATCATCCTCATATCCAACGTTTGAAGCAAACGTACTCTCGGTCCCTGGAGTTTCAGATCATAGTGAGTCCGTGTGAGAAAAAAAGAACAGCGGGCCGTGCTGTGGGTCTCGGCGCAGTCACGGTGGACAGACCCGGCTTTAGCTTATTTCGACTAAATATGTTCTAAAGAGACGAGACGTGGGTCAGACTTTTTCCAGGCGATATTGTTATGTTGTTCTGAAGTGGTGTTACGCTGGTTATCGTCCCACCGAAACACGGAGAAGCAGTTCCGCCTTGATATCACTGTTAAAACGAGGTCATTATCCGGTGTTTTGGCCTTTTGTGGAGCACATGGCTCATTATGCAGGATAAACAAACTACTGAGCTGTAGAAAAAAGCCTTTAATGACACTCCGGCGTCCGTCAAAAATAGAATCGATGCGTATTCTTGCCATAGAGCCGTAGACGTTCATCTGACGGACACGGACAGGTGTAAACCACCAGATTGATTTTACTCATTTCCTATTGTTTTGGCAGACGAACGTAAAACGGACCGTGAACGGAACGTACTCTGTGTAAATGAGGCGTAAATCTCTGAGACAGCTTTCTGTATCCTTCCCCTAAACCATGATGTTGAACAATCTTTGTTTTCAGTCATCTGAGAGTTGTTTTGAGTCTCCCATGGTGCCACTCTTCAGAGAAGATGCAAAGAGGAGAAACACTTACAATTGGCCTTTACTCTTTCTCATGATTGGATTCACCAGTATATGGAGGTCAAGGGTCACTGATGTTACCAAACCATTTTTCAGTTCTAATAATTCGTGCTAAAGGTATTGAGATCAATAAAATGACATGAGCGCCTACATTTATGCATATGCCTAATTTTGATTAAATAATTCTTGCACACTTTTGATAGATCATATAGATTTATAAAGGAAAATCATGAAAATTTACAGGGGTGCGCAAACTTTTGCCACACCACTGTATGTGTAGCCCACCTGGCTAAAGGACCAGGCCATCGTTTTTCCATACTGTGATATGTTCTTACCTGAGCTTAGACGAGTTGATACGTACCTGTCTGGTCTTTGTGCCCGTGGAAGACCGTGGTCGCTTCCAACTTCATCCCCGTTTGAAGCCATAGGAATATGCTGGGAGAGGCCAAATGCTAACAACATCTTAGACCAGACAGATACACATCAACTCGTCTAAGCTCAGATAAGAACATAGCTCAGTATGGAAAAACAGTGGCGTGGTCCTTTACTGTTCAGCCTTTCTACGTCGGAAATTTGACGCAACGTAGATCATTTTGAATCTAATCCCTCCCTTTGCTGATCTCAGACACTCATCACTATCCCCGGACTTTTACTTTTACTTTTACTTTGACCAATGAGACGAGTTTTCCTGTAAACCGGCCTGTCAGGTCCAATCAGGAGGATTAGGGGAAGAATTTGATTGCTTACTTTCACTCCCACTCTGCCCACTTTGCAATCTTACAGACTCTGACATTTAGGCGACTCGCTGAGGGTGCAGTGGTCAGTGTTGAGATGTTTAGCTTGTTTTCTCCCTTGATGTGTTAGAGTAAATAAAGACAAACCCTTTTACCAGGGTTGCCTAACCTGGCTAATGGCAGTGCTGTGTGCGCTCGAATCATTTCGAACTGCACAGCAGTTTGGGGACCATGGCCGAAATTTTCGCATTTTTTGGGAACCAATCACAGAACGAGGAGGGACGGCAAGATGATGACGAGCTATTCGATATACGGAAGCTTGTAGTTTATTTACGGATATAAAAAAAAAAGTGTATTTACGGATCAAACAGCAGCAGCTTTAGGCCGTGTTCTAAATAGTTTAGCTCTAAAGTTTACAGCGGGTACGTCATACGTCATGTCATGATGATACAATTGGCTTTGGCCACGTGCAGACGCATGATAGACATTCAGCCCAATAAACGGCTATGGATGATCGTAAACCACACCTCCCCGACAAGAAAATGAACTGGTTGTCCCCAGACTAAATATAACTTGTGATATTTAGTCTGGCGATAACCAGGCTGGAAAATGTCAGCAATTTTTGCCATTTTTTTAACATAAAACATATTATTCCATCCATCCATCCGTTTTCCTCTGCTTTATCTGGGGCCGCGTTGTGGAGGCAGCAGTCTCTGCAGAGATGCCCAGATTTCCCGATCCACACACACCTCCTCCAGCTGTTCTGGGGGGACCCCGAGGCGACACCAGGCCAGCCCGGAGACATAGTCCCACCAGCGTGTCCTGGGCCTTCCACGAGGCTTCCTCCCAATAGAACATACCTGGAACACCTCCTGAGGGAGGCGATCAGGAGGCATCCGTAACAAATGCCCTAGCCACTTCAGCTGGCTCTTTTCGACGTGAAAGAGCAGCTCCACTTGAGGCAAGGACTCCCCACCGACCTGAAGAGGGGAAGCCGCCTTTTTCCGGTGGCGAACCATGGCCTCGGATTCATATCAGTAATGTTCAGCCAAACTTTGAAATTAATATCTTTAAATGTAATCATTTTCCCTATTCACCTGCAGATAATTTAAATAGTTTGTGCAGGGGAATGGAACTAGAAATGGCCCTCACAAGGCTGCACCAGGCTATTTCATTATTGCCAATTTTATTCCTCAAAATAAGTAACATTTTTGTCCATGGGGAATCCCTTAATTATGCATGAAAATTAGAAATGAAAGAATGAACTATGCACCAATCTGGTAATCTCCAGCAAAAGTTTGAAAAGAGTCGTGAGAACCGGCCCTTACCTGTCGGAGTCCTCTTCCCCGCGATCAAATTTCTGCTTAGTGACTCCAAAACGGCAGACGGGTGTGGAGGCGTTGAGGGGAAGATTGGAGTTCTGCGAAAGCCACTTAGAGCGGGTTTAAAGCTGATCGAAAAGTTGTTTGTGATTCTCTGCTGTTGAAGCCGCGGCGCTAACGCAGTTACAGAGCCGCACCGATGTCGGACAGATGTCGCGTAGAGCTGTCGGGTCTGACGGCGGGTCGCAGACTCCCCTCCCGGGAGGACAGGCAATATGAGTCTGCCGCGGGAGGCGAGGGAACGCAGACAAACACAAGAGCTGGAGACGAAGATATAGAAACGCAGAAAAATGACGCGACGCGTTCCACCACCAAGGTTTCTCAATCACAGACATGACCAGGAGTTGGCTGGCTCTTTCATACACATTTACAGGACGACAGAGGCCCGTTATGAAAGAAAGTATCACCCCTCTATTCTCCTAATGATGGGATTTCCCTCTCTTTTTGGTGAAACGGATCATTTGGAAACGTAACAAGATATATCCAAAAACCATTTAAATCTGGGTCTATCCATTATTTAGATTTCACCGCTGACACAATTCTTCCTCATATTTACATCAGTAATGTTCAGCAAAAGCCCTATTCCCCTGCAGCGTCTAATAACATCAAAGTATCACGCCCGTTGTCAGGGCAACGCTGTAGGGTCTATTCTTAATTTTACACTCTTTGCCTTACACCCGCACTTTTGATGCACTAGGGTTACAAGTCTGCGGTTATTTCGTGGAATTTGGCACCTTTTTAAGCCATTCTTTAAAATGATCAAATCTTCCTGTACAGCAGTCCGTTAGATTGGCTGCTCCGTAGTATTGCTCCGTAGTATTTGGGTGTAGAAAGGACTTTAATTATAGAGCGCGTGAAAGGAGCGGTCGCAAGTAAGACTGTGGTTGTTTTTTTGCATGTTTTTGTTGTTATTTAACATCTCGTCATTAGTCTCAACCTGGGATGTAGTGACTTCCTGGGTAACTGTAGATTTCCAACTGTTATTTCCTCTTTTCTTCTCCGACGACTCCGCCATCGTGGGCTGTGTGTCTGAGGGGAACGACCTGGAGAACCGGTCGGTTATCATGGACTTTGTGGACTGGTGTGAGTGCAACCACCTGTGCTTGAACACCAGTAAGATGAAGGAGATGGTGATCGACTTCAGGAGGGAGTCACTACCGCACACACCCCTGAACATCCAGGGAGAGGACATTGAGGAGTTGGACAGGTTCAAGTACCTGGGTGTTCACCTCAACAATAAACTGGACTGGTCCCATAATACCATCGTACAAGAAGGGCCGGAGTCGGCTCCACCTTTCGAGGAGACTGAGGTCCTTCAGAGTATGCAGGCCTCTGCTGGTAGCTGGTGGCCTCTGCTCTCCACTACACTGCCGTGTGCTGGGCCCCGGGCAGCACAGAGCGGGACAAGAACAGACTGAACAAGCTGGTCAGGAGGGCCAGCTCCGTCCTGGGCTGCCCCTTGGACTCTGAGGGACAGGAGGGTATTAGCCAAGCTCACCTCCATCATGGACAACACCTCCCATCCACTGCACGGGACTGTAGAGGAGCTGAGCAGCTCTTTCAGTGGCAGACTGAGACACCCTCAGTGTAAGAAGGAGCGCTGCCGCAGGTCCTTCATCCCCACTGCTGTCAGACTGTACAACAAGACTGTAAAGAAACATGTGCAACAACCTCTTTGCAAAACTATGTGCAATAATCTCTGTATCTGCATCACTTTATCAACCACTTGCACTATGACTGTAAACCTGCACTGCCAATACTGACATACTTTTATATATATATTATATTATATATATATATTACTATTTAATTGTTTGCACATTTCCTGTCTATTTTGCACACCCTGAGTGTTTCTGAGAACTGAATGTAATTTCTCCATTGTGAGATCAATAAAGGCATGTCTTATCTCTTACCTTTTGGAGAGCCTTCAACATGAAGGTCTGGAGAAAGATAAGATAAGATAAGATAAGATAAGATACAATGCTACATTCATGTGGTCCTAAACTGGGGAAAACATTTTCGCCAGTTGGAAAAACACCTGACTGCGGAAAAGGATTTGTTCTTTTCGTCTATTAATGTGAGCTTTTTAGTTGAACTCTGCTCCTTTCTTGACTTTAGTGTGAGCTGTGGTTGTCCTCGGTGGAAAATCTTTGCTAGAGAAATGCCCATCATTAATGTGAGTGAAAATAAAACACCATTCATTTTGGTGTTATCAAAATCTCCACTTTCCGACTTGAAAAGAACCTGAACACGGCATAACATAAGATTAAAAGCCAGATCTGAAGCTTAATGTGCTACAGTAGTTTTTTCTTTAAATGCATGTTTTGTTTTTTGACGTCTCATCATTAGCCTCAACCTGGGATGTAGAACTTCCTGCTTCAGGCGACCGTTGATCTCCAAGTGTTGTTTCCTTTTTTGGAGATTGTTCCGGGGCATTTTCAACATGAAGATCTGGGGAAATATAACATATGAGAGAGGGTTAAAAGCCAGATCTGAATCATAATAGAGATATTTAAATGACAAGGCTGGAGTCGTTTTATGAATGCATGTTTTATTTTTGATATTTTTGATTGTGCCTCAAGGATGTAGCGACTTCCTGGGTAGCTACAGGCTGCTGTTGATCTCTCACTGTTCCTGCCTTTTTCAGAGTGCCTTTCAGGACCTTTTCCATATGAAGTTCTGGGGGAAAGATAAGGTTGTTGACGGAAAAAAGAAACATTGTTGAAAGCTTGATCTGAATCTTAATAAACAGAATAGTGGGACGAGGCTATAGCAGCTTTTTAAAATGTATTTTATTGAAGAAAACAATGCCATCAAACTAATACTTGTAGAAATGGTCTCAACAGAAGTAGAAAGCCCGTGAGCTGAGACAGATTTGGGCCAGTTCAAGAAGGCTCCTAGCTCAATGTTAAGATGCCTCACCACATCTGCTTCAAAAGCTGCCGGTTCTTGAGCTGCAGCCTTCAGAAGTGTGCTTGGCAGAGCCGGGCTCCAGCACCAACTGTGTAGCTGCTGTTTTTCCTATCTTCTGCTTCTTCCAAGCTGATGTCACATCCTCGACCGACAATCAGCTGTTCCTTGTCCTTCTCATTCAGGTTGATCACCATGCGCACACTGTCCCGTCTGTTGTGGGATCCGTCAAATTCAAGCACCTTCTTATATATGACAATATCACAGTCTGTGGATGTGCCGTCCTGGGGTGCCACTGTTGAGAGGGTTGGGCCTCCACGGGCTCGGGCCTCTGGTTCAAAACGCAGTAAGCTTCTTTTGGCCTCTGTCTTGGAGTTGCCAGCTCCCACCACAGTTTGTTCTGCCACTGTCAGTCGGATAGAAGACCCAAGGGTCAAACACTCTGTCCACGTTGACTACACTGTACTCTGTGGGCTCTCCTGTTCAGTTGGTGACTATTTGAAGTAGGTAGTTGGCTCTAAAGTCGGCCACACAGCAGTGTTTTGGCTGTGATTGGCGATGTTTAGCCACAAGCTCAAAAATGTCAGACTTCATGTTTGTAGCTGACGTCAACTTTTTTTCTGTACGGCCACTGTGAGTCCTTCTGTATGCTCCATTTCTGTGGAAAAGTCTTGTGTTTGTTTCCTGTCACTGTGATGACAAATGCGCCTCGTCTCTGCCGGAGGTCCGAACAGAATGAACAGTGTGAAGGGGCTGTCCAAGAATCTCAAGAAAGTCGGGTCGGAATTCTCTGGGCAGGGGTTGCTATGACATCAAACTGAGACAGAATGCATGAGTGGAATTATGCAAATGTCCAAGGAATGTTTTTGGCTAACTTCCTGGTTGACAGTGGAGAGTAAGCCTCATTCCAATTTCTAACCGAGTTGAGCCATAAGCCACGCCCCTGCGAATTCTGATTGGATGTCATTCCAAATTCAGTTGGCTTTATTAAGTTAATATTGTCATTTTCAAATGCTTTAGGAATTAGGGTTAGGGTTAAAGGGACTATAAGTTTAAAAATGTTAAAATTAAGTATTTTCCTCCCCCTACATGTTCCAGCCATGTCCTAATGTGTAGAATGAGCTCAGACCTGTTCAGCACAACTGCCTCTAAAATCCTGCACTGTCACTCAAAAATGTGTCACTTCGGCCCGAATTGCCGTCATGCACGAGCTTAATATAGAAGGTGCAGTTACACATATGGCCTGAGGTGGCAGTAGTGAGTATAAAATGGCGAACTTGCTTCCAGCCCCTTTAAGGTTAGGGTTAAGGTTAGGAAAAAGCTCTGTGATGAACAGAAGTGAAATAAATGACGATCAAATCTTTTCATCTTTTCCCTTTTTTTGTCCGAGGGGGCGTGGTGTTGGGTAGCAAACAGCTGTAAAGCCGACATTTCTCTCTTGCTCCCTGGAGCGCCTTTGACAAAGCAGAGTGGCCAGATACAGCTCGAAACAGTTGAGATTTAAACATATCTCTGAGTTTTTAAATGGTCAAAATCAGTCCAAGGACGACTGAGAAAAACATCCTGTTAAAGTCTTCAATATGAGAACCAGGCTGTTTGAATGCACATGCCATAAAAATCGATCGATAACACGCAGTATTTCAAAACATGTCAACAATGTTGTCCTTGAAAATTGTCTGGAGACTGAGATATTTATTTGCCGCTTCACCTAATGGTAGTGCCCATCCAGAGAGGATAAAGGAGGAGAGAGGAGTTCATCACAAAACCCTGTTATTTTGATCCAAACTTGCCTCTGTTAACTTAGGATTTCTCAGGAACCGAGGTCCGTAGAATTAAACCATTTTCACCTACGGAGAGCTTAGAGCAGGGGTGTCAAACTCATTTGGGTCGCGGGCCGAAATTCAGCTCCCATGGTGGGTCGCGGGCCACATATAATAGAGAAAATGTTTCCAATATATGAATAATAATAAGCTGTGATTTGATCAAAGCCCAAACTTGACTGTAGCTTCATCAATGACAACGGCCTACACTTGTATTGCACTTTACAAGCCTGTGTCACAAGTTCCTGAAAGTGCAGTAGTCATTATTCATTCACTTGGTGGTGGTAAACTTTTATTGAAGCCACAGCCGCCCTGGGGCAGACTGTCCATTTACCACATGGCTATATAATGTGTTGTTCATATCCTGAGCTCTTGTTATGTCAGTGCCCTCTGCTGGACACGTGTGGAACTCTATCCTTTTTTTTAATTTAATGCCCCCTAGAGGCTAGAATGAGCATTCTGGTTATTCTTTAAAAAATCATAACTCCGCACAGAAATGGGCTAGAGACTTACTTTTTTTTTTGACATACTCTGGAATTTATGCTCTACCAGGCCGGATTAATCATCTCGGCCTGATCCGGCCCGCGGGCCGTTTGTTTGACACCCCTGGCTTAGAGTCTCATCTTGCAAACGAGTTATATAGCACAGAATACGCTGTGGTGCTACAAATATCATAAAAAATGGTCTGGATTGTTTGCACTCTACAGCTAAATCCCCAAAACAGCGCAGCACTCAATGTGCTAAAGATGAATCAAGCTTTCAAAAACAGAAGAACGCCTTACTTAACTTCAAGCCAAGTGTTTTGTAAAAATGTGTCCAAATGGTGGTGGTATTTAACAGTTGTAAGGGTCAAATTACAGCACATCCCCGAGCTGGACGTAATAATATGCAAATGAAGCCAACACTCACAAAATGGCCCTCTACTGGTGCCTCAAAAAAATCTGTTATATTAGAAATGATGTCCACAGGCATTTTGATGGTGAACAACATTTCATGGACACGTCACTCTGAATATCACACCGCTGCAGATATTCAAAGCCTAACTCTTGGACTAGCCCCATTCAAGGCGAGACACGGCAGGTGAAAGTATTGACTTTTCACACCGGTGGCCAGTTTTCTCAAAATGAGGTTTTTATTTCACCCATGCAACGAATTATCCACTTAATAGCCACGGACTACAAACTTTCCAATCATACACTTTTTTTCCCCGCTGTTTTGTTTAATTATATCTGATTCTTAGCCTGATTTTTTGCAGCTTTGAACCCTAAAAAACAAGGCAAAATTTAAGTTTTTTCAGATTTTTTATCTGAATGATAAGCTCATTCAGAAACAAGATACAAAACCTTTCTTACTAATATGTCAACGAAATATAACCATACATTGAAATCTGGGTCTATCCATTATTTAAATGTATTTAGACCATTTTTAGTTTAGTTATGAAATATCGTATTTTTATATGAAAACATGAAATGACAGAACACTAGCAATACATTTTTTCCTCATATGTATATCAGTGATGTTGAGCAAAAGTTTCAAATTGATATCTCTCTTTTTTCCCCCTATTCAAATGCGGCATCTCGCCTTAAATGAGTTGAGTGTTGAGATCTGTGTTGCAAAAATCTGCAGCAGAAGGTCTTAACCCTGGTGCCTACAGAAGCACACTCTCAGTTTGGTACCCTTGAGCTTTGTCTTTTTATTTTCAATTGTAACTGAAGTGAAGATATAAACTTTATTACAAAAGAATAACAGCTGTTTAGCAGAGTGGCCCGCAAGATGATTTGGAGACACATCATTACAGATCAAAACATCTTTAAAATACAACTTTAAAATAATTGAAAATAACAGTGAAGAAAACAAAAAGACACTGTTAAATATATTGCCACCTCAGAAATGATCCCTGGCCCCTTTTTTTTCTAGATCTGCCCCTGCCATTCTCCAACATGGGTTCGGTTCTGAGCAGTTCTGGGTTGATCTGCTTCTTGCTCTGTGGGAGAACACTGCAGCATTTCTGGGTTGGACATATGGAGCTGCACCGCAGTGGTCCCACAGTCCTGCTCCTACGTCAGAGGCTGGATTTAGCTGTGGAGAATCCAGTTCACTCTGATTAATGCATGTTCTCTCAGACCACACATCCTACTGCAGCAGTGCAGCGCAGCTCCACTCAGCTCCCGAGCTCATCCGTAAATCCAAGACTGAAAAAAAAAAAGAACTTTCGAGGAAGAGGAGTGGTATTGGATTGGGCCATTTCAAAGAACTGATGAGCTGGATGTTTTGTATTTGATACTACTACGACTAAAAGTAGACGAAGAGTTTATAATGTATATATACTCTCCTGCTGAGGGGGAGGACGTGTGCTTTATTTTCATGTGTGTTCCTTTTCTAGTAAAGTGTCTTTTAAACGTTAAATGAGGAAGGAAGGTAAAAGGTGAGCTTAACAGGAACAGGTCACCGTTTTTCCAAACTGAGATATGCTCCTACCTGAGCTTAGACGAGTTGATATGTACCTGTCTGGTCTGGCAGTCTGGTGTGCCTTCAGTCATGCGGAAAGACCAAAGATGTACTATATTGTAAGGCGTAATAACCCCTTAGGAGCGCTTAGAAAATCGACATGTTTAATTTTTTGTGACTATACTTGGATCGTGTAGGGAAAACGTGGAAGAGCTTGGTCGCTTCTAACTTCAACCCCGTTTGGGTCCATCGGAATTCGACCCATCCTTCGATGCCGCTGGGGAAACCCGTGAGGAGCGGTGTGACCCAACTCCAGATGTGGAGCCTGGCTGATGGTCAGAATCACCTGGCTGGAGGAGTCACCTATTTTACATGTTTTTAGTGGTAAGGGAATCTGGAGTACCTGGAGGAAACCTACGCAGACACAGGGAGAGCATGACAACTCCACACAGAAAGGCCCCGTCCAGGTGGGAATCGAACCTGGGACCTTCTTGCTGTGAAACACGAGCACTAACCCCTGTGCGACCGTGCCGCCATCACAATATTTTGAATGTGTGTTACCATTCTTACTGTGGTACAAGGACATTCATTCAATTATGCAACTGTCATACATTTTCTTCTTTAGCTAATCTGCTTTTCTAAAACACATGTTTGCATTCATAATTATATAAGGCTTAGAGGCCTGTAGTACAGTGTGAAGCCAGACTGCCCAGGTCAGATCCGGGACTCGTGCCCACACTGCCCAGGTCAGATCCGGGACTCCTGCCCACACTGCCCAGGTCAGATCCGGGACTCCTGCCCACACTGCCCAGGGAAGACAAGTGTTTATTAGCGCAAAAAACGTACCCGCGGGAGGTGTTCCAGGCATGTCCTAGTGGGACAAGGCCTCGTGGAAGGCCCAGGACACGGTGGTGGGACTATGTCTCCGAGCTGGCCTGGTGTTGCCTCGGGGTCCCCCCAGAACAGCTGGAGGAGGTGTGTGTGGATCGGGAGGTCTGGGCATCTCTGCTGAGACTGCTGCCCCGGGCGACCCGGCCCCGGATAAAGCGGAAGAAAATGGATGTGTTTCGGAGCAGTGTTTTAAAGCTTTGGGACTTCGAAACAGTGCTGAATCGTGTGTTTGAGGGCTATCCCTTGTCATGTCTCCTCTTTTACTTTTTTTCTTTCACACAATTGTTGAAGTGAATAAAGAAATTCCCATTCAGCCATGAACGTGACATGACCACCTCCACTCCGTTCCACTCACTAGTCAGATCAGATCAGCCCCTTCTCTCTGGGAACGAAAAAATGGTCAAAGAAGTTTCGGGGGAAGCGGCATGGCATCTGGAAGCACATGAAGCGCTGGTTGCCGGTGGGGGAAGCAGCAGATGAAATAAAGGCGGAAAGTGGGGCGCGGGATTGGAAGAAAACAGTGCATTAATCAGCTGGCAGAGGGTCCGGAGCAGCCGGCTGGAGAGACCACAATGCTCTGGCACACACAGTCTGAGAGTGGCTTATTCCAGCTGGCCTACTTTCTCCAGAAAACTCCAACCTGCTGCAGTCGTCGGGCACGAGGGATTGGGATCAGGAGATTGTGAGGATGACACACGTGCACGGATACAAGAGCACGAGACAACAGTCACTCTGACGGCTTTATTTACTCAGGGTGGCATTTCACTTCATTCGTGCAGTTTGGAGTAATCCTGGTCACTTTGGTTGTTTCTTCTTCTGTTGAAGCTCTGATTTGTACCTCCTGGTTGTATTGCGGCACAGGAAAAAACACAAAACTGTCCAACACTTTTTTAAAGCCCATAAACCAGCATTCTTTTCAGGGCTGTTCAGAGTGTGATCACCTTAACTCCGCCACATCAAAGCAATAACATCAGCAGCTTTTTACCATCTGAAAAACATGGCCAAGATCAGACGTATAGTGTCAGAACCAGACTTAGAGAGACTTATCCGTGCATTTGTCTTCAGCAGGTTAGACGACTGTAACGGCCTGTTCACTGTTTGACAGAACCAGGAAATACGACCATATTAGTCCAGTGCTCCGGTCTCTGCACTGGCTTCCTGTCACTCAGAGAATAGAATTTAAAACAGCTCTGCTTGTGTACAAGTCTTTTCATGGTTTAGCACCAGAGTACATCTCTGACATGTTACAGCCGTATGAACCATATCGGGCCCTGAGAACTTCAGGGAGGGGTCTGCTGGTTCTGGGCTGGTTCAGAGCTGGTTCTGGTGCCGGGTTGGTTCCATACTGACTTGGTTTTCCACCAAAATGAGAGCTGTGCCCATTGTCATAGCAACGCTTTGGGAAGTCAACATCAAAAATGGATAGTAACATCTTACTACAGCTACTTCTGGTTATAAAATACAGAAAAATAAGTTTATGTTTCTGTCACAGCGGCCGTTAACATTTTGATTACTTCTTTCTAACTCTTGTTTTAGCTAAAGAGCGTAAAGCAAAACAACAGTTTCCTCCACAGAGACTGTTTTGGCTTCTCCAGGAAGTTATAAGCACAAACTAACTATATTGATTTTTTTGTTGGAGGAGAGAGCCACGCCCCCAGCCGCTGACATCACTGGTGCTCGTTTCTTGGTCCAGCTTTTAACTGGTTCCCAACCGGCACCAGATTTTGGAACCAAGAGCCAGCGTTTTTTTTCAGTGGAAAACGAAAGAACCGGTTCTGAAACTGGAACTGGCCCAGAACCAGCACCGGCACCAGCTGGGTGGAAAAGGGCTCCTGGTGGTTCCCAGAGTCAATAATAAACACGGTGAGGCTCAAGCTAAAATGTGGAACAGTCTTCACGAGGATGTGAGACAGGCCTCAACTCTGACAATGTTCCAATCCAGGCTGAAAACTGTTATTGTTACCCGTGCATATGACAACTGAAAGTGTTTTATCTGCACTCTTGCTTTCTACTGCAGGCCGTCACCTGATAAATTTCCTGTTTATTGTATGACTTCCTGAAGCATCGATATTGGGCCACTCTAATAAGTTTAGCCATGGTCAAGTCAAGTCATGGACCTCTCCCTGTAACCCCCCATGCTAGTTGCTGAGTAGATTCTCTGCGGTTTCGCTGTCAAAGCTTCGAGCCGTGCAGCTCCGCTTGGTGGCAAGGTCCCATTTGGTCAGAATATCCTAGTAAGTTGCACTTGTGGTAGTGACATGCCTTTGTTTACATCTGTAGACGCCTTGGTCAAGGAGTTGACGTTACTGTCGCCGGCCTTTTTCTCTGCCATTCGCTCCACCCGTTTTGTGTTGTTGCCCCCTGTCACTGGACATTTAATGTGGAGCTTCGTGTGTGAGAGCAACACAGCCGTGGATAGAACTGTGGCAACAAAAACACAGACTCGGGAACAAATGACTCAACAGAACGGTGACATGAACTACGAACTGAACATGGTCAAAATGAACTCACACATTTTCTTTGCATTGCCTCCGTTATTTGTTTTGTCGACAACGATCCTGCGTGCTTTTTTGGTGCTGGCCATCTCCATTTGGCCGTGATTGGCATATTTTGTGTTAAAGGAATAGGCCACCGTTTTTACATACTAAGATATGTTCTTACCTCACTTTAGACGTGTTAATATATCCCCGTCTGGTCTTTGTCCGTGCGCTCTGTCAGGCAAACGGAACAAATACGCAGCCTCTCCCACATGTCATATAGCTCCAAAAAAGCTCACGATAGAAGCTACCAAGCTCTTCCACGTGTTCCCTATTTAAATAAAGTTACGTGAAGTGTTTTCATGCGAAGTATATTTACACAGAAATGTAGCATGTCGATTTTATAAGCAAATAAAAAGGGGGACTATATTGTGAGGCGTAATGATACGAGGAGTAAAACGTCCGCGCAGTAACTCCTAAAGGTTATTGACGGAAGTGAGCGGGGGAAGTCTTTAGGAGTTACTGCGCGGACGCTGTGCTCCTCGTATCATTACGCCTCACAATATAGTCCCCCTTTTTATTTGCTTATAAAATCGACATGCTACATTTCTGGGTAAATATACTTCGCATGAAAACACTTCACGTAACTTTATTTAAATAGGGAACACGTGGAAGAGCTTGGTAGCTTCTATCGTGAGCTTTTTTGGAGCTATAGGACATGTGGGAGAGGCTGCGTATGTGCTCCGTTTGCCTGGCAGAGCGCACGGACAAAGACCAGACGGGGATATATTAACACGTCTAAAGTGAGGTAAGAGCATATCTTAGTATGTAAAAACGGTGGCCTATTCCTTTAAAACTGCTAAAGCTAACCACTCGCAATGCCACAGTGTGATTCATAAAGACGCCAAACAGTGTCAAATTAACACTGGAGCATTTGCTGTTGAAGTATAGCCCAAACCAAGTGGAGCAGAGTCGGGTAGGGGCTGGTGGAGACGAGCCAAATTGAATCGACTAGTAATTACAGAAAAAACATCAAGAAACTTTCAAAGTGTTTATATTTCCAACGGAATTACAGCTTGCAATTTTTGTAACATTTGCTATGGTAAAATGTGGAAATAGCCTCAAGGACCAGGCTGCGTTTGAAACTTACTTATGAAATACTGCCAGCCTGTATGTAAATCCGAACCAAAAATCAAATCAAATGGTCCGCTGAGAAATGGTAAACTTGAGGTTAGAGTTCAGTAATATCCTTTATGAGAAATATGAAATAGTATTATGCTTCTTTAGGGTCTTTACATTATACAGTTAAATACATTTTATCCTCTGAATGTAAGCAGAGCTGTACGCTTGGCCCATTGCCCTTTTGGAGACCCCCGTGGAAGCCCCGCACTGTCCATATATTTACATTTTAATTCTGTTGGCCGATGGAGCGGAGCCTGAAGATGTGCGAGGCGCAGCGTGAATACAATTATTTATACATCTGTGTTTGCATTTCAGCTGCTATGTTGCTGTAGAGGTCTCAGGAAAGGCCATACCGAGCTTGGCATCAGCCCTGCCTCAGGTCCTGACCGTGCCAGGACGCCTTGGCCAAAGTCTCGCTGAGAGCCACGCGAGGTCCGGCCCGGAGAATCCAACGCACAAGACCTGTCCGTGCGGGGTCAAGGAAGCTGGGTTTAGACTCCAAAACAGCCCGATCAACATCACTAAAATGTTTACTTGCAATGGAATGTCAACACGTTAACCGGGCATTCGAGCGTCTCCCAGAGAGAACAGAGGACATGCTGAAAGATTACAATAAATATCACAATTTATGTGGCAGAAACGCTCACCGAATGAAGACTGCAGAAATTGTGTTTATTAAGAGGCTTCAGAGTATCAGTAGCCTACAGGGAAACAAAGCTTCAGAGCTAAATCAAGCAAAAGCAAACATAGAAACTCTTCTTCAGTCCACATCCGGGACTAACTCCTCTAAGTTCCATGGATTCTGCCCGAAAGTCTAATGGCACCAACTCACTCGAGTACAAAACCTCATACTCAAAAATCCGTCCAGTTTTATCTTGACTACTCTGAGGACACATCATTACATCATGTTTACAGATTACAGTTTGTTTATTCATTGGTCCTAGTTTGCTGCAGTTGGGCTGTTTTAGCTTCACAAACCATATTTAGTTATAAGATAAGATAAGATAAGATGATACTTTATTGATCTCACAGATGGAGAAATTGCATTCGATGAGAGAGCATCCGGCAGCAGCACCCATTCAGTGCGCACCACTCTTTTTCCACACTCTTTTTCCACTCTTTTTTTTCTTTGGTGAAAGATCGTTGTGTCGCGGCCGCCATCTTCACTGTTTTGGTCACAGGAGGAGCACTGGTTGATGGGAAATCCGTAGACGATGACCACGGCGGTGAAGCTCTTGCGCTTGGCCACGATGTTCTTGGCCACACAGGTGTAGTTGGCCGTGTCGGATAATAATAATCCATGTAGGTGATATATTGTAATGCATAGTGCACAGTTGCAACTTTTTAATGGAAAAAGTCAAGCTGTGGGCTGCATCTCAAAAGTGGCAAGATAGCTCCTTTCTCCTTTGAGGCCGACGTCATGAGATCGACCTTGAGCCACTTTTTGTTTCTAGGAACTGGAGCTTCAGCTGCTCCTTCTGTGCCAGGACAATCTGAACCTTCCTTTAGTTCACCGCAGACAGCTGCATTATGGGATCTTGTGCAAATGAGTGTGGCTTAAAACAGAACTAAGTAACTTAAAGAGACTCTATGCAAGTTGCCACTTTACACTCACTACTGCCACCTCAGGAAACATGTGTAACTGCACCTTCTATATTAAGCTTATGCATGACGGCACTTAGGACCCGAATTAACACCTTTTTGAGTGACAGTGCAGGATTTTAGAGGCAGTTGTGGTGAACAGGTCTGAGCTCATTCTGCACATTAGGACATGGCTGGAACATGTAGGGGGAGGAAAATACATAATTTTAACATTTTTAAACTCTGTATAGTCCCTTTAAGTAGCGCCACTGTAGGTGTTGTAGCATTACACAATGGAGATTTTTTTTTTTTACTCAAATCTGGCTTAAAATACTGTTTAAGTGGCGCGAGCCTACTGTTAGCTTTGCCCGTTAGCCTGCTAGCTTCTTCTTTTTTTTTGGCTAGCTTCTTCTTTTCTTTTTCTTTTCTTTTTTTAGTTAGCTTCTTTTTTTTTCTTCTTTTTTTTTTAGTTAGCTTCTTCTTCATGATTACATTAGTGTGCATTGGTGACTCCGACCTGGAGGCTGGGAAGTTGCAATTTTGCAATTTTGTGACACCAGGGGGAGATGAAAGACCCTCCAATCATCCCATTAACACTTGTATTACCCCCAGAGGGACAACAAACACAATTTATTATGGTAAACAAGTGACTTACTTACTTGCTTTTAGTTTAGTTCTAAAATGTAAACAAAAGTGCGTAACGTTGCCATAGGTCCATTTTCTACAATAAAACCTCCAGATGCTGCAGTGGCTCTGACGCTGCATGACCTGCTTTATACTTTCATATATTTAGGACAGAACTCATTTTTTTATTGAATGAAACCTCACACAGCAAAACCGTCCATCATTTCTCACTTGTGCAGAGATCGGAGAGTCCGGAAACCTTCGAGAGGCAGCAGTGGCTTGTGGGATTGTTCTTAGCACCTTACGGGCTGATGAGGAACATGCCGAGGTTCGTCTGCTATAGGAGGTATTAAAGGAAACATCACAGCTCCTCTCCTCACTCCCTCCCGACTGCACTGACACATTTGGATGCTCCTTGTCACGGATGACGCTGACGCACGTCTGGGTCAACAAAGATTTGACACTTTTTAGATGCAGGCAATATTAGTGCATATTTGACCTTTCAGTGACCCATTACTTACTGTCTCGGTGGCCTGTTGGAACCATTGTTTATTTTTTCGGTTTCTGGTAGGGTTTTTACTGCAGATTGAACTGTCTTCATAGATACAGATGGCATTGCCGACGGGGCCTTGGGAAACACCATTTTTCACTCTTTTTAGCCATTTTATTTATCACACATACAGTGGGGAAAAAAAGTATTTGGCCAAAATCCAATACAATGTCTATGTGAAACTGACCAAATACTTTTTTTTCTCCACTGTAAATAAAGTCAAGTCTAAATCGGGTGCATATGGATGTTTATTCACAGCAGATTGTTCAGCAGAAGTGAAAAAACGGCAGTCGTAGCTAACGCTAGCTAGAGTTGGCATTGGCACGATGCCATTTTTCTGTATTTATGGGCTGTTGAAACACTTTGCTTCACTCCATGTCTTTGTATCTTTATTTAATAGAAAACTATATTCATAATTCAGCGTTTGTTAAAGCAGTTTTTTGAATAATTAAATAAGTTTAGATTTTTCTCCAAATTGTTTTCCCCCTTAACTGTTTTCAAACATGACCATATATGGGCGATACCAGAGACGCCGTCTGTATCTATGGTTATGTGAACAATACATTCCAGAAATCTTCTAGAAACCCCCCCAAAAAAGCATGAAATCAAATAAGCTAACCACCCATACAGCGACTGGGTCAATGAAATGCCAAATATACATATTTTTTTGTCAGTCTCTCTGAGCCCAGTAGATGTCCGCTTTACTATTATCTCATTTAATACCCACATTTGCAACTAAAATGACATTTATTTGGCAATTTTTTGGTGAAATTTCGGGGGAAGCTTCAATGAGGAGCCGTCACTGTTGAAAAAAGCACAAAAATAAACCTGTCATGACTGATGAATATATAAAGTACCAAGGCTTACGGCGTAAACGAATGAAAAGCACAGAGCAACACGCACATAAAAGAGATGACCTCCATGTTTAGTTATTTTATCCATTTACTGATTCACTTCCATCCTTCGCTCACTTCCTCCTCTAACGGAGATATTCTGCCAGTAAAATATAGTTCAATTATTCATCGTGTTCATTTTATATGCACTTTACTCATGGCCTCATTAATGTCTGCGCTTTGCTTTCAGTCGGGCGCTCTTTGTTTTGCTTTACAAATAAAATCATTATCATACTTTTATTGCTCCGTCCCCGGCTCAGAACAAATAACCCGGGCCGAGATGCTTTACGCCGGGTATTTACTCTCCGCTCTGCTGAGGAAACGCCGGTTAATAATGCATGTGTTTTACGTTTATGATAGCCCCGGCGCGATGTTTACGGCTAATGGCGGAGGCAGGTGTGTCCTCCGCCGGAATGCCCAAACGGCGCTCATTTTTCCACACGTCCATATTTCAGAAGTGCGATCGCGTTGTTGCAGAGGACGTTAGCGCGGTTGACGGCCGACAGTTTAATGTCATTACGCGCGGGTTTTACGGCCGCAGATACGCGCGCTTTGTATTCGTTAGCTCACCTGCGCGGGGCTCATTTACCGCCGTCTGTTGTGGATTAGCTCTGCCATTCCTCATTCACAGAGAGCGGCTCTGGGCAGGTCCTTTGTATTTGCAAGCTTTTTTGTGTGTGCCTGCGGGGAAATTCATCCTCTGCATTTGAACAGATCAGGATCATCACTTTTTACCTTGCTTTGAATAATTCTGACTTGCCAAGTTCAATCTGCCAGTGGTAAGTAAGTGATTCCGCATTTAGTATTTAGTTGTTTTCTTAATTTGAAGAAAAAAAGATATTTCTGCATATTTGACCTTGTAGTGACCCAGTGGTCAGCATGGCACCTTTACTTTCCATCACAGTGGCCTCTATGAGGCTCCAGGATCAATTGTTTGGAAGGTTTCACTGCTCATGAACCCTCAGCCCCTTCTTTTTTTTTTTTAAGAAATAACCAGAGTGCTCACTCCAGCCACTAGGGGGCAGCCAAAAAATTCCCATGTGTCTAGCAGAGGGCACTAACATAATGAGAGATTGTGAGAGAAACAACACATTATAGCCATGTTGTAAATGGTCAGTCTGCCCCAGGGCAGCTGTGGCTACAATAGTATTAGCATCCAATGAGTAGTACTTTGAAAACTTGGCAAATGGCAAAAAGCCGTTATTATTATATGAGGCTAAAGTCCTGTTCCAGCCTTTATTTTAATATCACAGCTCATTTTTATTAAGTTATTGAAAAACGTTTTCTCAAGTAGTAGTTTCCTGTTTATATTATATGTGGCCCACACCTCTGGTTTTTAGTTTATTTAAGTATTAAATAGTAGTAAGTATTTTAAAGTATCTTTATAGTTTTAAAGCAGTACTAAGTAACTTGTATACCTTAATAAATCATTTTCATTGTCCCTCTGAGGGTAATACATGAGTTAATGGGATGATTGGGGGGTCTTTCATCTCCCCCTGGTGTCTCTGGCCAGAAAATCACAATT
The DNA here is from genome assembly GCF_951799975.1 of Gobius niger. NCBI lineage: Eukaryota > Metazoa > Chordata > Actinopteri > Gobiiformes > Gobiidae > Gobius > Gobius niger. The sequence continues at coordinate 33,544,873 of NC_136856.1, forward strand.
GCAGTTCTCCTCTCTCCGGGGCGGAGGCACAATACACACTAATGGAACCACGAAGAAGAAGCTAACAGGCTAACGGTCAAAGCTAACTGCGGGCTAACGCCACTGAAACAGTATTTACAGCCAAGTTTGAGTGAAAAAAATGATTTCCATTGTGTAATTGGATGTACAATATCCCTCTGTCCCTTAGTCTTTTCTGTCAGCGTAGTATTTACTCTCACAGACAATTAATGACTAAAAAAAACATGCTACAGCACCTGCAGTGGCGCTTATGGCCTCTAGGGGCATGAGTTACTTAATGCTGCTTTAATGTTTCATTGTTTTTAGTTATTTATTGCTTCTGATTTAGAAGTGGTTGTTTTTTTTGCGCACCCCTTAACTCTTGTCAGGAATCCAGGTCCAGTTGTTTTGTCTTAGTCTTAAAATATTTAAAAGCTTGTCAACACTTCTTTGTATTACTACAGTAAGGGGTTCATCAGTTTGCGTTACCATAAAATCTTCATCGTCCGTTAATCCCGTATGGATCTACTGCAGTAACAGCCTGTATCAGCTGCTGCAGACATCCCTGTAAAGCTGTTTATGGGCTTCTGTGCGTTATGAAGCCAGTTTGACCTTTACACAGGCACATCAAGTATACAGCTGCACAAACTGCTCGTAATGTTTGGCCCTAAAAGCCTCCTCTTTGTTTCATTGATATTCCTATATGATATCAGGTTATACAGTCTTCCTGAAATGATGCTGCTGGGGGATCGATAAAGCCCCATATAGCTCCAGTAAGTGTGAGATGATTGGGTCTGGATTGTCCGTTGGAGATAACAGAGGAACCGGGGCGGAGCTGACAGGAACTCAATGGTGTGAGGTCCTCGGCGTGTGACAGGACGTGAGCTGGAGGTCAGTGGACGGATGTGCGAGACTTGGTCTTATCGATGAGGCTCACAGTCAGCCGATGCTTTATGTTGGTGTTCGCAGAATTATCCTGTATGAGGTGAAAATGATGGGGATTTTTTTTTTTTAACCTTCCCACATGGCAGATTCGCACGGACATAGGAACTCCCGACAATGGCAGTAAGTTTTACCTGAGGTCCCTACGTAGTTCTAATCCTGTCTAAATAATAAGCACTTCTGCCAAGACGCTGACTGTATAGTTATATGTTTTCATGAGCGTCTGAGTTGAAATTATGTAACAATAATTTTAAGCTTTTTCTTAGGATGACAGATGTTTTCTGTCCAGGGACTGCAGATGAAAAATAGCCCTAAGGCTAATTCTGGCATATGCACAGTGTTGTTGTTATGTCCCTGAAAAAAAGGGGGGGGAATTATTAAATCAGCCATGTTCCTCTTTTCAGACAGAGACAACCAAAGCAAGTGGATCCACTCAGATCAGAATCATTTTTATTGTCATTGTCAGTGAAAAAATGCTCAAACTGGGAATGGTGCAAACATGTACACATGTAATAATACAATTAGAAAAATTATAATAGAGCTGTGTCTGGTCTCCCGATTGTGCTAAATATAGCTCAACTGACTGCACAGTCAGATATGCGAGCATATCTCATTACGTTTGGACAAAATGTCCAACTCCAGTGATTTCCACTGTGCTTCAGTCACTTCAATCAACTTGCATTTCTGTGTTAATTTCAGCTCAATAGCACAGAATAATGGTGACAACAAAGCACTGTGTTGGAGCCATTCAAGATACTCGACGACATCTCTCCATGTTCCATGCTTTCTACATGCAGAAAAGTCATGGAAAGGTTTTGGAATTTTAAGAAACATATGTTCTTTAACCCCCTCCTGAAACCGCCACCTTAACGTGGTGGGGGGGTTTGAGCACCCGAATGATCCTTGGAGCTCTGTTGTCCCCTGGTAGGGTCTCCCATGGCAAACAGGTCCTAGGTGACGAGTCAGACAAAGAGCGGTTCAGAAGCCCCTTATGAGAGACCAACAGGCCCGGTTAGAATCGTGGGGTCGTCCTTCTGTGGACCCCCCACCTGCAGGAGGAACCATAAGGGGCTGGTGCAATGTGATTACGACCCGGAACCTCGTGGTCACCTGGGGTCCTTTTTTACCCCATTTTGTTTCTCTAATATTTCATTCATAAAATAACATTTTGAAATAAATGTGGGTTCTATCTTTAGTTTGACTTCATAAAAATGCACTGATAATAAATTTACCAGTTTTTATTATTTTAGTTGGTAGTTGGTGGGCCATGTTAATGTAAAAAAAAATGGCCCTGTAACACTAAAAATCCTGAAGTGGATATAACTCGAAGTATTTGGTGAATTGGGCACTGGGAGAGGCTCAAAGGTAGAGCAGGGTCTGTTTTTGAAAAATGTTTCATTTTTGAATGAGAGCAAATAGTTACACTCAAGGTCTCTGGGGACGACACAAGGGTTCATTAAATTCCCACATCTTTACTTTCACAAGTGTCATCTGTCGACTAGTAACAAATATCCAAAACGATTTTGGAAACACTTCATACCGGAGAGCATTTGCATCTCTGTTTTTAGATGCCTCTTTCAAGATTCAAGAGCGAGAGGATTTGTTTGATTTGTTTGCTCCTCCTTGTTCGTGCACGCTGTGACGAAGGACAATCAGGAAAGTCAGCGGAGCCCAGTTAAGCAGAGCCTCATTTGAATGTGACAGCTTTAGATTCCGTGTGCGCCTTGGAGCTGACGGCATCTCTCCAGTGCTGCGTAAAGACGAGCAGGGGCGACCCGCAGCCCACAGCCAAACTCTCAAAACCAGGCCGTCACCGAGTGTGCAGAAAGTTCAGGGACAGAGGGCAGATCAGACCGAGTCTACCAATGCTCTATGTTGCAGTTAAGTGGCTAAACTTCAACGGTCTAACATTATAGAAGGACTAGTATTTTCTTCTCCCTTCCGGTATGACGTGTACCAGCAGATCTTTTAACGGAACGCAGTACTGGACAGTATCATCTTACTTTCACTCCTGGTTTAGAGGCTATCTTTTCGTTTTCTCAAAAACTCAGAGCGAACTAAAGTCAAACATAAAGTAAACTAAACTAAACCCGCAGAGGAGGGCAGAGAGAATTAGTCTGCGGTGAGAAATTGCGCAAAGCAGTTGCATTTGTCATGAGGCGCCCTGGTCGTGGTCTCAGTGCTCCTTGGTCTTTCTCCAGTATTCTGGTCTCAACTGAGGCTACTCGTGAAACTGAAAATGTGCTGATGAACACATAAGCTGAGTAATAAATATGGCTAATGCAATGGTGGCACTGGGGTCTTGGAAACGTTGGTTTAGGGTCATGGAGACGTCACGGAAAACCTCAAAAGGGAAGCTGTTCGAACCCCAGTAAACTTTCTGGATTATAGATAAACTCTGCTGGTGAATATGAAACTTCTCAATGGTTTTACGATCTACAGAAGAGACGAGGAGGTGAATTTATGCTTGCGACTCACGGGACTAAAGCAGAAACACTTTTACTGACTTTTACTGTCAGTCCAAAAACACGGACTGGATTGGAGGCTAACTTTGCAGGGGGATTTTCTCCGTGTCATCTGCAGAAAAAGTTACTATAATGTCGGTATATTATGGATAATAAAGCCTTGGCGTAAACTCAGCTTGGAAGACTGGTTTCCGCATCACCTTCCTCCAGCTCATGGTCACGTCTGCAAGAGTCTCGCCTTAACATCTTTTATTCAGTCATCATTATGTTTGAGCTTTTAACCTTTGTATCAAATTGATGACGGACGATCTAACCGCTCCTTCCTCTAACCGGCGTTGATCTGTTCTTTCTGTAAATAATTTCTTCCATTTCCCCTGTACCTCGTATATTCCTGACCCAGCGTGATGGCCTCTGAGCTACAGCGTGCTGCGCCGCGCTGGCCCATGAGCACGGATCAATAAAGCGGCGGACTGCGTTACACGCCGTCCTCCACACTCAGCGAGCACATGTCCGGCAGGATGCCCGGGTACAAGCGGGGGGCAGGTGCGAGCAAAGGCCCGTGGTCACAGCGCTGACAAGAGGGACAGCAGATCCATACGACTTTGTGCTGCCTCAGAGCTTTGGGACACCATACGAAATCAATTGTCGGAAGTAGAGGTGCTCGGATATGGAAATTTCAGTTTTTGCAATACCCACGTCTCAAGTCTTTACCAGGAGTAGGCGAGTTTGCTGGGTTTATTTATTTCCTGCTACTGTACATCATATAGACTTAAAAATGAGGTCCATGTGGGGCTTCTGAAATGGAAGTTTTAATAGAATTCAATATTTCTAACACTTTGGCATGTGTTTAGATCACTATAGGACAGACCTGGGTAAACCCCAGCCAGGGGCCAGGTCCGGCCCGCCAGGTGAATAGGGGGAAAAAATAAATGTAGAGATATCAATTTGAAAGTTTTGCTGAACATTACAGATATAAATATGAGAAAAAAAATGTATTGCATTTTTTCTGTCATTTTATGTTTACACAAAAAAGTAAGGCATTTTGAGCATTAAAATGGCCAAAATTGCCAATATTTTGGGCAACGAAATCAAAATAATGAATTGAGCCAGATTAAATTTTATGGTTTTATTTTATTGACATATTAGTAACTAAGATTTTTTCAGAAGGGATTTGGGATATTTTGTTTAGTTTTTCAATAAACTAATCATCAGTGAAAAAATCAGGAAAAACTCAAATTTCGCCTGTTTTTTTGGTTTCAAAGTTGAATAAATCAGGCTAGGAATTAGATATTAAAAAATCCCTCAGAAAAAACCTTCAAAATATTGTTAGGTCTCAGACTGGAAAGTTTGGAGTCTGTGAGAGCTTCAATAAGGGCTCAGGCTCTGCCCGAGTGCGGCTTCTCTCATTCAGAGAAAACCAGCCCTGAAGTTTTGTAGCGAGTGCGCATGCGCGGACCGTTCTTCGACTTTTCCGCACCAGCGTCTCGTAGGAGGAAAAATACCATATTTGGGAGAAAGCGTCATCAGAGGGACCCGTAGCAGGACACGTGGATGTAAAATTTGTCAACATTTATGAATGAATACCCGCTTGAAAGACGGACTTTCTACGCAGCGCAGCAGCTACTTCCGGGTTTCCTCCGCCTCGCAGGCGACAAAACATCATAAAATAAACATCATGCGGGTGAGTTTTGTAATTTTTATACTCTGACATGAAAACTAAGATGTAAAGGGAGGAAAATAGATAAAAATCTCCACTTCAACCACTGCGTAAAAAATCAATACTTTCACCTGCCGTGTCTCGCCTTAATCTGGCCCTCTGCTCATTGTCCATCAAATTATTATTTTTTTCGACATTTCCTGCCCCACTTTCAAGACACAGCTGCGTCGCTTTGAGTAGCGGTGTGTCGGCGCCTTGTTCGTCACCTGCCAGAGTGGGCCTGTCACACGGAGTACGAGGCTTTATACTCCTTCCATATAGCTGGAAGGAGTGATCGATGTCACAAAACAGAAGCAAGGACCATGTGCCTCGTGTTTCCTAAATCTATGCGGAGGATTCACGATCGCTGAGGCAGGACTCCTCACGGGCCACGGAGCATTTCCCTACCTTCACATCTCCATTGAATAAGTTAAAATGTGGGAAAATACAAAGAAGCCTCTTACACCTCTAAAATATAAACACAACCCCATAATAAATGGACTCAACTTCGCTTTTCTACCTTTATCAGGCCCAAAGAGCTTTACAGTGAGGAAGTCGCCCATTCACACACCAGTGCACGCGTGAAGTGTCTTGCCCAAGGACAGTGTGCATTTGTGGGAGCTGGGATTCGAACCGACGACCTTCCGTTCACGGAACCAGCTGCGCCACCGTCGCATCACAGTAAATGATGCTTAAATGTGATCAATTGCGACTATACCATTTTCATATAACCGCACAGATAGTCCAGTAGTTAAATCACTGAGATATCGCTCCGCTGCGGGCATCGCCATAGCAACGCATAACACAGCTGAATCAGATAAAAACAAAGGCTGTATCCGAATGTCCACACTATCCCCTAACCCCTCATTCACTACATAGGCCCGCACTATATAGTCGACTATATAGTCACCGATTCTGTTGGCGATTCGGACACAAGCCACTACTTTCTCCGCGCTGCGTGACGTCACGCGCGCTGCGGCGTGCAGATATGTTTTTTTTTTTTTTTATCTGAATCTATTTATTGTTACAAACGTTTATTTTATGAAACAGAACGACTGTTTTGGCACGTGTACAGGTGTTACTATCATCACAAAAAAGAAAAAAAGAAAAAAAAAGTCACTCCAGCGTGAGCTCGGAGACGCCAAAGTAGGTCACAGGCAGGTGTCCGAAGCGCCAGCAGATTGAGTGCACTACATCTGCTAAAAGTTCGCGAAACTCCTGGAATAATGTAATTCTGCGATAAAGACCAACCAGACTCATAAGACAGTGGAATATTTATGGATAAATACGAGTCGGATACGCTTTTACTTCACATGGATTTTACGTGAATGGCTTGGATTATTCGAGAGGAAGCTGTCGGTCATTTGACAGCGCAAGCTAAAGGTTAGCAGCTAACGTTAGCATCTTTTCACCGTAACCGTTTATATTTAGGTCGTTTATTCATGAGAAATACGCAACACACGACTGAAACAGCTGATTTCATTCAGTGTTGTTTAGTTCAAAGACCTGTCGCTGTCAGGCTCTTTTCTGACTCTCGCAATGCATTGTGGTCTATATTGACCCGTTTAGTGACCATCGATGCTCACTACTTTTCCAGATGCATTGTGGGAAATTTCGAGTGCACTACTTTTTTCTCTCTGGACATTCGGAGACCCCTACAAAATGGCGTGAGCACTATATAGTGCACTATATAGGGAATAGTGTGGACATTCGGATACAGCCTAAGGCTGACTCAATGAGTGACTGACAGGAACGGATGAGATGGATTGTTTTTTTGTTTAATTTAAACATTTTTGTAAGAGGAGAGTGAGCAGCTAGGTTAGCCTACTGTAAATAAAATATGAGCTTTCCATTTCTATTGGAAACTGTTAAGGTACTATTCATTATTTTCAGGCGTACATGAAATGATCCCAGTACTTAAAGTGATAGTCTGGAGTTTGTCAGGAAAAAAGAGAGAGAGCTCTCTTTTTTGAAAAAAACGGCTCAAGCTCCCGCCCCCTCCCCTCCTGATTTGTCGGGGAAGCCACGCCTGTTTTCCCGTGCACGCGCGAGGTTCAATGGGCCAAGAAGTGACGAGGAGAGACATTACGGTGACATTGTCAACAATGGAGTTTTCCAAGGTAACAATGCATTTTATGTTGGAAAATTGTTGTGTTTTTTGACGAGGATAACACGTTTATGCAGCTAACTTTGTACTGAAATGTCAAATAAACTGGTATATTCAGTAAACATGTAGTTTTGACATCGTTTGGCATGGTTTACAGCATGCGACATTGTGTTTACTTCTTTGATATGCTAACAGCTAGCGTACGATTTATTGTCCTCTCGTCTTTTTGGTGTGTTTTAGACCATTTCAGATTTAGGCCATATTTCTTTTGTTTTTCTAATTATTTTATCTTTCATCTTCTGCAAAGCTCTGTAATGGGAGGATCCTCTGATGATGAATAAACCCCACCTGCAGCATCAAGCAGACCATCTCCAAAAGCATCTGTGGCCAGGGTCGTGGAAGCATGCTGGAGACCCAGCTTTAGACCTTAGTGAAGAGGATTTAGCCCCTGGTCATAATCAGAGGCTACACTTCGAACGTGTAAGTCCCTTCAGAAGTCTGTGTAGCCATTTACATCAATTGTAATAAAAAGTGTTAGTATAACAAAACTACTCTTTCTTTTGGTTTGCACATACAGAATATGACTCTGGAGGTCAGGACGGTGGACAAAGACCCTGGTGTTGTTTGACATCATCTCTCACTCTGCACCTCCTGGACACACCCCGGTGCAGAAATGCCCACTGATATTGAAAAAAACATGCTGCCTGCAGCCTCCATATCTGAACTGCATATCTAAAGTGTCACAGAAACTAAATCAGACACACTGATCCTAGTGGGCCCTACATTGGATTTATGCCACATGTTGAGTGTAATTAACATTTCAGTTGAAGTCACTTTGCTTTGTTTTCGTGAGAATAAAGAATGCAATGTAATACAGTTTGTAATTTCAAAGCACACACAGCAACACATTACCTAAAAAAAAAACATGCACAGAAATACCATCTCATAAGTAGTCAGGGAAACATGGTTACACATAGAATCAAACAATGGTCAAATATTTTTCAACAACTATTTATTTATTTATTTATATATATAAAAAAAACATTATTTCTGTGGCAATTGTTGACCTGTAAAAAACAAGGATAATGTTATGGATACATAGACGTATGCAATTTTCAATATCATTTATTCTTCTCACAATATTGTGAGAAGAATAAATGAGTCCATACCATCTCCTTATGTGCTGGTGTTGGAGTAACTCCTGGGTTGTTGGGTCAGTTTACAGCAAACCCAGTTGTCTGAGGATCTCACTTTTGCACGGTGTGCAGCAACAATCATTGTCTGGAGCTCTGGAATATATGAATTGTCCTTCTCAACCTTCACTGTATAAATCCTGCAGCACCTGGACTTTTTATTGAATACTCTGAAATAGGGACAAAATAATGCTAAAAAAGTAAATCGTAGAAAAGCAATGAAGATACATAGTTAACAAAATGTGTACATACTGTATGCAATTATACATCCATCAGTATTCCTCTGTGCAGATCTGTGTGCACGGTGAGGGCTGAGAGTTGCATTCTTGTGTCCATAATGGGCAGGTCATAACTGAATCTTTTGCGGGCGTACATAAGATGACTGTGCAATGTCTCCAGGCATGCTGTTGATCTACAAAAATAATGCATACTTTGAAGCTTCTATAATTTACATTTAAAAAGAACTTGTACATACAATACCTAAACTTCACATACTTTGGTACTTCTTTGAACCAACGTTTTTTCAGAATGACCTCACGCCGTTGAACCTTTCACTGTCCACTCGTTCACTTTCCAGTGCGTTGCGTTCATGCAGCAGAACCAGAAATGATCACAGATGTCTTTGTTCCACTGTAGTACTGTGAAACATCCCTTTTGCTGACCTGCCTACACAGAACAGAGACAAAAATCAAATACATGTACAGTATAATGCACAATAAGCATCTTTTACAAAGCTCACAATTTTACTTACTGCATGGAACTTTTTGCCAAAGTTCTTAGTCCCAGCCGCATAATGTGTGCTCCACACCACTGTCTTTGTATATGCCATTTCCTGTGTCAGGATTATACATTTAAAATAAAAATTAGAATTGCTTTAGATGTGTCCAATTATAAGTTTCATAACAAAAAAACGATCACACTGAAAAGAGCAGAAATGTGTGAGTGGGCATTGTTAGAGGATAACATTAAATCGCTATTTATCATACTGGGTCAGGCTGTACAGTCGTACTATCTCTGTCATAGCCTTGACTGTGGTGCTCAGGCGCCCACTCTCTGCCACTGAATGCTTGCGTATCAGTATGACGCTCTGAGAGGGTATTTATCCCTCTTCTGTGGAAGCATAGACAGACTTGAATGGTAGGACTAGCGCAATGTCTCGAGTTCATGTCTCCGGGTCCCGCACCGATGGTAAATAAACTTCTCCTGCATAAGACATCCAGACTGCTGCCTGTCATTCATCTATCCTCTCGAACACCATTGTTATTTCTCTTACAGGCATCAGTACTCACTTCTGTAATGTTGACCTCTGCCTGTGTCCTGCTCACGTATGTGCTGAAGGTCATTCAGGTCTGTTGTCCTTCTCAGAGAGGCCCCTGAACACAGTGTGAAAAATGAGTATTACGTACAAAGGTTTACATGTTCTGTTGCGTGTCTATATATGCATGTATTTATGTGGAACAGGACTGGATTGGTTTAAACTTGTTTTTGTAAACACAAGCTCAAATCCTCACAGTGTGGCTGTTCTCCTCCTCAGGAATACCAAGTGATGGTAAACTAAACAAAAAACAAAAACATTATTTTCATTTCAGTGTCAATGACCAGTGTGACAACTATACAGACACCAAACATGTTTTACTTACTCTCCAGTTCTTGAAGCAGAAGCTTCCTCTTGCTCCAAGATGTTCACTCCCTCTTCGAAATCATTATCTCTACAAATACAGGATAATGGCAGTTTATGAATTATTTCCTAAACTGACACTCAACCCATGAGGGTTGTTTTGTGGTGTTTGGGTGTCTGTTTTTCCATAGCATCAGCAAGGCTTACCTATTTTTAGTAAGTAATGCACACCATTTGATTAGACTATTATCCTCAACCCACTACAGTTCACACGTCTATACTTTGTTTCTGTGGTGATTTTTTTTAATTTCAATGCACATTTTTGTCTGCCCTTTACCTTCACTGTCGTGTTGTGTGATAATCTAATTTACCCCAAAACATTCTTACCTCTCAGAGAAGTCCCCGTGGATACTTGATAGTGCTGACACAGAAATATGAGCAGGAAATAGTGGTTGTTTTTTTATATATTTTGGAGTAGATATTGGAACTCCTGATCCGGTTTGGTAACTGGAAACAGGGGCGTCGGACTGGGGGGGTAAAGGGTGCTGAGTACCCAGGGCCCAGTGCAGGGTGGGGGCCCTCAAAAGTGCTGCAAAAAGCGTTCTCTATTGTACTTTCTAAGTTTCCTCATAATTAATGCTGTAAGAATCAAACACAACCGGGCTGAAATACAATGGTTGCTAGACCGAATTTTGCACGAACAATAATGATGGAAGAATTTTCGGGCCCTGACACCCCTTTAACCTCTTAACTCCCACCGGAACGGATCCCATTGTCTCCAGTTTGGGTTTACCCTAATCAAAAAGCTTCTTGGGGAAAAAGCACCAAAACAGACACAAAAAATGAGACGAAAACAAGGATGTAAACGCGACAATAATGTGACGAAAATTCGACAAAAATGTGACAAAAATTCAACAAAAAGTGACAAAAATTCAACAAAAAAATGACAAAAATGTGACAAAAATTCGACAAAAATGTGACAAAAATTCAACAAAAAAATGACAAAAATTCAACAAAAATGTGACAAAAATTCAACAAAAATTCAACAAAAATTCAACAAAAATTCAACAAAAATTCAACAAAAATGTGACAAATTCAAGAAAAATGTGACAAAAATTCAACAAAAAAATGACAAAAATTCGACAAAAAATCGACAAAAAATCGACAAAAATGTGACAAAAATTCGACAAAAATGTGACAAAAATTCAACAAAAATGTGACAAAAAATCAACAAAAATTCAACAAAAAAATGACAAAAATTAGACAAAAATGTGACAAAAATTCAAGAAAAATGTGACAAAAATTCAACAAAAAATGTGACAAAAATTCAACAAAAACTCACCCAAAAAGTGACAAAAATGAAAAAAAATAAAAAAAAAGAATAAAAAAAACATAAAAAAGGTGACACAACACAGCAAAAACGCAAGTAAAAAGATCAGTTTTGTGGGTCTTAGCTTTCAAATGAGGTGTTACAGAGACCTATATAATAGCCAAAGAGGACAGAATGCATTTGGTTCAGGCGGGTGGTAAGAGGTTAAAAATAACAATCAAACCAACCATGAACCAAGTCTCCATGTGTTTGTTTTTAGGTCGACCAATGTTTTCACCTGGTTAGGCTTTATATAATTATGTTATAATAGAAGTTAAATGAACTGCACTGTAAAATGGTCACTGTTATGTGGTTAAAGAACATAAAATATGAGCGGGGGTCCACCAAGATCGTTTGTACCCAGGGCCCAGAATTAGGTGCTACGCCCCTGACTGGAAACATAAAGTTATGTATATTTACACAAAATGTAGCAACGACATTGTGCAATTCTAATACAATTCTTACAGAGTAAGCTATGTTTTTAATCACATTTTCTTCAATAACCGCATGTAGCCCACTGGCCCTCATATATTTATCGTACAATAAAGTTCAGATGCTAGCACTATATTTAGGTTTTGACATTACACATAGTACGTGTCTGCACGTCTCCAAATCTCAATGCTACATTTGATGTAACGCCAGTTTGCACAGAAATATACAGTCAGTTCACGTGCATGTAAAGTAGTGAAAACATCCGCGGTGACCAGTGTCATTGTTTACAGTAGGCTAACCTTATAGCTTTATAACGCCATGCAAACAGGTCATAGTTAGCTAGCGTATTAGCGCTTAGCATATGCAAAAACCCTAACGGACTAAATTCAACTAATTATCGTCATGAAAACTTCAAAATGTCATGCATTTACCTGTAGAAACTGCCATCTCTCTTCCTCCGTGCTGAAGTTGAGCTCACGTAGCTCCGTCCATCTGTTGTACAACTTTCAGATATAAATTCCACATCTGTCTTGCCTTCGTTTTCCTGCTAGTTTAGAAGATGGACTTTTGAACTGTTTACATGTCTAAAGAGAAGGATGAGGCAGTCGTAGATTCTGGCTGTTGTTGTCCAGAGCGGCGCTCGGGCGCAATGGCGGATCCAGGTACGAGAAACTCTCTCTGCGCGTGCTCAGTTCTCGGGCGCGAGCCTGCAGCGCGCATGAAGTGTCAATCATCGTCTTGCTCGCATTTTATTGGTCTACGCGATCGGCGAGCGGGCTCTTGAGTAGTTGCTGAGATCAGGGAAGGTGGGACTTAAAAAATATATAATAATAATATATATTTGTACTCACTATATATCAAAGTTTAAGGCCAGGAGGTCAATTTTGTGCATTTCTTAAAAAATGTAAAACATTTAGACATCCAGACTATCACTTTAAGCATATTTCGCTGGATTAGTAAATAAACATAAACGTTTCAGTTCGTGGGACCAAGGTGCAAGTGACTCCATAAACAATTGAGCTTCAGCTAGCTAGATTCAGGTTAAACAGCGTAAAAGTGAAATCACGAGTGCCGCAGATCGGTGTTTACTTCCACGGAAAAGTGCCGGGTTAGTCCTGTTGTGATTCTGTGTTGATGTTGTTTCGTTGAGCCTGACGGAGATCCTCACAGCAGAGAGAGAATGAGTCGCTCTAAACCAGCTAAAAACCCACATAAAATAGTGCCAGAAGGTTGGCATATTTAGCCGGTTTAGTAAATAAAAATAACATTTGTTGTAAACTGTTATGTTTGTGGGGCCACGGTATCAGCGGATTAAACAACTCGGAGCCGTGCATTAGACGGTTATAATGCACTTCGCGGAGGAACACCACTCTGCTGCGTGTCATGAATTATAACCGTCTAATGCACGACTCCTCGTTGTTTAATCCTCACTTAATGAATTACAAAGGCCATAATTAACTTCATTAAAAATGTTTATCGAGTCCCACCACTAATACAGAGCCATGGAGAAGAATGATCCAAATCCAAGCACATGAATAACAGAATGCTAGCCATCGGGGATGAGCCCACGACAGTCTGTAAATTTAAATATTTTACAAATTGAATAGATAATGTACAATTGATTGTCTGGGTCTGAAATCTGACGTTACTTAAAGGGACTATACGGAGTTGTGTTAAAAATGTTAACACTTTTTAGAGTTAAGTATTTTCCTCCCCCTACATGTTCCAGCCATGTCCTCATGTGTAGAATGAGCCCAGACCTGTTCACCACAACTGCCTCTAAAATTCTGCACTGTCACTCAAAAAGATGTTACTTCGGGTCCGAAGTGCCGTCATGCACGAGCTTAATATAGAAGCTGCAGTTACATGTGTGACCTGAGGTGGCAGTAGTGAGTATAAAATGACCAACCTGCCTCTAGCCCCTTTAATATAAAATAATTATATTTTTCTAAAGACCCCACTGATCAGAATCCCTTTCACTCTGACCAATGAGATGAGCTTTCCTGTGAACTGGCCTGTCTGGTCCAATCGGGAGAGACGGGGGAGGGAGCCTGATCGTTTACTTTTAAAAGTTTGTTGTCGCTGTCCTCATTTTGCAAACTAGGAGGGGCTTTCTGGTCCAATCTGGAAGGGGAGGGGGTGCTTGATTGTTTACTTTCACATTTCACTCTCACTCTCTCCTTACTTTGTAATCTTACAGTTTATCAATTTAAGTGCCCTTCTCATGGGTGCATTTTACCCCCCAAAAATATAGGAATACTAAACACAGCACTTCAGTGGTGAATGAAGCATTTTGCATATGTCCCCTTTAAAGTTAGTCCCAGAGTTTGAAGCCCTCAGATTGTCCTGCGTCCTTGTCCCGACGTGTCCCTCACATACTGTCTCCACATGACGTAAATGAGCGCTAACGTCCTCCTCTGCCATCACTCTGCCTGTCACTGTCAGGAGCAGCTACAGCCGGGCCCAGACGCTGCCTAATCCCTCCATTGTTCCCGACTGCAGTCAGGGAACTGCCAAGAAAAACATTCTCACACCATTCTCCTGGAGATGATCTCACCCTTCAAATGCTTCAAAACGATATCAGAAGTCACATACGTATTTGCACTTGCATCACTGTGGCTCGTCTTTTATGATCTTTTCAAGCTCACTTTTGCTGATGCTTTGATGGTCAGGGCAATGTTTGCTTTTTTGTGATGAGGGATCTCAAAGCAAAATCAAATAGAGAAGTATAAAATCTCGGCATTTGCAAGGTGTTTTCAACAAATACACACGCTAGCAGCATGTATGAGTAGTGAAAATTCATAAATATGTGCCCAGTCACAGGAACCAGGGACACATGTCGGTTCTGGGGCATTTTGAGCTTTTCACAGATTGTTAAAGTGTAGTCTCCAAGCTTTCCAACAATGTGTAACACAGGGCAATCTGATACTATTTGGAAAAGTGAGAGCAATTTGAAGTCAAGGACACAGAATATTTCTAACCACAGAAATCGGCCTCTAAACTTTTGGGCAGTTCTCACCTCTCTCTGCTGCTCGGAGTGACAATAGGGCTCATTTACATCTACATAAGCCATACCCGCTCCCCCCGTAACAATGTAAAGCACAGAGGGGAGAAAAGGCAAAAAGCAAGAAAAATGTGCCATCAAAGACGGAAAAAAAAAAGGTTTGCAGGTAATATATAAATAAATGTCTCTTGCATGAATCCACTTCCCATAGAGCCTACCTCTACAGCAACTAGCAACACAATGACAACTAGCAACATCATCCCAACACACACACATTTGTCCAGAGGGAAAGACGAACACACACACGGTCATTAGTGCCATAGATAATGACTATGTTATATTATCTGTAACCTGCACACACAGCTTAAGACCAAAAACAACCCACTGAACACACCACATTAGCTTACAGCACAACAATGGCCTCATCAAAAAGCAAACAGACACCATGGCACAGCGGCCATCAGCGGAAAAAAACAAACTTTCACTAACCCGTCTGAAGTAACCTGCTCAGCAAACTCATGATCAAATAATTTTTCGCCGCTCAGTTCTTTTCAATGTAGAGATATGCAAATCTGCGATACATCCTTCTGTCTAAAACACGCTCTGAAGGCAAGGAGTTGGCTCGGGAAACGTAATGGGCCTCATCAGTCGCACTGGAAAGGTTCACTGGTTTCACGCAGGTTTCACGATTGTTGGCGATATTCAGCATGTTTTCACTGAAAAAACGCAAGCGGCTTGTCAGCGTGACTGGGGTGTAAGGGCTTTAAGTGACGCCTTCATTTACTTGGCTTCATGCTGTCCGCTGCCAACGGATTTTTGGACACAGTATACACACACAGGCACACGCGCCCCACTGTTTGAGAAGGACTGTGTTAGATACATGATGTTATGTTATGTCCTTTGTGATGTGCCAATGTCCATGGCATTTGAACTTCCTCATTAGGGGAACGATACAGCTGTCTATGTAGCTTTATTGGTAATAATGATCCTGGTTGTAAAGCTTGTAAAGCATTAAAATGAGAAAATGTACACCGTGCTATACAAGAGTTGGCGGATTTGCCAAATTTACCATACAATACACGTACATGCCTTAATTGGATCAATCATTCCCCTGTAAAAACCTGGCTGGTCAATTCCAGCTCAGATCCGACAGACAAGGAACTGCTGTTTTGAAGGCATGGATGGGAATTGAACGCACGATCTTTGGTTTACGAGACCAACGCCTTGCCACTTGGCCACCACGCCACCCAGAGGTGACAGTCAAAGTGCATCACATGTAGATCTGAGTTCAGT
This sequence comes from Gobius niger, assembly GCF_951799975.1. Lineage (NCBI taxonomy): Eukaryota > Metazoa > Chordata > Actinopteri > Gobiiformes > Gobiidae > Gobius > Gobius niger. The sequence continues at coordinate 33,560,989 of NC_136856.1, forward strand.
TTTTGCATCTGTAAACGTCTGTAAACATTTCTATATGTATGAGCGACTAAAGTGGAGATGTTGTTGCAAGAATGGAACGAAGACCTCGTCTTGAGAAATTGGGCCTTAAAGGTTTGGATCGTCTGCACGACTGCATGTATATTTTTTCCGTCGTTAGCTGCGGCTGTCTCCATGAAAGGAAATGGTCGTATTTGCTGTGGCACTGGAAGAGAAGCACACGTCATGAGAACTTGACCCTGGTGACCCTCTCGACTGCAGCTCTGTTTGTGCAGAGGTCAGCGCGCTGAGCTTTCTCCCTCTTCCTCAAGTCAATCACAATTTTTTTTTATTTCGTCCACTTTGATGTCATGGTTGTGGACTCAGACTTATAAAAGGCATTGGGATGAGACATGGCATGCTAACAGGCACGGATGTGGACTGAAGCCATGATCTTTGGTTTACGAGACAAACACCTAACCACTTGTCCGCCATGCCTTAAGTTATTAGCAACTTTATTAAAGCATAAATTCATAACAAGACAAGACAGTAGATCAATACACTGGAGGAAAGAGTGCTGATCCCAAAAAGTGAATTACACACAGATTTGACATTAACAAATTTGTCTTCGTGCATTAGAATAATAGTACATTTCACTGATTACTACATGAATCAAGGCTATTTAATAAAGACAACCACCGTCAGCAGGTCACTGAGCACACAGCAAATGGCTGTCTCAAAGTATGTATTGTGCATGTTTTATGCTGACCCTGAGACAGAACACTCTTTATTTGATCTACCAAAGTATCCATAGGCATGGATGGGGATCGAACCCATGATCTTTGGTTTACGAGACCAACGCCTTACCACTTGGCCACCACGCCTTTCTTTGATGACTGTGAAATCAAATCAATAATGCAAACTACAAAAGGTGTGTAATGCTGTTATCCAAGTGGTTCTCTAAAGATGGATGGCCTCACCAAGAACTTTGAAATAATTCATTATACTAATAAACTTTTGGGAGGATTCCTGTGTATTGGATCACAGCATACCCATACCAAAAGATTTATTTTTCTTAAACACAAACAATCCCAAGAACACCAAGTCAGAACGGGAACATCGACATCATACGTTATTGTTTGTTGCCACTCCAGACCGACTTACGAAAACATCACGTCTCTTCTCACGTGTTGCGCTTGACATGGCGTGTCTGATCCAACAGATCGGATCCAGGATATTTAGTTTACGAGACCAACAGTAAGAATCTATGAAATGCAATAAGGGTAGTCATGATAAATGTTATTTGTACCGCACTAAATTTACAACATATGTACATTACAGCTCAAAAGTTTGGGGTCACTCAGGCCAGTTCTATAGCTTCGCTAATCAGCACAGTGTTGAGCAGTGCTAGTAACACAGGTGTCTTCCACTCATCAACTACCCTGTAACACGATTAGCTAACACAATGTCCCATTAGAGCACTGGAGCGATGGTTGTTAGAAATGCGCCTCCGTACACTTTTTTATTTTTTTTATTTTTTTTATTTATTTATTTATTTCAGTCATGTTAGTTACATGTTTTCACATTTCAACAACTATACATGCTTTTTTTATACATGATTGAAAAGGAGCACAATGAAGACAACGCTTATGCTAAGTGCCCCTTTCTTCAAATACAAAAAGTAGACAAAAAAAACAAAACATAAATGGTCTGATTCGCAGGTATTATACAAAAGCTAGAATAAACAACACAGGTACTACTGTTTTCAAAATTAAAATCTAATATTTACAGTAGTGTGTAAGAGTTGATATTTGTTACTTTGAACTGTTTTTTAAATTGGTGCACTGTGGAGGAGTTCTTTAAATTCAAGGGCAGGGTGTTCCACAGTTTGACTCCGGCCACGGAGATGCTCATCCGCTTCTGGGTTGTTCTGGCAAAAGGGAGAGTAAAATTAAGTTTTCTACGACTGGATGCATCGGCGTTGAATACAAACATCAATTGTACTGATTGAGGCAATCGAAAAAATCTTGCTTTATACATTATTATCAATGTTTGTAATTTAATGAGATCTTGTAATTTTAATAGTTTTGATTTTATAAACAGTGGATTTGTATGTTCTCTACTATGCGTTTTATTTATTATTCTTATAGCTTTTTTTTGTATTTTTATCAGCGGTTGAATTGTAGTTTTGTATGTGTTTCCCCAAACTTCTGAGCAATAAAGTAAGTGAGTAAGTATTAAAGTGCAGTATAAGACCCTTAAAGATTCACGATTTAAAAAATATTTTACTTTGTGAAGAACAGCAATGTTTCTACATAATTTATTTCTAATACTGTGGACATGAGATTTCCAATTTAATTTTTCATCCAGTGTCACACCCAAAAACTTGAGTTCAGATACTCTTCCAATATTTCTTCCATTTAAAGACAGCTGGATATCCACGTTTAATTCACAATTTGAAAACACCATGAATTTTGTTTTAGCCACATTTAGTGACAATTTATTTGCATCAAACCAATCCTTTATTTTCATCATTTCTTTTTCAATTATTTTACTCATGTTCTTTAAATTATTTCCAGAGAAGAGGAAATTTGTGTCATCAGCAAATAACACAGACTGTAATATTTCTGATGCTTCACATAGATCATTTATGTATAAAATAAAAAGTTTGGGCCCAACAATGGAACCTTGGGGTATTCCACATTCAATTTTTAATTTTTCCGAAGTATTACCAGCAAACTGTACAAATTGTTGTCTGTTTTCTAAATAATTTTTGATCCAATTTAACACCCCTCCCCTAATTCCATAATGCGGCAGTTTTTGAAATAGAATGTTGTGGTCTATGGTGTCAAAAGCTTTTTTTAGATCAATAAATACGCCAATGGTGCTTTCTTTATTTTCTATTGCTGTGGTGATATGCTCTGTGAATTTCATTAACGCTAAGGCTGTGGACCTGTTTTTTCGGAATCCGAACTGCCTGTCATTTAACAAATCATTTTTTTCCATGAATGAATCTAATCTGTAAACAAAAAGTTTTTCAAGAATTTTTGCAAACTGTGAAATTGGAGATATTGGTCTATAATTGGTTAGGCAGTGTTTGTCACCTGATTTAAAGAGTGGGATTACTTTTGAGATTTTCATTTTGTTTGGAAAAACCCCTGAGGTGAAGGACAAGTTGAAGATGTGGCATAAAGGGTTGCTTATACAATCAATAGTTTGTTTTATAATCATCATGTCAAACCCATTACTGTCGGTCGATGTCTTGTTTTTTAACTGAGCTACAGCAGACATAATTTCTGCTTCAGTAACTCCCTCCAGGAACATGGAGTTCATAACTTTACTTCCCCCTTTCATAACATCCAGACAACCATTTGAAGTAATTTTTTTTGCTAGATTTGGACCAATATTGACAAAATGTGAATTAAATTCATTGGCCATTCCTTCTACATCTATTTCTTTATTTTCTTCATTTAGTAGATAGTTTGGTACACTTGTAATTCCAACTTTTTTCTCCATTGCACAGTTTAATATTTTCCATGTCCCTTTGATATTGTTCATGTTTACCATTAACACTTATGTAGGTGTTCCATTAAAAATCACCCTTTTCCAACTAGAAGAGGGATTCTCAACATTAACAATGTCTAGACTTTATTTACAGAGCAAAGGTCCACGAGTTGGGTTTCCTTTCATGAAACATAATTGTTTCAGAACACTTCACTTGAACCTTGTTTGAACCACAGGGATTTGCGCACCTTGTGTGTGTAGAGTTTCAGTGCTGTATGTGAGTGTGCTCAGATGGACAAGTTAGAAAAGTTCCTGCAGTAATAAACCATACTGGTCTGTGTTAGTACGAGTCCCAGCTCTCACTAATAGCGAATGTCAGTATCATTCACTCTGAAAAGGAGGCCTCTAAGTTTATATAAGTATTAATACTGACACGTGTTTTATAAAAATAGATTTGCTAAAAGAAGCATTGAGTAGGAGGAAAAATGTAGAACATTTATGACAATTGCTTCATTGTTCTAATACCACATTCAGGAAACCAAACTGAATGTGGTTTTCAACACTCAACGACAGACGAATCTACATGATAGAATCCTGACACACCGTAAAGGTGGTTGTAATGACACTTTGTTTCTACTCTTTGGAGTTCCCTTTGCCCCTCCCTGGTCAGCAATTGATCATACCTGAAGTTTAGCAATTCAAATTATAGCATGTCCTTGGACAAAAGACACTATGCACATATATATATAGACTCCGTTTTAGGGTTGAGTACAAAGTATGAAACCCAGAGGCATGGATGGGGATCGAACCCATGATCTTTGGTTTACGAGACCAACGCCTTACCACTTGGCCACCACGCCCTCACACACCTATGAGTAAATCTTTACATCAAAAATCTTGATTTCGTCACGTAGAAATATGCATTTCTTGTTTACATAATTCTTCATAATGATTCCTTTTAGTGTATTTTTATGATAGTGAGAAGAAGAAGAAGAAGAAGATCTTTATTTATATAGCGCCTTTCACAGACATGGTCACAAAGCGCTTTACATGAGACAATTGTACATTCACTCCATACTCGGTGGTGGAAAGCTACATTTCCACCACTGTCAGAGGCGCTTTCGCGACTACGCACGTCTGCGCCAACGGACCCTCTGACACCACCATACATTCACACACACATCATTCATCCTGGCCTATTGTGCATGTTTTTAGTGGTAGGGGAAACCGGAGTACCCGGAGGAAACCTACGCAGACACGGGGAGAACATGCAAACTCCACACAGAAAGGCCCCGTTCCAGGTGGGAATCGAACCCGGACCTTCTAGCTGTGAAGCTAGAGCACTAACCGCTGCGCTACCGTGCCGCCACATTCAGACCATGAATCACTTTTACGCTCAAACAGTTACTCAGTACTCACAATACTCAAGTAAAATGTCCTCCCAAGTGCTTTTTAACTGAAATATTTGGGCCATGACTCTTTACTCTTATTTGAGTAAATGTTTTGTATACTCTACCCATGTGCTACTTTCCATCCATTGTCCCCCACTCACACTCTCAAACACACTGTCACTCATCCTTTGCCTATTGTACATGTTTTAGTGGTAGGGGAAACCAGAGTACCCGGAAGAAACATGCACTGACACGGGGAGAAAATGAAAACTCCACAAAGATATACATCGTCTGGCCAGGGATCAAACCCAGGACCTTCTAGCTGTGAAGCGTGAGCGCTAACTGCTGTGACGCCGTGCCACAGCAGTTAGCGCTATTTATAATACATTAGTACTTTACTTGCCAATAACTAGACTGCAAGTACTTCCGAGGTATTTCTGAATAAACAGGATATCTGTCATTTATTATAACTATACTCACATGTTTTCTTGAATAAATGACTATAAATGAGTTAATATGTACTAATATATATGACTCAGAATTTTGGGTTCCATCAGAAGTATGATCGTTTACAGAACTGGAAATTTCCGTGTTCACAAGACTCCTGCTGACTGTCCTAAGGATTTGTTTTTCCAGAGGAACGTTTTCAGCTAAGAACAAATTTAGCAAATTCCAAAAACCTTCCTAAGGAGGCGTTAATGACAAATTTATGCCTAAGAATGTGTCGTGAATGAGGCCCATTGTCCTGAGCAACAGCAGATGACACTTTTGACAACCCATGATCTTTGTTTTTACGAGACCAACGCCTTACCACTTGGCCACCACTCGAGGCACCCCCAGGAACAAAGCAGACCACAGAAAGGCGTTGCTTGGATGGGGCTTGGACCGATGTTTTACTTCAGCGTTAATCCTACGATGTTATAGGAGAAAACTAAATCTCGATTGACCACTGCAAGAAAAATCAATGCCGCGCCTCGCCTTCATTCCCACAACCAACACTGCATTGTCCCCTGTCCTCAGACCCCCTCTTCGTGGCAAGATGCGCTTGATTTGAACTGTCACAAATGAAGTCTTTAACGTTTCCAAAAGCTAAACGTGGCCTTTTTCCATCCCTCTACACCGACTGCTACAAACTCAACCTTTAAGAAAAAGCCAAGGCAGCTCAACTAACTGTTTAGATATTGTTACTGAGTGCGACACGGTATGGTAATAACGGTAAAAAGGGCAGTGTCTCCCTGATAATCCATCATGTCGCTTGTTCCGTAAAGATGCTGAGACTCTACAGCAGGAGTGGGCCTGTGCAGAGACAGTAAAAGGCCTGTGTTCCTGGCACAATAAAATGATCCATGTCCTGCCTAAGAGTGTGGGACTGCACCCTTCCACGCCTCGCTAATGCTCTCTCTGCTCTTCTCTACACCACACTCCCCTTTCCCTCTTCTATCCCTTCTTTACCTCTTTTGCATCTCCACTGGTCCCTCTCTCTATTCTCTTTCACCTGTCTCTCTCATGTCCTTCCCTTCTGGTACTGCGGATGTGCCTGCTTTTCTGCCCTCCTCTAACTCCTGACTCTCCTTCTCTTTCTATTTACTCCCCTCTCTCTTGACTAACACCCTCAGCGTAGCCTCTCTCTGGTCCCTACCTCTCTCCCCACTCTACATCTCCCCTCTCGCTCTTCTCCGCTGACGGATGAGGGGAGCCGGTGTGTATGTAGGCTGCCTGAACACAGCAGCACGGCGGGTAACACGAGTGTGGAAGACTGTGGCGAGGCTGCAGATGACGCAGCGCTGTGCCAGGTGTGGTGGAACTCCCAGCCACAGGAGGCCGCTGTGACCTCCACACCCTCCAAACTGTCACAATGACGCCGCAAACGTGGCCTTTTTTTCTTCTGGGTGACCTTTTTCTCTAACAATAGTAGGATGAGACACGGCAGTTGAAAATTAGTTTTGAGATTTGTAGCTACTTTTGCCCCTCAACATCACGCCGTTTTTACGTCGAACTGTCTGAAATCACTCCGAAACATGGCCGCGCTCCGCCGTGTTTTCAGCGGATATCTATTCACAGGCTATTGGCTTGTTGCACAGTATGGCTATGCTAGTTCCTCGGACCTGAAGTTGTGAGCGCCAGCACTTCCTGTCTGTATTCTTTTCCTGGAATAATTATCATATTTTCTAAAGATTATGTTGTGGGCAGTGAGTTCCTGGTAGATGATCATTTACTGTGCGTTCAAATCTGGATGGAGGATGTAGCGAGTTCAGAGGAGACACCTGTGATCATAAAGGATTGATAGTTTGTCTTGAAGCTAAAGGCTAACATGCTATTAGAAAAATGATTAAAAGGCACTGTTTCAAATTGTGTAATGCATGAAATTAATGTTAGTCTTTAGCTTCAAGACAAACCCACTGATCCTCATAAACATAGACGTCGAAATATTTACACTGTGCAGCAACTCGCTACCTGCAGGAAGTGATCATCTACCAGGAACTCACCGTCCACCACAGAATCTTAAGGAAATACGATGATTTGAACGGGTCTAAGCTAATCTTAATGGAGATTAATACAAACAGGAAGTACTAGCGCCCACAACTTCAGCTCAGAGGAACTAGCGTAGCCACATTGTGCAACAGGCCAATGAGGTAACCACGTGACGCACAGAATCTGGTCACTTCCTTTGTCAAAGACGCCAGCCACATTAGGTTGCGTTCACAGAGGGATTTAAACACAGCTAATACCTCGCTCGATTTATTGAGTTTTTAACCTCCAGAACAACCCAAAATTAGAATCTTTACTGATTTTCACTAATTACTTGCTCGTTCAAAGACTGAACAAGATCCAAAATGCCCCTCTGAAAACCTTTGTAGCCTTTGTCAGCAACCTTTGTCAGCAAAGCTTCCCAGCAATGGCGTGGTGGCCAAGTGGTAAGGCGTTGGTCTCGTAAACCAAAGATCGTGGGTTCAAGTCCCATCCATGCCTTGGTGTGCTGTGATAAAGCAGAAGTTGATGTTTGGATTGGAGAAATCTTGTTGCACGTGCAAGTGCCTGATGCCTTCTACACAGTGGAGAATTGTCATCAACATCTGCACATCTATTAAGTCGAAAGAAGAAGAAGAAGAAGGAACTGCTGTTGGAGCTTCTGCAAATCGGACTCCAGGTATCCAGACTGGTTGCGGGGGGAACATTTTGTATCCCAAAGCCTGGTAAGATCTGTGACAACATAACACAACTGGGAAGAAAATGGGCCAAACAAAAAATGGTCAAAGCAAAGCGGTGGCTATATTTACGTGGGTGAGCAGACTTTCAATGTGTGGAGCAGATAAAGGTTCTACTTCTCAGAATGACGAGCCGATACTAGCAACGCTCTCAGATGTGGAGTTACAGGATCTACGAAGCAAACGGTGTAAACAAAAGGCCCCAGCTGAGCGTCTCGACCAAGCAGCATTCTCACCCAAACGTGGGCCAAAAAGGTTTTTAACAGATCTAAGCCACAGAGAAGGCTCATCATTATAAGCTTTGAAATACATTTAGAAAACACATTTAAAGCAACATTAATTCAAAGATTACACAAAGGTCGTGCACTTGAATGCAATCTACAAATTATCTCTTTTTAAAACGTGATTTAGTTGATTTTTGAAAGCCCCCAGATCTAAGACAAAGTGTGGCGTGGTGGCCAAGTGGTAAGGCGTTGGTCTCGTAAACCAAAGATCATGGGTTCAATCCCCATCCATGCCTCAAAATCAAGAGAAAAAACTGTCAACCAGAGGAGTCAAATATGGAACTACAGGATCTGTTTGATGGTTCTTTTGAGACCAACAAACTTCACGTTTAGTGCTAGTTCTTCTAAAAACTCCTTGATAAAGCCACCCCATGTTTTTGTACGATTCAAATTTGAGTACTTCCCCCCCATGCTCCTGGGTTGTACAGCATTCTACAGCTCATTCTGATGGAAATAAACTGGTCTAATGTCACATTTCTCTGTTATTATGGAAGCAGCACTGGACTGTTTTAACTCTTTCTTAGCATTCACCTTTATCTGGAAGATCATGTGGGCACCGCCATGAATTGTGCCCGTCCCCTCACTTGTATTGCAGGAGGAAGAGGAAGGAGGAGGTGGAGGAGCTGGCCAGTGCAGGACACCACGCTCTGAAACAGGGACAAACCCAGGAGGCGCTGCACCGTCTTAGAGGATCAGAGGAGACTGAAGGCAGCCAGGTTTCCTCCGGGTGCTACAGTTTCCCCAACCTCCAAAAACATGCTGCTCAGGTTGGCTCATTGTAGCGGTGTGGCTCAGTCACAGCGGCTCAGGACTAACACCTGAACACTGTTTCGTTGTACGGTTGTACAATGACAAAAAAAGCACTCACTTGCTAACTTATTAGTTAACATGGGACTGGAGAGGTTAAGAGAAAATCAGTTCTACATGGACACAAAGCCGTTTTTAGGCTGCGCAGAGAAACGGTGCAGTCTTGACATGTTGGTGCCATTGGACATTTTACACAAATCAATCTATCCATCCATCCATCCATCCATCCATTTTCTTCCACTTGTCCATTGCCGGGTCGTGGGGGCAGCTGTTGGAGCTGCCCATATCACATTGCACCATCCCCTATTGCTCCTCCTGCAGGTGGTGGGTCCACAGAAGGACGGCCTCATGGTTCTAACCGGGCCTGTTGGTCTCTCATAAGGGGCTTCTGAACCGCTCTTTGTCTGACCCGTCACCTAGGACCTGTTTGCCATGGGAGACCCTACCAGGGGCACGAAGCCCCCGACAACATAGCTCCCAGGATCATTCAGGTGCTCAAACCCCTCCACCACGTTAAGGTGGCAGTTCCAGGAGGGGACAAATCAATCTACTAAACATCAGACTTTAGCGACTAACATTTTCCCTTGTTCTCTGCCAAATTAATGGACTTCACGCTCTACCGAAAGTGTGAATGCAAAGGAAGTGCCGATCTGTGGCGGAAAAAGGTTAAAAGAATACAAGGAATAAGCCATGCATAAGTATGAAAATGTAAAATGCAATAAGTAGTTTGTAATGAGTAATGTGTGCACATCTGTATGTCCCCATCAGTCACGCCAACCTGTACCTGCTCTCTCTGCGCTGTGCACCAGTGTCACTGTGAACCGCCAACTGTGTTTTAATGCTCTGGAGCTGACTCGGCAGCCTTAAACTTCATAAAAACACAATAACTCAACCCTCCAACAGCGAGGGCCCCAGGAGAGAGCGCTGACCTCAGTTTCCAGAGAACCACGTGCAAAGTTAGACGAGTCCAATAGCTCACGTTCCCTAGCGCTGCTCAACTACCATCACCGCGCTCCACTGGGAACGCGGCAGGACGGACACAGCATCCACATCCGCCTGCAGGTGGAGAAAGTTCATTCTCTGAAACTGCCTTTAGTTTGTGAGACTTTTCACCATGTTGTACTTCAGTTTCGTTGACAGAAACACAGGGTTTTGAGTCATTTACACAGGTCAAGTAAATGTAATAGTTTTTAGCATTTTAAAATGGGTTTTTTCCCTTACACCAAGTATAACTTTTACGGCCATTCTGGGGTGGACTTAAGTCGCAGATCTTCCATCATACATGCTGTGAGGGTTACTCTTAGAAAGTAAGTGTGCCAGAGCTTCTTTGTGAAAATGTCCAGCATCGACATCCAAAATGGATGGTAAACGAGAGTCACCATGGCTCAAAAGTTGGCAGGGGCTGTTCTTGGACTAAAAAACGGGACTGGCCCCACGCCATTATTTTCTATCGGAGAATATCCGGGTAGTGTCTGGTGGCAACGGTTGCTATGAGATACGACTACACAGTGACCATATTGGGGCAGTGTTTGGGAAGTCAATTATGGTCCAAAACATATTCACCTGCATTTTTTTCTGAAATATTCCAAAGGTTGCCCTGTGTATCCAATTTGCTTTTGAATATCCAAACTTCTCTTCATACCTCTGTTTGATGAATGTTTGCAAATCCTTAGAATCTGCAGGTAGGAGCCACTTTCATCATTTTGGAGGCGGTCTGAAGTGGAGCAGACATGTAGACTGTGAATCAGGAGGTCGGTTATAAACCACAATAGCATGCTATGATGCTGTATGTCCTCATCAATGAAATATCCATCTAAAGAACTCTGTTCATTCCGGCTCTTCTGAAATGACCTTCTAGCCCATGAATCTTGTCGTTTTAGATCACACACTTGCAAATATATATTTTAATTTTCCAGGAATCATTAGAGAATCATTGAAGAATTGAATCGATAAGTGGAACTGACAGTGACATTGACCATCCCGTTGCCAGACTCTCAGAGAGTTCTCCCACACATTGAAAAACATCTGTCCTGCATTGACCGGGGTTCTGAAAAAACTTAATCCCAACAGCAGCCAGAATCCCACAGTGAATCAAATTGCATTGTACAGTGTGTTTTCTCACAGAAACCCCCGACTATTTGCACTGAAGAATCCATCCAAATCCTTTTGTAAAGCGCCTGTGGAATTAATTAACATATGCTGAGTAGAAGCGCAGGATCTGAGCAGATTAAAGTGTTGGCAGTTGTGCTATTATGAAGAAAATGGAAAGCGTTAACTGTAAATAAATGTTACACAACGAAGTCATGCCGACTGCACTTTAGTTTCCTTTTTTCTCCATTATACATTCCAATCCACAATATGAAGAACAGCAGGAAGAACATACATCTACCAAAGCGTTGAACTTTACCCCTTTTGCTGATTCGTCCTCCTCTTCACCCCTGACTGTCCTGGGTAAAAAAGCCTGTGTAAATCGCTGGCAACAGTCATTTTTTAAGGGAAACAACGGAAGTTTTCAATAAACAACTAAACTGGGAGTCAGGAACTAGGGCAACAACATTAAACTATATCCAATCAGCACAACAATGAGGCCTCAGCCTTTTTATTGGAAACATAGAGAGATAGATGGCACAATAAATAAATGAAGTACTAAAGTACAGTAATACAGCAAAAATTACAAAAACAATACATCAATTTCAATCTCTTGGCTGGGTGAGAGAGTTATTATGCAGTCTAAGGACACAAGAGACAAAAGACTTCCACAGTCTGTCTGTGGAGCAGCACTGGGACAGCAGTCTACTGCTGAACATGCTTCTGCTCTCTGTAAAGGCAGAGGGTGTGAGGCCTTGTCCACGTTGGCTCTCAGGCTGGACAGAGTCCAGGCCTTTTTTTTTCCCAGTACAATGTATTTAGTGTCATGTCATCATCAATGAAGGTGTCTCACCTAAAGAGTAGCTCTGAAGAGACACAATCCATAGTAACTCTAAATTAGATTGGAACCATATGAGCTCCTGACGGTGGTAAATGTATACTGGAACATTTGCTGTGACAGTGATTTAAAGGGAGATTGGAGAGTGACACACATTTCTCATTCAATAAGTGAAAGAAAAGAAATATTCAAGGCACACTTCACTCCGCCATACTCTGTAATTACATTTTTAAGCTTTCAGTGGGCTCCTCCAAAATATTTCCTGGATCCTTTATCTGAAATTATTGAGGGAAGGGAAAGGTGTTCCCTCAAAAATGAAGCACTGGAGCCACTTACCACTTTGGCTCAGTGGGATCGAATCAAAACCTAACCCTGCTTTTGAAACCACACCCCAAAGCTGTTTGACACTAAATCTTATGTGACCAAAGAGGAAAACACTGGGAACAAAGCTTTTCATATTGCAGGGATCCTTTTTTGTTTTACCCTGTGAGTTACTTTTTTTGTAAAAGAAAGGTCAGAGAGCCACATACGCTTTGAAAACGAATGGGCCTCAAATGTAGTTCACCCTGGAGAGTTTAACACAATTGTAGAAAATAACGTTTACATGCCGTCAATATTGATAGAATATTCAATATTCGGGTATTGATCGAATATTAATGAGATCAATATTCCGGCTTGTGAAACATTTGGAACAACTCGGTAGTTCTCAATAGTGGGTCGCAGAACTGTCTTCAGTGGGTTGCGAGCCTTTCCGAGAAAACAGTTACTTTAAAATGTACGCACAGAAAAGGTATAGAGTCACTACCTGTCTTACATGACTGTTATTGGGTTGTTTTTTAGTCATAATTTCAGTTTACTCATCCATCCATCTTCTACCACTTGTTTGTTGGCGGGTTGGAGCTGCCCAAATCACATTGCATCAGCCCCTTATGGCTCCTCCTGCAGGTGGTGGGTCCATAGAAGAATTTCAGCTTACTCATTCAACAATATTTTTTACTTTATAAATCACGGCTTGTTATTCCAGGGTAATGGTGGCTCCCGACGCCATACCAGTTGAGAACCACTGGAATGACCCGTTTACATGTGTGAGCAGAGAGAGTTAGTCCTGTACATGGTCATTGTAAACAATGGGGATATCTTGATCAAAACTATGATGGCCAGACAACGTCTCGATGCACAGAGAACATCATGATACAAATACGCATCATTTCCTCCTTCTTCCTGTATCCAAAGACAACAACAGCAGCAGACAGCGGATAATGAACAGTGCAGGGCCGATGGCAGTCGCCTTTGTTTGAGCCGATACTGACCCCCCAGCAGGACCTGACACTTTTGTGCCTCACGGTCTTCATTAATAGAAGGAGGGAATGTGAGGAACAAATAGGAAATGTAGCAAGTACTTCCTGTTCCCAAAAGACCAAGATTCCTCACGGATAGAACATGTACAGAACACGAATTAAGGGGAGACACTACAGGCAAAACTCAATTTTTTTCAGTTTTCAAGTTTTGGGCCAAATTGGTCTCTGAACATACAAGCTTTCACCCGGAAACAGAAAATATGCCTAATCTTCACAATAACATGTTTAAATATTGCACTGATTCAATGTTCCCCCATAGACTTATATGGGACAATGCAATTTCAAGGGCCTTTTTCTCAAAACACATTTTTCTGTCATTGTAGCGACACTATGTTCACGTCAGTCAGACCTAAAGACTTTAAATTTTCAGATCTTTTTAGAGGGATTTTTTATTATCTAGCCCCATCAAGAAATAAGGCGAAAATTAAATGTTTACACATTTTTCCACTAAAAGACAGCTTATTTTATAACTAAACACGATATCCAAAATCCCCTCTGAAAAAGTCTTAGTAACTCATTTATCAATAAAATGAAACCATACATTTGAATGTAGCTCTATCCATTATTCAGATTTCCTCACCGAAAAGATGGGAAATTTGGGGCAATTTTAGGCATAAAACACCTTGTTCTTATATGAAAAGATAAAATGACAGAAAACTTGCCATGTATTTTTTTTCTCACATTTATGCCAGTAATCTACAGCAAAAGTTTCAAATTGTTATCCGTACATTTTTTCCCTATTCACCTGCAGTGTCTCGCCTTAATGTTCCTTTTGATGGGGATATACCAATATGCAATTACATGACCAAATCTTCGGTTTAGAAATGAGGTAACCCAGGGTCATAGTCAGGTAAAAAACCTGAATATGAGCATATTCCGTGAAAGAGTTATTGACTGCATATACCGTAGTCAATGACTTAAAGGAACAGGCCACCGTTTTTCCATTCTGAGATATGTTCTTACCTGAGCTTAGACAAGTTGATGCGTACCTTTCTGGTCTTTGTCCGTGACCGTGGAAGAGCGTGGTCGCTTCTAAATTCACCCCCGTTTGGAGCTATAGGAATATACCGGGAGAGGCCAAATACTAACGACATCTTTGGTCGTTTTGTGTGACTGAAATGTTTACAGATTGTGTGCAACATGGGGATGAAACAATTTAGAAAACCTTTGGGAGAGCTGCTGGTTGGAAATCTCAGTTATTGTGAATTTATATTTCAAGCAAACTAGGATCTGCTCACCTCGCTTCCTTTTGCCTCACCGCCTCTCTCTCTCTCTCTCTCTCTCTCTCATCAAACTGCATTTGGAGTGTTTTCGCTCCGAGGACTTGAGAGGTGCAGTCCCGGCTGACAACTAGGTCAATGGCTTTTCACATCTCACTCGAACCTTTGCCGTTTAAAAAAAATGAAGAAAAGACGAATCGGCGGGAAAACAAACGGTGAGTGACCCATTTTCGCGGCGCGGAGCAGGTGTGCGCGGCGCAGGGTTATATCGGGTGCTCGGTCTGCCCGCGTCTTCCTCTAGGCCTCCTGCTCAGCGCTGCCTAATCAAAGATGTTCGCTTATGCGCTCCCGGGCGCTCCGGCACACACCCATCCACACGCGCGCCCCAAACTTCCTGCCGTCGCCGCCTTATTCCCACATTAGCATTTAAATAGCGGTGACATGTCGATATGAAAGGCACACACTGGCTGACTGCCGTTTCAGACGAAAGGATCGACCAAGGCCGTTTGGGGCTCGAGTTTGTTTTTCTGACTTTTGACACGAGACAAAATCGAAATCTAAACTTGGCATTGTTCGTGATGTACAAGAAATTAAAGAGTGACACGGGCAAACCACAGTGCAGCTTGAATCGTCGACTGGACAGAGTTTGGTCGAGTCGAGGACGTTTTGCTCCAGATCACGGTACCTTCTTCTTGTGGAATGTGACGAAGCTTCTGTGAGTTCTCATTCTCAACTCAACTCATTCTCAACTCAACCAAGCCCAGTCCAGTTGACGATTTAAAGGGACTATACAGAGTTTAAAAATGTTAAAATTAAGTGTTTTCCTCCCTCCTACATGTTCCAGTGTTCCATGTGTAGAATGAGCTCAGACCTGTTCACCACAACTGCCTCTAAAATCCTGCACTGTCACTCAAAAAGGTGTTCATTCGGGTCCGAAGTGCCGTCATGCACGAGCTTAATCTAGAAGGTGCAGTTACACGTATGACCTGAGGTGGCAGTAGTGAGTATAAAATGGCTAACTTGCCTCTAGCCCCTTTAAGCTTCACTACGATGAATACCTCCTGGACAAATGAAAGCCTTCAAAAAACTGTCAAATCATTAAGCATTTGTCTGATAGACTTTTTGAGCACAGGAACAAGACATGGGTCTGTGACAGAAGCCATCAAAAAGTATAAAACTGAATCAGGATGTTACTTACTGTTTCCACATATCTAAGTCGGCTGACTTAGATTCCCACAAATTGAGAAAGAAGAGGTTTTTTTTGAAAACTGGTGATTGGCCGCTGTGCCATTGTGTCTGTTTGCTTTTTGATGAGGCCAGTGTTGTGCTTAAGCTTTTCAGTGGGTTGGAATTGTTTGCGTTTTGTTTTTGGTCGTAAGCTGTGTGTGCAGGTTACAGATAATATAACGTGGGCATTAGGGATGGGCACCGTTAAACGGTTCCTACTTGGAACCGACCGAAAAGCTCCGGTCGGGGGCGGTATCGAAAATTTTTAATTCTTTCGGTGCCAACTTTCGGTTCTTTTTCTCTCCAGACGTCAATATGTGACCCGCAATGAGTCTCAAAAAAGCAACATGAACGTGTGCACAGATACTGACCCGCTTCAGCGCAAATGGAGCGAAGCAAAGATACATTTTATAGATGTAACTTATAGCGAAGCAAAACTTGCTAAACTTTTGTAATAGAGATGACAGAGCCACAGTCTGCGTCAGGACTGAGCAGGATTGAGCCAGGACGTGAACTACACCGGGTAAAACCCAGAGCTAAACAAAACCAGTTATGAACCAGGACTAAACAAGGACTGAATAAGAAACTTGAGCTTTTAGTCAAATTGAAAAGCAAAAAAGAGCAGTGACAACAAGAAAAACGTCTTTACCTTTAGCGACAGACCCGGAGGCTGAGCTTACGTGCTCTTGTTTACAACTTTACAGCAGCTGCAGCGACAGGAATATCAAAGATTGTTTGTTGTTTGTTGAAAGTGAGCGCTCACTCTGTATTGGACATTGATGGTGCAGTTTTGGTAAATTTTCAGTGGTAGAGTGAGCGCTCACACCATATAAGGATCTTTGACGTGTGAAGTTGCTTTCGCTTCGTCGAACAGCGCAGTGTGTTTAGAAAAGTTTATCTGAAAGAAAACCATGTCCTGATGTGGATCTGTCCTGACTCTGCAGCTTAAGAGGTAATAACGTCCTTTCTTTCTTTTTATTACTGCTAAAGTGGAAATTGTGCTCAAAACATGAAGTCACAGGCGACGCTGCTGCTCCTGTGTAGCTTCTGCTGTGCCGTTTTAGGATTTTTTCCCGAACTATACTTTTAATACACGTTATTTTTATTTTTTTTATTTAAATTATTATTTAATTTAATTAGAATAACATAGGTATCGAAAAAAGTACCGTTAAGGCACCGGAACCGAAAAGCAGGTATCGTTAAAGTACTTGGTATCGAAAAAAAACGAACGGTACCCATCCCTAGTGGGCATTGTCCATGGCACTAATGACCGTGTGTGTGTTCTTCTTTCCCTCTGGTCAAATGTGTGTGTTGGGATAATGTTGCTAGATGTCATCGTGTTGCTAGTTGCTGTAGAGGTAGACTCTATGGGAAGTGGATTTATGCAAACCTTTTTTTTTTTTTTTTATGGCACATTTTTCTTGCTTTTTGCCTTTTCTCCCTCTGTGCTTCACAGCTGTATGGGTGGAGCGGGTATGGCTTATCTAAATGAGATGTAAATGAGCCCTACTGTCAGTCCGAGCAGCAGAGAGAGGTGAGAACAGCCCAAAAGGTTAGAGGCCGATTTCTGTGGTTAGAAATATTCTGGGTCCTTAATTTCAAATTGCTCTCACTTCTCCTAATATTATCAGATTCCCATGTGTTACACATTTTAGGAAAGACTACACTTCAACAATCTGCGAAAAGCTCAAAATGCCCCAGAACCGACTTATGTCCCTGATTCCTGTGACTGGGCACATTTTGGTTTGATACCAAATAATATTAAAAACAATGTTTTGAAATTTAAACATTTAACGTGCTTAGAAGGTTCCGTTTATCGCTAATATCATCACACTGAGCACTGTACACACTACAACTACACTGTAAAGTGCACTACAATACACTACACCACACTACAACTACAACTACACTTCAGCTTGATTAACAAGGTCAGAAACTGCACAGAAAATGGAAACAGAATAGCAAAGGTAGCAGCCAAATTGTGCAAACTTAATAACAAAAACATATATTTCCAGTAGTGACAACTAAGCTACAGTTCTACAAGGCCTACAAGGTCTTGTCTGTACAACGCAGAAACATATGGGATGATTGAACAAATAGGAAAAATGCCTGATCAGCAAATGCACCATTTTAAAAAGTGCTACAAAAAACCAAGGTGACTCACATTACAGAAACATTAACAATAAAAAAAGAGGAGGGAATACCGGACGTGTTAATGCAGGAAAATAGAACATTACTGCAAGCCAGCAAAGCTCGTGCATGACGGTACTTTGGGCCCAAAGTAACAACTTTTTGAGTGACAGTGCAGGATTTTAGCAGCAGTTGACGTTTTACATAAAAAGACATTGCTGGAGCAAGTAGTAATTTTAACCTTTTCAAACTCCATCTTGTCCTTGTAAAAAAGATAATCATAAAGTTGTAATGCACAATGGGTTATTTTCAGCTGATGAACTGGATCCCATTGACGTTGCAGTGGCAGCGTTTGAACTGTGTATTTTCCTTTGTGGGCCGGCGCCGAAGAGTCTCGGTGCGGATACGCAGTGATACGTGAAGTGATGGCGCCCGTATGTTCAGGCCTTGTTTAATCCGATGGCTTTTTCACATAATTAACTTACACTGCCGTCCTGCCTTTGGAAATACGATATGCCACAGTCTTACAAATAACTGTGCCACTAATTCATGTCGAACTGACGCAAGTGCCGTAAATAACGCAACTATTTAAATTCACTCTAAATGTCAGCAGCTGCGCACAAACAAACGGCTGTAATTCAGTGGGAAACCAGGGGACAATCCAGGTATCCGTTTTTCATCTCATTACTTCGTCAAGTGCGTTCTTGATAGGCTGACCTTTGCAGAGCATTAGGAGCAAGCGGAAGGATGGAGGCACTGCGCTGCACATTTGTCGGAGCGGCTGAGGACTTGTATATTTGTGAAGTCCCTCGGCGCGGTGCTCAATTTCATTAATTAAAGGTACAGTGGGCAGGACTTTCTTTTCATATCCCGAAGCATCAACCAACTGTGCACCAGATTATAAGCCAGTGCTGTTGTGTTTCTGATTTGACATTTCTTAATTACGGAAAACTAAAGCAGACATTAGTAATACTGAAGAAAGCAACCAGGGAGATAGCCGCAGCAGCCGAGTCCAGCTCAAGATGGATATGGCTAAAGAGAGCTCACAGCTGGAACCCTTCCGCAGGTGAAGCCTAGTCAGTCTTCGCTGCCCCACTCAGGCGAGGTGTACAGGTTAAGGGGCGAAACACCTGTGAACCTGAGATGCCTGCTGACGATGCGGAAGGGTTCCAAAAATGTGGCAATCAAGGATACCATCTTAAAGTGATGACCTGCAACCATTTTCAGAGTAGTTCCCGCAGTTGTAGCTCGTGGCAAAGCATCTTTGATGTTTACTTCACCTTACCTGCACAGTTTGTTGATCATGAATTTGCCTGGTATGGCGTTAAGGCGGCAAGAAGCATAATCTTTGGTGAATTAACCTCATGCTAAAGAAGAAGAAGAAGAAGAAGATCTTTATTTATATAGCGCCTTTCACAGACATATAGTCACAAAGCGCTTTACATGAGACAGTTGTACATTCACTCCATACTCGGTGGTGGAAAGCTACGTTTGTAGCTTCAGTTTCCCCTGGGGGAGACTGTCAGAGGCGCTTTCGCGACTACACACGTCTGCGCCAACAGACCCTCTGACCACCACCATACATTCACTCACACCATTCATCCTGGCCTATTGTACATGTTTTTAGTGGTAGGGGAAACCGGAGAGCCCGGAGGAAACCTACGCAGACACGGGGAGAACATGCAAACTCCACACAGAAAGGCCCCGTCCCTGGTGGGAATCGAACCCGGACCTTCTAGCTGTGAAGCGAGAGCACTAACCGCTGCGCTACCGTGCCGCAGCGGTTAGTGAGATGGACTCACATTTAGATTTTTGAATTTAGATGACATGTAGTCTATTTTAGTGACATATCAAGTGAATACACGTGAAAACATGTGCTGTCACATGTGTAAGCCATGTGTGTGGGGGGGTGGCTGGTTTTCCCCTCAGTGACTGCTCACTTTAGCAGCAGGTTTACAGCAGGTTGCTCTACGAACTCTGTAACATACTAGAGATCAACATTCTGTTCTCCAAAAAAAGTCGCCTGTTTGCACAACATCCCTTGTGATTTCTAACAATATGTCTGCAGTCTGCAAGGCAAGTCGGTGGGTAGAATATCCAATCTGAAGCGACTTTACAAGTCAAATCACGGCACTATTGGCAGCTATAGCCTGCTGTGGAGGGCAGCGAGCAGATCTCTTGGCATCGGAGAATTAATATATCGTGTGGGTGAAATGCGAGACACAATCTAAATTTGTGTGATGCAGGATTAAGTCGACATTAATCTATGGAGAAACGACGAGCCAGTGGGTACAGTCTAGTACAGTTGTTCTCAACTGGGACCCAATCATGCAGGGATGACAAGCCGTGACCCAAATACAAGTTAGACTCATAAAATATAATGTAAAAAATATAGTCTATTCTTCCAAAATATTGTTGAAAAAGCATATAATAAGCCAAAAAAGATGACATAATGAGCAAAACAACCCGATAACATTCAACTAGTGAGTCTATACATATTTTTGTACATAAATATTATAAGATATGTTTTCTGGAAAAGGCTCGTGACCCACAAAAACGGTTCTGCGACCCAGTTTTAGGTCCCGACCCACGAGTGGCGAACCACTGGTCTACTACAGGGGGTCACAGAATGGCAGACTTCAGTTCGGATCCGGACCCATGTGCCATCCCGTACGGACCTTCGATCTGAAGTTATCTTTCTCTTTCTGTTTCTCTCTGCAGCAGAGCAGGAACTACTGCCCGGATCTGTCCTTCAGCTCCTTCAGCTCCTTCACACTTATTATAGTTTCAAAAACAGCCGAGGGACGACTGAAATAAGGCTCGCTAAACAGATCCCAATGATCTAATTACATATATATTACATATAATTACGTACGTTTTAAAACAAAATTAGCAGCGAGCAGGTTTGAACTAGGACTCAGCCAGGATCACACCAGGTCTAAACCGTGTCTAAGCAGAGCTCAGTGTGCAGTACTTTAGCCAAAAACGTGAAAACTAGTTTTTGCTTTTTTGTTTGTTTTTTGTTTTAATTATGAAACTAGACACTCTAATGCACCTTATGTGTGATTTTGTTAGCTCTGATGAACAGAAGTGAAATAAATGACCATTAAAAACTTGTTGAAGTCGCGATTTGGACATTTCATATATTATTGCATTTTTGTCTTTCTTTTTTTAGTCCGAGGGGGCGTGGTGAACAGCTGTAAAGCCAACACTTCTCGAAAGATCGACAGTTGCGATTTTAACATTTCTCTGAGTTTTTAAATGGCTACAATTGGTCCAAGGATGGCTGAGAAACGTCCTGTTAAAGTCTTTAATCCGAGAAGCAGGCTGTTTAAATGAACAAAATAAAATAAAAAATAAAAAGTGATTGATAACAAGCGGTGTTGTTTTTGAAAATTGCCTTGAAACAGAGATATTTAGGCATTTGCCTCTCCCCATAACGTTAGTGCCTGTCAAGAGGAGGAGAGAGGAGTTAATCAGAAAGGAGAGTGTTTCATAAACATGTAATATCTCCATTTCTGATCAAAACTAGCCTCTGTTTAGCTAGGATTTCTCAGGAACCGAGGCACATAGAAATAAACTGTTTCCACCTACGGAGAGCTCAGATTCTCACCTTTCAAACGAGCCATAGCATGTGTAGCTATAACATAGAATATGCTGTGGTGCTACAAATATCATGAAAAATGGTCTGGATTGTTGGCACTCAACAGTTAAATCCCCAAAACAGAGCGGCACTCAATGTGTTAATGAATGTCTTCACCCCATATAACTGTAAATTGGCCCCGTGTGTTCTTTCAAACTGGACCTGCAACATAAAATGTATAAATGTATTGTTCTTCTTGCAACCAAATAAGAGATGCCTTTAGGGAACAGGACTGAACGGAGGATCCAAGTCCATCAGCGGAGACTGAGACAGGGAGAAAAAGTATTTGTGGTGAAGTACTTTTACTCATAGGTGTCCCTGTGTCACTGCCGTGCTGAGTCACCGCGGGCGCAGATGCTCATATTTTGGGTATACTTTTGTCCTTGTGGGTCGAATGGGAGCGATTCATTATTTTGGAAGTCTTTGTTCTAAAAAAGAGGCGGGGATGTTTTCGCGCGGCGAGGCCATCCCGATTCACAGGGACCTTGTGTTCTCTGGTGGTTAAGCGCTCGTCTGCTGCGGTCGTTCACATAAATGTTTTATTTGTTCACAGAGATGAAAATATCCCGATCTGCTCCTGTGTTGGCACAGACAATGTCACGCCATTAAAGGGCACAACTTTATGGAAATGCATGGGGCGCAAAAAGTCTTTCATAGAAAAAAAGACAAATGCACTCCAATCTGCACTTGGTGGTAAAATCATATCAATCTTGTTCCTTATGAATGTGAACAGGGCTAACAAACTGACAGAGGTGTAAGCTACTGTGACATTAACGTCCTATCATTTAAAGCATTTCAAACAAGCTTGTGTCCGCAGCCAGTCATCCATCGCCCTCAATCCTGCGCTTAAGCCTCCATCGTTCATGGTTCGCCCGCTTCCCGGCTGTGCTGCGACCCACCTGCACCCCTTCACCGCCTCTTCCAACCATGGTTTCACGCTGCTTCATTCCTTGCTGGCCTCCCACATCACCACCAGTGTCCAGGCTCCGGGGGAAGACATCCCTAACGCTAAACTACCATCCAGACTAACTTTAATCCATATATCGATGTGGTAAATGGTAAATGGTCTCAACTTATAAGCGCTTTTCCACCTACATTAGGCACTCAAAGCGCTTTACAGCAGGGATCCACTCACCCATTCATACTCTCATTCATACACCAATGTACGCAGATGTGTACTGCCGTAGTCTGATCACCCATAATATATGTCAATAAATCTTTCTAATCGCTGCTTTGTCTCTGCTTGAGTCTATCCAGGTTGTGTTGTAGATTTTGTTGTATTATAGATGTGTAGTGTAGATCAGTGATCCTCAAGTGCTGCAGCTTCAGGCCCACCTGCAATGTAGTGACAAGTCGTGGACCAAGAAAATATATAAATACATAGGTTTCGACCAATGGGCGAGGAACGTGCTTCTCTGTGGTCCTCATGGTGGGGAGCTGACATTGCCGTAATACCACCCCCTGGTGGCCAGGGGCCACTCCAAAAGACATTTGGTAGACAGAATTCTAGTGGAATTTCAGACCTCCCTAAAACGGCTCAAAGGCCTGGCTCCAAAGAGTTGTATTTTTTCTAATAATCACTATGACCCATGTGACAACACTGGGGTAGGTGAAATATTTTTAACCACACTGTTTTTTTGTATATCCGTCTGAAATAGTGGAAGCATTTTCAGGGCATTGATTGGCTCCAGAGCCTGTCAATCTTTTTGCCCTTTAAAGGAACATGCTGCATGGGAGGAGATTGAGCAGCCATGTAAGTTTCACAGAACCCGGGGCCATTACTATGAATTGGGTTGAAATAGGTAATCATCTATCTCTAATTATTATAGCTATTGTTTCAACTTTTTATTTAGCAGATTGAACAAGATCTAAAAACTTCATCTCAAAGACTTCTGTTGTTTCCAGTAGGATTGCAGAAAAATGCTGAACTCCTTCTTCACCTCGGTCTGTGACAGACTGAAGTGCAGAGAGAACTCAGCCTTTATACTGAAAATGAAGAGCACATTGTAAATAGTGTCATGGTGTCACAGTGACTAAGAGAAGTGTGGGCTCAAAAGAACACATTACAATGAGACTGGAAAACGTTTTTTGGTTTGACTCCATTAATTATAGAGTGCCAAATAATGAGACAATGAGATGTAGTATCTGTGCTCTTCCGTAAGAATGCATTTTGACTATTCTACCCAACTCTGCAAACATTTAAAACTATGCGTTGTGTTTTTGTGAAATGTGTATCAGTCAGGGCACTCGACGACGCAATCAAAGACAATCTCAAAAGTCTTGCGGTAAACTGCAGGAGCAATAATTCAATTTCATCCATTTATTGTTTGAGTTCGGTGTTTGTCGACTTTAGACCAGTGGTTCTCAACTGATGGGTCGGCAACTAAAAGTGGGTTGTGAGCCTTTTCTGTTGAAAAAATGTTCGATGAAAGGTAGCCGTAAGATCAATGTACAAATCAACAGGACTTTGTGAAATTGACTATTTGTATCACAGATATTCTAAAACAAGGTCAAACTGCAAATTGTTGGAAGTTGAAATGATCAATTGTATTTGGGCACGGCATGTTATGGTAGGTTGAAGCTGGGTTTGGAAGCCACACACGTAGAAAATCAGTGATTTAGACCAATGTAGGTCTATTGAAGTGCCTTTTTAGACCCAGTGTAGTTCAAACGACCTTGATCTAGGCCTGCTGCTTCTTTCAAATCTGATGAGCTTTGTGTTCAAGTACACTGTATGCCTTTTATGTAAAAATACTAGTTTTTTTTAAAGAATCGATGTTCATATCACTGTTAATATGCTGTTTCTTTAGAGACCAAATTGTGATGGCTGTTGGGTCCTGGGACAGCACTATTTCAGCTCAAATAAAAGATGCACATTTAAAAGAAATGGTCTTTTATTCAATAAATTCACACTATTGTTCTGATTTATGGTTCTAGATGATAGAAAGAGACAGGTATAAGTTAAGTTAAGTTAAACTTTACTAATCCCTGTTGAGAAATCCCTGCATTTGACCCATCCTCAGTGTTGCATGGGGCGACCTGTAGGAGCAGTGAGCCGCCAGCATGGGTTGGCGCTCGGGGACCCATCTCCATGATTTAGAGCCAGGCTGGTGGTCAGAAACACCTGGCTGGAGGATTCACCTATTGCACATGTTTTTACCACTAGCCTACGCAGACACGGGGAGAACATGCAAACTCCACACAGAAAGGCCCCGTAATCATTGCTCTGTTTGTTTGTGTTCTTCACAAAGCACATGGACCAAATGATGGAGCGAGTCAAGCCCCTCCCCTCAGCGTTACCATAGAGACCTGTTACCACCAAATGCCCATGTGACCACATAATGTTAAAAGAGCTCGAAGTTACAGTAGATCAATAATAAGTTGATAAAATGTAAATTCTTATTTATGCTAATTATATTTTCTATTCCTAAAGCAACAATATTGATGTTTTGTACATTTTAATTGGATGTAACATTATTTAAAATATATAGCACCTGTAGGTTTCATATGGGTCCTCACTTTTGAGCTCCTGCTTTTCAGTGTCATAGAACTGGTGACCATGCAGAGAAAGGGAAGGCTCACAGACGGGGAAACACTGAGATGTTTTAGCCTTTTTTATTGCCTTGGTCAACTCTAATCAGGCGATTTTATTATGTCATAATGGCAATAATTAATCACGATGAATCTAAATTTAGATTTAGATAGATTAAACATTTTTAATCGATTCCAGGCCCTAATTTTAATTCAGAAATGAGGCATTACTTGTTTCTAATGTGAGCCACATTATTACATGACAGATTTGCGTAAAACGGGCCATGGACATAATGCACTTGGTGTAAATGAGGCGTTTTTCCTACACCTTTAATTTGCATCAAACGACTATTCAACTTGACTTGAACTTTACAGATAAGTCGACCTGTAAAAGTCTGTAGTTGTTAATGCCCTGGTTATAATTCAACCCACTTACTGATTGATTTCTTTAAAAAGATGTGTTCAGTCCTAATGAAGTCTCATGATTTCATTAGGACTGATGAGCAAAGGATCAGCTAATTCCTGCAGTATCATACTTAGGTATATTTTGCAAATACATTTTCAAATCATGGTGAATCATAATGTATGTGCAAGAGCTTCATTTTCATGATTGATTCATGTTTTTGTAAAACATTCTAAACGTTAAAGTGACCGTTATCCTTCATGACGGAATAAGAGCCTTTCTATGATCGGTCTTTGGAATAAACTTTAACATGTACAATAAATAAAAAGATTCTGTCAGTTTGAGTGCATCCTCTCAGCTGAGATGTGGATCCCGGCGAGTGCGCCGCTAAAATGAGAATGGATCTTTAAAAGTTCAGAGGAAGGTGGAGGCAGCGGAGCCCTGTACTCCATCCATTCGTTCATTCGGTAATAAGCCGCTGTAACTTTTGATGCATTCGCCGCGCTGTCTTAGCAGAAAGTTGGAAGTGGTTCTGTGTTAAATCAGGAGCGAAATCTGACTGTGGTGCAGAAAAATCCACAGATTATTGAGATGCTGAAGGATGTCTCTGTTTTGCGAAGCTGAGAGGCGAGAGAGAGAGAGAGAGAGAGAGAGAGAGGAGACGAGCAGATTTCAGGGCTGCGAATGAATACTGGATATTTATCAGGCAGGTTCTGGTCTGACACATGGATCTCTGTGTCAGGCCGGAGAGCCAAAGTATCCGCATCGGCAGCAGGTGTAGGCATGCTTGAAATATCAGAGTGGATTGGATGATTGGACCGAACAAAAGACAGTCATGGATCTGCTCTTAGAAAGAAAAAGGAAAGAAAAAGCGGCAATTTGCAAATTATGAACCATTAAAATCATTGATGAATGTACAGACCTTTGGAGATTTAACCTAGATACTAATGAGCGTCCAACATTGTCCTCTGAGCTAAATACTAACATAAATTCAGTTCAGTTTCAGTTTCTTTTAGAAGATATTATTAATAAAAAATGCAATTAAAAGAAAATTTCATGAATGTCATGAAAAGGACAAAACATGCCCCGCCACACTTAAGATTTGGCCAGGCTTCCCCATTCATTTGTGTGGGGATAGAACGTTCAATTTGAAGTGGTCTGGGCACTGTGGCTAACTAAATGTGCGTATTTGCAGGAACAGGTTCAGATAGCTCAAGGCATTTCTGTGATTTCTAGAATAGTGTATATGAACTGCTTCACTGTCAAGGGTTTTCAAATATTACAAAAAACTGTTGTTGTTTTTTTTGTTTTACTTTTGCAATATGCATTAGGTCAGCAAATATCTATTTTTACTTACAGAATATTATAATAATACAAAAAGACTGTAACGGATTGGTATATGCCAGCATGAAGAGTACTTAGTAAGGAGCTATACCTAATTTTACTTCTAGAAATGGAATGAAATATATACTTTGTCCTTCTTTAGTATATTGTAAACTCGATGAACTTTGGATGCTGCAAATATATTAGGAAAGTTACGAATGAGTTTTGACCACAACTAACATTCTAATTTAGTGGCTTCCTCTTTCATTGTTTGCAATAAAAAAAAATCAGGTATAGTTCCTTGAATACATCCTTTCCATAGTCCCTCTGGGGGTAATAAAAGTGTTAACTCCCCCTGGTCAGAAAACCACAATTGCAACTTGACTGCCAACGGACCGGAGCAACCAATACACACTGTAACTACTAATGGAATCACGAAGAAGAAGACAATTAATGAGTAAAAAAAATCAGACCCTGCAGTTGCGCTTATGGCCTCCAGGGGCAAGAGTTACTTAGTACTGCTTTAAAAGATTGGACCAGATTGGGAGCTAAAAAGATAAATAAGATTAAAATTATCGGGACATCTCAGGCCCCCATTATGACTTGCAAAGCAAAAGGATTATGCCAAAATCATTTCAATAAAACGTTTGTCAAACTCCTTTCTTTTCTTTTCACGTTTGCTTTTTTATTATTGGTTGAATAGTGTTGCATGCTTGAAGCTTTCCTAAACTGTCAGGCTCAGTTGGTCGAAAAAAAAAAAAAAAGATTGAAACTGGCATTTAGGAAACAAGCGTAGTTTGTATCCATGAAAGTTTTATGCACACTTCAAATGGTACTTGTTTTTTTCTCTTGAACGGTCACTTTTTCTCCCAGTGTACAACTTCATCTATTGCTTTAAATAACTTTTGCTCACTTTGCTCACAGCAGTTGTATTGCTACAGTCAAAATTCTATGATTTCTTTTTTCCTATCGTTATAGCGCTCAGAGCAGAGACTTCTGCATCTCAGCAGCTGCCTAAACAGCTGCTGAGATGCTTTGCAAACACATCTCCACACAACACATGGGTCAGATACAGTATTTAAATGGCTTACAAGCTGTTTAAATAATAGATTAGACATCAATATCTTTAATTTAATTATCATAACGTTGACTGTGAAACGGTTGTGTCTGGAATTCCCCAAGGCTCTGTAGTTGGGCCTAAACTTTTTATATTATTTATTAATGACACATGAGCTCTCCAAAGACATGGGAGGGAGTTAAGTCTAAATTGGGATAAGACCAATTATGTACATTTTTAGGAAATAAGGATGAACAGAAACGTAAAAAGCAATTTATGAATGATGTGAATATTGAATGTGTTTCAGAAGTTAACTCTTCAGGTGTAACTTTGGACTGCAAACTTAGCTGGAAACCTCATATTGATTATATCAAGAAAAAAATGAGTGTGTCGGTGTTTTGTATAATGTCAAACAAACATTAATGAGGCGTCATTGTTTCTGTTAAACTCAATTGTTCTGTATTTGACAAACTGTATTGAAGTATGTGGTAGACTACTGCATGGAACCGTTTTACAGAAAGGTTGTTTTTATTCCAGAAGAAAGCAAAACAAAACATTACTTAGATTCCTACCATAGTCTTTTGTTCATTTGAAATGATTTTTTGTTTGGTTTAGTTTGGTCTTCATTTAGTCCACGTCCAGACCATTAAATGGACTGTGAGCTTTTATTTAGACTGTTTGCCACTTGAGTGGTGTATTGATGGTGGGATTTGTGGTTCTTCAAATAATTCCATGGTTCAAAAGTTACTGTGATGCTGTTTGCTTGAGCACACCCCAACTCTCTCCATTAATGTTTGACTGTTATTTATTCCCAGATCAAAGAGACGGTCAATGAAAAAATACAATGTTGTAATCATGGCTGAGCTGTCTATTGCGAGGCCCACAAAATTCAAGGAGCTTCTGGAAAGTTTCACCACCACTACAAAGCTGTCGGTCTTCACTGGTCAATGTTCACTTGCCATTTTGGAAGAAGGAAAAACTCTTAAGGCCTCAGAGAAGCTCTTTCCTTTCAAGGGAAAATGGGAATATTCTAATTCTATTTTTTTTATTAACCGTTCCCTCCATGGCCTCCAGAGAGAGCTTCTCATGTTGCAAAGTTTATTGTCGGGATAATAAATTTGCCATGCCAAGTGGACAGATCGTGCTGTAGGCCGTTCATAAATACTGCATGTTTGTGTAGCTTAGCATAGACATTACAGTTAAGTATATCATTTGTCAAAAATCAATTCAGATCAGTATGTAGCCCACGTTTCTTGATTTTTCCAATCCAGTTATAGAAATGTTCAGAGAGGAGTCTAATGGCGATTAAACAAATGGTGTTCGGATGGGTATTTCAGATGCAGTATGTAAGCCATGACCTCTTGACCAGGACGGGTCCAGTCCACAGCAACATCATCATCAAGTCATTCTGGTGTCTTCTTTTCTTGATTCTGATTGACGTGGGGCAGAACATGACACTCGAATATGTCCTAAAGCTTTAATTAGGGTTCAGCACTCTCGCTCCTGACTCATCGCGCTCTTCTCCGTTTCCTCAGACTGTGGACAGATTATGTCCACGCCTGGGTCTGAAATGGGACGCTCTTAGCCAGGGCCCACTGTAGAGTGTGTGGGGTAGACTGCTGAGTGACGGTACTGCTCACCGCCCCACTACTGAGAGGCTAGGTGGGTAACCAGACGTCCCGAAATCCAGGCTTTTGTCCCTATTATGAGCTGCTTCTCTAGGGTGAGGGAAAGTAATACAAAATCCGAGATTTTACATACACGTTCAATTCAAATAAGTATAACAAATAACAACAGAAGAAGGCACGGGAGACACCAGAGACACGACCTGAGTCAGAGGCGAGCAGCACTGCTAAGTCCCAGCCGCCCCAAGTGTCAGGTGAGCGGCACTTTTATTGCTAGATGGACCTGATCAGACGCGAAGACTCCAGCAGCAACATTTACATGTTGAACAAGGCACATACGGATTATAACACATGAGGGGAGTGAAGACGGAGGCGGGCTCTTTGCCAAACGTCGCAACAGTCCCGGATCTTGAATCCATTTCAAATTGTGCCTAAAATAATACTAAGCTTGGACCACAAGTAATTATTGCCTGATTAAAGGCAACACTCGCTGAATGGCTTTATTATTGTGTATCGGAGAACGCTGGATAAGAGTCAGGTGCACAGCGATGCTCAACCCTTCAACCCCATCTTCAAAACATTTTTCTTTGGACGCGGCATGTGGCTGAAAACAGCCTCTGGCACTTCTGTGAATAATACAGGCAGTTCTCTGTGCATTAGGACAGAGATGAGATCTCTCCAAAAGCACTCATAACAGAGACTTCTGTCTGTCTCACACCTGCCTTAACAGCTGCCATGATGCTTTCTCAACATATCTCCAAGAAGCATTTGGTTGGTGATCATGAACCACTCGTCTGCTTGTGTTAAAGAGGGGGTATTCTGCTTTTTCAATCACACAGCACCAGTCTATATCACACTACAATGATGACCTTCTGTTGGTCTGTAAATGCAGTAAATTAGAATAACTGCCTTGTATAAAATTGCTCTCTCAAAATGGCTGTAGTGAATGTCTTGAAATAGGCCTCTGTCTCTTTAAGAACCTCTGACCCTTTCCGACACGCCCCCTCCACACGCTGTCTGTGGCATCAGTGGGGAGGGGGTTCTGCTGAGGAGCAGTGGTTGGTTACTCGGCTGGTGACGAAAGCTCGGAGGCGTCTCCAGGAGGTGGGGGCGTTCCTAGGAGGACTCAGGCAAACCTTTCCCTAAAATGGCCGCCATCAGAGTTTTTACAGATTACTCAAAAATACGTGAATGACATAAGAACATGATGATGTAAAGCTTGAAAAAGTCGATTTCGCATAATACCCCCCCTTTAAATGAACCCTTTTCAAGGGCCTTGATGCGCTGCGCTCTATTGACGCCTGCCATTGACCCTGGTGCACTCGTGAACATTAACCAAGAATTTGCATTCATTTCAAGAATATTTTTTTGACAGAACAGTTTGAAGTCTGACTATTATTTTTGACAGATTGAAAATCAATGCAGTAATTTAACTACAAATGCAACACTGCGCTCTATGACTATGGCCTCCCAAAGCAGCCGCAGCGTCACCAGGGAGTATTTCTTTATGGTAACTACACAGACTTTTGCTGCAGCTATGCTACACAATGCACATCGCAGTGAAGCTTAAAACATTGAGTGGTTGGGTTTGGTCGAGGACGTTTTGCAACTATTCTCAGAAGCTTCTTCTTAGCTCTTGTGGTCAGAATGAGACACTGGATCCAACCCAGAGCGGTCTCATATGAGACTCAGGCCCCTCTCAGGAGGAAGGAACCAAAACTTCCAACACCCACCTATTGTTTATACAATCTCTCAAATAGCTCGACTTTGTTGTGCTGCTGAGTCAATGGGCAGAACCTTTACAAATGAGAGTCATTAACCTGATCTCAATATGCTGTTGTAGAAAGGAGACAGAGCATGGCTCAGACCCCCGACCCTGTTGAGACTGGCCTTCTGTTGTTTCATCAACATCATTTACTCCCCTCTCAAACCATCTCTTTCCTCTAGCTAGTATTTTAACCTACCTAAGTGTGGTTAGTGGCTTTCAGATGATGCACAGGTGATTGAAGACCCTTCCTCCCGGGAGGAACCTGAGTCTTTTACGACCACTCTGGTTCCAGTGTCACATTCTGACCACAAGAGGTAAGAAAAAGCTTCTGTGAAAAGAAGTGAGACATCCTCAACTCAACCTAACCCAATCTAGTAGACAATTCATGCTTCACTACTATAAATACTCCATATCACCTGTTACTAAAGTATGTTCATATGTTTAGGTTCTGATATTGTTCTAAATTGTAAGGTGAACCCATAAGTCAATATCATAAAACATTCAGAGGCACTTGTAGACAAAATGATAGGATTAGAGCCACAGCACTTTTCACAAAACAACCCCAGCAAAAACAGTGAGTGGAAATGCAGTCAGTTGCTTGTAATTTCATGTCCAAGGCCTGTCGGAGCATCTGCTGTGGGCCTGCAGTAACACGAGTCCACTGGTCTGAAAGCTACACCTGGGCAGAGGTAAAGTGAACCGTCTGGATCAATCATTTATACTGAAGCTCAGTCTCTGCAGCAGCATGCAGCACACTTTTCAACTCTGCCCCTGCTCGCTCCCTGAGGCTCACGTCCGTGGATGTTTTATCTTCCAAAACTTGTGATTTTTTCCCCCGGTTTAAACCAATATATATTTTTATATCAAAATGAAACTTTTCTTTAGATGTTGCAAAGACATAACAGAGTACATCCCTGTCCACAGCTATGGACAGTGGGAGGAGAAAACAGGCACCTGTCGGCAGGCTCTGAGTCCACACTGTGAGAAAACAGAGCTCCTGGTGAGGCACCGAGGACAACAGACCACATGACAAGTGCATGCAGTCTGTAAGAGGCCTGAATGACTTAAACCCACGGAGGCACTGGACACCACTTCCTACGCGCAATAAAACAAGTAAAATAGATTTTTACTGATCAGAAACTTACTTTAGTTGCAGGAAAGTTGCAGGGGTTTGGAAAAGTTGCAATGCCAAACTGACGTCGCAGAGTTTGCTTGATTTTGCACTAATAGTTGCGATTGCAACATTGCAAAATCCTGGAGGGACCGATTGTGGCGTCACATTAAGGGACAGGAGACGTGCAAGACTTACATCCGCAATGGCGACTTTCAGTAATCATGTTATGCACCAGTTACAAATAATTTCACTATTTTCATCATCACCGGGCGACACGTAGCTCGGTCGTTTCAATGACGTTGCTGGCTCTTTGTAAAGTTTTAAATGTCAGTTCCTCTGCTGCAGGACCTGAAGTTACTCACATTCCTGAATACTGCTTACTATTTTATGAAATTAGGCAATCTACTCTTTAGTTTTACAATATTACGTGGCACTTATTCTTAAAATTTGACTTGCCCTGTGGTATCCCTTTATATTCCGTGCTGCGTCATTGCCATTGCCCGCTCAGATGGCCCATGCTGCCCTTGCATTCCACAATCGTGTTACATTAGAGCCTGGTGAGACCAGAATGATACCCCTCTGCATTTTTTCTATACAGCGGGATATCAGTCTGGGACCTACGCCCTCAGAAAACTCAAACGAGCCATTGCAATCAGATTAGTTTATTTGCGGTTAGACTCAATCGCTGAGTTACATTAGGCACTCAAAGCGTTTTACAGAAGGAACCACTCACCCATTCACACTGTCATTGATACACCAGAGGAAAGCCGGGTGAAGTGTCTTACAGCGATGGGTGAATGAAGCCGTGTGGCACTTCAACGCTTTCCTTGAAAAAGCTGCTTTATTCAATTTGAACAGTGACCTCTTGTGAACAAACTGTATTTTTGCAACTTTTCATGAACACGAATGCAGCACCAACATGCAAGTTTCAAACAAGTGTGTGGCAGTTTGAAACAGGGCATTGCTTCTCTTGCGCTGTAACAGATCTATCCTTTTATAAAACCGAGCTAGAGACCTGGATGCATCAGCTGTTGCCTACCATTCACCAAAACATCCAGCCAAAATTGCGGAAGTAAACAATAACAGCGATCGCTCGTATTGCAGTAACGTTTCGGTCTCTCTGTCAGAGAGACCGAAACGTTACTTCAATAAAAGCCACGTAAAAGAGTGAGACAGTGTGCCGGAGCTTTTTTTCAAGTTAAGTAATCTATTCTTCCACGCACCTGTCGCCTTCTCGGGTGTGCAGACCTTCTACTCATGAATGATTAGACCAGTCATAGGCCAATAAATAAGAGTATTTTTATGTGCTGGAGCTCCAGTGGGCGGAGCTGTCAGTCACCTGTCACTCTGCTGCACTGACGCAGGACATCAGTGAACGATCTTTTACTTCAGTCAGAACTAGTTGGCTAGCTGTAGATCGCATTCCATACCTCATCCACGGCCTGGTGCAAAAAAACTGCACCACATGAACGCTGAGAATATGAGACACATTTTTGTCACTTTGGGTTTACATTGCCAAAGTAACTATCAGAAAACATCTGTAGTTTATCGCCTCGCTGCTCAAAACTGTCAAACCAAGGCAACACAATTAAACGCTCTGAACCAATGAGCCGCTTTGTCACACTGATACACCACTCGCAGGGTGAAGCAATCTTCAAGACAATTGACACTTTGGTCACGTGACCAGCTGTTAGCGAAACAAGCTCCGGCACAGTGCTTTGAAACAATCTGCTTCAGGTGGAGTGATACAAGCTCCGGAGCGCCAGTTTGTTTGCCCATCACTAGTGTCTTATCCAAGGACACAACGACAGTGTTCCTCTGCAGGAGGCGAGATTCAATCCCCTCGACATACCGAACGTGAGACCACCTGCTCTACCATCTGCACTAGCGGTGTGCGCAAATTCAAGTTCTAACCTGACCCAGCCCATCCTGCAAAGTTATTTCTATTTTTACATCTTGCAACCATTTAAAAGGACACATTATAACCCTTAACGCCGAGTGTCACTAATTCGTGACATACCTCCTTGCAAGACTGTGGCTAAAATAACGTATGTTTTCCCTTGATGTCTGCTGGCGCACATCCATGCCGTACCGTACCGGAATGTTTTGCAAGCACTAGTTTCTCGTATAGGACTGGTCAGAGACAGAACCACATGGTAGCTATTTAGCAGAAATAGCATTTCTGCAAATCGAGGCTGCAACTTGAATGAAATCTTCAAATGTAAGTTGTGTTGTGCTAAAGCAAAATTATGTAGCAGCTCATTGTACGTCGTGAATTAGCGACATCAGGCCATAATGGAAAACTGCAATAGCTCCATCTGGTGGCCACAGTGAACGCATTTTAGTAGTATTTAGATTTATTACAGTGCTAAAACAATTTTTAGAACATGCCATTCTAGTGAATTTCTATAATCATTGTAACAATAACATACAAGTATATATATATATAAAAAAAGTTATTCCTTCTTTTACACAGAACAAAATGAAACTGTTGGTGTTGTATGCAAAGTGACCACAAGGTGGACCTATTGGAAAACAAACAAGAGTTCCACGTCGGAAAATATGTGCAATTATAATTAATTATTAAATATAATAATATTTATTAAATATAATAATTTGCAAATACGTAATGGTAAATAGAGGTATCTTATGTACAATGTACAATAAAACCTCAGGAAAGGGATTAAATGTTTATAATTTGTAATAAAAATCATAGATATTTTGTAGATAAATAGTCTGCAACTTTCAAAAGTACTTTGTTTTTTCAAATCATGATGCCCTTCCTGTTACCTGTTTGAAAGTTGCCAAAGGAATGAGGCGCTGGGATCAGGAGAGGGACAGAGAGCAGATAACGCAAACTCACGTACAGAGGCACATACCGTGGGAAATAGGAGACACTGAGCTCCATTAAAGCGTTCTCTGGATCACAAGCTGCAAAACAAGCTTGTGAAGATGATAGATAAATGAATACAATGAGCGCACGTACGGCGGCGATGACCGGCCCCATGATCAAAGGAGGATTTCATGACTCGACCCGACCCGATCCGCAGGAACCCGCAGCCCGCACACTGCTCAGGACACTTCAGAATAGGAGCAGCCACATCTGCAGCTGCTCAGGGCTCAGGTCACTGTTTCCTCTGAATAAAGTGCCTCCAGCACATGGTGGCATGGTTGCAGATTCTGTCCCCAGACAGTGTTTCACTCCTGCGTTTCCCCTCGATGCCATCACTCCATTCCCCTCCTGCATTTCCTAATGACCTATAAATAGGGCATAGCAACAGCTGGAACTCACCCCCTGAAGAACTCCATGTGCATTGTTTTTATTATTTTAAATGTACTAGCCCTAAAGTCTTTGATGAGTGAATAGTGTCTTCTCTATTTTCTTTCCAAACCATCATCGTACATACAGTATTTGTACTATGTCTGTTGCAACACGGCGTTCCTCTGTAAATGAAAGCGCTCCGTAGTTCCCGAGCGCCCGGGCGGTGCACAGTGTGGCCGTCAGAGCTGTCAGATTGTATTAGCTCAGCACTTTGTGATGTGGCCCCCGTTCATTATGTGCGGTTGAGGTTCAATGGTTTCTATGACAAGGTCAGGGTGTGCACCCTCAGAAGTGATCCAGGCCGGCTCAGAGCGGCCTGCTGCGCTAAGACTTTTCATCGTTCACTTCACGCGCTGGCACGTCACAAACAAGTGGACACAGCACAACAAGGCAAGACAGGTTTTTTTGTATAACACAACTGAAAGTGCTTCACGGGTCAATCAAGTGTTTATGAAACTTTATGTACGTTAAATGACATTTTAAAGGGAGTTAAAATAAAGAAAACATGATCATTGTTACAGAAAATAATTTGATAGCAGACAATACATTTAGTGTAATGTTTGTTTATTTTGTAGGGACAGTGCATCCGTCCTCCCCCATGCGCACTCGCATTCGTTCTGGCCTATTGTACATGTTTTTAGTGGTGTCTCTGGCCACCAAACTCCACACAGAAAGACCCCTTCCAGGTGGGAATCGAACCTGGGACCTTCTAGCTGTGAGGCATGAGCGCTCACCGTGCTGCCCTGTATTTTACTGTACAGTCACATGCAGCAAAATAGAATAATTTAATTCTGTACAAAGTCTGAGCTGTTTTAGATTTTAGCTGCTTGAAACGGAAACGCAGCTTCACCATGTATAGTCCTGACTCTGGGACCAGCAGGACACCTCTCCCTGAGGTACTCACCGTGTTTAGTCCTGACTCTGGGACCAGCAGGAGACCTCTCCCTGAGGTTCTCACCGTGTATAGTCCTGACTCTGGGACCAGCAGGAGACCTATCCCTGAGGTACTCACTGTGTTTAGTCCTGACTCTGGGACCAGCAGACCTATCCCTGAGGTACTCACCGTGTTTAGTCCTGACTCTGGGACCAGAGAGTCAGGACTGAAGATCCATGGCTTTATCACTGGTATGTTCTGTTGCTTCCACCAACGTCACATTTCGACTGTATCACCACATGCTTAATTTCAAGCTAGATGACTGACTTTTTCTTATTCCAATAGTCACAACAATGCAAGCCTAGTAACCAACTTTTATGTTGCTCAGTGAGACACTACATGTGAATAGGAGAAAAATTAGATATGAATTGCTGTAAATTACTGACATAAATATGAAAGGTGTAACTCTTGAAAAAAGATCAAAATAAATGCATTTTATGCATAAAAATGGCCAAAATTGCCTACATTTTGTTCAGTTTTTTTCATTGCTAAACTCCACCTGTTTACGTAGGATTGTAATAAAAAGTACATAAATGCACAGTCCTACTATATATTTCCATCCTCAAATATTCTAATCTAGACATTTACAAAATTATTCTAAAGTGCATGTGATTCTTGTACTGGCTTATCTATGACTTTTCTATGAATTGTACTTGGGCCAACGAGGCCAAACTTTAAATAGAACACGGTGAATGAAATGCCACACGTTTGATATAAGTTTAAGATTATACAATACGTCTACTTTTGAATGCACCCATATGCGAACTGTCCATCAAGCCCTGATTTCTTTCAGAGTACATTGAGTGAGACCCACTGAGTGTTCTGTTCCATTTGAATGTAAGCTGCATGTGGGTCTGCAGAAATGCCACCGTGAATGAGCACAAAGGGTGGGATCTGCGCACTGCTCTTTACTCCCCAAATGGACGTATTCAGCAACTGACAGGAGGAGAATGGTGTGAATTGGAAGTTTCAGAAATCGTGGCCTCCAGCTCAGATTGGTTTCTTTTCAACCTGGCCCCTTGTGTCGAGTCGTGCTCGACCCGACCCGAGGGGAAGCTTAGGTCAAAAAATCTAAACTCTTGGTCCTTTGAGGGTCCTGTTTTTGTGTGTGTCTGTTTTTTTAATGGCTGCCAAGGTTCCGCAACCTGCTGATAAAGGCTCCAGTTGAGAACCACTGGCTTCAAACGTTTCGTAAAGACATTTAAACACATGATGGAGGAGATGAGGATGGACTCGATGATGCTCAGGTAGAACTGCACCAGCATCTTGGTCGGCAGCTTAAAGGAACAGGCCACCGTTTTCACACACTGAGATATGTTCTTCCCTGAGCTTAGACGAGTTGATGCGTACCTGTCTGGTCTTTTTGCGTGCGCTCAAAGACCAAAGATGTTGTTAGCATTTGGCCTCTCCCAGTATATTCCTATAGCTCCAAACGGGGGCGAAGTTGGAAGCTACCCCGGTCTTCCACAGGCACGCACAAAGATCAGACGGGTACGTACGAACTCGTCAAAGCTCAGGAAAGAACATATCACAGTATGGAAAAAGTGTGTGCCCTCAGTCACGCAAAAAGACCAAAGACGTTGTTAGCATTTGGCCTCTCCCAGTATATTCAGCTTCAAACTGGGCTCAGGTAAGAACATATCTCAGTATGGAAAAACGGTGACCTGTGCTAAGTTCCCTCACCTGTCGCAGGAAGAACATCCTCTGCTGGGCCTTCTTGATGATGGAGCTGATGGTTGGCTCCTGGGTGATGGTGGTGCCCAGGAAATGGATGGAGTCTGCGGTGGAGAAACATATGGGGTCAGATTGTAAAGAACACAAACTGGAACAAAGGAATTGATGTCAGTTCAGTCCCATAGACTCCTACAGCACTGACCCCTGCACGCTTCTTGCAATGTTACGCCCAGATTCCGCGTTCTCACCGCGTCCAAAATTCCTATCTCTGCTCCAAAGGCCTGTGTCGCCGGCCCGCCGCTCCGTTCCTGCTCGGCAAAAATACGAATCAACTCTATTTTTCAGCTCTGTCAGAGTCCGACCAGAGTCAGACCAAACCACACAGGAAAGAGAACGCCAACGACATCCGGATATTCAAAGTAAATACTGCACGGACTTTATTCAACCAATGTCAGTATTTTGCGCAGTACAGCCTGGATATTTCCACGCTGTAGGAGTTTGTTCTTCTATTGCTCCGTTTCATATAACCTTCCCTGCCTCTCTCCCTCGCAAGCAGGAGAGAACCAATAACTTGTCCTGTGTGACCGGAGTTTATAGCTTGCCTACCTCTGAATAGTTATTCATTATTTTATCACGAGTTTTACTTCACAAACTCGTTGCTGACGGAGAGGACCAGAGCGGACTGAAGAGGTGGTAGTGGGCGATGATGTCGTGGAGTGGAGCTGAGCGAATAGGCGGAAGATGTGGAATCTGGGCGCTAGATGAATGGAAGAACGCCTGAAGACCACTGTGTGTAAAAAAATGTTTAAATTGAGGTCATCGTAGGAATCAATCGAAAGACCATCGTGGATCTGCTCTTGTGAATATGCAGCAGCTCCGATCTGCACTTTGACCGCAAAGCTGCTCACGATACTGCGAACGGCACCAGCTAAAGCACTCACTGAGGACATTCAGTCACCACAAAAACATACTGGCAGGAAAAAAGGTTCCCTGTTGTGGTGTTTTCATTTAGCCTTTAGACTGGAGACAAACTCCAATCGAACAGCGCTGGTGGTATGTGTGTTTATGCATAATAATTAGTCACATGCTAGTGCTTATCATCTTCAAGTGTATTACATGAGATCTGGTAAGTTTAAAGAAAGTTAGAAGAAGCATATCCACACAAGACACAGAAGTGGGCTTAAAACAAGGCCATGGGAACCTAGGGTGCTGAGGGTGCTGCTTTACCTCCTGGTGGATAGTTTGTGCATCGCAGGAAAAGAGAAAATAAGCACAGAAAAGGAGTTTTGGGGGGAAATGTTGTCACTGAGCACACCAACCAACGTTTCCTCGGCTCTGGCCGTCAGAGGGAGATTGGCATTAAGGAGCAGAAGTAGAAATATCTGTAATTTACAACCGGGACAGCTCTGCCCACTTCCCACAAATAAGCGAAATGTTTGCATGTCAGCATGTTAGCTTCCCTTTAGCAACTACACAAACATATGGCTGTCCACACATGCACTACACATGCAATTTACTGGATAAATCTAATCTCGGCGCGCAGGTCCCGTGTGAGAGGGTGACATTAGCGGGAAAGCCTCCCCGTGGGTCCTTGACCTTTTATTGGCTGTCAGTGCAGACACAACCATCAAGCGCGTCTTAACCATCGCTCCGGTTGATCCGCAGCCCTCACTTCCGCTCGGCGGTCTCTCATTCTGGGCTAGCGTCTGCCGTCTGCGCCTTTGTCACTCCGCTTTTGTGGCTTCTTGCCTCTGACATTTGCATTATATGACTGATATCAAATGGAACAGAAATGCCTTCCTGCCTTTATCTGATGAGGAGTCCGCCTCTGTCAATTTAAAGTTTGAACTTTGTAAGAAGTTATTTCATTTCTTTATTAAAGCAGGACTAAGTAACTCATGCCCCGAGAGGCCATAAGCGCCACTGCAGGTGTCGCAGCATGTTACATTTTTTTACTCGTTAATTGTCCATGAGAGTAAATACTACGCTGACAGAAAAGACATAGGGAGAGAGGGATATTGTACATCCAACAACACAATGGAGATCATTTTTTTCACTCCATCTTGGCTGTAAATACTGTTTAAGTGGCACTAGCCCGCAGCTAGCTTTGCCCGTTAGCCTGTTAGCTTCTTCTTCGTGATTTCCATTAGTGTGTATTCGTGACTCCGACCCGGAGGCAGCAAAGTTGCAATTGTTCTTTTCTGGCCAGAGACACCAGGGGGAGATGAAAGACCCCCCAATCATCCCATTAACACTTGCATTACCCCCAGAGGGACTACGGAAAGGATTTATTAAGGTAAAAGACATACTTATTTCTTTTAGACGTTTTATGCATAAAAGAAAATCGCCAAATAACTTTTTTTTTGTGGCAGAGTCTTGAATATTGGATTGAGCCAAGTTTCACTTTATGGTTTTGTTGATATATTAGTTACAGAGTTACAGAGGACCTTGTTTAGTTTTTCAAAAAGCTATTTGTAAGTGGATTTCTTTTTTTACAAATGTTTGTGTTCAAAGCTCCATGAATCAGGGTGGGAGTTAGATATTAAAAAGTCCCTCTGAGAAAACTTCAAAATCATATTGAGTCCAAGACTCTAAAGTTAGGAGTGACTAAAGTGGAGATGATGTTGCAGGACTGGACTGGCCCGAGTTTGTCCTCGTGTGGGTAGAGCCACTGCCATGTGTAGGTCCACTGACCATGGCTTCCAGCACTCCACCCCAAGTAAATGGGATTAACGACTGGTCTTGGAGGGAGTGATGCCACATTAAAAGTCTGAGACGCACTTGTCAACACGCTGCATTATAAATGATGAGCCGGGCCGCAGTAAAGTTTGAAGAAGTAAATAAAAAGTACTTGATGGTTGATTTCATTTAAGAACGTGACGCTCTAGTTACTCGGGCGGAGATTTTCAAAGCTCATTAATGGTGTCATTAATCCGATGGTAAACATTATGGCCATGCCGTGTGTGATTGATACCTGTAATTAAACCGTCTGTATGAGCCGTACTCCTTAAAGAGTTGGTGCGAGAACAAAATTCGACCTTAAAAAGGGTGTAATCCAGAGCAACACCTCATGTTAAATGCATTACTAATGGCGGCACTATGGCTGAGTGGGTCGTGCTCTTGCCTCACAGCAAGAATGTCCAGGGTTCAATTGACCTTTTGCAAAAGCCGCACCCGGTGAGCAATTGTTCGCTAGCTCCATCAACCAGTGTTAGGCAAGTTACATAAAAATTGTAATATATTCTATATTAATGATTACAGCTTTAAAACATAATATGTTTGTGTTACGTATCACTGCTTCAATCAGTGTAGCTGAATTACACCACTTTGAGTTACTTTGAGTTACTTTTGGCAAATTATAAAGTGAAAATAGCAAGATTGCCACGAGCAAAAGTGCAGTCAGAGATTTCTTTTCCCTTGCTTCCCCCATTCTCTTGTGTTTTGTTTTGTGGACATTACAACACACAACTGATAATACCTGGACTAGTTCAAAATCCATGCAGTAATATCTTCACTTTACTGTGCAAATGCCAAACTACTGGTATTATTACGCCTTACAATATAGTTCCCCCTTTTATCCGCTTAGAAAATCCACATTGTTTATTTTTTTGTAGTTATACTTTTGTAGTGTAACACTTCACGTAACCATATTTAAATAGGGAAAACGTGGAAGAGCTTGGTAGCTTCTATCTTGACCTGTTTTGGAGCTATAGAGGAGAGAGGGAGAGGCTAAATGCTAACGCCGTCTGTGCTGTGTTTACGTGATAGAAGGCACGGGTGAAGTTCAGACAGGTCCTAAAGAACTCGTCAAAGCTAAGGTAAGAACATATCTCAGTATGTAAAAACGGTGGCCTATTCCGTTTCTTTAGAGCTGATGTAACAAGTGAATTTCCCCTTTGTGAGATCAATAAAGGCGTATCTTATCTTATCATGAACACTCTGGCATTCTTGGCAAACAGCAAGACGGACGGTAAATGAGTCTTCCCTTTGCTTACAAGTTAGCAGGTGCTACTTCAGCTTCTTTTTGTCTTTGCATCTATAGAAATTAGTGGAGCTCTGCGTAGTTTTTCTCCTTTCAGACAACATAGAAGGGGGCGTGGCCTTGCCAATGGGGAAAACAGAATCT
Organism: Gobius niger; assembly: GCF_951799975.1. NCBI lineage: Eukaryota > Metazoa > Chordata > Actinopteri > Gobiiformes > Gobiidae > Gobius > Gobius niger. The sequence goes on from NC_136856.1 coordinate 33,603,538, forward strand.
TTTGGGAAACACGATGTTTCACTTTTTTAGCCATTTTCGGGCAAAATCTGAACATATTTATCACATACAGATCTTCTCTCACGATGCACTGGAGGCTCCTTCAGCAGGAGGCAGTGCTGGCGCCGTGCCACATAGTGATGGAGCTGGTCAAGATTCTCTATAGTCGTCGTCCCACATAGCGTGACGACTCTATCTCGCACACACTTCTGTTTCCATCACACACGCACACACGCATTTGTTGTGGGCTGTGCCCCCACGGAGGAGCAGGCTGTACAGATCGTCATTAAAAGTTTTGTAAGCCGCGAACAAATGTGCATAAATGCTGTCTTCTGGTGGGAGTTATGGAATCATTCTGAGGTGCCAAGCTGTATTAAAATAGAAGAGAAACTGCTAAATACAACTATGAAGGTAAGTTACATGCAAATGTTATGCGAATGTAGCAGAGCAAGGTTTTTAACCTTAGATTTAGGACACAAAGGTAAGTTCCATTGAAAAAGGGCACAAGTGTTCCACTAGCTAAACAGAATTTATTTGTTACAAAATGTTTTTCTTTCATTTCATAAGTAGGCTTAAGTTAAAACCTTTAGCACAGATGTATGTTTAGTCTATGAGATACAGATTTCATATTTGGGGCAAGAATCCTCCAACAAGTCCCCACCGACCGCTGAACAGACCCAAATCAGACAGACACTTTTTAGGAAACCCAATCTAAAGCGATGCTACAGCGATGCTACATGACGCGCTCCCGTGAAGGGACCCACAGCTACGCAAACACGAGGAAACATTAATCAGGGCGAGCGTACAGGATGAACGAGCAAGTGGCAGTGGGACAACAGTGGAGATACACAAGGTCTTAAGCTTTTATAGTGCGCCCCCAGTGGCACGCACAGGAACAATGCTACCACAAATTACTCACATCACCACACTAACATCAGCTAAAGCTGCACAAACAGCGGCTGAAAGCCAATATGGGCAAAATCCCCTTTTAGAACATGGGTATGATGCTGTGAAATATTAAATCCGTCTGACCTGCGTGTCAATAGTGAGGGCTGTCCACTCTCTCGTTGCCAATCAGAGGCCAGAGTCTGTTCACGTCACATCAGACAGGGGTTAGCGCACTTTGGCCACAGCCAGAGTTTTTGAGGAAATGTTTGGTCTTGTACAGAGAGATCATGGACCAAGTAAGTGTAATGCAGATAATAGGAAAAACTGGCTACTGCCCCACACTGGGTCCTGTGACATCATCACATTCTAGAACCTGAAAAACAACCAATAGGTGGCACGTTCACGATTTAGAATGTGATGATGTCATAATGTCAGATGCAGGGCGGGGCCAATAAAACTCTATGGGAGAAATGCAGTTTTTGTAAGAAATCTCCAAAACGAAAAATGACAAATGTTTTTCCTCATCAGTATTTGATCGTGATTGGATTCACAAACCTGTGAAATTATTTTTATGTCTGAAAGTCCTGTCTTTTGGACAACATCACGGTCATGTTTTCGCACATTGTCACCACTTTTTGATGTTTTTCTGAGAAAATAATTAGATATTAGTTCATATGTGCTGACAGAGGAGATGATGAACTTTGTGACAGTTTTTGTTTCATGTGGATTCCTCCAGTAATGACTGAGATATGAGCCAAAAAACAAAGACATAAAAATATGCATTTTGTCAGTTACCACCGTTACCATAGTTACTGTCAGTTGCCCTCCACCTCAATTTTAAACTATTCACCTTATTCCGGAGGTTCGCGTGGGCGCCACCATTAATTGCGCCCGCCCCTTTTCTCCTATCTATTAACATGGGGCTGGAGAAGTCCACATAAAATCAGTCACTAAACGAAAACAAAGCCGTTTTTCGGCCGTGCTGAGAAACGGGGCAGTGTTGACATGTTGGTGCAAATTAACTTTGGCCATTTTACACAAATCAATCGACTAAACATACATTTTCCCTCGTTCTCCGTTTAAATGAACAGGCTTCACGCTCGACCGGAAGTGTCTGGACAACGGAAGTGCCGAGACAAAGCAAAAAGTGGGAAAATAAAACTCCATAAAACTCATGTGGCAGCTGAATACTATACCCACCGACCTCTTACAGACCTTATATACCCATAATAACGAGAGCTCTTGACTGGTGCTTAACTTAAATATAAAGCTCCTAAATCTCTCTCTCCCCATGTGGCTGCTTCCTGACCTGCCTGAGTCACACTGAACACTATAGTTAGCCGCGGTGAAAAATGGCAACATGGGAAGTCGCCGCTATATCTGGATTCCCGCAGCATTACTGTAATTAATGAAGCCTTGTGCAAGGAATGGAACTCCAATTGTGGCTAATCCTGCGCACACGGTTGACACGCAGGACCACTTGAGGATCGGCTCTTTATGTTCAGCTGCCAAGAGCAGAAATGCATTAAGAAGAGTTTAAACTCCATCCATGCGGATATCTTGGAAGTTGGATTGGACTGTAGGGAGTTGAAAGCTTGGAGGAGATGGAAGGGCCCATTGTGAAGAAATCGAGGATGAATATGGCTGGATTACTTTCAGAGGATGGGTCCAGGTGTATTGTATGCAATACACAATGTACATATTTCTCCATGTACATGTCACAATATCATCAAATACCTTCATGCAGTGGTCAATGTGGAGATGTTTTTGCTGGTTTTCTGCTTAACATCTTAGTTTTAAAGTCAGAGTATGAAATAAAAAGCCACGCTGTATTGTAAGGCGTAATAATACCTTTAGCCAAGTATGAGCTGGTCTGCCTGTCAATCAAAAACGAACCTGTGCGCCTTAAAGCAGTACTAAGTAACTCATGCCCCTAGAGGCCAAAAGCGCCACTGCAGGTGTCGAAGCATGTTACGGTTTTTCACTCATTAATTGTCCGTGAGAATAAATACTACGCCGACAGAAAAGACAAACGGACAGAGGGATATTGTTCATCCAATCACAAAATGGAGATTTATTTTTTTCACTGAAACTTGGCTGTAAATACTGTTTAACTGGCGCTAACCCGCAGTTAACTTTGCCCGCTAGCCTGTTAACTTCTTCTTCGTGATTCCATTAGTGTGTATTGGTGCTCCTACCCGGAGGCAGCAAAGTTACAAGTGTGGTTTTCTGGCCAGAGATACCAGGGGGAGATGAAAGATCCACCAATCATCCCATAAACACTTGTATTACCCCCAGAGGGACTACGAAAAGGATTTATTAAGGTAAACAGGTTACTTAATTCTGCTTTAAACGTCCGGAGCCTTCTCTCTGGTGGGGATGTCACTCTTAGTTTATTTAATATTATTTTAGAAATGCCATACCTCTCCAGACTGCCATATTTGTAATTAGTAATATATAATGCACTACAAGTTTAGAATGACTTGCCCAACACTGCTCACTACTTTCCATGATGCATTATGGGAAACTTTTTTGAGTGCACAGATTTTTCTCTCTGGACATTTGGACAGCACTACAAAAGGGCAAAGCCACTATATAGTGCGCTATAGGGAATAGAGTGAACATTCAAACACAGCCTGACTCTCCTCCAGTTTGCAACGTGGGCCTTGGGTGAACATGACTGCACAGTTAAATCTCTGCATATGAATAAGATCTAGAATGGGTCAAATGCAGAAAACAAATATTGCTAATGAGCAGTGTTGGGGAACGTTACTTTTCAAAGAAACTCGTTAGGTTAGCTCGTTTCTCTTCTTGGTTTCTTCTTCTGGAAAAGTATCTTGTTTTGTTACTGCACTACTTTAAGGCTCGCGTCTTGTGAAGTATGAATGAGCCTTTATCATGAAGGTAAAGCGTTAAAGTACTCATGTGTTAGCCTACTTGATAAACATCTACATACAGTGTTCATTTACCAACCTTTTTTTCCAATGCGGATGCTCCACTTCACAAACTGAGCCGCCTAAAAAAGCTAACCCAAGCAAACAGCCAGATACTGCACCGGTTTTCAACAAAAACAGAAGTTTACTGTAATATCAACAGTTTTATCAACAGTATTATTATATGGCAAATTCCAATTCCAGTAAAATGCTGTAATTCCAAATGATTCCGGGAAAGGGTTGTGTGGTACAGTAAATTACTGCAAAAAAAAAAAGTGTATATACAGAAGTGAATTTTGTTACTGTGAATTTTATACTGTCTAGGCAGGAAAATGTTCCAACAGTTGCTATAATTTACAGCACTGAGGGGTGTTGCAGTATTTTACTGTAAAAACGTACAGTTGCAATTTTAGGCGGGAAACAAACACAGAAAGTTACACAGATTATACGGTGTTACTGTCATATTAAAATACAGTATCAGTAGTGTAACAGGAATATACAAGAACCCGGTTACCAGTAGGTTACCGTAAAATCTATGATAAACCTTTTACAGTGTTGGTAACAATAAACATACAACATACTCAACATTGGAAGCAACGATAAGCCAAAAGCTAAGCGTTGTTTAGGAAGGTGAGCTCATTGTGGTTTTCCTCTTTCGCCACCAGCGCTGTATTGATCTTTCCAGTAAGTAGGCCTGTCACAATAACACATTTGAAGTTCGATATATTGAGGCAGGACAGTATCGCGCTCTGGCTTCACAGCTTGAAAGTCTGGGTTCGATTCCCACCTGGACCTGGGGCCTTTCTGTGTGGACTTTGCATGTTCTCCCCGTGTCTGCGTAGGCTTCCTCCAGGTACTCCGGTTTCCCCTACTGCTAAAAACATGTACAATAGGCCAGGATGAATGATGTGTGCGTGTGAATGTATGGTGCAGACATGTGCAATCGAGACAGCGCTTCTGTCAGTCTCCCCCAGGGGAAACTGAAGCTACAAATGTAGTTTACCACCACCGAGTATGGAGTGAATGTACAACTGTCTCATGTGAAGCGCTTTGTGACTATATGTCTGTGAAAGGCACTATATAAATAGAGATCTTCTTCTAAACCTTTGTTCTAAAAGGGCATAATCATATCCTAAACTACCGCACAGGCTGCAATGAGCATGAAATATAATGCAACCCATTTTGCTTCAGTTAGAAAGTAAAGTTTTACAAAGAAGTAGGGGGGAAATGCTAATAAATGTATACATGATAAATATCGAGCCCAAAAATAGTTGATTTGTTATTTATTGAACGATAAGTCGATGTAGTAATTATGGTGACAGCCCTACCAGTAAGTTAAAAAAAACTTGCTGAAATCTTTTCCATGTTGCTGACTTGATGTAGCCTGGCTTTACCACTCGTACTTACTTCGTTTCATACAAGGGTCTGGACTTTCTCAATTGAGCTCCATTATCAGGTGGGAGGGGTGAACTCCTTTGAAACCATTGGATCTGATTTCCGCTAGCGTTTGGCCGTGACTTATGTAATGGGCCTGAGTGAGTGAAGCGAGCTCTTCATAACTCTTGGGGACATTCCTTGCACATTCCAAGGCTTCAATTTTCATTTCTGGATATTTGGGAGCCGAGCCAGGACGGATTGAAGAGCTTCCTTTGCTTTCGTATCCGCCGCCGTTGCCAAACCACAACCAGCAAATCGGCGCAAATGCTTGACGTCACCTACAACACCCGCCTCCCCCGCTCGCTGAATGGTAGGTAGAAAGTCAACCGATGTAACGCAGCCTCTGAGATCAAGCCCAGACGTACATGCAGGGAAAATATAATTGACCTGAGTTCACGGATGGCTAAGGCCAGGCTAGACTTGATGTAAAGTTTTGGAGCTAGTACTAGATTACTGGTACTTGCAATTGCAAAACTAACTCATTACTTTACTTGTCACTCTGAAAACGTAGTGCATCAGCCCTGCTAATGAGACTATTAAAGGTTGAAATACAAAGAGTAAGATGCATAAGATAAATAAGAAGGAAACTGTGGCTGTGTAAAAGCTTTTGAGGAAACCATTATCTTATTTTAGCCTTTGCCAGGGTTTTATCGACTCCAAACTCCTCTCCGCTGCCCACCCGAGTGCCCGTCCGTTTGATATGACGGCAGCCGTCAAATGTAATGGAACCTGATTTATTTTGCCCGCACAAAAGGGAAATGTCACGGTGAGAGAATTCCCGAGCTCCCGGACCTTTGCTTCCTGCCAAAAATACTACAGCCCATATTGGATCATTTCCGCGGGATGTCATGCCACTGAATTCCCAAGACCTCGCGGCGCTATTATTGGGGAGGGAGGGAGGGAGGGTTGTGGGGGTGAGTTGAGCGTTGGACGGATCGGACGGAAACGCTCCATCAAGTCTGACCCACTTAGCCACTCGGAACGGCACCAGAGCAGCACGGCGGCAATTATTTAAACACCCTCTTTATTATTCATAATTAGCAGACGTCGTGCAGAGAGCCCGTGTGAGAATAGTCCACGTATTCAAAAATAATTCCGTAAATGTGTTTGTGTTGGCTCAGACGCTGCGTGGGATTGTGCATATTGCCTGTGGGATGTGGTTGTATCAGATTTGGAGAGAGCTGATTTATGTAGTGGCTCTACACTATCCATGGTGCAGCGGTTAGTGCTTGTGCCTCAAAGCTAGAAGGTCCCGGGTTGGATTCCCACCAGGGCGGGGCCTGTCTGTGTTCTCTCCTTGTCTCCAGGTGCTCCAGCTGCCACTACCACTAAAAAACATGTAGAATAGGCCAGGATGAATGAGTGCGTATGTGCATTTACACAGGGTCAGCAATGTCAGGAATTCATTTTTATGGACTATTTTTCTGGAAATGATGGATAGAAAATGACACTGAATGATGACAACAAGCCTTTTATTCATTTGTGATGCAATGGCTAACTCTCAGGTTTGTTTATGTGAGCTTTGCTTTAGCGACAAAGCCTATTTCTCACCGCACGGCGCACGCTATAAAGAACGACATCAGTGTCAAGGCTCTGGGATTTTGCTCTGACCATAAGACAGCCGTTTCCTTTGTCGTTCGGTCCATTGGTTCGCTCTGAAACAGCCTTTTCCATCTGAACTTTGCACATCCATAGGTTCCCTCACAGCCTCTTTTTTTGTTAAGTTCATGTCTTTTGAGTAGAATAGACAACCACAATATGGTCGCAACAGCTTATTTTTTTTAATTTTTTATATTGGTCTGTCTAACGTTGCCATGACGATGGGACTGTAGTTTTTCCTCTTTTTTTATCTTTAAAATGGATAAAAACAGAGCATTTACGTCAGAGTAAAGCTTTGATAGAATGATATTATCACTATAGGCAGGTGATCCACTGAGAGTAGGGTTGTTCAGACTGAAAATCAGGTGTGAGTTAGGTCACAAGGACTTAGAACTAGAAAGACTTAAGCCCTATTCGCACGGGATAAGCATTATCTAGGGACCCCATATAATAAAACAATCACCCCCCCGACGTTTTTGATGTGGGGCATTCGCACGGGATAACCGAAGCCCGAGATTCTGGTTGAAATTGACATCTCCTGGATATGATGACAAAGCGCTCCTTTCTGAGTTCATTTGTAAAGTTAACTTTCACCTGAATGAATTTGTGAAGCTTTAATTGCGTTCTGAAATTTGGTTTAGTTTGGCTCAATTTATTCTGCAATCTCTGGTTATTCTTAATTGAAATAACTAAATGTCAACAAAAACGAATGTGATGAGACTTGAATTAATGACAGATAAAAACAGCTCCGTGCGGGGGTTTTTTTTTTCCGACGCTGTTTGTCAAAATTATGGAGTAAAATTATGCCAAACGAAACCACTGGTTTAAACTCTCTAATGCCGCCTCCATTCTTCATGTTCAAGTAAAGAAAAATGCAAACAGGAAGCAAAAAAAGCCTCATCACGTGTCGGATCCTCCCCGTTTCTGTCCAAATCACAGACATGCCTATTCACATTGGATTAGTTTTATCACAGGACCTCGGAGTTCAGCAAAATATATTAGGTAATTTGCGGGGGAATTTTTACTTCGCAAATCGCTGACATGGCGCATTCGCACAGGATTAACATCACAGACATTCTCCGTGATTATTACAAATGGCATGTGGTCCCAGGTCAAACTATCCCGTGCGAATAGGGCTTTAGAAGTACAAAGGTGTTTACCCGCAGGTGAGAGTGGCCTTTAAGGATTAGTTGCTAGTGTTAGTGCTTAGAGGCTACAATTTGATGGAAAGAACCTCCATTGAAGATGGACAACAATATTTGAATATTCTGGTAAGATTAGGTTTGTAATCAATGCTGGCCTTATTCATTACGCTGGATAAAAACTTTCCAAACTCCACTATGTAGATTCTCACGGGACTGCAATCTCCCGGGGACCTTGGAGTTTCCAGAAGGGGAATTTTTACCTTCTAAATCACCCAAGCTGCTTCAAGTAATCTATTCTTTTACCCACCTGTCGCCTCCATAAGTTATTCTAATCACGTGTGAAAAGGGCTTAAGGCTACAATCTGGTGTGGCATAAAACATACCAAACAACACACAAAGCTTTTTTCCCCAATTGTTAAAAAACTCCTTTCCTCATCTTCACTTAATTGGAAGGAATTAGCACGGCAAATGTGATTAGATTTTTTTTAGAAGACCAGAACAAATTCAACAAACAAGTTCAAATGCAGATAAACGGTGATATGTGGAATGAAAAAGGCCCGGCGCCATCATGTTTTTTGGAGTTCTCCCAAATTGTCTCAGTTTTAGGCAAAAAATTAAGAGTAGTGTTGACAGAGTCTTAGGAATAAAAACTTTTTAGATTATGTTCTTTTTGTAAGGATTTTGTAAATTGTATCAATGGAATATTAATGGAAATGGATGACTGACAAACCTACATTAGAAGAATGGATAGATCTTGTTGAAGAATTTGCTCAGATGGAAAAGTAACATTTGCAATGAGGCTTGACTATGACCTTGACTATGATACATTTGAGGACTGCTGGAAACCATGGATGGACTTTCTCAACACAGAAAGGAAAGGAACAAAACAATGACACCCACTGTTCCAGTTTTTTTTATTAGAAAAAAACAAAGAGAGAGAGAAAAGGAAGTGAAAGCCATGGAGACACAGAGTTAAATTTGTTTAGAAAGCAAAGATATCTGTGAACAACTGTTAACAGTGAAAGTATGTAATTGTACAGCCTAATATAACTTTCCTGAAGCACACGGGCGTCACTGGTCAAGTGGCTGAGGTAATGCTGTTGCACTACCGTAGGTTTAACACCCATCAGTCACCTCGAGGCTGTCTCTCTAAAACCTAAAAATCACATCAGAAAACTAGGGGTGATGAGGGAAGAAAACAAATGTTCCTCTCGGTCCTCATGGCTGGGTGCTGCTGTTGCTGCGATACCGCCCCTCAGAGGCTAGGGGCGACATCAGAAAGAACTCTGTAATATTGAATCCCGTGGAGACTTGGCATCTCCCAAAAACAGCCTAAAATTGTTGTTTTGTCGAAATATAGAGCTTCCTTCTGTGATAACTCTGAAGGGGGTATGATCATGGAAATCACAGAAATGCCTTTAGCTATCTGAGCCTCTTCCTACAAATGTGCACATCTGTTAGCCAACGGCTCCCGGGCCAGATTTAAATTGAACGTTCCATCCCAATAAAAATGAATCAGGAAGCCCGGTGCCCATACTTACGACTTTTATCCTTTTCATGGCATTTTTATCATTTCTGTGGTTTCTTTATCACTGGCATCTCATAAGATGATGTTTAGTGGCCGACGACCCGACCCACAACAAGCAAAACTTTAGCTCAGAGACACTTTAGACGCTAATTTGTATCTAAAGTAAAATCTCAAATCGTTTGGACATTCATTCATGATTTCTCACGAGGCTTTGCCCTCACCTTTATGTTGTCGAAAGCTGCAAACATTTAGATCATTCATAATTTGCGCTATCTGGTGGCTAATGCTAATGGCTATAGGGAAAATACATTGAGCTGGCTAGCTGACAGTTAGCCGATTTGCTAACTGTCCGCAAATGTTAGGAACAAACGCCACTTCTCCCGTTTATTTCTGAGTATGATTTGCTTAACCTCGCTGGTTTTTGTTCTGTGAATTTTGAAAGTGATTGATAGGCCCTGGAGAACTGTGGAGGCTTGTTGCTGCTCTGCTCGGCCCGTGAGGTCGGAGCTTCCCACTTTGTGTCCTTTTTAGGAACTTGACCTGTTGGAGGAGATTGACCTGCTGTCATGGATTCTCTCTCGACTGTCGTCATAAATGCTGGGGTCGAACCGTCATTCCGACACCCCTCCATTCCGACATCCCGTCAATCCGACACTTTTGACACTGCTATTCCGACAATTGGTCCTTAAGGTTAGGGCTATGGTAAGGTTAGGGTGAGTTTGTAAACTCCACTATCCTTAAGGTTAGGGCTAACTACTTAACTTAACTTACAACTGACGTATATCGGAATGGCGTGACGTCGCACAAAAAATAAAAGTGTCACCACTACGACAAAGGGGGAAAAAATGTCAGAGCGCTGGGAAGTTTGATAAAAATTGGAAACACCCCCACACACCGACAATTAGACCTCAATGTCGGAGTGGGGGGGTGTCGGAATGGCGGTCCATCCATCCATACATTTTCTTCCACTTGTCCGTTGCCGGGTCGTGGGGGCAGCAGTTGGAGCTGCCCAAATCACATTGCACCAGCCCCTTATTGGCTCCTCCTGCAGGTGGTGGGTCCACAGAAGGACGGCCTCATGGTTCTAACCGGGCCTGTTGGTCTCTCATAAGAGGCTTCTGATCCGCTCTTTGTCTGACCCGTCACCTCAGACCTGTTTGCCATGGGAGACCCTACCAGGGGCACAAAGTCCCCGACAACAGAGCTCCAGGATCATTCGGGCGCTCAAACCCCTCCACCACGTTAAGGTGGCGGTTCCAGGAGGGGCGGAATGGCGGTGTGTAACCATAAATGCTAATGAGGAGAGGTGAGGACTAGGTCTGTTATATAAAATGTCCAAGAATCCGACCTGAACTTCAACAGCACACATTAAATCCATAACACCAACAGATTTTTACTGTCTAAAAAACAGTGCTAAACTCAGCAGTACTAAGTAACTCGTGCCCCTAGAGGCCATACGCGCCACTGCGGGTGTCGTAGCATGTTACATTTCTTTACTCATATATTGTCTGTGAGAGTAAATACTACGCTGACAGAAAAGACAAAGGTACAGAGGGATATTGTACATCCAATTACACAATGGAGACATTTTTTTTCACTTCAAACTTGTAAATACTGTTTAAGTGGCGCTAGCCCGCAGTTGGCTTTGCCCATTAGCCTGTTTAGCTTGTTCTTTGTGATTCCATTAGTGTGTATTGGTGCTCCTACCCGGAGGCAGCGAAGTTGCAATTGTTTTCTGGTTAGAGACACCAGGGGGAGATCAAAGACCCCCCAATCATCCTATTAACACTTGTATTACCCCTCGAGGGAATACGGAAAGGATTTTTTCAGGTTAACAAGTTACTTAGTACTTCTTTAAGGTGCCCACACACATGTAATGCAGATCACGCGGCAGGTACGAGTGATTACTGTGTATTGTCAATGTGAAATGCGCGCACACGTGTGGGGGTTGACTTGGTGTCGCAACAGGGCAGTCGGAGCGGTGCGATCAGAAGTCAACGTGTGTCAGCTGTTTACAGTGGGGGAATGTGGCGTCGAGACAAAAAAGGACACAGATCATTAAATTTGGAGCAACATAACCTCACCTCCACTACATCATAAAGACACAAACAGAAACACCAACTGGAAAGAGGAGGAAAAGCTTTATCACAAGCAGCAGCTGTGGTTTGAAACTGAAAACATTGACACTGACGCAAGTAAGAACACACTGGATTACAAAGAAGATTTGGTGATGACGTGATTGCTGGACAGACAGGTAAGGCAAACTCAAACCAAACAATTTTCATTCACATCTTAGTGCTTAGCAGCAACAGTGGAGAGTTTTTTTTTTTTTACAGCAGTGGCTCCTCCTGAAGTGAACACATGCGACCAAATATAAAGTGACCTTTATCGGTTGTGAAGGTCGAGAAAATATCGGCTCAAATTTCTAATACCATGCATCATCATGCGTGAGTATTTCTAATACAATTCATATTTCACTGGTGAGGCAGTGGCTTAGTGAAAGTGTGTCACCCACAAACGTGAATAATGGTGGGTCATTTCCAGTTCCAACAAAACTATGCTTGGACAATAAATGTTAAATGTTCTCAATAGATTTAGAACTTTGCTATCTGCGTTGGGTGTAACACCACATGAGTGTATAAAGACACTGAAGACGTGTTCTCGCCCCAAGGATATGATGACAGAGTGCATTAGTGATGGGTCAGCCACGAACAAGTCGGTACAAAGAGCTTCTAAGTGAACGATGAGCCTTTTATTTATTTATGAATGGGAAAAAATTACAGCTGCAACCCATGTGCAAGGGAATGGGCGAGGAAAGCACTTCTCTTTGGTCCTCATGGCTGAGAGCTGACATTCCAGCAATACCACCCGCTGGTGGCCAGGGGAGGCTTCAAAAACACTTTTTAAAACGGATTCCAATGGAGCAGAGATAGCAGAGATTCACAACGACGGCACTAGGGGCCGCCATTGCGGCAGTACCTCCATAAAGTGGCGGCAGAAAAGGCAAGTTTTACATTGCATAGTATTGGACTTTAGACACATTCTAAACAACTGTAAAGCCTATTTTTGAAAAACTTTTGACAGCTAGACATAATTAAAGTGATCATTACCGTGAATGGGGCTGAACAGGACCCACTCATCTGTAGTATATTATATCTATGGGCTAAACCATGGCTGTATTGTAATGAAAGGCATAGGCTACTGCCCTCTGTTGTCGCTGATTTGATAAGTTTGGCCCAGAAAAAATCTGGCCCCAGAGCATAGTGTAAAAAATATGTTGCTAACAAACATGTCAGCATTAAAGAACAACATATAAAACTATAAAACAAGTTTTCCCATTGATAAAAGGTACATTTACATTTTTTTTTTACATAAAATGTAAATACTGCCTGTAAATATTATGAACTGTATTGTTTTATGCTTTTTGTAGTGTTTTGTAATTGTCTGTCTCAGGGACTGCAGATGGAAATTAGCTTCAAGAGCTAAAGTCTGGTACAAAGCATCTTTTCATATGCTGATTAATGCTCCTGTACATGTCCCTGTCAAATAAATAAAATAAACTAAAAACAAACTGTTGGTCTTAAAGGAACAGGTCACCATTTCTACATACTGAGATATGTTCTTACCTGAGCTTAGGCGAGTTGATGCGTACCTGTCTGGTCTTTGTGCGTGCCCTCAGTCATGCAAAAACAACCAAAGATGTTGTTAGCATTTGGCCTCTCCAAATATATTCCAATAGCTCTAAACGGGGGTGAACTTGGAAGCTACCACGCTCTTCCACAGACCAGACAGGTACGTATCAACTTATCTAAGCTCAGGTAAGAACATATCACAGTATGGAAGAACTGTGTGCCTTCAGTCACGCAAAACAACCAAAGATGTTGTTAGCATTTGGCCTCTCCCAGTGTATACCTATAGCTCCAAACGGGGTGAAGTTAGAAGCGACCACGCTCCTCCACGGGTCAAAGACCAGACAGGTGTATCAACTCGTCTAAGGTCAGGTAAGAACATATCTCAGTATGGAAAAACGGTGGCCTGTTCCTTTAAATTGACGGTAATCTGCAGATTTTCTTTCACAAAATCTGTAGGTTGCCTCGCATAGATTTCTATGTGAAAAAGATGTGTCCAATAACTGTATGACTTATGACAGCATGGTTTGCTCACACTACTAAACTGGCAGTCTATTCAGTGAACAATTTGAAAAAAAAAAAAAGTAACACTTCTAACTAATCTCCGCATGCCCTCGCCGAACGGATCAAACCCGCTGAAGGGCGCCAGTTTGGGTGCACTTTAGTAGGATTATGTAGGTCATCATTACGGGGACTCCGCTGGCATCTTTTTCCCGTGTGTGTCCCTCTTCACGCTGCCACGTTTTGTTTCTGCGTGGTTTGGTATGGCGTCCTGTGTCCATTATCAAGCAGCGCCTCCAGGCCTCTCACTCAGGGACTTGTTATGGCTGTAGGGCTTGTGTTGGAGTGCTTTGTGGCCGGAGCGTTCGTGTGATGGGGCCTGGTGTAAGTGCCATCAGAGGCCCTGCTGATCAAGTGCTGCGAGATCGAGACTACAGCGTGAAGAGATAGAAAGAAGCACGGCCAAAGTGTGTGGTGGAGAGAACGACATTTACAATCAACAAATGCGGAGAATGTCAGAGAAGTGGCAAAATGACACAAAAAAAAAGAATAGCAATTTTGTTAGGAGTCAAACAAAATACGAATGCTCCGTAGTGTGGGGGTAGTTAAGTTTGTTGTTTTCCTTGTCCAACAATAGAGGTAGTCAATGAATCAATCGTTTGTGCCAGGGGCGTCCCCTGTCCTTAGATTCTTCTACATGGTGAGGAAAAAACTCAAAAACCTAGTGGGAGAAAAGAGAGACCTCGTGAAGAACCACAGAAGGAGAGAAGGCACTCCCATGGACGGACAGGCTATAGGTAGACCCGTGGCTGGTGGGAGTCCCTCTGCAGCCGGGCCAAGACCGCGGAAGAACGTTCAATCCCCTTGTTGGAGTTTCAGTTGTTCTTGTCCTGTTGGATTGGGCTTCCTCCTCGGATAGGGTTGAAGACTACAAATATTGTATCATAGTTAAAAGATTGAAACTATCTGCAGTACGATGAGCTAGAATCAGGGGTGAAACAATTATGTTGGCCCACCAGAGGATGACCTACTTGGTTAATATGAACACTCTTCCATTCATTCTCAATGGTAAACATGGATGCAGTACACTTTTTGGCCACCAGCGTCAAATTGGGGGCACTGTTTCACTCCTTTCGTAAAGATAAGGAAACACTGTTGTGGTGTCTTGGTGTTTATCAATCACAGTGTTGTAGCATCAACTTTCCAACTCTTTTTGCAAAGATTGTTGACATCAACAACAGTATATGTTAAAAAATGACTAATAAAATAATTGATGCTGAACTGACACTTTCAAAATAATCTAATGTGGCATTATCTTTGAGTGACCGAATGAAGTAAAGTCACTGTAGGTAATGTAGAAACATGTGTTTTTTGTATAAATACATTTTTCTGTGTGTAACACCTTCTTTGTCCCCCTGTCTGGTTGAAGGTGGTCATTGGCAGTGAGCCTGGGTGTGGGTGGGCCCAGGCGCAGGTCAGGTAACAGGATAGCAGCGAAAAGGGAAAACGTTTAAGCGCTCTTGGACCACTTCCATTCGTCTTGTTCGATGGTGGACGACACATCCTAATTTGAACATCAGATAAAAGTCCCAGTGCTCTGTGGGCCAATGTTAAGACAGTGTGTGCGGGTAAACACGGTGTAGCGCTCTTATCGCGGTGCAGATAGTCACTGGAGTTGGATAGATGGATGCTCAAAGGCAGGGCGGGGGGCTAGAGTTGAGTGAGTAAGATGGACTTCAGCCTCTTGACCTGTTTGTCACACGGATCAAGAGCGGACATTATCTGATTCAAGTGTGTGGAAATTACGAATGGGTCTGGATTTAGCAGACTTTTAATCAGTTTCTTGCCAAAGGGAAAGGGGGAGAGCTCCACAGTTGTGCCTGCCGACTTTTGAAAGTGTCCAAACTAAGTCGAGGATCAGTACTGCCAAGCTAGCCTGGTAAACCACACCCACTTCTTTTCTGTGCGAAAGAAGGTGGGTCTGGACATACACGGTAAACAAATGCCAAAACTAATCATGGGCTTCTTCCGAAACAAGCAGATTGGTAAGAGGTCTTACGTCAAACCGGATGTGCGTCAGCGTCCGCCAGCTATGTGCCATCCCACAAGCCACTTTTTTCCTCGTGTCGCCTTCGTGGGTCATTTTGTCCCGCTGTCATGGTCTGGGCATTTGGATGCAAGGTGACACAAGGGGGCACCCATCCAACCTTCTCAGTGTAAATGTGAGTTGACTTTCTTCAGAGTGAGACTTTAGGTCAGACACCATGAGTGACAGTAACATGACGCTAAATACAGTGAGCTCTTTGTTTCCAGTAAAAAGGCTGAGGCCTCATTGCTCTTCAGTCACAGACTGAGAAGTGAAGAAGGAAGTCATGGAGCTTCTGCTTTAGATAGAACTTCAGACTTCTGCTGCGTATCATGTAAGAGTCATATCATATTCTGAAACACAAATCTGTAGTAAAAGCATATGGAAAATTATTATTACAAAAAGAAAAAAATATTTGAAAATCCTGTATCTAATCCAATTTTTATTTTTTTATTTTTTATTTACTCTCATTCTAAAGAAGAAAACCCAAACAAACCCAAATTTGTATCTGCTGTAAAGTCATGTTTGTCCCAGTTCCTCTGAGTCATGGTGGGTCATGGTGGACCATGACAGATGTGGACAGGACTGTGGTAGATCTACTTTTACTTTGGAGAAAATAGTTACTATAGTAACTGTTGAAGAAATTAATCTCATGAGCTTCTCCTGTAACATCTGTCCACATTCCGGCTCAGAGGAACTGGGACAAACATGACCTACAGCAGACACAAGTGACCTGGGACCCCATGAAAGGTTAAGGATTAGTTGTTAGTGTTAGTGCTTAGAGGCTACAATTTGATGGTTTCGGATGGTTTCGAGCAATAGGTAAAGTTTATTCACTTCATATTTTGTGAATTGGACTACAGCTGTCGTCACGTCCGCTAATTGCTGATTGGTTTATTTCACTGACCAGTTTAAAATGCTCCAATTGCTCCGTGACCAGACTAACGTCCCTGCGTGGAATTGACAGGGAATAGTGTGTATGGCAGAGCAAGGCAACTACCAAGCTTGGTTCGATCTCCCAGTAAGGGACAGTACGAGGGAAATTAAAAAGAGTTCTTGTTCGTGTGCATTGTATGTTTTTGCTGCGTTTTCACTTAGCTCCCATTACAGTGGATTGGGGGTTGTCACACTTGGCACGTGCGTCTCCAACATCAAATCAAAAAGCAAATGTGCATTTTCTGTTATGAGTGTGAATTGTGCAGTTACCTGTGGAAGGGGTTTCTTTTATGCATTGATGCTTTATCCATACTATCAGTCCTACCTCAGAGTTGCATGAAAGCTAGAATGTTTGTCGCTAAAATGTAAGAACCTCGGACTACTTTGTTCGGTCCTTGTTGTGAAAAAGGTTCTGCAACCCTGGTCTAATGTGTCATTATGCACTTGAGGTATTTATTAATAGTAGTAGTATTTGTAATGCAGCATTTGTAAAAATAATGATGGAGAAATGGAAGACGTTTTCTTCTCCCTATTTGTTTCCCTCTCTGGCTGCTTCGATCATGACCATATATGGGCAATTCCAAAGGTGCTGTCTTTATCCTGGAATGGGATGATGTCACTGTCAGATGGAGGGCAGGTTCCATTACGACTCTGTCTCAAACATGACCATATATGGGCGATTCCAGTTAAGAGGAAAACAAAGAAGAGAACAATCTTAACTTTCTCCAATTATTAAAAAAACTACTTTAACAAATGCTGAAATATTGATATAGTTTTATACCAAATAAAGATACAAAGACATGGAGAGGAGCAAAGTGGTTCAACAGCCCAAAAATACATAAATAATGGAGATACATGCTAACACTAGCTAGTGCTAGCTACGACTGCTCTTCTGTTTTTTTGCTTCTACTGAACAATCTGCTGTGAATAAATATCCAAATGGAGCTGATTTAGACTTGACTTTATTTATGTGTGATAAATAAGTTCATATTTCACCATTGCTTTTCCCAAAAGATTCTCTTTTCCCCCTCTGCGAGCCACGCCCCTTCTATGACGAGATGCTGTCTGTATCTATGGGAGAAAGACCATTTATGAAAGAAATCTCCAAACACAAAATTTACAAATGCTTCCAAAAAATGCTTCCCTTGATCATTATTGGTGAATGATTAGGGCTCCAATTTGCCATATTCGTCTTTTGGCTAAAAGTCCTTTCAAGTGACTAATATCCCATTAATGTTTCGATTTCACTTTTGGACACCTATGAGAAAATAATGTGTGTGGCGACAGAGGAGATATTGAACTTTGTGCTGGGTCCATGAAACATGGTTTCACATGGATGGGTCAGGGAATTACAAAGACATTAACCATAAAAGAACAACCATAATTCGTAGCCATGTCAGTTTTAAACCATAGACTGTTTAGAATGTTGTGATGTCACCGGTGATAAAAACGGTTCTTCTCGCTTGTGCCACTTAACTCCACAGTGATGTTGCAGTGTGTGTTTGGCGACTGCAGTGTCACACAGAGCTGAGGCTTTTGCCAGAACACTCTTTGTTTTCACACACAGCGGCTCCCCCGCTGTGCCCTGCTGTTCCCCGTGTCCACAGTTCTGTTCAGATGCACCACAACTCATTCAATGCAGCCCCGGCTTCTCCGTGACTGCTGAAATCTATGCTCATTCTTCAGTTAGGTCATGTACGTGACATTTGTGCTTCACTGCAGGCAAAACTCGATTCCTCATTTTCGGAATACCTGCTCGGTCAATGTGTGTGTTTACAAGGGCTCGAGTTTCCCAGTTATTGTCAGGAGTTTTTTAATATTCCGTAGTTCAGGATGTAGAGGATGATCAAAACAATAAGCCACACAGCGGGGTTTCTTCATTTGATCATGTAAACACCATATCCCGAAAACTTCCAAAACCGGAATTTAACTCCTAACCGGGAAATTCGAGCCCTCGTAAACACACTCAAAGTAGAAATATTTCCGGGCCGGGGGTATCACAGTCTAAAAAATATTGTGAAGTAGAACTGAAGAAACCTGAGGAACACTCGATGTGCAATGAAGCAATAAACAAAAGCCACACTGTATTTAACTTCATGTTACTGTCACTCATGGCGTCTGACTGAAGTGCAACTGTGAAGAGAGACAATTCACGTTTACACTGAGAAGGTTGGAAGGGCGCCCCCATGTGTCTCTTTGCGTCCAAATACTGGGAACTTTAGGGCTCCACAGGCTACGTCAAAGTATTGGGGTTCCTGACAGAAGATATTACAGATGAAACTCGGAAAATTGGAATATTGAGTTCATTTATTTCTAAAACACGGCCTCAGAGACGCACGTTTGTGAAATAACCAGCAAAGGTTACAGACGTAGTATCTCTGTCCGTCGAGCTACAGCAGGATTTACTAAAGAAACTAAATGAACACATCAAAGTGACAACAGTGATTTTTACAGTTTGTCATGTCAACAGAGTCTCAGTCTGAGTCAGTGTTTAAGCTGCTCAAGACGTTAGCATGCTACCGGTTAGCAAATGTCAACCATTGATAGTTGATTCAGTCAACCGTCAATGGCTTCAACATGATAAACACATGTGTGGTGTTATGGTAAACATTGAGACTATATTAAATGAAAATGGGAGAGAAGTTGTCATGAATCAAGCGTGCAGGTTTATTTAACAGATGCATATGGAGACACACCAAGTACCTGGATACAAGATGCTCTGAAGAACAGTTCACAGCTCACAGTATTTATACACAAAGACAGCACAATGATCATACGATTATGGAATGCCCCAATGGTGTAACAGGTCAGATTGACCTAAGACATTCAGGAACACTGACGAAATGTATAAGACAAGCGTCGCCAAAGCGAGGAAACAAACACCATATCTTAAATTCTAGATTAGATGCCCTGACCTCAGTCAAGCAGACCCAATGATGTAATGGTCAAAGTAGTCTTACATTGTTGACATACATAATGGACAAGTAAACAACTGCCAATGACCATGAGTGAGAGAGATAAGCTGGATGTGAGAGCACAAGTGAATGAGGACAGAAGTCCTCCACCCTATCGCACCAACTCATACACAAACATGCCCATGAACTCTAGTAAATGAGGTAATGCTCACTGAATATAGGTCACTGTATGTAATGGTCAAATATCCATAAAGCATATATGTGACATGATGAGAGGAATAAACAATTAATGGTTCAGATTTCCATAACAGTGGCTCACGTCTATGAACACTGAGGAAATACTACAGTAACAGCTAAGCCTTGACCTCTGTCACATGTTGGATCCTGTGGTTCAGGGCTTTCTCTTGGAGAGGTCAAAACTGAGCTGTTGTAGCTAAATGCAAGCTGGTTGCATGCTAGCATCTTAAACTCTGACTCACTGGTTTTGTCACATAAACGTACGTCTCTGGGGCCGTGTTTTTACTGTTATCTTCTCGAGTACATAAAGTTGTCTTTCTTTTATATCCTGAGTAGAGATATTGTTACAAATAATTCTACTTTGGTATTCAAAATGGCCACCATAACAACAAAAGTCACATGACTGAAAGGCGTGTATAGACCAGAGGTGGGAGGCTCGAGTCAAATGACTTGACTCGAGTCAGACTCGAGTCGCAATTTTAGGGACTTGAGACTTACTTGAAAGCTCCAAAAAGACTTGACTTGACTTGGGACTTGCTGTTTGTGACTCGAGACTTAACTTGGACTTGAGGCCAATGACTCTCAATGACTTGCTTTGACTTTATAGTTATTATTTATTTGAGTGAAACTGTCGAAAGATCAGGATTCATTTCGTAAAAGCGGCACATCTATGTTTACATATGATAATTAGCCACATGAGTGTTCGGTTTCCCGACGGAGCGTCTAATCAATACAGTGCGAAAAGGTTGGAAGAAATACGACGTGTTTCTTTGGATGCATTAAAAGTTTTCTAAAGACAGTGAAGAGGGGGAGATTTACGGACAGGAAAACGTTTGAAACCATGGACTGTACCAGAGAAGATAGGCGGCCTCCAGAATGACGACGCGTAAGAGCTGGATTAATTCAGAACACAGAAATCTCGGTGCTTTTTGGTGTTTTAATGCGTTCACACAAAGTTTACAGCATTTAGTGGCTAGTTTACGCATTCGCTCCGAGCCCAGTGACAGCGGGACTGAAGGCTACGTGGAATCTATTTTGAGCAGGGGCGAATCCGAGTATACAGGGCCTGGGGCACTACAGGGGAACCACTGACAGAGAAACTGCCAGACACTAATAAAAATAAAAATATTATTTTATATTTATCTTTCAGACTACAAAGAAAAGCCCCCCCCCCCGGGCCCCCTTCCTTAAAATGAATGAGTGATTTTGTACATAGACTGGAGCATTACAAATATAGACACGCTGGTGTTTGTGACTTGAGGTGACTTGCCAGCTAAAGCAAGACTTGACTTGACAAAAGCTGTGACTTGACTTGACTTGACCCCATGACCGATTGACTTGGACTTACTTGGGACTTGGACCTTCACGACTTGGACTTGACTTGCATTTAGTGACTTAATCCCACCTCTGGTAATAATACCTCTGGTATAAGTTTGATGGTAATGGCTTACAGTCCATTTTCTTCCATCCATCCATTTTTTCCATTTGTCAGTTACTGAGTTGAATCCCATTGCACCAGCCCCTTATGGCTCCTCCTGCAGGTGGTGGGTCTACGGAAGGACGGCCTCATGGTTCTAACCGGGCCTGTTGGTCTCTCATAAGGGGCTTCTGAACCACTCTTTGTCTGACCCGTCACCGAGGACCTGTTTGCCATGAGAGACCCTACCAGGGGCACGAAGCCCTGGACAACAGAGCTCCCAGGACCCCTCCACCACGTGACAAAATAAAGACAATACATATCTCACTTGGTCTCTAATGAGTCTATCATATATTAGTTTGAATAACAGAAATGAATGCACTTTTTTAATGATATTCTTATTTTCTGAGTTTCACCTGCATGCTACTATTCTTCAGATATGCAAAAGCACAAAACAAAGTTCAGACGCAATTAGGAGCTGTTTTCTCTGAGTAACTGTGAACGCAGCTCAGCTCGATGGGTGAATTATTCAGAGTTATGAGCAGCAGCACCGGCCCCTCCACTAGACAGAGCAGTTGTATTTGACAGAACGCCAGGCCGTGTGGTGTTTTGGATTTCCCTCGGCGTCAACAAAACAGCCATTGTCTTGTGAAGATGATCCTGTTTGTTTATTTGTTTTGTCATGTAGGTTTTTATTGTTAGCATTATTTATTTCTTTAGTGTTGAACAAAAACAAAATCTGAAACAATGCGAAAGTTTTCTCTCTTAATGTTTTAAGGTCCATCCATCCATCTATCCATCCATTTTCTTCCGCTTTATTCGGGGCCGGGTCGCGGGGGCAGCAGTCTCAGCAGAGATGCCCAAACTTCCCGATCCACACACACCTCCTCCAGCTGTTCTGGGGGGACCCCGAGGCGACACCAGGCCAGCTCGGAAACATAGTCCCACCACCGTGTCCTGGGTCTTCCACGAGGCCTTGTCTTAAAGGAATAGGCCACCATTTTTACATACTGAGATATGTTCTTAACTCACTTTAGCCAAGTTAATATATCCCCGTCGGGTCTTTGTCCGTGCGCTCTGCCACGCAAACGGAGCACATACGCAGCCTCTCCCACATGTCACATAGCTCCGAAAAAGCTCACGATAGAAGCTACCAAGCTCTTCCATGTGTTCCCTATTTAAATAAAGTTACGTGAAGTGTTTTCATGCGAAGTATATTTACACAGAAATGTAGCATGTCGATTTTATAAGCAAATAAAAAGGGGGACTATATTGTGAGGCGTAATGATACGAGGAGCAAAACGTCCGCGCAGTAACTCCTAAAGACTTCCCCCGCTCACTTCCGTCAATAACCTTTAGGAGTTACTGCGCGGACGTTTTACTCCTCGTATCATTACGCCTCACAATATAGTCCCCCTTTTTATCTGCTTATAAAATCGACACGTTACATTTCTGTGTAAATATACTTCGCATGACAACACTTCACGTAACTTTATCTAAATAGGGAACACGTGGAAGAGCTTGGTAGCTTCTATCGTGAGCTTTTTTGGAGCTATGTGACATGTGGGAGAGGCTGCGTATGTGCTCCGTTTGCGTGACAGAGCGCACGGACAAAGACCAGACAGGTATATATTAACTCGACTAAGGTGAGGTAAGAGCATATCTCAGTATGTAAAAACGGTGGCCTATTCCTTTAAGGTCAGTAGTATAAAAAAAAAAACTTACCCTGTGTGATTATTATTTTATGCTGTTTTGTCCCTCGCGAGCTGGTGATATCCAGGAAGTAATCACAACATCGCGCCGCAAAAAACAGCTTCCCATGCTTATTCATTCACAAATATTGATACATTTTACACCCACATGTCCGAAGGAAGGCGACCGAAATGACGCTGTAATCCAAATATTGTCATTTTGTTTTAAGGAGACAGATGCTGCAAAAGACCAGACAAATGTACTCACGTATGCGTACACGTTACAAAAATAAAGGGCCAGTTTTCTCCAAATTAGGTTTTCATTCCACTCAACTACAGACTCCAAACTTTAGGCTTGGAATTGACAAGCTTTTGCAGATTTGTCAGAGGGATTTTTTTTTCTCAACTTCACATTTTGCTTCACTTATATATGTCAACCTGGACACGGCTTTATTTTATGTTTTATTTTATTTTTTATTTATCTATTATTATTATTTTATTTTTGGGGACTGCTTTTTACGCAATTTTGAGTTTCTCTGCCCATCATAAGGGAAATGGGGATGTGGGTAACAAAAAGGGTGTAGAATGAAAGTGTAACACATGCAAAAAAGTGCAAAATGCCAGTGCAATGTAACACTTCAAAAAAAAAAAAATTATCACAAAAAAAAAGAAGGATTTTTTAAAAATATATATCTTTATTCCAGTTTACACCATGGTCTGGGTGGATACTCGATTCTGATTGGCTGGAGGGTGTCCTCTAAAAAGTGATGTTGTACACCTAGTCCGGCAACAGTTAAATAACAGTTCAATCATGTTCTACATAGACGGCATCATGTCATAGAAGGGGGCGTGGCCTCGCCGAGGGGGAAAACATAATCTTTTGGGAAACACAATTTTCCACTCTTTTTAGCAATTTTCTGGTGGAATATGAACTTATTTATCACACATAAATAAAGTCAAGTGTAAATCGGGTCCATATGGATGTTTATTCACAGCAGATTGTTCAGTAGAAGTTAAAAAACGGCAGTTGTAGCTAGCGCTAGTTAGCCATTAGCATCTCTGTTATGTATGTATTTATGGGCTGTTGAACCTCTTAGCTCCTCCCCATGTCTTTGTATCTTTATTTAGAAGAAAACTATATTCATTATTCAGTGTTTGTTATTATTTTACACTTCCATAAGTCGTTGCTAAAAAGAAAATGTATGAATTAGAAAAATGATCATTTATATCAGTCACTGGGTCCATGATCTCTCTGTACACGACCAAAAATTTCCTCAAAGACATGTGAATCAACTTAAGTTTGACTTGTCAAACTTGCTGCTGTTTCCATAGAAACAACTGAGCTGGAACTAAAAAGTGAAATAACTCCTGCCCGGGAGTAAACAGGCCCCAGTGAACAGTTTCAGTTTGTGGGCCCATGGTATAAGCAGGATAATGCACTCTGAGGTGTCCATTATCAGAAATAACTGGACTCCGTGGAAGCAACCGTCCTCCGCTTCATGTCGGGACGGTTCACTCTTCTGCGTCATCCAGTTATTTCTGATAATGGACACCTCAGAGTGCATTATCCCTTAGATAATGTCCACCTAGTCCTGCAACACTTAAATCCCGTTCCATATAACTCCACTGCAGCTGTTTCCATAGTAACAATAAGCAATTGAGCAGGAACTAGCTTCAGGTAAAACAGCTTAAAAATGTAAATACCTCCTGCCCGGGAGTTAAAAAACAAACAGGCCCCAATGAACAGCTGGACAGTTCACGCCTCTGCTGATAATGGACACCTCGTCCTGCATTATCCCTTACTTAATATCCGGACCCCTCCGCTTCGTGTCGGGGTCCGGTTCGCCCTGTCGGTACTTATTTTCCCGATAATGACCAGCGTTCTATACATAATCCCTTACCTGATTTAGGAGGCTATTAGCCAAACTCACATCTATCGTGCATGTTTTAATTTTATCTTGAGAGCTGATAGAACAACGAGGCAAAATACTAATTTATACAGAATCTTTCACTAATAATTTGCTTATCTAAAAACTAAACGAGATTTTATCAACAAAATAAAACCATAGCTTTAAACTTGGCTCTATCCATTATTTAGATTTTGTCGCATCAAAGACATAAACACCTGCAATGCGTTTTCCCCTCCGTGTTTATATCAGTAATGTTCAGCAAAACTTTGAAGTGGATGTCTTTAAACTTAATTTGTTTTCCCCATTCACCTGCAGCGTCTCGCCCTTAACTCTGTGTTAATGGAACAGTCGGGGTATTTGGAGGACAGCAGAGGCTTTGCTTCCTAATAGGTAACATCAAATATATCTGTTATGTTGTTGGCTTTATCTTTGAATAGATAAATAAGTGCAAAGAATTCAGCCTGAAGATCTGTCGCTCGCTTTTAGCAAGTTGCTGCTTCTGACGTAGTTCCCGAGAGACACAACACGAACACGAACAGAAAAGTTTGTGCCTCATCCATGCGTGGTCTGGACCGAGGGTAACTCAAATGTAGGGGAGACATTGATTTATCGATTAAATATTGTGAATCTCACACGCTCTCAACATCTGTGATATAATAAACATAACTCGATCTTTTATTGTCTGGTTTCTTGTTGTCATCATGTTTGATCTTTGACCTTGTGGTTTGCTCATATTTCCTCATGACTCCAAAAGCGCTCCGTTCTGCCACACTGCAGTGGGATACAAAGGTGCGTGCAGAAGTGGGGCAGGGGGAGGGTCCCCGGGTTGCGAGTGAAAATGGGCTGAGGTTACAGAACAGACATCAGAGCCGAACGACGCCGAGCAAAAAAAAACCCACGCCAAGCAGAAAAAGTGCAGGAGCCGGAGTTTCTGGGGGGGACTGAAGGAGAGCTGCCTTCCTCTGATCACTCATCCGCCTGACACACTTCAGGAGACGCCGAATTAGACGTCGAACTCACAGAGAAGTACTATAAAGGCCCATGTGATGCTAAACCGACCTTCCTTTGTGAGCGTTTTACCCGGGCCCTGCGCTTAGTAAAGGCCGCATACGTTATGGAATACTAGTTTTGTCTTTCAGTTTATTCTAAAAGCAGCCGTTTGTGAACTAACTAACTAACATCTATATCTATTTACTCATGGTAGTGACTTCTTGGTAAGGTAGGCTATACTTCCTCATTTCCAATACACGATATAAAAGCCTATGTCACTGTTCATGGAGATGTCCCCGATACATCCCCCTACATAAAACAGTTTTTCCCATTCACCTGAACTGTGTTAATGGAACAGTCGGGGTGTTTGGAGGACAGCGGAGTCTTTTGTTTCCTGATAGATGACATCACGTATGTCTGTTATCAGGCTAGGCCTATTTTAGGGGTGCTCAAGCAAGTAATTCAAGCACCCCTAAAAATGTCAGGCTAAAAATATCATAACAGAAATAAGAAGATCTTTTATTTATCTAGCGCCTTTCACAGACATGGTCACAAAGCGTTTTACATGAGAGCATTGTACATTTACTCCATACTCAGTGGTGGTAAACTACGTTTGTAGCTTCAGTTTCCCCTGGGGGAGACCGACAGAAGCGCTGCCGCGACTGCGCCAACGGTCCCTCTGACCACCACCATACATTCACTCACACTCTCATTCATCCTGGCCTATTGTTCATGTTTTTAGTGGTAGGGGAAACCTACGCAGACACAGGAATGCCCTATCCTGGTGGGAATCCAACCCTGGACCTTCTAGCTGTGAAGCGAGAACGCTAACCGCTGCGCAACAATGCCACTGAAGATGATCCTCTTTCTTGGAAAGATGAATAAGTGTCAAGAATTCAGCCTGAAGATCTCTCGTTTGCTTTTAGCAAGTTGCTGCTTCTGATGAGAGACACAACATGAACACAAACATAAAAGTTTATGCCTCATCCACGCGTGGTCTGGACCGAGGGTAACTACTCCAGAGTTAGTAAATGCAGGGGAGATATTGATTTATCGATTAAATATTGTGATTCGCTACGTCGTAAAGTTGTTGTCTTCAAAGCAAACAGACTTACTCAGTAAAATGTCCACTGTATTATTCAAGTACAGTATGATAAAACTGCTCCAAGAGGTACAGTTATTATTATTATTTTTAAGTACCTTCCAAGGTCCTATAGTCGTTTGTACTGTTCATGTGTTTCACCCTGTAATAAGTCTTTCTGAGCAAACAAATGCAAGCGCTACAAAGACCTGATAAAATATAATGCGTCTCTGATTACGGCCTGAATGTGCCCAGATTTAAGCTTTTTTTTTTCTCTCTAAATGAATCGAGAGACAGCACAGCGCGGCTTCATTAGCGTCACACTCTCGCACGCAGCGCAGATCAAAGTCTCGAACACCTGACGGAAATATCTCAGCCTGATCCAACCGCCACAGGAAATACTGCCTGGTTTATGGAAGCAGCTTATTTTAGACGCCGCAGTCAGTTATTGAGTCAGATTGGAACCAAACGACAAGCTTTTGATACAAATTGTGAAGTTATGCGGGTTTATGCTCTTATACTGAAGTTGCATGTATTTTTCTTTTACGGGTAATTGGTCTTACGCCGCCGTTAGCCATTAGCTTCGGGACACAAACAAGGCGGACATTTTTAAACGACGTGTCATTCTGTGAAGTTTTCACAAGATTTAGTTGCTGGAGATCTGCCGAGTTCCTGATCGGCTTTGAGAGGACATGTTTTGCTTTTTCCTGACAATTTGTGATAATCTACTATTCACATGCAACACTTAAAACATAGCAAGTGGCAATGTTGGCCAAGAACAACTTAAAATTATAAACCAGTCATTTATTTCCATCACTGTATCATCAGTAAAATATTGCATCAAGGCTGAAATGTTTGGCACATTTAGACTACAAGAGATCGATGACTAACATGGCTGCTCAATCTCCTCCTACGAAGCCTGGTCCTTAAAAGTGGATTTAGGCTTCCCCCTTTCCTTTTAGTGCAACCAGTCGCCTTCAGAAGTTGCCTGATGATTTCTGAATGATCACATGTTGACCAATGACTAAATAGAGTCTACCTGTGTGTTTCAAATGTCAGTTCAAATACAGCTGCTCTGTGATGGTCTCAGAGGTCTGTTAGAGACTATTGTGGAGCAGAAGCTTCATGAAGGCCAAGAACACACCAGACAGGTCCAGGATAAAGTTACTGAGAAGTATAAAGCTGGGTTAGGTTATAAAAAGATTTACAAAGCCTAACCCTAAAAAATTGCTACAAAAGGTTTTTCTAACAGTTTTCTGTAGTATCAGGTGTGCTGATGGTTTGGCCGATGCTTAAAATGCCCATTACTCCTTTATTATTCATCCGAGACAAACAACTTTGAACCATGTTTTGGGTATCTAAGAATCCAACTGGCTTGTTCAAATTGTAGTGACATGATTACATAATTGTGAAATAGAAGATGGTGTACAATAACTCATTTACACATTGAGGCTGTGCTGTTTTGGGGATTTAGCTGTTCAGCGCCAACAATCCAGACCATTTTTCATGATATTTGTAGCACCACAGCATATTCTGTGTTATGGCTATGGACACATGCTATGGCTCGTTTGAAAGCTGAGACTCTAAGCTCTTCGTAGGTGAAAACAGTTTAATTCTATGTGCCTCGGTTCCTGAGGAATTTAAGCTAAACAGAGGCTAATTTAGATCAAAATCAGTTTTTTTTCTAGAAACTATAGAGAGAGATATTGTGTGTTTATGAAACACTCTCCTTTCTGATTAACTCCTCTCTGGACGGACACTAATGTTATGGGAAGAGGCAAATGTCTAAATATCTCAGTTTCCAGTCAATTTTCAACGACATTGTTGACACATTTTGAAACACTGCGTGTTATCGATCGCCTTATCGTGTGTGCATTTAAACAGCCTGGTTCTCGGATTAAAGACTTTAACAGGATGTTTCTCAGCCGTGCTTGAACCGATTTCAACCATTTAAAAACTCAGAGAAACGTTATAATCTCAACTGTTTCAATTTAATGGGAAGCCGCTCAGCTTTGTCAAACGCGCTCTAGAGAGCGGGCGAGAAGTGTCGGATTTACAGTTGTTCTCTACGCAAAACACCACGGCCCCTCAGGCTAAAACAAATAAAAAGAAAAGAAACGCAATAATATGTATGAAAAGTCCAGATCGTGACTCTTCACAAGTTTTTGATCATCATTTATTTCAGTTCCGTTCACCACAGAACTACCAAAATCACACATGAGGTGTAATTAGAGTGTCTCTAGTTTTGTAATAATAATCAAAAATAAAAACGCAAAGCCTTGCCCTCTTTGAGTTCAGGCCAATCAGAGCAGGGTGCAGCTGCTGCGTTAGGGGCGATCACTGGGCGAATCAGCGGAGGAGAGAGAGAGGCAGGAGGAAAAAAGACAAAATGGCCGACAATGAAAAAAAGTGCATGCGGGACTGCACTGCACTCAGTAATGGACATAATTCCAGAGGTAAATTACAACTACATGACTCACTTAAAGCAAGGTGAGTACATGTAGTTTGTTACTTTCTGAGCGTGTTTGTTTTCTTCAGAGTGAACCGTGTGAGAGCAGGTCTGGGTAGGCAGGGTGCGAGCGGGGACGTTCGATATGTGCAAATGGACATTTCCAGAGCCCACCAGACTTCAGATTGGTGTGAACAACCACTCCAAATACCCGAACCACACAGGAAGCCAAACAAAACCAGCTCGAAAGCTCACGCAAGACCACTTTTGTGTAATATGTCGCCTTAGCAGAAGACACACTGCCCCGAGACAAAAAGACGGAAGCGTGATGTCACTGAGAAAAGGGTCTATTGATCTAAAGAGGTGGCACTCCCCAAAAACAAACCTCCTGCTCCATGGATGTAGTGTCCTGTCTTGTCTTTGCCTTCTGTTGTTGGGTCACCGCAAAGGATTAAAAAAAGACAAAGTTCCGCCCGGTTCGCCTGTGATAAACAAAACCTTTAGGCCCGATTGTCTCCCTGTCTTTGAAGTGATACCGGATGACATTTGTCGTGCCGAGTTATTTCAGACTCGGCTGATTTCTTAATTTGCCTCCCACATTCAACACCCGTCTCGCTTTTGTGAATTAATTGTGTGTATTTTACCAACATGATTAGAGCTTTTGGAAACGGCAGCAGATGGAAGACAGAGCCGCTACATTTCTCAGGCAACAGTCCAACTGAGAACAATGCCTGACACGCCGCTTTCAAATCATTATTCCCTTTAATTGCTGCTGAGAGAAGCATGTAGTCCCTTCGCGCTCCTCGATCTGCTCAGTTTCTGCCATGCACTTTATTCTAAACCAACGTCTAGACTTTCTTTATGGACAATGCACTGCAGCATTCATTTATAATTTGGTGTGGAATTTCTTCACAGTCGTGGCTGATGATGCAGAATACAAGCACACCCCGACGAAGAAGTAAATGAACTGATAAAGACTCACATGCCTTGCAGAACATAGATTATTATAGCCTGTAATAATAATAGATTATATTAGTATAGGCTTTACCTTTTAACCCAAGTGATCTTTTTCCTTGCATTGTTGCCGCTTTTTTGTTGCACATTTATCGCTGTCTTGTTACTTTTTCATCGCTTTTTGTTTCTGTTGCTCTACTGTGGCACTTTTGTTGTGTTTTGTCACACTTTCTCATCACTTTTCATGACATTCCCATCACTTTTTGTCACTTTTTTGTTGCATTTTAATTTTTGACACTATTTTGACATTTCTTTCAAGTGGGAGTTCAGAGGTTAAGAAAGCCATAGAGTCCTTATATGTATTCTGACACTTCTCTAGTAATATAAGTAAGGGATAATGCACGACAAGGTGTCCATAATCAGAAATAACCGTCCGACGCTTCGTGGAGTCCAGTTATTCTGATAATGGACACCTTGTCGAGCATTGTCCCGCTTAAATCATGGTCCCGCCAACTGAAACTGTTCATTGGGGCCTGTTTGCATATTTTTTGTTGTTGAGTTCTGTTGAGTTATTTAACTTTTTAATCAGTTTTACCTGAAAGTAGTTCCAGCTCAGTTGTTTATTGTTACTATGGAAACAGCTGCAGTGGAGTGATGTTCACCTTATTCCGGAGGCTCGCGTGGGCGCCGCCATTAATCGCGCCCGTCCATTTTCTCCTATGTGTTAACATGGGGCCGGAGAAGTCCACTTAAAATCAGTCACTAAACGAAAACAAAGCCGTTTTTCGCCCGCGCAGAGAAACGGTGCAGAGTTGACATGTTGGTGCAAATGAACATTGGCCATTTTACACAAATCAATCGACTAAACATCAGATTTGAGCGGAGAATATTTTCCCTCGTTCTCCGTTTAAATGAACGGGCTTCGCGCTCGACCGGAAGTGTCTGGACAACGGAAGTGCCGAGACAGTGCGAAAAGTGGCAAAAATGTGTGCGGGGCGGAATAAGGTGAATAGATACAGACGGCATCTCGTCATAGAAGGGGGCGTGGCTTCGCCGAGGGGGGGAATTGAATTGTTAGAGAAACACAATTTTCCACTCTTTTTAGCCATTTTCTGGTGGAAAATGAACGCATTTATCACACATAGGCAAAGTCAAGTGTAAATCGGGCCCATATGGATATTTTCTCACAGCAGATTGTTCAGTAGAAGTGAAAAAACGGCAGTTGTAGCAAGCGCTAGCTAACGTTAGCATTAGCCCGATGCTAACATGTAGCATCAGGTTAACATTCTCCGTTATTTATGTATTTATGGGCTGTTGAACCACTTTGCTCCTCCCCATGTCTTTGTATCTTTTATTTAGTTGAAAACTATATTCATAATTCAGCATTTGTTATAGTAGTTTTTGAATAATTAAAGAAAGTTTAGATTTTTCTCCAAATTGTTTTCCCCCTTAAACATGACCATATATGGGCAATTCCAGCGATGCCGTCTGTATCTGTAGAACAATAGAATAAATGATGCCAGGCTTGGTGTGCATTGTCACTTTTTAATGGACACCTTCCAGCCAATCAGAATCGAGTTTTCACCCAGACCATGGTATAAGTTTGAGCGGGGCACAGACATCAAGATCATTTCAGTTGATAAATGTGTGGACACTTTTCTCACACTGGCATTGTCTCTGTGCACTGAACACTTTGTACTTCTGGACACTTCAGGTTGGTTACTGCTGCTGGAAATGACGGCACTGGTAGATTCCTGATGGCTTGATTTTTCTTAAAGGGGGGGGTATTATGCAAAATCGACTTTTTCAAGCTTTACATCATGTTATTATGTCACTCCCTCGTTAAAAACATGTCTGAAGTGTTGCCGTGGCACATTCACGTATTTTTGAGTAATCTGTGAAACCTCTGATGGCAGCCATTTTAGGGATAGGTTTGCCTGAGTCCTCCTAGGAACGCCCCCACCTCCTAGAGACGCCTCCCCCTCCCCACTGATGCCACAGACAGTGTGTGGAGGGGGCGTGTCGGAAAGGCTCAGAGGTTCTTAAAGAAACGGAGGCCTATTTCAAGACATTAGCTACAGCCATTTTGAGAGAGCAATTTTAAACAAGGCAGTTATTCTAATTTACTGCATTTACAGACCAACAGAAGGTTTTGTCATCATTGTAGTGTGATATAGACTGGTGCTATGTGATTGAAAAAAGCATAATACCCCCTCTTTAAAGTCTTTGACCGTTACTTTGCGTCTTTCCTTGTCATCTCACTTCTGACAACCCCTCTTGGCCATTGGCAACAAAACGTTTGATGGTTCTGTGGTTCCAATACAATATCTATATACAGCATATATTTTTCTTTCAAGAGCGTTGCATCCCTGTGACCAACTAGTAGCTATTTGTAACTTTTCAGAGTTTTTCAGATGTCTTTTCCTTATTCTATGTGAGGGAAAACAGCTGCGTCATAATTCTGCCCGATTCGCAGCGTGGACCTGCTTTGACCACACTTCCTCTCACTACAAACATCCCCATCACCTGGGAGGCTTCAATCCAACAGCCGCCTCAGCAGTGTGAAGCGGATAATGTGCTCCGTCATAGGATACGTACAGCATGTGCTTGTCACTTGGTGAAAGGCTCTGGGTGAGACAGTTAAGCCTGTGAACGCTTGACTCATGCTCCCGCGGTGGTCGTCGGTGAGCAGTTGAAGAACATGGCAGCCAAAGCCTATAAGCTCATAAACGCTGAGGATACAGTCATGTATGAAGTGTGCTGCTGATGGTGCTTTTTCACTCGGAGCAGAACTCTAAAGACCAGAGCCTCTGTTGCTTCATTTGTGACGTCTTAGCTGCCTTGCATACTGTTGAGGGTCACTGAAGTCAGAGCTCGGGGTGGATATAACAACAAAAACACAAGGTGAATATGTGGAGTGTCTTGCCTGGCCTGCCAAACTACATGCTTTTTCATAGGTATTTCAAAGACAAATAGTCTGGGAGCAAGCATGATCTCAACGATTTCCCGGTGGGCGTGATTGACAGACGGCATCAACCAATCAGAGCAACACTAGATACGTCGCAGCAACAAGCGGCAGGAAGCCTCTCCAAAAACGTCCTTATTTACGAGGAACACTGTTTCTTGCTCCGGTTTTAGGGATTAATTTTTTTCTCAAATGATTTAAAACAGACAAAAGAAAAAGAAAACTGTACTGCCCTCGCTATATGTGCTGTATATAACTAGACAGTCAGCTAAACTCCTTCTTGACATCAGGACTCTGAAGACCAATATGTGATGTCCACAGGTTTATTGATGTGGCAAGAAAAGGTAAAACTGTAACAAAAAAAAACATAAAATACAATGAGCTGCTTGCTCACCCCACACAATGTCTCTGTCACAAGTTTTTATCTATTTATAATCATCAAAATCAATCTTAATCAAATAATAATAATGTACATAAAAAGTTATGAAATCAAACAATCTATACACACCCACGATGCTTCCAAGGACATCTGATGTTGCAGATTACACTGGATGATTACACGAAAACAGCTCAGGGCCATGCTTCAATATACTTCCTGATTTTGAGTCAGGTGACCTCCTCTGCCTAACATTTTCTTAAAGGGGCCAACTGAAAATACTTAATTCAAAAATAATACAGTCAACAGTGCCCTCATGTGGACAAAACTAAAACAGAACACTCCCCGCCTGGCGTGATTTAACGCCACTACACACATTTACCTAACTGTCTGGGGGAAGAATAACTACTATCTCCGTAATAGGTCTGAGGAAAAGAGCTGTCCCTCCAGGTTTGGCAATCTTCACTTGAACCTGGCGTACATTGCCGTCGTTACTCGGGAAGGTCTGAGTGACTACACCAAGAGGCCACTCATTTCTCTGTACATTACAATCCTTCAGAAGAACAACTGTGCCGATCTCGATATTTGGATGAGTGGTCTGCCATTTCCTACGTGTTTGTAGTGTCGGAAGATATTGCTTTCTCCATCGATCCCAAAAGGTGTTGGAAAGGTGCTGAACTTGACGCCACTGGCGCTTGAATAAGTCTGCATCAACAAACTCACCTGTAGGAGCAGGTAGATAGTTCACTTTTTGCGTGAGAAGAGCTGCTGGCGTGAGTATGAACGAGTTGTCAGGATCGGGCGTGACGGGAACAAGAGGCCTGGCATTGATTATTGCTGCGACCTCTGCCATAAAGGTGGTCAGTACTTCATGAGTAAGTTTGTCTTTTAGCTGAGCGAACATTGAATCCAGAATCCGTCTTGCTAGACCAATCATGCGCTCCCATGTTCCTCCAAAATGAGAGGCGTGCGGTGGATTGAATGTCCAGCTGCATCCTTGGTTTGTCAGATAGGTCTTTACCGTCGCATCATCAATGTTAGAGGGCACTTTTAACTCCTTACACGCTCCGACAAAGTTAGTACCGCGGTCTGAACGGATGTGTTTGACAGGACCACGCACAGCCATGAACCGCCTTAGTGCGTTGATAAAGGAGGACGTGTCAAGGGACTCGATGATTTCGATATGAACCGCTCTTATGCTCATACACGTGAAGATTACGGCCCATCTTTTACTTTGAGCAAGACCTCCTCTAGTCCTACGGGAGGACACAATCCACGGACCAAACACGTCAAGTCCAACATTTGTAAAGGGAGGTTCCATAGAGAGACGATCTGCAGGAAGAGTAGCCATTTTTTGGACACTGGCTGGAGCTCTGAGACGCCTACAAGTAGTGCATTGGTGAATAACGCTGCTCACCTTCCTCTTCCCACCAACTATCCAAAATCCAGCTGTGCGTATCGCTCCTTCGGTAAAGAGACGACCTTGATGGTGGACTTGTTCATGGTACTCTCTAATTAGTAGTACGGCAACATGATGTTTTCCAGGGATAATCAAGGGATTCTTTTCGCTTTGCTCAAGGCTTGAATGATGAAGACGGCCTCCGACTCTCAACAGGCCGTGTGTGTCAATAAAGGGATCCAAACGTTTGAGAGGACTATGTTCTGGGACCCTCTCGTCATCTTGGATGCATTTGATTTCCTGTCCATATACTTCCCTTTGCACTGCTTGGATGATGATGACTGAAGCTTGACTTTTTTCGTCAACAGTGGTCCCAGTTTCGCAGAAATGCCATCCCTTACAGGAGCTGTTACTAGGGAGGGTTGATCTGAAACAGCGACATATATGAATGAGACGAGCAATGGCACGAGTTAAATACCTCCAGTAGAGGTTAGATTTTAGGCCCGAGCCCGAGCCCGGCCCGAGCCCGACCCGACATTCGGGTCGGGCCGGGCCGAGATTTCCCGCATGAGAGTCGGGCTCGGGTCGGGTCGGGCTCAAGTTTTTTTTTTTTTTTTTTTTTTTATTAATGTCATTATAATCTCGAATAAAAATCTATTTAGGCGGAGTCTATTGGATACAAAATGTGGCAATACGCAATATAAAATAGAGGAGTCCGGGAGGGAGGTGGTGCAGGTGCGGGGGGGCGGGCGCACGTGCTGCTGTGTTGTCACGTTTAAGCAGCATGGTCAGGCTGTGATACCGGCGCCACACAGAGAACATCACTCTTCACTCTTTCTCTCAGGACAGCGTTTCATTAACAGTGGATAAATAAGCAGTTTGGTTCCTGTTACTGCGTAAAAAGTAGCTTTTGTAGAGCGCGATGTTTATGAAACATGAAGGAGGAGGAGAGAGAGACGGAAAAGAGGAGACAAGACACATTGAGCTGCGGCGCTGGCTGCTCCGCGCCGCGTGCTGCGTGCACGTATGCCGTGCGCGTAGCCGCGTACCTCGAAAACATGGTGCTGCTGTGCAGATGCTCCTATCTGAACCTTAATTAAATAATTATGTATGTCGGGTTTGTTTCGGGTTCGGGCTGACAATTCACGTTAATTGCTCGGGTCGGGTCGGGTCGGGCTTTTATAACCGCGGGCTCGGGTCGGGTCGGGCTTGATTTTTTGGGCCCGATCTAATCTCTAACCTCCAGGAGGAAAATCTTTGAAATCTGTGGGAACCAAACTCTTTGATAGATGTTGTAGTGCTGAAAGTAGACACTAAAGGCCTAACATCAGGATCTGAGCTAGGATCAACAAGTTCATGAATGTCTTTTGCGATTTGTCGCTCTGAAGACAATAGAAACTTGGGGCCGGTCAGCCAGTTGCTTTGTTTCAATTGGCCTGCAGGCACAGACCGGGTTGCATGGTCTGCAGGATTCAGATCTGTTGGCACGTAGAACCACTGGCTTGGATGGGAAGATTTGCGGATGCGATGTACTCGGTTACTGACGTAAACGTAAAAGCGCCTGCTTTCATTTGAAATGTAACCTAAAACCACTTTACTGTCGGAGTAAAATGTTATGGCATCCAGTGTATAGTCCAGTTCGGTTGAAACCAAGTCTGCCAACTCAACAGCAAGCACCGCTGCACAGAGTTCCAACCTTGGCACGGTATGCTCAGGACGAGGGGCCAATTTAGCCTTTCCCATTACAAACCCCAAGTAGTTGTTACCAGTTGCATCCGTGAGTTTCAAGTATGAAACGGCAGCAATGGCTTTTGTTGACGCGTCACAGAAGATGCACAGCTGTTTTCTGGACGCCGTAGTAGGAGACATAGGAGTATATTGTCTGGGAATGGATAGATTGGACAGTTCAGTTAATGAGGTTCTCCAGGATGCCCAGACTTCTTCCATCTCCTCAGGTAGTGGTGCATCCCAGTCACTGTTTTCGACGGTTAATTCCCTCAATATAGCCTTGCCTTGGATGGTGACTGGAGCAACAAACCCGAGAGGGTCATAAAGGCTGTTGATGGTAGACAAGACTCCTCGTCGAGTGAAGGGTTTTACCTCTTCCGAAACACTGAACAGAAAGGAGTCCGTTTGGAGGTTCCAGTTGAGACCAAGACTACGCTGTAATGGTACCACATCAGCATCAAGGTCCAGATCTTTCAGATCACTTGCATGGTCTTCAGATGGAAAGGCCTCCATCACTCTTTTGTTGTTTGCTGCAATCTTGTGCAGCCTCAGGTTCGACTTGGATAGAGTGTGTTGGGTCCTCTTAAGCAAGTCAACTGCTGCTTCGACAGTTGCCAGGGACTTAAGTCCGTCATCGACATAGAAGTCGCGTGCCACAAAGTCTTTGACATCAGGGTCTGCTTGGATCTCATTGCTCTGCACGGACTGGTGTAAGCCATAAATAGCCACAGCAGGTGACGGGCTGTTACCAAAGACGTGGACGCACATTCGACACTCCACAACACCTTCTGAGGGATTGTTATCCTGAAACCACAAAAAGCGTAGAAAGTTTCTGTCCTCTTCTCTGACAAAGAAACAATAGAACATCTGCTCTATATCAGCACTAAATGCAACTGCTTCTTTGCGGAAACGCATGAGCACACCAAGCAAGGTGTTGTTGAGGTCTGGCCCGGACAATAGGACTTCATTAAGCGACACTCCCTCATATTGAGCGCTTGAATCGAAAACCACTCTGATCTTCTTTGGTTTCCTAGGATGGTAAACACCAAAAGTCGGCAAATACCACCGTTCTTCTTGCTCACTGAGAGGAGGGGCTGACTCTGCATGACCATTCTTAAACATCTGATCCATGAACTTCAGAAAATGGTCCTTCATCACAGGATTTCTTGCAAAACTGCGCTTAAGAGACATAAGACGCTTCAATGCCTGAGGGCGGTTATTAGGGAGACGTTGACGTGGGCACTTGAATGGCAGAGGTGCCACCCAACTGTTGTTTGAATCCTTTTTCATCTCTTGTTCCATTATTTTCATGAATTGTGCATCCTGAATTGAAGGGGCCACCTGGTTGTCATCTTTGGTCCGCATGAACACAGTGCACCCGAGATGATCAGGATCACAAGAGCTTTCTTTCTGTGAGCCACCGATGACATGAATGTCACTGTATTTTTCCTTTACCTGAAAAACGTTAGGGCATGGTTGAAAGAGAGTTGGTCGAGCTTGTACCATAGTATTTGTGTAAAAGGAACTGACGGTGAGTGGTTTATGGACATTCCCAAGGCACACATTGCCTACAATTACCCAACCTAGATCTAACTTCTGTGCATACGGCAGGTGGTTTGGACCATTGACATGTTTACGGACTTTATGCACTCTGATAATGTCCCGACCTAAGAGGAGCATGATTTCAGCATCAGGGTCAATATCAGGGATTTGGTGTGCCAATGACTTGAGGTGTGGATGATGAAGAGCTGCGTCTCGAGTTGGGATCTCCTCCCTGTTGTTAGGTATGTCATTACATTCTATGAGACTAGGCAATGGGATACTGACAGATCCATCCAGAGATTCCACATTGTATCCATTGGCTCTCCTGCCTGACAACTCCTTCACTCCCGCACATGTTTTTAATGTGTAAGGAGCATTTGAACTTTGGTCACCGAACAGATCAAAGAAACGTGAACGGACAAGCGACCGGTTGCTCTGTTCATCTAGGATGGCATACATCTTCACTGCCTTGTGTCTTTGTCCAGTAGGGTGCACTTTAACAAGACATATTTTAGAGCAAGATCTGTCTGACTGGTTTTCTCCACATACGTCTGTGCATTCGTTGGTTACTTGTGGCTGAGGCTCATTTGTATTTTGCTCCCCGCCGTCCTCTGGAAGGGCGTCCGATTGAGGCACATCCTTTTTTACAGTCCATGGTGGCGGTCCAGGATGCATGGACGTGTGGTGTCTCTCACTTTTACATTCAGTACATTGAACTTTTGTCTTACAGTCCTTTGCCATGTGTGACGACGAAGAACAGCATTTGAAGCAAACATGGTTCTCCTTTAGGAACAGTTTGCGATCCTCAATGGACTTGTCTCGGAATACACGACACTTGTGCAGTGGATGAGGTTTCTTATGGATAGGGCATAGCTTATCACAGTCATCATTTTTTGTTGGAGGCCGGCCAGTGTCAGTGGCTCCCTTTAGAGACACATTAGTTTTGTGCACGGCAACTTCCTTCTGTTTGTTTACCCAAAAGGTTTTCGGTGCTTTAGTAGTTGTGTCAGAGTGGGATATGAAGTTGAAGCTTGGATCACTACCAATGCTAGCCTCCTGTCTGATAAAATCCACAAAACAGGAAAATGGAGGATATGACACTTTCTTTTGACGCTTATAGGCTGCACCCACCGATGCCCACTTTTCCTGTAAACGAAAGGGGAGTTTTTGAACTATTGGATTAACTCCTCTTGCCGTGTCAAGGTAGGAAAGACCAGGTAAGTCGCCTTCATCCTTAGCCGACTGTAGCTCCATCAACAGATCACTTAATTTTGTGAGTTTGGGGTAATCTTTGTTTGTCATCCTTGGAAAAGTGTCAAGCCTTCTAAACAAAGCATCCTCTATGACCTCTGCTGAACCATAGGTCTGCTCAAGTCTACTCCATATCATTTCCAAGCCCGTGCCCGGGTTATTTATGTGTATTGCTCTTAATCGCTCGACATGTTCTGCGGAGTCTTTGCCTAACCACTTAAGCAAAAGATCCATCTCTTCGCAGGGTGAGAGGTTCAAACCTTCAGTGGCAGTGAGGAATGAACGCTTCCAGGCTCTGTAGTTCTCAGGTTTGTCATTGAATTGAAGCAATCCCGTAGCTACAATCTCACGACGAGCAAGGTATCTCACAAAGTCATTCACGTTTTGGCTATCACCACTGCGGTCCACTGATTTAGAATAGTATGGACTTAGGTGTGGCATTTGGTGATGTACAGGTGCAGCATTTTCATTTCCAAACCTGACCTCATTTGGCTTGAGCAGAAATGTATCGATATATGTGCGAGGTTGCTGTGAGGCAAGAGGACGAGCTGGTGGGTCAGTTTTGGTTGAAAGTGGAGCGAATGGTTTGGCGTCATGGTTTAAAGCTGTATTTGCAATGTTAATGTTGTGCTCTTCCTCAGCTTGCTCTGGTGTAACATCCAATTGTTTCAGTCCATCCTCCATAACTTTAGCTTGATCATCCACATATTGTTTTGTACGCTCTACTGCTTCTAAAGAAGGTACTGATTTTAACTTTGCACTGAAGCTACGTCTTTCATCTTCTTCTCCACAAGCTGCTTCAAGAACTTGTGCTTCGGCAATAGCTGCAGCTGTCTCCATTTGACAGTGGAGTATTTCCATGGAAGCTTCTAACTTAGCTTTTTCTAACTTTAGATCCATTCCTTTCTCAGTGTATGCAAGGCGTGCTTTTGCCGCTTCTGCTTTTGCTCTGGCCTTTGCCGCAGCAGATCCTCTTGACATACCTGACCGCGTGGAAGTGTGGGTCCGTGTTGCGTGCGATGCTGATTTCTCTTCCATGGTAGAATTTGATGATTAGTCTCATTACTCAGATGGCTGTCCACTTGCTGCGTGGAATGGCGTTGTTTCCGTTTCCCAGCTTGAACTGCGTTATCTTGTCCGCCAGGAAGCCGTGGTTTTACTGTACTGCCCTCGCTATATGTGCTGTATATAACTAGACAGTCAGCTAAACTCCTTCTTGACATCAGGACTCTGAAGACCAATATGTGATGTCCACAGGTTTATTGATGTGGCAAGAAAAGGTAAAACTGTAACAAAAAAAAACATAAAATACAATGAGCTGCTTGCTCACCCCACACAATGTCTCTGTCACAAGTTTTTATCTATTTATAATCATCAAAATCAATCTTAATCAAATAATAATAATGTACATAAAAAGTTATGAAATCAAACAATCTATACACACCCACGATGCTTCCAAGGACATCTGATGTTGCAGATTACACTGGATGATTACACGAAAACAGCTCAGGGCCATGCTTCAATATACTTCCTGATTTTGAGTCAGGTGACCTCCTCTGCCTAACATTTTCTTAAAGGGGCCAACTGAAAATACTTAATTCAAAAATAATACAGTCAACAGTGCCCTCATGTGGACAAAACTAAAACAGAACAAAAACATCGTATCACTTCCGCCTCTCGGGGGAATGAAGTCCCGCCTCTCGGTGCGTGA
Organism: Gobius niger; assembly: GCF_951799975.1. NCBI lineage: Eukaryota > Metazoa > Chordata > Actinopteri > Gobiiformes > Gobiidae > Gobius > Gobius niger. The sequence goes on from NC_136856.1 coordinate 33,644,833, forward strand.
TTGGACCGATGTAAAAATCGTGAAATGATAGGCTGCGAGGAGCTGTCCAGACGGTTCTTCTTTTGAACAGAAAAGAGGAGTGTCTGGCAGGCCAGGCAATGGAGTGCCCATCTCGAGACGTGCATTGCATTATGGGTAAGGGAATTATTTTGTCTACCAGACAATATTGATAGTTAGCGTAAACCAACAAAGAAAGCTCTGATTTGGACCTTTTCAACCGCTGGACAGATGATGAATTAAAGCGTTTTTGTAGCGGCTGTGGAGCCTGTTACAATATTAGCTTAAAGTCTATGGTTCCAACCAGGGCTGCGAAAGAACTGGACTGCCGTTGCACACGAAGAGAGATGCTGTCAAAAGTGACGACCAGTCCTTGTTCACAGTTGGATGCAAACATTTCTGACCCTTGACGGCGACTAACGGAAGGTTGGAAGTCCAGGGTCTGAAACTGTAACTCTGATTAGAAATAAAGACAACATATCAAACTTTGATTGTCAATAAGGAGGTGGACAAGAAACTTTTATGGCCTGCCTAGATCCACCAATCCACATAGATTTGATATCTAAATGTATTTCATTAAAAGTGTACATTGGTGTATGAATGAGAGTATGAATGGGTGAGTGGATCCTTGCTGTAAAGCGCTTTGAGTGCGTAATGTAGGTGGAAAAGTGCTATATAAGTTGAGACCATTTACCATTTAAAAACATTTTGCGAGTGAAGTCATGACAGCGTACGACGCAACAAATCGATCACTAATTTGACGCACAGAAATGAATCCACTATACTTAACATCAACACCGTTTGGAGACTTCTCTCTGTCATTCCTAGACAAATTTAAATGACTTAAAAAGTGTCAGTGTCAGGCTGATCCTATGTCCTGGCTCTCTACTCGTTCCCCTGTCCGCTATGGTCCGCTATGGTCCGCTCCGGTCTACAGAGCAGTCGCCCTGACAGTTCCCTCGATTTCAAGATATTGACAAAGTTAATTTGTGCAAGAAGCGTCCCCTATGGTTATGGCTCAATAAACCTCAGTGTTCACGGTCCGCTACCTGAACTCGCGCACATCATTTCAACGGCGCCGTCGTTTGTTTGGTAGCCGAAATTTTAGGAACCTGATTGACCCGTGCATGCACAGATGAAACAGACACTTCGCTTTTTCAGTGAGCTATGTCTAGGGGATGAATTTGAAAATGAAAAACAGATGCGCAGATGGCAAATTATTTTTGTCAGTTAAAAAAAGTTAAACCAGTGTAATCTGGAAATGAGCTCTTTCTTGATTCACTGAAGCCTAATGTCAATTGAAAATATTATCTTTTCCTTTCATTGGTTGAAAATGGCAGGACATGAACAGCTTTTGTTACATCTTTTAGATTTATTTCCAAATGGTATAGATTTAAAAAGCAGCATCATAAAAGTAACAATAGACAATATGCTAACACTGGACGTACTTTCACTACCACGATAACATCTGCTGTGGCAATTGCATACGTTGGACTGGGGAATTATTTGTGCGGTTCGTGCGTGCAGCGGTAAGAGCCGGTCCGCTTACAGCCACAGCCTGATAAACAGAGCATTATGGAGGCAATCCATTTGCCTGAAGACGCCGCAGATGAAATACAAGAGCAGGGCTTCGGGAAAGCGAATACGATTTGACGCATTACTCAACATGTCAGAAAGTATTTTTCCAATTTATTCCGCGCAACTTTGGGAGAGTCGGAGGGACATTTGTTTTAGAGCAGCCAGCCGAGTGGAGCTGAGAGTGAGGACGAAGACAAACAAGAGTGGATCGGGCCAAGACTGGGGCGGTGAGAGATGCATCACAGGGAAAGGCCAACGACACGGGGCAAAACGAGATTCAGCCTAAAGATCTGGGAAGAGCGCTCTTATGAATCAGTCTTGACCCTAAAGCCGGGAGTATTATGCTTCCTCAACTACTTGGTGATAAAATAAGTCAAAATTTCACTTCTGTTTTGACATAAGCTGCAGATAGCCTGTCTCCCTCAAAGACTGGCCTCACTGGCACATTCCCACGAGATGTCACTGTGCAGAGGGTTTTGCTGCTTTGGTTGGTGTTTCCTGGAGCCTCTCTCTGCCCTTCCCATGTGTGAGCCTCGCATTAGTAGGCAGATTTGATTAAAAAAAAGCGTTGTATTTCCAGGTGAAAACACATAGAAGAGAGCAAACTGGTCCTTAATCTCACAGTCCCTCATTTTACGCGCTCGGTCAATGTTGAGTCGAGTTGCGCCGACGCGGGAGAGAGACTGGAAGATGGGACCAAAACGTGAAGTATTTCCCAAAAGGCCATCCCAGTTCTACTGTATCACTTTGAAGGGCAGAGTCGCACATGGCTACTTAATATGCATCAACAAATGGAAGTACTTTACTCCGATTACAGCTGTTGGGCTTGATTTGACGGGGGTGATTTTTACCAAGTCCCTGCCCCCTGTAGGTGAACATAGCAGTAAAAAAAAAACATGGCTGCATAGAGGAGATATGGGGTCATTTCTCGTTCCGGAGATAAAATATTCCGAACCAGAGATCAGAACCAGAGGAAAATGGAACATTCTCGCTTACGGACACGTCAGTCAACTGTCAGAACACGATCAGGATCTATTTTGTCTTGGATGGGAAAATATATGAGCGAGTTTATCGATTTCTACTCTCGGTCAAGGCCATGTCAGGGCTCATTACTGGGGAAAAAGCTCCACATTGTGTTTTATGCCGTTTGTGAGGTCTTTAATTGGTTAATATTCAGACCGATTAAACATGCTCAGCGCCTAATGATTCTATGGGTCTTAAAACACACATTAGCGTTAGCAATAGCAGCAGTAAAAGCTGCTGAATGAATTAGCTTATAATGTAGTTTTGCTCTTACAATTTACAAAACTACATTGTAGGCTCCACCCATTTCATTTAGCAACAACATAGACATTCTTAACACATTGAGTGATGCGCCGTTTTTGGGATTTAGCTGTGGAGTGCCAAGAATCCAGACCATTTTTCATGATATTTGTAGCGCCGCAGCATATTCTATGTTATAGCTATCGACACATGCTATGGCTCGTTTTGAAAGGTGGAAATCTAAGCTCTCCATAGGTGAAAACGGCTTAATTCTACGTGTCTCGGTTCCTGAGTAAATTTTCACACATTTTGAAACACCACGTGTCATCGATCGCTTTTTATCGATCGCGTGTGCATTTAAACAGCCTGGTTCTCGGATTGAAGACTTTAACAGGATGTTTCTCAGTCGTCCTTGGACCGATGTTGTCAAAAACAGCATCATGAAATTAGCATTGTAAAGAGTGAGTTTGGTTGATTTCTTTTTACTTTGACATCAAAAGTAAAGGAGAAAATTAACTCAAATTGACTGTTCCAGCCGAGTAAACACTACACCAGTGTGAGCAGCAGCAGCACACCGCCTCTACTGTTACGGAGCAGCCTCAGCGGGAATTATGGGCGCGAAAAAAAGAGGGGGAAAAATCAAACTGCAAGGCGCATCATCTCCACTCCATCATCCCCTCAAATCCCCCAGGCACGGCAGCGGCGGCAGCAGCAACAGACCGGCATGCTGGGAAATCTGAGACATGAAACAGGCAAAGAAAAGACGAGGCTCGATGATAATGTCAATCGCGGGGAGAAAAGAAAGATGCCACGAGTAACAGTGTGGTTTCTACCTGCTTTGTTGCCGATGATAGACAGCCGAACTAGGGTAATGCGATGAAAAAGCACACGTAAACACCGCAGCGGGCGGCGGAACGCATCGCACCAGCAGAAACACGTAAATGCACCTGTCTGCGCTTTAGCTTTATTGTACGACATTTGCCATATAGGTGGAATCGGCGGTTCAGCATTATAGATGAGCGCTATTCGAGAGTGTTAGAGCTAAGCTGAGGAGGAGTGATCAAAAGGAGAGTTTGTCAGACGCCGCAACACGGCTGCACTCAGGCACTATTGGAACTGGCAGGATTCTGACTCATGCTTTCAAGGTGAGGAGCAATAAAATGTCTTCCCGCAGAGCTTACAGCCTCCTCGCGGGAGGGGAGAGCGCAGAGGTGTCAGACCTGCAGGGACACCGAAAGAATGATGTGCGATAAATAGGTATTGAATGTAGGAATGTTTTCCCCACACTGTTCAGAAAAGGAGTCTTTCTCTATACACAGAAAATGTTCCAGTGTTGGTTTGACACAACAGAGTTGACTTTAGGTGCGACATGATGAGTGACAGTGACATGACACTAAATACATTGTGTTCCTTATTTTCAGTGAAAAGTCTCATTGCTCTTGTGTCAGTTACAGACCGACAGGTGAAGAAGGAAGTCATAGAGACTCTGCATTACTGAACTTCCGACTTCTTCTGCAGGAAGTAAATTATGCAAATCTGTCTGCATTTAAAATAAAATGAAAGTAATGCAAATTAAAAAAGAGTCAGATAAAAACTATAGCATCACATACAAAAATAAATTCACGATTTACGCATACAAATGTGTATATGGCAGCTGATGTAGAGTCGCGTGTGTCCCAGTTCCTCTGTCTCATGGAGGACCATGACTGACGTGGACAGGACTGTGGAAGATCTACTTTTACTTTGGAAGAAACTAACCTTCAAGTACAGTTTGCTGTAACATGGACCTGTCCACATCAGTCCTGCTGCAACATGAAGAACTGAGTCACACATGATTCTACATTAGCTGCAATATCCACTACACATATACATGTTTGTAAATCCTGTTTTTATTAGGGGTGGGACTTTAACGCGTTAATTTCGATTAATTAATCACAAAGATTTTAACGTAATTAATCGTATTTCCCCCGCTTTTCTCTCCCAAATCGGAACTCCCGAGCCGGAACCTTTCTATTTGCGTGTTTCTGGTAAACCCGTATATCTGACGCACATCTGCCCACAACATGGACGAGGACGCTTCACTCGGCCCGTTGGGAGCTCAGATTTGTTTTACTTCAATCACTCCACACTCAGAGGCGGTAACTCCTATTACAGACCAACAGACGCCATCGACCTCTCACTCACACACATTCAAACAGGCAGGGTGTGTGAAGTGTCCAGCTTAAAGACACAACAACAGTCTTTCACATTGAGGACCAGTTAAAAGCAAACCATTGTCTTTGGTCCTCTAAATAAAGGTTTAACGAACAGACAGGACACTTTTTATTATGTTGCTGTTCAGACGCACTGATGAGTCCAGTGGAGGAGGAGAGATCATTGAAATGCCCTGTAAGCAGCGTGTGAGCCACTGTTACTGTAACACATAGATTGGCTTCAGAGTTGCACTGTAGGTCAGACACCGTGAGTAACATGACACTAAATAGTGAGCTCAATATTTTCTGAGGCTAAGTCTCAGTGAAGAAGAAAGTCATGGACTTTCTGCTTTAGAACTTTACACCTCTGCTGGATGTAACAATGCAACAATAAAATATTGATATTCAATAATAAGTGTGAACTATTATTTTCCAAATTGTCCACTTACAGCAGAAGTCTGAAGTTCTGTTTAAAGCAGAAGCTCCATGACTTCCTTCTTTACTTCTCAGTCTGTGACTGAAGGCCCCAGCCTTTTTACTGGAGACAAAGAGCACACTGTATTTAGCGTCATGTTACTGCTCACTCATGGTGTCTGACCCAAAGTGTAACTCTGAAGACAGTTGATTCACATTTATGCTGAGAAGGTTGGAAGGGCGCCCCCTTGTGTCCCTTTGCGTCCAAATATCGGGACCATAACTGGAGCCATATGTGGCTCTTTAGAGTAGAAAGGGTTGATTCATTATTCGCTAACAGTAGAAAAAAACACTGGTGCGCACTGGTGAGAACTGAAGGCAGCAAGCCGGGTTTCCTCCAGGTCCTTCGGTTTCCTCTACGTCCAAAAACATGCTGCTCGGGTTGGCCCACAGTGGCGGCTCGCAGAATCGCAGCAGCTCAGGACTGACCCGACGCCTGAACGCAATTTAGTTTGTGGCCTGTGAGCTGCCATTTCAAAACTCAATAAAAGAGATACTAATGTGCCCGTCTCCTCAAGTGTCTTTTCCATAGACACACATGATTAGCAGGTTCGTAAAGCCACAATTACGCAGGATACGTCCACTTTAACGATAGAACTGATGAGTTTGTCACGTCTTCCCGAAGCGGCCTCGTTCAAACCATCGCCGTCCCGTCAGTTCTTTTGTTCTCGGTTCTCGGCAGAGGATGATTTGTGCCGTGTCATTAAGCTTTCGACAGACACATCTCCACGGCCGCCGCGCATCAATTCTCCATCTCCCAAAACCTCTCCTGCTCAAACGACTTTCCAAAGCGCTTTATGCGATATTGAGCCGAATGTATCGAATTCCACTTTGCCCATTTCTTTTCACATTTGCGCATCGAGTCGTCACATGAGGCAGAGGGGGGTGAAGTGAGGACGCTGGGGATTCGGAGCTGTTCGGGCCAATTTTTTACAGATTTAGAAAAGAACTATTACAAGTGGATTTACAGTCACAAGATTAATCAAACAATAGTAAAATCAAGACATCCAAAATCCTTTCACAATACACCTTTGTAACGAATATGTCAACACAAGAAAGTTCATTTTAAACCCGGCTTCATCCAGTATCGATATCTATAAAGGCAATTCTAGACATTTTTCATCAAGTGCCTATTTTTTTAATACACTGCTCACAAAAACTTAGGGCACACTCAAAAAACACATCCTAGATGTCAATCAATTCGATTTTTTGGATGAAAATCTTTATTCATAGTGTAGGGCAATGTGTTGAGAACAAAATAACATAAGAATGACAAATGGAAATCAAATTCTCAGCCCCTGGAGGTCTGGATCCAAAATTATAGTCAAAATCAAAGTGACAAATCAGGTCACTGGTTGATCCAAATTCTGTAGAAATTCCTCAAAACGAGTCTGTATCATCCTCAGTAGTGTGTGTGGCCTCCACGTGCCTGAATGCACTCTCTACAACGCCTGGGCATGCTCCTGATGAGACCACGGATGTCCTCCTGAGGGATCTCGTCCCAGACCTGGATTAGAGCATCAGTCAGCTCCTGGACAGTCTGTGGTGCGACGTGGCGTTGATGGATGGACCGAGACATGATGTCCCAGATGTGCTCTATTGGATTTAAGTCTGGGGAACGGGCAGGCCAGTCCATAACATCAATACCTTCATCATGCAGGAACTGCTGACACACTCTTGCCACATGTGGCCTGGCATTATCAGGCATCAGAAGGAACCCAGGGCCCACAGCACCAGCATATGGTCTTACAATAGGTCTGAGGATCTCATCCCGGTCCCCAATGCCAGTCAGGGAACCTCTGGCTCGCACATGGAGGGCTGTGCGGCCCTCCAATGAAATGCCTCCCCAGACCATCACTGACCCACCACCAAACCGGTCATGCTGGATGATGTTGCAGCAGCAGAACGTTCTCCAGGGCGTCTCCAGACTCTGTCACGTCTGTCACATGTGCTCAGGGTGAACCTGCTCTCATCCGTGAAGAGCACAGGGCACCATTGGCCAATCTGCCAATCGCTGTGTTCTCGGGCAAATGCCAATCGGGCTGCACGGTGTTGGGCAGTAAGCACCGGCCCAACTTGTGGACGTCGGGCCCTCATACCACCCTCATGGAGTCGGTTTCTGACCGTTTGAGGACCAACATGCACATTTGTGGCCCTCTGGAGGTCATTTTGTAGGGCTCGGGCAGTGCTTCTCCTGTTTCTCCGTGCACAAATGAGCAGATAGCGGTCCTGCTGCTGGATTGTTGACCTCGGTCGCCCCCCCCCAGGTCTCCTGGTGTACTGGCCTGTCTCCTGGTATCTCCTCCAGGCTCTGGACACTGCGCTGGGAGACACAGCAAACCTTCTTGCCACAGCACGAATGGACGTGCCATTTTGGATGAGCATCACTCCCTGAGCAGCTTCTGTGGGTTGTAGATGCTCCTCATGATACCTCTAGCGGTGAGAACACTGGACAAATGCAAAAGTGTTCCAAAAATACAGTACAAAGGATGAAGACAGGGAAATGGTCTGTGGTCACCACCTGCAAAACCATTCCTCTTTTGGAGTGATCTTGCTAATTGCCTCTCATTTCCACCTGTTGTCTGTTTAATTTCCACAACACCAAGTGAAATTGATTCACAATAAGCATGGCTTCCTAACTGGACAGTCTGATATCCCAGAAATTTGACTGACTTGGAGTTACATTGTGTTTTTTGAGTGTGCCCTAAGTTTTTGTGAGCAGTGTATATAGCCGAAGTATTAAAAGTCATCAAATGGATTATGCCAAAATTAAGGCTCTTCACAGTGAAACTTAAGGATAGACAATCAGACACTATGAGTGACAGTAACGTGACACTAAATACAGTGCGCTCTTCATTTTCACTAAAAGGCTTAGGCCTCATTGCTCTTCAGTCACACAAGTTTTGTAGAAGACTGAACCTCATGGGATTTCATCAGCAAGCAAAAACTAAACAGAACAGTATTGTTTAAAGGTTTGTTAAAAATGGTAATAGTGGGGGGAACCAAAACAACCCCTGTATTACTTTTAAAGGATCTGTATCATTCTATTTTAGCCATTCCAAAGTTAAGTATAGACATTTATGTGATATATTATACCTCTACCGCTATGGAGCACTCATTTTTGTGATAAATATAAGTGTTTTCTGGAGGTATTTTTCAAACCCGGATGACACAACGCTTCGATTCAGTAACTCCGCCCCCTCTCTCCGCACATACTTTACCGTAATATAAATAAACAGCAATAAGTGAAGTTACTTCACAATGCAGTTATAAGGAGTTGACATCTGCAACACAGCTTCATAAATGGCTAACACACACATGCTAACACACACGCTAACACACAAGCTAACACGCGTTTGGATAAACTCACTGCTCTGGTCCATCGCTGTTTACATTATGGGACTCGCGTTGGTTATAAAAGTTAATCCACTTTGATTCTGGTGAAGGTTCACCAAACATCCATCAGAGATAGTCACAGAAAAATACTATTTTGGTGACAGTCGCCGAATCCCGGAGAGAAAAAACAACTTCTTACAAGTGTCCTCTTCTTTAGGAAGGTTGAATAGACTCAGTCCTCGTAGCCAAACGCGCTTCTTTTTCTCTGTGACATTATCGTTAGTTAAGAATAAAGAACAGGTGTGTCCAGTTATAACGAGCTCCATCTTCACAGCTGCAGCGCAAACATGACTGATTTGTTCAGACGCTCAGGGTTGTGTTTGTTTTGGCCACAGCTGACCTGGAAGCACCTCGGACACATCCTTTGTTTTTTTTCTTCTTTTTTTTTCTCCTTTATTTCTTTCTTACAACAGAAATAATGAAAAGCTGTTTTACAATTTAAAATCAGGCCGTGAGCATAGAATTAAGACACTACATTACAGACGTCGAGCACTTCTGTTCCGCTGTGACGACACAACTGAACACTCAGTCGTTCACCAGGAGAGGGCGGCGCAGCTGCTCAGAGAGCAGGATTCAGGAGGATTACTGAGAGCTGCGTGAATGAAGCCACAAACCACTCTGGGGGTGTTTTTGATCAGGAAATGGCAAAACAACATGGCTAAAAGCTCCAAAAAGTTGATTTTGCTTGATATAGAACCTTTAAAAGTAAACGTGTGCGTGTAGCTGTTACAGGGTCACGTGTGTCCTGGTTCCTCTGAGTCATGGTGGGTGTAGTACAATTCACTATACAATCATTTCATATTCTCCAAATTAAAACTGACGATTGCACACTCCTGTCCACATCTGCTATGGTCCACCATGACACATTTTTAACAGTTTCTATCATTCTTTTTTCTTTTCAATCTGACAGACACAAATTCCCCTCATTCCCCTGTTTGATTGAATGTTTACAACAACAAAAATTACAAAAATTAAATATGCCAAGGTTTTATAAGTACGTAAGTGCAGAGGGGAAAAAAGTATTCAATAGAAAGTCTATGGGAAACTGACCAAATACTTTTTCCGCCACTGTAAGTAAGTAAGTGCTTTATTGTCATTGTACAATGAAATAGTGTTCAGGTGTTAGTCCTGAGCCACTGCAGCTGAGCCGCGCTGCCACCGTGTGTTAACCTGACCAGCATGACCTTGGAGCACGGGGAAACTGTAGCACTCAGAAGAAACCTGGCTTGCTGCCCTCTGTCTCCTCTGATCCTCTCCACCACCTCCTGGGTGTGTCCCTGTTTGAGAGCGTGGTGTCCTGCACTGGTCACCTTCCTCTTCCTCCTGCACAGCTCCCTCCGCGACACAACAGTTTTTCACCATCTCCTCGTTCGTCCCTTCCTTGATTCCTGCAGCTCCTCTTGCGACGCCTCCTCTGTGCTGCAGGTGTGGGGGCTCTCGGTGCCTCTTCAGTGTGTCAGAAGAAGAAATGTGTAGGTCTCAAACTGTTTAGCTGATAAGCTACATTTAAAAATCAGCTTTCTTCAGGACCATTTTTGACTCTCAAAATAAACAAATCCACTGGAACTCTACAAAAACACAGCAAAGACGTCCAGAAGTATCCAGAACAACAATGTGGAACAGAAACCACAATGCAGTTCACAGAAAAAGGTACAAAATAAAGCTGTACCAGGAGAGAGGGATGTCGCTTCCTGTTTTCACATCGCCATGGCAACAGTCATACAATGGTATTAAAAAGCATTACATTATTTATTATTATGTCATCTATAAAACAACATAATAATCCTGATCTATGTTGGCAGAAGGAAGCTCAGTATCTTGATTCTTGATTCCAGTCAAGTGCTTGTTTATGTTTATAGTGTCATGTGTGTCATTCATTCATTCATCAACCAAAAGAAAAAACACTCCAAAAATGATCTGAAGAAAAACAAGTCTCTAATCTGCAAACACTGACGTACTAAACAGCGTATTAATGTGACCCATTTCTGCGACATCTGCTTTGTGCGTTCTTTTTACTTGTTCATTTGAAACGGCCTAATTAACTAATAATACAGCCGGGCCGCAGTCATCTATGTTAATTTAATTTCCTGTCCCAGAGACGTACGCGGGTCATGGGGCGTCCAGCATTTCCATAAAGACACGTTTCATCCCCTGGAGTTAAAGACTCAGGACATTATGTATGTGCAAACACTATATCACAGATCACAAGGTTAATTTAGTGTCTAATTGAACACATTATAACCGCGTTAGATCTGCAGCAGCACGTCAGGCGTGTGCTTAGTTAAAGTGAGTGTTTTTGATATCAAGAGGCTCGGATCCAGCTACAGCTAATTATGCAACATTAACTGTTTTCAAAATCTCCACCCTGTTATTTAACCTTCGGTGACTTTGGGGTAGAAAAAAAAAAAAAAGTGACAGTGCAGGATTTTAGAGGCAGTTGTGGTGAACAGGTCTGGGTTTAGTCGACACAGTAGGACATGGCAGGAACATGCCGGGGGTGGAAAATACACACTTTTAACATTTTTAAACTCCGCATAGTCCCTTTAATTGAATATATATATAAAATAAATGAAAATCCATTAATAGAAAGCAGTGATGAAGGCTGTTTTTTTATTTTTTACTTTAAGCATATTTAATTAAATAGCCTAGTTAACATTTTAATAGTTAACTTTTAATACAATAGAAGTTATATGTCTGACCTCCACTGAGTGCGGCCCAGTTGTTTGTATATTTTTCTGTATGTGGCCCTCCGTGAAAAAAGTTTGGACACCCCTGGGCTAGAGACTGATTTTTTTACATACTCTGGAATTTAAAGTGAATAATATTTTTTTTAAATCTGACACACAAAAAATTGCGGCAAATATTACAGGTTTACTTTGCTAATATTACAAAAATTATTTTCTACAGAACAATACTGTAATTAGTAACAGTTATGGAAACTTTACTTTGTCACACTGTTAAATAAATAAGGTAGATCTATAAAACAATTAGGCCGAATTACTTCATCATTTCGCAATAAAAATCTGTAAACTGCACTTTTTACAAATCAATTCTAATAGAATGTAAATTTCACAGCTGAGTAAAAGGTCATATCTTTACATTTTACACCGTTTTTATTTTATTTTACTCTCATGGTGGTAATTGCTCCGAAAATTGACAGTGATACACCGTGAAAACAAACATGTTGAGACAATGCTTAACCATAACTTTTAATTCTCTGCATAATGTACAATTAAAATCTTCTTCCACAAAATGTATAAAAAAAATGGCAGCTGAAGTTGCTAGTTTGCTACTGTTACAATTGCTACAATTTTCTGTCAATTATCCCATTTTCTGCATAATTTGAAATGAGAAAGGATCGAGCCTTAGCCCATTCCGAGGCAGAGGTTTGTTTTGAAGGGGAGGGGGGAGGGGCTTGGGGAAAGAGCGCTCGTTGAACCAGGAAGAAAGTATGTTTTCAATCAAGACAGTGATTAAGATGTGTTTGAAATTTTAACCAAAAACACACCCTCTCTTTACGGTCTGAACATTGTACAAAATAGTTTTTCCATATTATTTTTCCGAGGTTTTTCTCATATGGTTGTTTCTAAATATGTGCTTTAGTGGAGGGCTTTCAGGAGCGAGGCGCCGGGCTCCCTGTGGAGATGTGGCTTGGAATTGCTCTCGTCTGATTTGCCACAGCAGCAGCTCAAACCCCTCATGAGTGTCATAAGAATAATAATGGACTTCTCTCACTGTGCTTTCTTTCGGGGGCTATTGGAAACCGAGTGAGTTTTGACAATCTGCATTCATTGAACCTTTTTAGCTAATCCGGGCCTGACCTACTTTTCTCTTGAGCTTTCAAAGTTCACACAGTTTATTTTGCTTTTGTGGCATTAATGTTTCGGCCAAGTACAGTGAGGACACCAAAGCTGTTTAATAAAACTCTAGATAGGGCATGACGCTCGTTAACATGGCGGCCATCTTGTGACTGGCCGGCAAGGCAAACCCCTATAGCTACCAATGCAAACCAGGAGCAACATTTTCCTTTTCAAACCCCTCCACCACGTTTAGGTGGCGGTTCCAGGAGGGGTGGCTTATTTATCACGCATAAATAAAGTGAAGTCTAAATCGGCTCCAAAAGGATATTTTTTCACAGCAGATTATTCAGTGAAAGTGAAAAAACGGCAGTCGCAGCTAGCGCTAGCTAGCATTAGCAGTAGCACAATGAAGCATCATATTAGCGTTCTCCGTTATGTATGTGTTTATGGGCTGTTGAACCACTTTGCTCCTCCCCATGTCTTTGTATCTTTGCTTAGTAGAAACTATATTCATAATTCTGCATTTGTTAAAGTAGTTTTTTAATAATTGTTTCCCCCTTTTTCAAACATGACCATATATGGGTGATTCCAGATATGCCATCTGTATCTATCACTGTCCCATGTTCAATAAATATTGGTCATGGCGTGTTAAAAACCCCATAAAACTGTTTTAAAGTAGGAAACAAATGTAATACTTGATCTACATAAAAGTGAATGATTTGAAGTGTTTTACAGGTGTCAAAGACTTTAAACACTTGCTGGGGTCTATGCATCCCACGCAACTCAAATAAAATGTAAACACTGCAAAAACCTTCTTCTCTTGGCAGATATGAAGGTCAGTAACAATTATCAAAGAGTCATGAAATAACTAAAATAGATCAAACCAGTATTAAGGAAATAAGTGGTGTTTCCATGTGATTGCATTGCATTCATAATCTCAGATGATTGCATTGGATTAGAAGGACCAGGAACAAGATGGCCGCCAGAATTGCCATTCGTTCCAAGGTATTACTATGGCTATTTCTTATCGAGAAATACAGCCATCGACTCCATTACCATCCAAGTCTCCAATTGCAATCGTCCACTTTGGCCAAGGTCAGTAATCGTCATGGGTTTTTATAACCGACGGGTTTACTGTCATTTCTTTGGCAGAAACAGCTTCTTGTTTTAGAGTTTGGATGAGACCATGGAATATTGTTTGCGTTAAATGAAACTAGAGGATTGCATTTGTTTTGTTTTGTTTTGCATTTTTATTTTGTTTGAGCTGAGGTTTGTATAAAACAGTGGTTCTCAACTGGAATGCCGTCAGGACCACCGTATTCCTAAAATGGCCCAACCCATAGAAAATATGGGTCGTGGCAATATGGGTATTTTTTTTTTTTTTCCACACAAAATAATATTATAATAATAATCACCTGGATTTATATAGCGCCCTGAATCTGGGGTAATAATTTGAAAACCCTAAAACCACTGGTAATATTGCAAAAAAGAGCAATGCAGGTAATTCACAAGGTAGGATATATTGAACATACAGATCCACTATTCTTGCAGTCTAAATTATTAACACTGAACAAGCTTGTAGAATATACCACGTCGCAAATATTGTTGCAGTGCAAACAAAAACGATTTTCCTGGCATTATACACAACTTGTTCAGTCATAAAGAAGGAGGGTGTCGACTAAGGCGAACTTTAAACTTAAGCCCATTAGTAAAACAAGGAGAGGTTTGTGTGTGTGTTCTTGTACTTACAACATTGTGTGGACCAGTTTGACTTTTTACCCAACAGAGTGAGGACATTTTTGTAAAGTGAGGACATTTTGGGTGGTCCTCACTTCTTTGAAGGATTGTTTGAGGGTCAAGATGTGGTTTTAGGGTTAGAATTGGGTTTAGATTAGGGCTAGGTTTAGGATTAAGGTTAGGGTTAGGGGTTTAGGATTCAGGGTTAGGGTCTGGGTAATACATTATGTCTATGAGTGTCCTCACTAAGACAGCAGTACAAGAGTGTGTGTGTATGTGTGTGTGCGGTGTCAAACTGTGGCACGGTCTGGAGAACAAGCACAAGCAATGCAAAAGTATTCACATATTTGAGTCAATGTATAAACAACTTAAAAGTGTATAGAACTGAGGGAAGAACTGTAAGAGCTCCTGGCGAGTTTGTGATTGTGTTCACGACTATTCTGCCTTATATGAATGTTTATAGATGATGAACAGATTCATAGGGAGGACGCAGGAATGCAAGCAGGAATATGAAGTTGGGTCAATGGGGGTGGGAATAAATAAATAAATCATCGAGTCCCATTCAAACGTGAAAATAAGTCAGATAATTTCCGGATTATAAACCGCCTCTTTTGTCACACACTCTGAACCATGAGGCCTCTACAACGATGCGGCTAATTTACACATTTTTACAGGCTAACGGTGTGGCGTTTAGATCTTATGCCTGAGCCTGACCAGAAATTCAAGCCAAGTTATCGTTTGAAAGAGTTGTCCCGTAGTTCAGCCCTTTTTCCTACTTTAACCGCTGACAGACTGCGGGGAGGCGAGGGTGTGTGGTGGAGGGAGTACTGTGTGTGTTGGTCATGTTTCAAAAGCATGGCAAGGCTTTGATACTGGTGCTACACGCATGTGTGCACTCTCTTTTGACAACATGGACAGACACCTGCGGCTTGTAAACAAGTGTGGCCTCTATATGTACTTTTTCTTGTTTCTTATTGAAAGTTCATGCGGCATATTTTCAGATGCGCTCATAAGTCCAGAATTTATGGTATGTTCATTTGTGTGAAACATAAAGTACATGGAGAAAATGTATTGGTCTGTTTATTATTTGCTACGTTGCTCGAATAAAAATGATCATTCTTTCATTCGAAGAAACGTTCCCCCCTGTAAAAATGGTTCCACGACCCACGTTTGGGTCTCGACGCACCAATTGAGCATCACTGGTATGAAAGTTCAGGAATCAGCCACATGTGTTTATTTTTATTTTTAATCAAGATTGATCAATATGAGAAAAAAAAATGTGATTCATATTTTCACCAAATTGACCTTGTAATCGAATGCCACAAACTTGTTATGGCATCCATGCAGCATAAGCCAAACAGGTTGAGATACAGGTTGATTTGCAGGACAAGGGGCGCAGACTTTCATGAAGTGAACATCTGTCCAATCCTGGGGGTGGATCCATCATCATTTAGGTGTGTATTGCAGCCAGTGGCACAGGGAACATTTCATGGGTGAGAATGGAGTATGGATTCAATGAATTTTCAAAATTTGAAATTTGAAAGAAATCGTAACACCATCTGTGAAAAAGCCGAACTTTAAAAGGAAATTGCTTCAATGGGTGATGATCGTAGACACACCTCAAAACCCAAGATGGATTACATCTAGAGGTGCCGTCTGAAGGTTTTGCCGTGGCCTTCACAGTCTCCTGACCATTGAAGATCTGTGGATGAACCTCCAAAGAACAGTGCGTGACAGACAGCCCAGAAATCTCTTGGTTCTGGAAAAGGTTGTTTTTGAAGTAACTGCAAGTCTGCCTCAAACTCAAATTGAAAGACTATTGGCACCTAGAAAACTGTTTACTGCAGGATTGCGCCTGTAGCCCATGGACAGGTTGACGAAACAAACAAGAGCGCAGGATTGTCCACACAAGTGGCATGGTGTTCCCACACCCGCCTCAGCAGTGGAGTCTGGAGCAGTTCGCCTTTGGGACAGGTTTGTGGACCGAGCTATTGGTTGGGTGTCAAACAAAGAACGCACTCCACCAAACACAAAAAGCACCAGCAAACATAAATGTGCCATCAAACAAAGTGCTCACACATCCAGGTGAAAAAATCATCAGGGTCCAATAAAACAATAAAGCTGGACTGACCGTCTTCATACTTTTCTTTGATTAAACGAGTCTGGGAAGGAGCCATATTTTATTCACATGTCACAAGTCTTCAAAGCGCTTCGCACAAGGGATGGGGAGTTAACTACTGCGGCCACTTTAGTTTTTTTTTGTTTTTCTTTGTTCTTGCCCATTGAGTTGCTGCATAGATACAGACGGCATCTCGTCATAGAAGGGGGCGTGGCTTCGCCGAGGGAGAAAATAGAATCTTTAGAGAAACACAATTTTTCACTCTTTTTAGCCATTTTCTGGTAGAATATGAACTTATTTATCACACATACGTAAAGTCAAGTGTAAATCGGGCCTATATGGATATTTTTCTCACAGCAAATTGTTCTGTAGAAGTGAAAAAACGGCAGTTGTAGCAAGCGCTAGCTAACCGTTAGCATTAGCCCGATGCTAACATGTAGCATGAAGTTAGCATTCTCCGTTATTCATGTATTTATGGGCTGTTGAACCACTTTGCTCCTCTCCATGTCTTTGTATCATTATTTAGTAGAAAACTATATTCATAATTCAGCGTTTGTTACAGTAGTTTTTGAATAATTAGAGAAAGTTTAGATTTTTTCCAAATTGTTTTCCCCCTTAACTGTTTTCAAAAATGACCATATATGGGCAATTCTAGAGATGCCGTCTGTATCTATCTGAGATTATGACCTCAAATTCTTGAACATAAATGCAATCTATTGAAACATTTGGGGATAAACAGAGAGTAGTTACCCTCAGTGATAGATACAGACGGCATCTCTGGAATCGCCCATATATGGTCATGTTTGAAAACAGTTAAGGGGGAAAACAATTTGGAGAAAAATCTAAACTTTCTCTAAATATTCAAAAACGACTTTAACAAATGCTGAATTATGAATATAGTTTTCTACTAAATGA
The DNA here is from genome assembly GCF_951799975.1 of Gobius niger. Classification (NCBI taxonomy): domain Eukaryota; kingdom Metazoa; phylum Chordata; class Actinopteri; order Gobiiformes; family Gobiidae; genus Gobius; species Gobius niger. Next base: position 33,662,304 of record NC_136856.1, read on the forward strand.
AGATACAAAGACATGGAGAGAAGCAAAGTGGTTCAACAGCCCATAAATACATAAATAATGGAGAATGCTAACATAGCGCTTCATGCTAGCATCGTGCTAATGCAAACGGCTAGCTAGCACGAGCTACAACTGCCGTTTTTTCACTTCTACTGAACAATCAGCCGTGAGAAAATATCCATATGAACCTGATTTAGACCTGACTTTATTTATGTGTGATAAATAAGTTAGCCTAAACCAGAAAATGGCTAAAAAGAGTGGAAAAGAGTCTGTATCTATAGCTTGACCTCAGGCCCACGGTTGCCACGGTCACTATCACTGCGGTCTGGGCCGTATTCTGTCGTCCAATGGCTGATCCAGCAAACCTACTGCTCAATCGGTCTTTAACTCTTCTCTAATGAAATGAACTGGGAAATGCCACCAGCCCCGACTTTCTTCCTGACACTCCAGACCTTCCCTTTGTCCCATGATCACAGGCGTCTCTGAAACCCTCTCTCCGCTCTTTGAATCCGTCTCTAAAGTCTCCCCGGGAGTGCTCTGCTAATGACCCGAACAAATACTGGCTTTGTCCGCGCATGACCTTTCCACGTCGAAAGGTCGGAACTATTAAATGCTTGGACATCCGGGGAGCCGTCAGCGACGAAAAAAAAAAAGAAAAGAAGAAAGTTGTCGAGCTATCAATGCCTGCAAATTTCTTGAAAAGTGTATTTCAATCGTGCGGTAATGTGTCTGTGGGAGCCGCTGATGGATGAAGGGCGAACCCGCGGTGTATTGCCTTTCCTATATGGCAGCCTAATCTGTGCTTAGAGAGGCAGAGCGCGGAAGGGGAGTGGAAGGAGGACAGATCAAAGCGCATTACATTGGCTTCACGTGGAGAGGAACTGAGGAGGGGAGCAGAAAGGCACAGACCCCACTCCATCCTTCCACCCATCCGCACTTTAAAGTTGGGAGAATACTCCGCGGGACGCCTGACTCCATCCGAGATGGGCTCAGGCTTCCAGGCATTTTTAATGGCTTTTACAGATGACATCATGGACATAAAGAGACAAGGTAACAGGGCTATTGGAGGTGAAAATAAAAGGGTAAAGGTGAACTATGGAAGACATGGTTATCCTGCTCAAACTTACAAATAGGAATAGCATTAACCTCTTGAACCCCGCCTTAACTGAGCACATTTTCTCCAGTTCGGCGTTACCCAAATATAGAAGAGTTTTGGAAAAAAATAAAGTTGACGGTAACGGTGTAAAGCAAGGGGGGGAACCCCCCAGAGAGTTGTTGGAAAAGATCAGAGTATTTCAACAAAAGACACTGACTTAAGTCTTCTCTTTAAACCTTCGCACTCCATTCTAGTAACGTTAAGACACCCTGGATCAAAATTTCTAATAATGTTAATAATGAAGCAAGGGGAAGAAGAAGGAGTGTCTCAGTTTTTAAGACATTTCAAAGCAGCCAAGAGTCTTTCAAAGCAAAGGTCCGTTTGCAGGAGAAGGGGAACAGGCTTTCATGAAGGGAACATCTGTCCAATCCTGGGGGTGGATCCATCATCATGTTGGTTTGTATTGCAGCCATTGGCACAGGGAACATTTCATGGGTGAGAATGGTATATGGATTCAATGAATTTTTAACGTATCAAGTCGTGGTTAGTTGAAGGCAGTCACACAGAGTCGTGCCGCGTAGTGTGGGGAGGTCTCGACTGGACTCGCGTTTCAATCGTGTAGTGTGGGCAGCAGAAAGACGCGAATAGAATCCAGTCGTAGGAAATCAAACATGTTTGATTTCATGCCCGATTTTGGACGCACAGGAGAAACATGGGTGATTTCACCTTCCCCAAAGCAAATGCACAGAAAGCTGCAGCCAATGACAGAGTAAAATAAAGACAGAAAAACACAGCAGCGCCTTCCTTTACATTTCTCTATCAAAACAGCGGCACAAAAAACGTAATTTCATGGCCACAGCCCCACACGAAACAACACAACTTTCACCAAACGTTCAAGAGAACCACTTTCTCCAGCTACATTTCAACCCGCAAACAGAGTTTAACCGCAGCACCTGCTGAGTTTGGAGATGCACTTTCTAGCTACTTTTCTCCGTTAGCTTCTCTCCGCAGTAGCCTCCGTCTCGTGGCTGATGGTCCATCTCCTTTTCTTATTAAATCCAAAGAAATACATCCCGCATCTTCGTGTCGCCATTTTGACAGAACTTTTGGGAGGGGAAATGTTATGGGAATGATCATTTCATCTACCCGTTGCTTCACTATTCACATTATTAGACTTTTTGATCCACGTACCCCTAACCCTACCAACAAAATAGTGGCAAATATAGCACCAATAAGGCTACCTGGCTACTGGTATTCCCTCATTCAACACTATCCAGGCCTGTCCTGCTTAGCTCCTGGGATCTGATGAAGTGATGCTGTAAATGGCAAATGGTCACATTAACACATTGAGTGCCAAAAACAGAAAAACTTGTTTTTCACTCCCATGTGTTGAGTGTCAAAAATGGAAAAACGTGTTATTATTATATTACTACATTTATTTATTTTGTCTGCAGGCGTGGTGTTGCGTAGCGAACAACTGTAAACCCAGCACTTCTTTCTCGCTCTCTGGAGGCCGTTTGACAAAGCAAAGCAGCTTCCCATGTACAGATCGAAACGGTTGAGATTTTAACATTTCTCTGAGTTTTTAAATGGTTAAAATTGGTCCAAGGACGACTGAGAAGCATCCTGATAAAGTCTTCAATCTGAGAACCAGGCTGTTTAAAAGCACACGCCATAAAAAGCGATCGATAACACGCAGTGTTTCAAAACGTGTCAACAATGTTGTCCTTGAAAATGTACTTGAAACTGAGATATTTAGGCATTTGCCTCTTTACAGAGACGAGGCGAGAGGAGTTAATCAGAAAGGACAGTGTTTAAAACACTAATTATCTTCAAATCTAGAAAAAAATCTGTGATTTTGATCAACACTAGCCTCTGTTTAGCTTAGATTAATTCTGCCTCGGTTCCTGAGAAATCCTGTTTTCACCTACGGAGAACTGAGATTCTCATCTTTCAAACGAGCCATAGCTTGTGTCCATAACTAAAACAAAGAATACACTGTGGTGCTACAAATATCATGAAAAATGGTCTGGATTGTTGGCACTCAACAGCTAAATCCCACAAACAGTGCGACACTCACTGTGTTAATATAGCGCTTTGCTCCCTACATTCACTGTTTCCCTTCATACAAAGTAACATTTTTTGAATTTCTAACCTGGAACTGAGAGTTGACATTTTTGTTCTCGTTCCACAATCTTTTCAGAAATTCATTGGAGATATACCATATGCCTGTGATGTCGCATGACATGAAAAATCCCAAGTCAAAGCCAATAGCACCCATTCCGTAAATTAGCGCGAGGACGGCCTGCACCCTGATGAGTAAAAGCACTTGATCCCACAGTCTTCACAAGAGCCCTTTGAAGACATGTAGAGGGATTTATATTTTATGTGTCACTCATATTTGCCTAATGCAGTCTTCATCTCCCTCCGCTCGTCGGCCTGGTGGATTAACTCACTCAGTCTTATGCGCTCTGATCCTATACCGTACTGTATGTGACAATCTGTGCCTCGAGCTCGTGGAAAGAGAGGAGCACTTGTGTCTCAATCATTTCAAATGCAGTTGGGGGTGGAAGATTTTTTTTTTTGACCTACTTGAACCCCACACTAAGTCCTATGGCTAGAATTTGTTAAATGAACACAAAGGGACAAACAACAAGGCAGCCAGCATTTTTTAAATACTGTAGATTTTGTAAGCACTAACTTGAAATGGAGAAGCCACATTTTTTATTTTATTTTTTAAAGAAATCCAACGAGAAATGTTATCGGCTGGCTTATGAAAGGAGTGCAAACCAACCGATTATCGACAACAACAAAAGCATTTATTTGTATTTATAAAACCAGAAGCAGCAACAGTAGGACTACTATCTATTTTTATGTGCCAACTGACTTCTAAATGAGCTGCTATGGCAAAAGGGTTGTGTGTAAACCCATAAATTAGTACTATAGATACAGACGGGTTCTCTGTTTGAAAACAGAGATGCCGCTTGGATGCCGCCAAGATAATTTGGAGAAAAATCTAAACTTTCTCTAATTATTAAACTACTTTAACTGTGCCCGTGAGAATGGGGAACTCGGTTTTGGGGCATTTTGAGTTGGACATAGATTCTCCAAGCTTTCCAATGATGTGTAACACATGGAAATCTGATTATACTTGGACAATCTGCTGCAATTTGAAGAGAGTCACTTCAAAAATATATTTCTAAGCAGAGAAAAAGGCTTCTAAAATTTTGGCTGCGGGGAGTGACAATAGGGCTCATTTACATCTCATTTGTATAAGCCATAACCGCTCCCCCCTGTAACACTATAAACCACAGGGGGGAGAAAACGCAAAAAGCAAGAAAAATGTGCCATCAAAGAAAGAAAAAAAAGGTCATATATAAATAAATATCTCTTGCATAAATCCACTTCCCATAGAGCCAACCTCTACAGCAACTAGCAACACAATGACAACTAGCAACATTATCCAAACACACACACATTTGACCAGAGGGAAAGAAATATTTATCTGCTTAAGTGCTTTGTTTTTTAGCTAGTGTTCAGACTTACTGTGATTGGCTAAAACAAGGTATGCTTGATCCAATCAGCAGCAAATATCCTGATGTGCAAGTCTTCACCTGCATTTCCAGGTCGATGTGACAGTAATGTGTCCAAAAGTGGCAGCAGATTATTTTCTGGGACAGTTTGCCATACATGGGGAAATGCTATATTTCCATAAACTAGAGCAGTGTTTCCCAACCAGGGGCACGGGGACCCCAGGGGTGGGTACTTAGCAGGGGCAATAAAGTTTGGGAAACACAGTACTGGGGCATGTGATCCAATCGGCAACAAATTCTCTTCTCATTCCAGATTGTTAATCTGAAGAAACTCTACTCAAACTGAACACAAGCAGTTGTAGCTGATGGCTTTAAATCTGAGTTTTTAATCAGAGATAAAGGGGACTCCTTTATCTCTGATAGGGCTCTATATTGGGTCCATTGTTGTTCACAATTTTAATAAATTCTATTGGATGCAATATCAAACATAGCTTAATTGACTTGCAGATGATGCCATTTTGTACACCGGTGCTCCCTCTGCTGGCCAAGCTGCTCGGTTTCTTCAGGAAGATTTTGATGAAATTCAAAATTCAATAATAAAACTTAAACTGTCACTTAATACCCGCAAAACTAAGTATATGTTATTTTCTGGGAGGCAAGAAGCTCAACCTTTGAATATCCAGACATTTGATGGCACAGCTATAGAAAGAGTCTCCTCTTATAAGGTTATTAGGTTTCTGGCTGGATGAGAAATAGATTTTTAAAACACTTGTTTCAAAACTATGCCGTATCCTTAAATCTAAATTATCATTTTACCACAGAAGCAAATCCTGTATTCCATTGAATTTTAGAAAAGAAATTGTTCAAGCTACGTTTTTATCAGTTCTTGATTATGGCAACAGTTTATTTGCACACTTCACCTTCCGTTCTTAAACCTCTTGACGCTTCTATCATTCTGCCATTCCATTTATATCTGGAGACAAATACAGAACTCATCACTGTTTGCTGTATGACAAAGTTGGTTGGTCTTCCCCGACAAACCGGAGAGAGCAGCACGGAATCTTATTTATTTAATTATAATGGACTTGGGAGGCTTCCTGATTATCTCACATGTGAAAACTAAACTACAGCTCAAATCGATGCAATGACTGTTTAGTTCTGAAAAATGGACTCATAAAGAGTGACACAGGAAAAAGAGTCTTTTCTTATTATGCTGCCCTCAAATGGAACAAACTACAAAGACTTTTACAATTGAACTCTTTAGTGCCTCTGTCACATCTAAAATGCTTAGTACTAGATTTGTATGAAGAAAATTTTACCTGATTTAATTGATATTTGTAACATTTTCTAAATACCATAAATTCTCTAATACTGGCCTGTATTCCATTAGCGGCCGGGTCTCTAACAGTGGCCGGGTTCCCGGCTGGCGGAGGCAAATTAAAGCCAGTCTCTATAACAGGCCGGGGCTATTATTAGAAACTATAGCTGTAGCTGTTCCCCATGTTAGGAATTTGTCTCATACTAGAGTAAATGAAAACTCACGTGCAGGAAGTAAACAAACGGGAGCCCGGGCCGATGGGGACACTGCGGAGGAGCTGATCCGAGCGTAACTTTGACACAGATTTAGCCACTTTTCAAACTTCCTGTGACTATATTTGGAAACAGGGCAAGAAACAAATGTTGTGTGACCCTCCTGGGTTTTAATAAAGTCACCATTGCGTCTTCAAAGCACGTCCAGCTGCTCCGTGTGCAGGTCAGTCCCGCCTCAAAATAACTCCTCCCATCAGCGCGAGCGTCTCGTCTTCTCTCGGGTCAGTCTCATGATCGATCACAAACACAAACGCTCCGTCTAAACTCGCCTTTTACACAAGATAACAACAAATAATCCGGTTCGCGGTAAAAACGAAACAGAAACCTGCAGTGACATTGATGTCAATGTTCCGCTAACAGCAACGAAACGCTTCCTGTTGTCCCGACAAATTAAAAGGTGTCAATGTTCCAGCCGCTGGGAGAGTTTTTGAAATGTTAATTAATAAATGAACCTAATATTTTAGGTGCAAATGGACACAAATCTCGTTTTTCTTCATTTTCCTGGTAGTCTGTTTTGCTCAAATAGAAATAAAGGCCTGTCTCTAATTGTGGCCTGGTTCCAATAAAGGCCTGGTCCTAGATGCCCTTGAGTAAATAAAGGCCCCGGCCTATATTAGAGCATTTCCAGTATTGTAAATATTGTATTGTTGTTCTTTGCAATGAAACAGGTCACTCATGAAAAAGAGAGTCTTGTACTCTCATTGGGTCTTCCCTGTTTAAATAAAGATAAAATAGAAATAAATAATAAAATACTGCTTTGCAAAGACGCTAAAAAGGAGACTCCTATTGCAGTAATCGGGTACCTCTACCTCACCGCTGACCTTGGAACGGTGGCGACAGGTATTAAAAATACTCTCGGAAGAGTTAGCTCAGTGACCACTTGGAACCCCAGATTAATAACCTCGCCTTTTCTAATCATGTCAGGTGAGGCGGCCTCCATTCCGGCCCTGTAATTAGATGTCTGCTACAGGCGCCGGGGCAGGGGGAAAGATGTGCGGATTGCTTATCGCCCTCTCTCCTCCCGCGCTCTCCCTTCTGTCGGACGCGCACTCCTCTCCTCCTCTTCAGTTCTTTTTTTTGGGGGGCCTCCCCTTTGGAGATACGAGTCTCGGCGGACTTCTCCCGACGCCTGCAGCACCTTTTAATAATCCCAAAGCAATTACCAAAACGGCCGCTCCACCGCCCCGAACCGGGCCCCGTAACAAAAGCGCCCGGCCTCATTCCCTCTCTCGCCTGAAACTATTGATTTAAAAGGCACGGGCTAATAGGAGCAAAGAGGTCAGCTTTTTGGGGGACGCTCAGGGTAATCACCTGCGCTACAGTCGATGCCACGCTGCGTTTCAGATGGAGCGCTAAAGATGACCTCCGTTCATTTCTACCTGCCATTCGTCACGCGCAATCAATTCACGTTGCTCGTAAATACGGGCCCGAAGAGGAAGGGGATCGATAATCATATTTCCACAATACAAATCTGTCCGAATCAGGCGTGACGTACTCGGGTTTTATTACCTGTGGCACCGATTCAGGTTTGTTCAAAAGACGACTTAGAAAAAGGCCAATATTGTGGTGAGTTATGAGCCACTTATGCTTTACATAGGTCTGAAAGTCAGCCGCTTCCACGATGCCATTAGAGAGCTGAAGATCAACCCGTGCCGCGAGGGCGTGTCCTGCCGCGACCCCAGCGCCGTGAGGAGATATTCACGAGACAAGGCTATTGGAGTCGCACATTTACCGTCCATTTGTGGTGATGTACATTATTGAATTTTGAACAGGTGGATTTATGCGCAGGAACCAGCCTCAGATAGTGTTTAGTCACACACTTCAATAGAAAACTTTGGTGCAATTGAACGATACTGGAAGATGTAGTGTGATTCTGTGCCTTTACGTGTGTAATCAGTAAAGTAAAAAATGGAAAAATAAATACATTTATGAAAGAATGAAAGAAAAATAACATAATATACACAAATCAAAGCAATTCAGCTTTGTAGGACAGTCTAAATCCAAGCTCATTTGAACACCCTGTGTGTTATATTGAGTCCACACTCCTCTGGCATGACACTAAATACAAGGTGCTCTTTATTTTCGAGAAAAAAGGCTGAGGCCTCACTTCAGTCTGTAAAGGGCCCAAGGCGGGGTGGGCCCCTTTAAAGTCTGTTTATATATTTATGTAAATGCATTGTGACATTTTTATGCTATTTATGTTGGAATGAAAGGGGCCCTCTTTAAAAATATATGACGTTCTAAACACCATTTGCCTCTAAAAACAATGATTTATGCTATGTCAGGGCCCTGCCACCCCCTAAAAGAGTATAAATGGTACGACCCACATGTGCTCTTGTGTGGCTGCCGCTGTAGCTCATTGAGTTGTGTGACAGACAGTGGCAAAAGCGGGAGGCAGAAAGTGGGCTGGCAGGCAGAAAAAGTAATGTCTTTCCCAAAGAAAGGAAAATCAGGTTTTCAAAAATGAAAAGACAGACAGGAGAGGGAGAGAAAGTTAAATGAGGGCAAGCAATTGCTTACTCAGTTCTTCGACAATAGCTGTGAGCTTAAAACATATGTAGTGTCGTGTTTAGGCTAACATCAACACCATCAGGAGAAAAGCAAACATTTATTTCTGTGTGTAGCTCTCAGAGAGCGTGCCGTTTATGTGGTTTTGTAACAGTAAACGTGATCCAAAATGAGAGACACACATGGAGGCGGAGCTCACTCGGCTGATGTCCTCTCCTTAAAGACAGGCAGGCAGCAAACACTTGTTTACATGTACGGCCCCATAATCTGCCAGCGAGTCTTGCAGTCATAAGAGTCACAGGTCATTAGCGCTATTTTCGCCAAATTGATATGCAGATGAATGACATTCGCACCCACGCATTTAAACTGGATCGTTCATTAGAAATTCACATCTTTAATGGAATAAGCTGATTTCAAAACAGATTGCATTGACTGAATTTTCCTCACCAAGTCTAAATTGGTGGATAATGAGCCATAAAGATTGTACACATACTTATGGTCCATACAATACTATTACAGTTAATATACGTTTGTTAGCTATACACTGTAATAATGCGCTGTAGGATCTGTTAGCAACCTTGTAAAGCCAATACATTTCAGTTTCAGGCAGAGCAGCAGCAGGCCCCTCATCATGCTCAGATGAAGGCACTGGTGGGGGTGTGACAGTGAGGCACGGTGAGCATTTATCTGGAGCTGATTCAACAGTTTTGAACAAGTTAGTGAGTTATTCATTTACAGGTTTCACTGTTTACACTAATACTACACCCATTTTGCCTGTAGTGTGACCATGTAGCAGAGGCAGAGTTAGAAGAGGACGAGAAAGAGGTTGATATAAGTGAAGAGAGGGAAAGTGATGAGGATGGTGAGAGGACTGAGGAAGAAAGAGAAGACACAGCAAAAACTGGCATTTGCAATATCATACCTAAAGATATGGAAGGCAAACCATTCCCAAATTGTCTTGAGAGTTCCAAGTCAGCTAATGGCCGTGAGAGAATCAGAAGAGATTGGCTTATATATAGTGAAAGTGCAAATGCTCTGTACTGCAGCCCATATCTCCTTTTTTCTCATGAGCAGAGAAAACCCTCAAAAAGTGTTCTAAAGTGGAAAAGCCTCCAGTACTCCATGTTGGCAGCAGCAGGTGTGGACAGTTGAGGGACAAATACTGACCGAAATAGAGAAGAATACATTGTTGTTGGTGAGACTTTTGGATGTGACCATTCAGACTTTTCTCACATCGAACAAAATGTGCTGCTTGTGAGGTACGTACATCAAGACAAAGAAAGTAGTGTTCGGGAGATAGCTGAAAGATTCATTCAATGTAAAGATTTTTATAAAAAGACAGGAAAAGAAAGTGCTCAGGCATTGGAGATCCCACCTCAGTTCAAGTGTGAAGACAAGCGATAGAAGAGAATCTATATCTATATCTATCTATATGTGGCAGTATCGCCTGCAGGCAGGCTCTGCCACGTAAATGTTTTGTTTTTACTATTGGTTTCATGCATTGCGTCGCCCTATAAATAGTGCGTGGTTTAGGTTACGCGCCCTCTGACCTCTCACTTCCGCCCCTGGTCTCCGGGCCACCCGGTTCGAGCGCTCCTTCATGTCTGCGCAGGTAACGTCAACCCGCTAATTAATGCGTTTTAATGCTAAATTGGTCCTAATGCAGAGCTTCTCCGCTACTTTAGCATGTCGGTGCCGCTGGTATCTGGTGCGCTGGTTACATCGTCCAACCTTGCGAAGCTCGTGTGGGAGGTAAGAGTGGCAGCTAGCCTTTTAGCGTAGCAACAAGTGCAACCGAATGACTACGAAATTGTGTATTGATAACGAAAACCTGGTACTGGATAAAGGACTGTAATTATGGACAAGTGGTACAGAACTTGCATTAAAGGTAGCAAATTGTGCGCTTCGAAATGGAACTCAACAAACACAAATAGATGTTTTAACTTATCGAAAAATAAAGCAAACTTTTGTAAGATGGACATTGCCTGCCTGTCATTTTATATCATAACGAACCTGTGTGCCTCGTACTTTGTCAATCTGTATTTAGTTAAATCTCCAGGTGAAACTCCTGGGGTGGCGTTGTGGCATTTTGAAGCTAAAGGCAAGGCAAGGCAAGGCAACTTTATTTATACCGCGCATTTCGTACACAAGGCAACTCAATGCGCCTTACAAAAGAAAATATGCGAAATTACAATCAGGTTAAGTTAAGGCAAAGCACATATATAAAAACATCAAGACATGGGAAACACACAGTACACCTGGGCAGGCGCTGGAATTTTTTGTTGGGTAGGGGAGGGGCGCCCGCCTGTCGACTGGAGGGCGGGGGTGTGGGTGTTGAAGAAAGGTGGTGAACACAGACGCAGAGGGATTTGGGGCGTGGTTAGGAGGGGATGTGTGTGCAGTTATTTGCATAGTCCTTGAAATGAATGTTGTGAGTGAATGTTTGTAAATATAGTCGCAGAAGCGTCAGTCCGTATCTGGTTTAGCTCCGTGACTTGACCTTGAGTGGGGAATGCTGACTGTGTAGGAGAGATAAGAGGTCCAGCTGCTTCAATCTCCTCTCAGGAGGAAAAGAATTATTCCAGTATTAGTTCATCAATTTATGATAAATTTGCTTTTTTATTTTTTCTTGGTCTCAGCATAAGTTCAGTTCTCAAGAGCAGGTAGTTCCTTCACAGTTCATCCCTTTTCCTGCCAAGATGTCGCCCTCCTTTTGTCCGTCTCCACAGCGAGCTGCCAGGTCGTGCAGAACAGTCCATCATTGTGCATTACTTTCCTGTATAAGTCCATCACTCGGTCACTCCCTGCTCCAAAGTGCTCGTTCATTTCAAGCGACAGCAGCGGGGTCCGATTGCAAGTTGTCAACTTTCCGACTTTTCGATAAACCGGGGCAAAGCCAAGTCCGTACCCTGTTATCAAGAGTCCAAATAAGTGAATATCTTTGATGTCTCCGACCGACAGGACCGCTAGGCAAACGATCCACTTACTCCACACGTCCACCGTAGCTGTGAAAGTCCAGTCAGGGAAGACGACCTCCTCCGTGGTCTCACTTTGGGAAAAAAACTTATCAATTGCGCTGAGATTCCAGTTAATCAATTCCATAGTTTAGCGGTTCGGGAGGACAGAGAGCAGGTGGTCAAAGAGAAACAAAAGTCAGACAAAGACACTCGCAGAAGCTGGAAAAAAAAGCACGAAAGCCGGGAGCAGTTAGAAAACGCGTCTGCACTCGACAGAGACAGGAAGAAAGCGAAATAGAAGTCAACCCTCGCCTTGCCACATTCATCTATCTATATATATAGTGGGGGCCCACCAAGATTTTGGTTTGTACCCAGGGTGCTACGCCCCTGACTGTCGCTCTATATTAACTGGTGTTAAAGAAATGAAATATAGAGCACATTGTATTGAGTATAGAAGTAGTAAATATAGTCATTACACTGATTCAGCTGATATCGAATGTTTTGGTACACTCGCTCAAGCATGTTTACCGGTGTACTGGCAATTGGGGTTTGGATGTTATTCTGTAGGTCTTCCAGGGTCTGTAGATAATTGTTAGAAAGCACAGATCTGAGATAACCCCCAAGAAATAATCCCAGGCTATATCAGGTGAGCACAGGCCAGTTTACCTTTCCTCTCGGGGAGATCAGTGACACGGTTAAGGCATCTCTCAAAAAATCTGAGCAGAACACTCCTCATTGGTCCTTTCTTTCTTTCTGACACTTTCCCCATTTCCCTGACAATATCCACCCACGATAAAACCATCTTGAAGTGACAACACATACGCTGGTTTCACAGTCTTATTAAAGAAGCTCTATGTGCGGTGGCTGGTTCTGAATGCAAGTCTGCTATACCTCCCGCCTGAAGGCAAGAATAAGAACAGGCTGTGAGGTGGGTGGTAGGGTTATCGACCTCCTCTCGAACATCTGAGTGTCGAGGTCATGCAGAAAGGGGGCACAGGAACACCAGTGATCGTCTGAGCAGTGCATACAATATGCTCCAGTTTGTCTCTCCATGCTAAGATGTAACAGTTGGTAATTATACCTTCTATAGTCTCCCTGTAGAACGCTGTCAGGGCGGTTGGGAGAGATTTGCTCCACATTGAGGCCATTGTGACGGAATTGTATTGTGCTGTATTCACACCACTGTTTTATTAATGCAGGTTAAAGTCCCACAACTGTGGTGTCATCAGCTACTTTATGATATAATTGCCTTCGTTATGGGCAATGCAGTCATGAGTGAGCACACAACAACAAAGGACTTAGCACACATCCCTGAGGGAAGCCAGTGTTCACTGTGATGGTGTAAGAAAGTCTCTGCTGTCGGAGTTAAAAAGTCCACAATCCAGGTGCTGGGGTCAATCCTAAGTAGTTGTAGCTTCACAACCAGCAGCAGGGGCAAGGTGGTATTGAAAGCAGAGCTGAAATCTAAGGCTAAGGACAAGGCCTTCAAAGTATTTTGCTCCAACAGGTGTTAAGGCCAGAGGGGGATGGTTTGTTGGGCACTGGGATATTGGCACTCTTCAGGCAGTTGGGGACAAGAAGTGTTGAAGTAGAAGTTCTTCTGCGCACTCCATCCAGACTCGACCTGGGATGTTGTCTAGTTTTATATAAAACTACTAGGAGACAGAATGACTGTGTGACCGGAGGAAGCTTTTGGAAGCTGAGTCTGGCCACCAGCCGCAGCCTCTAATCTAAACAGAATGTGTTGAGATTATGTGAAAGGTCTGGGCTTCCGCTGTCCAGACTGGTGTCACCAACTGAACGTCCCGCCAAAGGCTCCAGGAGTCTTCTGGCCAAGTGGTCTCTATGAATCTGTGATACCTTTCTTCAGGGCATTCCTTGCTTTAATGTATGCAGCTTTATCCCTGGAGGCCAAAGCAGTATCCTAAATATGGAACAAAGCTCGAACGGCTTGTCGGTTGTAAAGTATGTCTAAACTGGGTGTAAATCTAATCTAAGCTACTGGTATCCAGCAAACAGACGGTGCTCATGGAAAGAAGCAGTTCAACAGATATATAAAATCAAATAAAGCCTCCCCCTGCACACACACAGGACCTGACCTGAACCTCTGCGGTAGAAACGAGCCTTTCATTTGAAATCAGGCCATAATTAAAGGTAGAAGTTTTAGGAGAATTACTTACTGCCTCAGCTTTTCTTTTGCTCACTTTCACCCTGAGTCAGCAGTCTCTCAGAGTCCACAGAAAAGCCGGGTGAATTGCGTCGATGGCACAGTTAGTGGTTTGATTGAATAACTGAGCTGCAGGATCCTTTGGCTCGGGAAAAGTATATTAATGATCATATCTTTCACATTAACTTATATTTAACAGGAAATCGATGGGTTACAGTTTCACCTCACAGCCCAGTGCAATCTGTCCTTTCAGAAATATAGACTCTTGACTTAAAGACACTACTCTGTATTCATTTGCAGTCAGCTCAGTCTAGTTATCCTGTTGGTTGTTTCTTCTGCTACTGTGGAATGTGGTTCGATCATTGTTTCTTAGATTTTGTTGCATTATATATTGATTAAATCCTTCAATGCACTATTTTATGTATAAAGTAGAGAGAAAAATATTGCCTTAATATAATGTATAATAGTTTGTTTGGAATCAGGGAGCGGGAATATAGGAGAAAATGTGCCTGGTCAGTACTTGGATGGGAGACCCCTCGGGAACACCTGGAAGCCTGGGTGAAGGTAGTGTGTGAGTGAGTAGTTGGTGGTTGTTGGTGGTCGGAGACTGACTGGTCACCTCGATTCCGTCAGTCTACCCCAGGGCAGCTGTGGCTACAATGATAGCTTACCACCACCAACTATGGTGGGAATGAATAATGCACAAATTTGTTAAAGTGACTTTGAGCGTCTGGAACGTGGTGTATGTCGCTTTTCCAAATTATAAAACAATTGACATTTTTCTAAGGTTTTCTAAATTGTCAGCTTAAATTTCATAATTTTGAAGCCTGTAACTGGATCATTTGAACGTGGGAATCACTGGGAGGTTGAAAAAATCTCCCAGTGATAACAGTATTTTTTTCAAAAATAAATATAAGAAAAAAAAACTCAAAATCTGCTGTTCCAAATTATTATGCAACTCATCGTTTCAATACATTTTAAAGTTTGTAATTAACTGGAAATGGTAATTTGTTGAATTTGTAGCATTAGGAGATCATATTTACTGAAATCAAAAGCTATTTAAATCAAAAACATCTTGACAGGCCAAGTTATATTTTAATATAGGAGCCCTTCTTTGATAGCAGCTTCAAAATGCTTAAATCCATTAAACTTGTGAGTTTTTGGAGAGTTTCTGTTTGGATTTCTTTGCAGGATGTTAGAATAGCCTCCCAGAGCTGCTGTTTGGATGAAAACTGCCTCCCACCCTCATAGATGTTTTGCTTGTTGATGCTCCAAAGGTTCTCAATAGGGTTGAGGTCAGGGGAGGATGGGGTCCCCATCATGAGTTTCTCTCCTTTTCTGCCCATAGCAGCCAGTGATGCGGAGGTATTCTTTACAGCAGGACATGGTGCGTTGTCATGCATGAAGATGATCTTGTTTGGGAAAGCACTCAATCAGCCACAAATCTCTTAACAGTACGATTATTATGCATAATCTTTCGTGAAATATTCCGGCATTCAACTATTTCACGCTTTTCATCAGCAATGAGATCCTTTTTCTTTCCCATATTGCTTGATAATGGTCTGCCTAATAATGTGGAACGCCCTTTTTCAGTAGTTTTTCCCTTAACTGACTAACTTAACCTGACAACTAATCATCACAGGCGTCTGAGAGTGATGTCAGTGATTCAAAGAGCGTCAAAGAGACACAATACCATCCATGAGTTTCATTGCATTGATTGAGACTAATACAATATTATATTTACAGTTCCTTGTTTGCAATTCATTGACTCCTTTGTTCTCTGACGTCACTCGCTTCCTGATCCAGATGGTGAGTCAGTGCGTTCCTCACTCCTCAGATGGATAGATTGCATTGGTTAGATTTTGTTGCATTTAACCTTAGCGGCCCGCACTGGAAGTTTTGTAATTTAGTTCTGCGTTGTGGTAACGGCTCCACAATGTAGATCCAGATGCTCCTCATGCAGGGATGGTGTTCGTCTCGCTCTCCCTGCGTGCAATGATATGTTTGGGGCTGGGATTTCGATATAGTTCTACCAGTAATGTTGATGGCAGTAAGAGTGTGATTATTTCACAGGTGATGTCTAGCCTGCGATGACAGCGCGGTCTTTATCTGTATTTACTATTAATCTCAAACACATCTTGATCACTATTTTGAGAGTTATCAGATGCTTCCTGGTTAGGGCTGGGTACCGTTAAACAGTACCTACTTGGTACCGACCAAAAAGCTCCGGTAGGGGGCGGTATCGAAAAACTTTTATTTTTCGGTGCTAATTTTTGGTACTTTTTCTCTCCAAACGTCAATAAATGATCCGCAGTGAATCTAAAAAAGCCTGAACTCATGAGCAGCTTCAGCACAAATGCATAAGCGAAGCAAAGCTGTAACTTACTAACACTTCAGTCATTATCAGAGATGGCAAAGCCTGAGCCAGGACTAAACCAGGACTTACAGTAAACTGGTTGAAAACCAGGACTAAACCAGGACTGAATAAGAAACTAGACTCTTAGACAAAGAGAAAAGCAGTGACAACACGGTAGTGACAACACGGTATGACAACGAGAAACACAACGGCTTTACCTTTAGCTTTAGCCCTGCAGAGCCTGACGTTACGCGCTGTTGTTTACAACTCCAGCTGCACAAAATGGCAGCACGGAGCGTTTGGGATCAAAGATTGTTTCTGGAAAAGGTGAGGGCTCACTCTGCATTAGCCATGTTTGGAACAGTTGTGGTGCATTTTTAGTGACAGAGTGAGCGCTCTCACTATGTAACAGATCTTTGACATGTGAGGCGCTTTCACTGTCGAACAGCGCAATGTGTTTAGAATAGTTTAGCTGAAAGAAAAATGTGCCTGATGTGGATCTGGTCTGTTCCTTCAGCTCAGAAGGTAAAAATGTCCTTTCTCTCTTTTTAACACTGCTTTAGTGGGAATTCTGCTCAAAAAATGAAGTTACAGGTGACGCTGCTGCTCCTGTTTTCTGATGTGCCGTGTTTGTGCCGCTGTGCTGTTTGTTCTCCTGAACGACTTTTTATACACATTATTTTAACTCAATTAAAATAACATTGGTATTGAAAAAAGTACCGTTAAGGCACCGGTACTGAAAAGCAGGTATCGTTAAAGTAGTGGTATCGGAAAAAAACGAACGGTACCCAGCCCTATTCCTGGTGCCTGCCTCGTTTTTAGACTTTTAAATGCTCTTGCCTCTCCACCCCAATGGATTTTATATCTAAACATTTAAGTCAACCCCAGACCTATGACCCGAAGAGACTAATGTGCAGCAGTGCAGGCTTAAAGTCAGTCCAATGCTGGTCACATTAAGTCATGGAACTCGCTGCCAGCTCGTGTCTGGAACTGTGGCACTTACCCCACCTTTAGAAAGGTCCTTCGAATTGTCTGAAAACAAATCAATCCCGCACTCACAGCTAGATTATCAAGTTAATCTCTTGGATTTGTGACTGTCACTCACCTGTGACTGTCCTTGTATTTGGCCTCTGTGACTGAAGCTTGTAACTTTGTTTTTCTGTGTTCTGCTTGAGTCTTCTCTCCCTTGGTTATAGATGTAGCTGTTTTGTGTTCAATCAACGTAGTCAAAACCTCTGGTGAATTGGTTTGAAATCTCAACAGGTAGAAAAAGAAGAGGGAATGTAAATGACCCAGCTCACCAGAAAAAGATGTAAGGAGAGCACTTCCTGGTTGTGTACGACGCAGGGGAAACTTGGAGGAACACTCGACAGAACAGTCCTTACTCATCAAGTGTCTTTATACACACACATCATAGTCAAATATAAACTGTGATCTATCATAGCGGAGACACCCCAGTCACCATTATGCAAGGACTTCCCGCTTCAAAGGTCGACGTCCCTGCAACATGCCTGGTTATTTCGGAGCAGAATTAATTCCACCTGGGAAACACCAAAGCCCAAACACAGTAGGCTCATTACAGCGGAGGTAATTTTAGACAAACTCTGAGTAGAGGCTCCGAACCTGCACAAGCCATTTTGTGGCCTTGTTTTTCTCATGACTTTAACCCATCACAATACTGAAAATGTTTTTCAACAATGACAAAAAACATACCCCATTGTTTGACTGAAACAGAACAAAGCTACACTGCGTTCCAAATTATTATGCACATGATATTTCAGTGCCATAAAGGTGAAAAAAAAATAAAAAATTACACTCATGGATGTTTTGTGTCGATATTTCACGTAAGATCAAGCGAAATCATCATACTGATAAGAGATTTGTGGCTGATATAGAGCACACATGGGTTTGTGCAAATAAAGGCGCAATGAGGACGGTTTCAGCCAGACAAATACATCAGATGAATAGAACAGCTGCTACAAATCAGCAAACAGGTATTTTAAGCTGCTGGTGCCTCTGGAGTCTCCTGAACATGAAGGTGTAGGACCCTCCAGAGGCTGCAGTTGTGCATAAACCTTCTATCCGGCCTCCCCAAAACTGCTCCCGAGCAGAAACGGCTGCAATGGCTCAGAAATACAGGAAGACTCATTTTCAAACAGTCTTGTTCACTGATGAGGCCGTGTGACCCTGGATGGTCAGATGGATGGAGTAGTGATTGGTTGGTGAATGGCCACCATGTCCCTACAAGGCTGAATGTCAGAAAGGAGGGGTTATGTTTTGGACTGGAATCATGGTGAGAAAGCTGCCCCTATAGGCTCCCTGAAAGTGTGAAAATGACCGTTTTTTTTATTTTTTTTATAATGTTACCAGAACTTTTTCTGTCCAATTAAATCAGGGAGTGAAGTGTGGAGGGGAATTTTTCTGGGCAGTCCCATCAGTAAGCAGAGTCACAGGTGACAATGGTACAAGATGAAGGTAAGATGAGTATGTCAATATGGTTTACACATGTTTTTGTGTGTATGTATTTACTAAAACTGTGCTTTTAGTTTTGTTGCCTCAAGGCAACATCATGCAGATGTAGCACTTTTGTTGGGGCAATATGATGCTAATGGATGGGGATGTGCTGGAATGGATCAGTAGCACCAATGGTTTTGCTGTTCTACCTCCTCTGTTCTATCTACTATTGCTTGTAGGAAATGGACATAATAACTCTTTACGAGTCCAAGAATGAACAAGTTAAAAAAAGCTCTTTGAAGGCTGCGCCGCGCTCCTGTAAGGGTTGACGCACATCAGATGACGCGCTCTCTTTTGCGCTGGCCTTTAGAGTAACCATAACCATAGTCCTGCTTCGCTGTGAGCGGAGCAATTTGTCTTTGTCCCGACCCAAATAAAAGCTCACAAAGAGGGCTTATGAAAGTCATGGGAACAACCTTTACATTCCCATGTAAAAGCCCCAGAGCCGCAAAGGGGTCAGATTAACGCAACAGTTCTTGTTTTGTGCTTACAGACCACCAAACCTGCTTTTCCATCACACAGAAGTCTCATCCATACATAAAGATGCTCAAAAGAGACGGTTATGTCCTTTTGTAACGTGTTGGAGGTGATGATTAACGTGCAAACCCATGCATGCGCCCGGCGCCTCAGAGCCGTTTGTGTGCGACCCTTGGAAGCGCGTGAAAAGAAATGTGCTGCACTTGTCTCCGTTTGTGCGAGCGTTTTAGCGCCGCGTTTTTATTGGACAGAGCACTGATTCATACGCCCGCATTCATATTCAAAGTGCTGCTCTCCGGATTGTGCAGCCACTCAAGCGTTTTGCTATCTCCCAAACACAGTGTCACCGTAAAGTTCACAATCCACCGTCGTATTTTCTCCAGGAACAGGCCAAAAAGGCACAAAAATGCTTTATTGGGAAGAAAGCGCCGGCAGGACTTTTACGGCTTTAGGTTTACGACATTTTCTCATCTTTCTGACTTGTTTTGGCCACTCTTTCAATCTCTTTTGTGTCTTGTTCGCAGCGCTCTCCCTCGGAAATAGATTGAGGTCTTGTTCATTAAATGCGGGAATGTTGGCGGAGTGGACCCCGTCTCTTTTCAAGTGCAGAGGACGAGTGTGTTTGACCCGTGTGGGAACGCCAAGCTGTGGTCTTTCACAAAGCTTTACAAGACTCTATTAAAGCAGCCGGCTCTTTCAACGCTCCCTCAATCCTCCCATTATTTTCCTTTGACACTCAGTCTGACCTGATAAAAGGCCACCATCTCCATATCATGACCTCATTCTGGGTTTTGACCTTTAAGGTGCCTCTAAAGATGGGAAAAGCAAGCAACAGGCAAAGTCAGTGGGTGTTATATTATATTTTCCTGAACCATTACAACCTGGTGCAAAACTCAAACCAGACATTTCTGTAGTTTTTTCACATGAAACAAAAACGGCCACAGTGTTCAGAGTCTTCTCTGTCAGCACGTACAGTGGGGCAAAAAAGTATTTAGTCAGCCACCAATTGTGCAAGTTCTCCCACTTAAAATAATGACAGAGGTCTGTAGTTTTTATCATAGGTACACTTCAACTGTGAGAGACAAAATGTGAAAAAAAAAATTCAGGAATTCACATTGTAGGATTTTTAAAGAATTTATTTGTAAATTATGGTGGAAAATAAGTATTTGGTCAATAACAAAAATTCAACTCAATACTTTGTAATATAACCTTTGTTGGCAATAACAGAGGTCAAACGATTACTATAGGTCTGTACCAGGTTTGCACACACAGTAGCTGGTATTTTGGCCCATTCCTCCTGCAGATCTTCTCGAGAGCAGTGATGTTTTGGGGCTGTCGCCGAGCAACACGGACTTTCAACTCCCTCCACAGATGTTCTATGGGGTTGAGGTCTGGAGACTGGCTAGGCTATGACCTCTGTCATTATTTTAAGTGGGAGAACTTGCACAATTGGTGGCTGACTAAATACTTTTTTGCCCCACTGTATGAACTAGGGTGATTTATGTTCTCATGAAAGCATCCAAAAGTGGTGGCAATATTCAAAATGATGTGCTTGATGTTGGTCAGATGAAAGGACTTCCAGCCATTAGATGAATGTGTCAGGTTTGTGGAACCAACCACTTCCAAATAATGATAAGAAAAACAAAGTTCCTTTTGGGGATTTATTTCACAAACTGTTTCTCTCTTATAGAGTTGTATTCATCCATACAACGTGTACCTTTAAGGAAAAATACTGGTAACTTACACTTGAACAGGTTTTGGTGGCGGTGGTTTTCAAAGTACAGTGTTGGATCATGGTGGAGGAGGAGGATCAAGGAACCAGACAGGTGTTACAGTACACCTAAAAAAGTGAATACATAGCGTCCGGCGGCACCTTTCATCACAGTGCACACGAGAGTGAGGCAGTTTTTTTCCCTTCTCTGTCGTGTGAGAGAAGCACATGAGAAAGTGCTTCTGTTTAATAGAAGGAAACCAATGTTCAGATGTTTGAGGTGTTACTAAAGCAAAAAATATTAGTGTCAAAGAAGAAGAAGAAGAAGATCTTTATTTATATAGCGCCTTTCACAGACATATAGTCACAAAGCGCTTTACATGAGACAATTGTACATTCACTCCATACTCGGTGGTGGAAAGCTACATTTGTAGCTTCAGTTTCCCCTGAGGGAGACTGACAGAAGCGCTTTCGCGACAACATAGGCTACGTCTGCGCCAACGGACCCTCTGACCACCACCATACATTCACTCGCACACATCATTCATCCTGGCCTATTGTGCATGTTTTTAGTGGTAGGGGAAACCGGAGTACCCGGAGGAAACCTACGCAGACACGGGGAGAACATGCAAACTCCACACAGGGACACCCCTGGTGGGAATCGAACCCGGACCTTCTAGCTGTGAAGCGAGAGCACTAACCGCTGCGCTACCGTGCCAAAGTCACTGTTCTGCTTGATTACAAAAAGATCGTTTTCTCAGCTTTTTAGTCAGAAACCAGCATTTTGGATGATTTCACCCATTTTCTACAGATGATTGCTAAAGAATGGAAAGAGGTACAAACTTTTTTTTTAGATGAAGAAAGAGAGTCTAATCTTTCTTTTGCTGGGTCTGGTGTTGACATAGACATAGAACTACATTTTCTGTGGGTCTTGAAAAAACAGTCATAAAAAACTCTGGCAAACCTCTGATTTGAAAATGTCTGGCAGTCAATGAGTTATGACATTGGTACTTTGATTGAGAAAAGGAGGACAAAAAGTTCAATTTTAATTTTGTTTCTGATCAGGATGGAAAGGCAGGTGAATAAGGCAGCTGTGGAAGACATGCAACAAGGCAGCACATAGTATATTAGGGTAATGTACCGCTTCCTACTTCCGTGAGCAGGGCAAACGCTCAGCACAGCACTGAACCATCGAGCTCTCACTCGTCCAATCTAAAGGTGCTATCGGCCTGTGCGTTAAAGGTTTTTTGCTTAATAATTAATTGAAATGATTGAAAGGTCTTTCACCTGCTCTCATTGCCAGGACCAAAACAAGGAAGTGTAAGTGGCGAGAGAATGAACTAGCTGTTTTTTAATAGGACGGGTGTTGAACAACCCTACTAAAACATTCATACTGTCACCAGAGACTTGTAAACCCAGACTTTTAAATCGCTATATATGGTCAAGCCATTATTACAAGTCAGATATTAGTTTAGTTCATAGTTTTTTTGTGGATAAACCTATAAACTCAGACATAAAGCTGTAAAGTGAACAGCTCGTGTGATGTGTAGCCCTGCGTGACATTGGCCCCGGTGCCGTTTCAGCTGTGCACGGGCCCCACGAGCTACTGTCCTTCCCCTGCTCTCTTCAGCACAGCTCCCTGGCCACCTCCCTCTCCCCTCTCCCCAAATAAATGTGTCATGTCAGAGTCCCTGGAGTTATGCAACTTTGCAACAAAAAGTCACATCCATATTCGGACAATCTGAGCAGCTAAAGGCTTTTTAAGAGCTTTGAACCATATTATCATGTTTTCTTATCCCGTCTGACGAATTCTGTGTGCAGACATTACCTCCCTCTGGCCAGTCAGAATCTCGCTTTTCCGAATTCTTCACAAAGACGTGTATCTGGGATCGGAATGATTTCTTCAAATTCCCGATGGGCGTGATTGACAAGCATATTAATCAATCAGAGAAAGGCCGGATATGACACAAACGGTATGTAGCGTATTTTGTAAAAAAGGAAGTTAGTATTTTGTTGATGCATCGTCCAAGGAGTGGGGACAAACATTAGTGATCTTAAACGTAAGGATACAGGGAGTCATCAGCAGCTTATTTCCGAATTCAACACCATATGTAACGACTGTTACAATCAATGTACGTTTGGAACGGGACAAAAACACTTTTGATAGACGTAACATGAAGAAAATCCTCTCATGCCACAGTCAGACCACACTCTTCTCGGGCTTCAAAATCACGGCCCAAGCCCCTAGTTGGACACTTGTGCTTAATAAGTCAGAATGCTTGTCACCAAACATCAAGGCGCTCTGGACGCGCATCTCGCACTAGTTAGCGCTGTTTGATCCACAAGGCTTTTTAAGGCTTTTTAAGGCTCTTTACGCATGCCCTCAGTCACGTAAACAGAGCACGGACACTGTTAGCATATAGCCTCTCCCAGCATAGGTACTATAGCTCCAAACTGAGGTGAAGTTAGTTGCTACCAAGCTCTTTCCCTATTTAAATATGGCTACATGAGCCTTTACACGATCCTAGTCACACATGACGATTTTCTAAGCGGATAAAATGGGGAACTATATTGCAAGGCGTAAGGTAATATCATTATATCAATGTATTGCAATATAGCTACAGTTATCAGCCTGTCTCAGCTAAAGTAAGAACATATCTCAGTAGATAAAAACGGTGGCCTATTCCTTTAAAGGGGGGGTATTATGCAAAATCGACTTTTTCAAGCTTTACATCATGTTATTAAGTCATTCCCTCATTAAAAACATGCCTGAAGTGTTGCCTTAGCACATTCACGTATTTTCGAGTAATCTGTAGAAACTCTAATGGCGGCCATTTTAGGGATAAAACGCCTGATTCCTTCAGGAAACGCCCTCGACCTCCAGGATACGCCTCCGACCTTTCGTCACCAGCCGAGTAACCAACCACTGCTCCTCAGCAGAACCCCCTCCCCGCAGTGTCTAGCCCTAAGATGTAAACAGAGTCATCATGAAGGATTAGCTTCACGTGTTGTGAACCGGAGCCACAGCAGACTTTACAAAGACACACATCAGTGTTTCTGTTACCTAAACACCCAGGATTAAAACCGGTGACAAGAACACTTATTTCAGTGTCTGGTTCTGCGCTGGGCCTTGATGATGCACAGAGCCTCCGGAGAAAGCTAATGCTAAGCTAAACCTCGAGTCATCACGTGAAAACGAGAGATATGCACACACAAAGTAAATAAAACCACCACACACATAAAGAACCGTTTAACAATGATCACACACGGAGCCAGGCTTGTTGATTTGGAAGTTTATTGCTCACATTTCATCTACAATGGGTCATAGCCGAGTGGTTTTCTCCCGGAGCTAACAAGCTAGCCGCGACAAGCTAACGGGAAAATTCACTGAATACAAGCAGCATATTATGCATTGAAAACGTCACTAAAACAGGCAACTGCTTGAAGCAGCCTTTATGATGATCACACACTGAGCCGG
This sequence comes from Gobius niger, assembly GCF_951799975.1. NCBI lineage: Eukaryota > Metazoa > Chordata > Actinopteri > Gobiiformes > Gobiidae > Gobius > Gobius niger. The sequence goes on from NC_136856.1 coordinate 33,686,688, forward strand.
GCTTGTTGATTTCGTAGTTTATTGCTCACATTTCATCTACAGTGAGTCGTAGCCGAGTGGTTTTCTCCCGGAGCTAACAAGCTAGCCGCGATAAGCTAACGGGAAAATTCACTGAATACAAGCAGCATATTATGCATTGAAAACGTCACTAAAGCAGGCAACTGCTTGAAGCAGCCTTTATGATGATGACACACGGAGCCTGGCTTGTTGATTGTGTAGTTTATTGCTCACATTTCATCTACAGTGAGTCGTAGCCGAGTGGTTTTCTCCCGGAGCTAAGGCACTATTAGCCGCGACAAGCCAACAACCTTCACCTTCACAACATTAATTGAAAACAGGCAGCATATTATGCACAAATAACGTCAATAAAGCAGGCAACTACTCGAAGCAGCCTTTACGATGATCACACAATGAGCCTGGCTTTACACATTTGTGGTTTATTACAGACTTTTCATCAACAATGAGCTGTAGTCGATTATAACAAGCTAACGGGTAACCTCGAAAAACCATTGTCCACCTGCACAGATAATGTCCGTCTTTTGAATCGTATGGGCTCCTGCAGATCCTGGTGTCGTCCATGGGGTATAGTTAGAGATCCATAGGGCATGACAGATGCAAAGAGAAGCCTCCAAACAGCAGTTATTTTTCAGGCAAGAGCCCCTTCCAAGCGTCCGGTGTGGAAGGTTCGTCTCCAAATAATATCCTGTGTGGCCATTGTTCACAAAGTGATAAACAGTAGCTCCTTTCCAACAATAAAAATTAAAATGCACCGATCGTAGTTTCAATAGTGTTGAGACAACGAGCGCAGTGTTGTTGTGATGCCACAGACAGCGTGTGGAGGGGGCGTGTCGGAAAGGGTCAGAGGTTCTTAAAGAGACAGAGGCCTATTTCATGTCATTTGCTATCGCCATTTTGAAAGAGCAATTTTATATAAGGCAGTTCTTCTAATTTACTGCATTGACAGACCAACAGAAGGTTTCGTCATCATTGTAGTGTGCTATAGACTGGTGCTATGTGGCTGAAAAAAGCATAATACCCCCTCTTTAAGGTAGACAAATTACTTAGTACTGCTTTAAGAAATAATTTTACTCTTGGTTAATTTGGTTCCTGTCGTGGCAACATAGTCTGTGATTGGATCGATATGAAACTTTTCGAGATTAGCAAAGTTCCAGACGGTCCTGGTGCTTTTGAACAGACACAAAAAGCAAACTTGGACAAACTTGTTCTGATAATTACAGAACTGCTGTACCGCCAAACATTTGTCCGCTCAACATCGATGTACTTCATCTACTTACAACAATAAACAATGTGTGCTTTATTCACCTCAGATAAGTTCATGTCACTTCAGAATTTCCAGCAAATGACTTTTCTCTAAAAGCAATCAATAAAAAGACCATTAAATTAGGAACTTTTCCTTTTCCTATTCACTGAAAATTGTTCTGATCATGTCAGTGCCGACAAAGCACCTCTGCCATCGCTGTGCTGGTTATTACACTAGCGGTTTGTGTTTTATGTTTTATATTTTATGTTTTACGTCACAAAATTCAAGTTAGTGAACCTGTTCTCAAACCATGGCAATAAAAACGATTCTGATTCTGAATTGAATCTGCCACGTCCTGCCTCAATGCGTTGACCGTACATTTTTTTTTGTACCATCTCTTTTAATATGAGAAGAAAAATGTCCCTGAACTCCTTCTAGCGTTTGCAAACAATTCACTTTAGAAATAATGACTGCTTTACTCTGCTCAAATGAGCTCATGTGGCAACGTCATTTACTGCTAATTACCACGTCTGGCAACGCAATTCATAAAAGAAAAAAACTGTAGTGGTAATTTCTCAGCACAGAGAACAGAGATGCAAACAAAGGCTCAGACACAGAGTTGGAGAAAAACAGACGTCTGATTTTAATTATTTACTGCGTTTTTCTTCTTGTTTCATTTTAAAAGTGCACGGTTGTGATTCGCAGTAACTGTTCAAGTCCTAGTTTTGAACCGATTTACATGTGAAAGGTTGGAAATCTGCCCCAATATGAATATGGATATGGTTATTATGGTTATTATTTTTCATTTTTTTCATAATATTTGTGTAATTTTATTCAAGGGATTGAAACCTGTACATCGGTGATCAGCTCTTGTCCTTCACCCACCACTAGGGGGCTCACTCTTCCTCCTCATTGTATTGAACGGCTGAATGAAAGACACAGATGCATTTTATGTCTGAAATAAAGTATTGATTAAATGAATTAGAGCTGGTTTAGTAAAATATCACAATATTCAAATATACAAGTTATTTCGTATAGTATTTTTTGGCCCCTACTATACACTCACGTGGTACAAACATGTTTTCTAGCGTTAGCTCCTCCTGCTTTAGCTGCTATTAGCCACATAGAGCTACATCATGACACAAGCACAACAACACAGCGTTAGCCTGAATGTGGACCTGGTTTAGTTCTGGTTTAGTCCCAGATTTTCTTTGTCCAAGTTTTGTTTTGTTCCAGATTAAACATTGCTAATGTTGAAACTACTGTTTGGACTTGGTTTAGTTGCTGATGTAGGAAATTACTATTCCAGTGTGACGTCACAAATGAAAATGGCAGTTAGCAACAGTGAAAATAATTGTTAGAAAGAGTTTCTGCTTCTCCCACTCACTAGACAGACCTCAGCACCAGAGCAAAGAACACTCTCCTCTTACAGTTTACGATAAGAATAATAAACTTCTGCTTATTGAGATATAGAGTGTGTTGGCTACATCCTTGGCACTTTCTGCAGATCAAAGTAGATCTCGGTGATGAGAAAAGAGGAGGCAGGACGCGGAGGAGGAGTGTCAGGGCCGCATGTTTCTGATCCAAACAGAAGTCAGATCCAACCATCTGTCAGTCCACTGTCAGCTGCACGTGCTGACCGGAGCTAATTTCCCATCATCCTTTTGGCCTTTGTGGTTCAGGCAGCCGGGCAAGGCGGTGAAAAGCAACATCGCCCGCCTGCCCCAGGCTCCTTGTTCTCACCGGAGCATCAGGGCCATCGCACAGATTGCTTCAGGACCGCATGCACAAGCCGCCTGCAGCCGCCTGAGTCCACCTGGCTCATCTTAAACACCCCTGACTGAAGCTACTGGCTGATCGCTTGGGTGGTTATCATGTGATTTGAGAGGATTCATTAAACTGAATAATTGTTTGTACAAACTGTCAAGAGGTAACATTAGCTACTTATAGTAATGACCCCACTAATTAGCCAGATTTGGAGTACGCAGACCTGTAGACCTATCTTACTGACACAACAGGTCATTTTTTCTATCAGTTTTATAAAGTTTAAGGTCTGTTTTAATGTCACAACTATTTCCAATGTTCATGGTCCTCGGGAAGGTAAAGAATGAGAATTACTCCTCCATCATGTTATGGACAGAACATCCAACCACAAAACAAACTTTTTAGGTGCGTTCACACCAAACGCGGCAAAGTGTCAGGTTTACATTAAAAATACATGGAGGACGCGCCTCAGGGAGCATCCAAATATCCCGCAGCGAGTCACGCACCTCCTGTGCGGCGCGTTTTGAAGCTTTCCGTGCATGGTCAGCTTTTCTTTTCTTTTTTTTTTTTTTTTGCATATTTTTTTATTCCCACAAAACACACCAACAGAAATAAAGCCAAATAATAATAAGAAAATTATTTTAAAAAATTAAAAAAAAAGAGTAATAATCATAGGGATATCATGGTCGTTGTTTTTTTTTTTTTTTTTTTCCCTATTTACACCATTATTATTATTATCATTTAATTATTATTATCTTAATAATATTAATAATTACTGTTTTATTGTTTTTCTCTCCAGTTTCGTTCCATTATTTTATTCCACTTTCTTTCTTGATTTCTTTCTTTTTGTTTATTTATTTTCTTTTCAATTGAGTTGAAATTTGTCATCCTAATTGAAATTTCATTTAAGGGAGATCAACTTAGAGAGTTTTGGTCATCACGACATCAATATGAAACATGTGTACTGCAACAGTACTAATACAGGTATAAAGCAGCAACCATCATTTTATGCCATCCAATTCCTACTTATGTAACATCCAAAGGTACATTTACACATATGATTCTTGAACAGATGACACAATTTTGTTACAAATGATAAATAAATAATAAGGGTCTTAGCCCATAGTCACTTTTCTAAAGGAATCTTCCATGCTTGAAAGTAATGGGTCCCATAGTTCATGAAAGGTTTGGGTCTGGTTATATTTTTCAAAAGTCAGCTTTTCCAGTGGTAAAAATTCTGACAACATGGTCAGCTTTTGAACGCCTCCAGGGTGTCCAGCGCGACCCACGCTAGAGTTGGGAAATGTTGAACTTTTTGGAGAAATTTGCGAGCGTCGACCAATCAGGAGCTTTCTCCAACAGTGACGTACGTTGTAGCTGAGCCACCGGGGCAGATTCTATGCCGGCCCTCAGATGTAAACAAGTCACGGAGGTTTAGCTTCATTGTGAACCGGAGCTACAGCAGCTCTGGGACTTTTACAACGACACACATCAGTGTTTCTTTACCTAAACACCTAGAACAAGAAAACTTATATCAGTGGCTGAATCTGCGCTGGGAAATGTTTGGGCCTCGAGGATGAATGTTGTAGCGCTACAAACACACGCTGACAGGCGGCGTCTGACTTCAGGTAAGCACAAGCTACGGGCTTTAGGCGCGTTTTTGATGCCCGAAAAGTCTGTTCGCACCTGATTTAATGATTTACTGAGAACTGAATTAAATGTACATAATTTTAGAATTACACAATGTGTCATTCACAGGCAAAAGCGCAATCCAATATGGCGAATGTTTTCACCGACCAGGGCGCGTTACATTGGAAATGTCCGGATAGATCCCTAAACATTAGGCCAAATTCAATCTAGATTTGAACTATGAGGGAACAGTAAATAAATACAGTGTTGGCACAGGTCTATGCAGGTCCATGGTCTTACTTGAGTTCATATGTTTGCCCACTCGACTCACTCGGAGCTGCTCTGAGCCCTGATGTGTAACTTCTAACGCTGCAAACTCAAAGTCCCACGATAGGCCCGACTTTGGTGAACTGCGCTTTGTATCTGCTCCCTCTCTGCGCTCCGTCAGACTCGGGGCCTGTGGGTGAACATGCAGAGGGCGCCTCGTGACCCGTGGGGGGCGACAGAATGGGAACATACTGCACCAGTGATCAAATGATTTCGATATTGTGCCTCAAAGGGAATAACTGAGCGTTCGCCTGGCCGACTGTACTAACACTTTACCACAATGTACTATTCTTTCATTCCCTTCTTCTCCAGTGCCCCGTCTGCAGCCCCACTCATATCTGCATACTTTTGATTCCACCAAATTAAAAAACAGCGAGATCTGAGGCGCGCCTTTTTTTCACTTTTTACTCCAGTGGCACAGCGATAACGAGTCTGTTGGAGACTTACTGTACAGCGTTATGAATATTAATGTCAGACGAGATTAAAATCATAATTCCAGACTATTCTTTAGACTTTTTCCTGTGTTTGTTTGTTGTGCAATATTCAGGATTTCTGCATTAGAAGGAATTGGATAGAGGCAAAGTCTACATGAGGTTAAATAAAGTTCACCCACACCCGCACCACAAGAGCAGTTGAACAGCTGAGCACTGGACTTTTCACTAAATATCCCTCTGTATATAGCAATCTATTTACACATACATCTGATCATTATGACTTGAACACTACAACATGTAATATCATGTGGCACATACTGTAAATTCAACCTGGATAGAATCAGACAAAAGCAGCAATTAGGAAGATTTATTGACATGTATATTAGTTTTGGCGATCAGACCCCGGTGGTAACATCGATGTATGAAAGTCAGTATGGATGAACAGCTTGTAGTTAGAGATGTCTTCCCCCGGAGCCAGGACACTGGTGGTGGTATGGAAGACCCGTGAAGATGCAGCAGGTAGAAACCGTGGATGGAAGAGGCGGAGATGGGGTGGAGGTGGGTGGCAGCACAGCTGGGAAGCGAACAAACCATGATTGCTGGGGTTTAAAAGTGGGACCGAGGGCGATGATTGGCTGCTACGAAGGTGCGGCTCTTACGCTGATGGCTGAGATGGAGGTGTGGCCCTCTCGAAAGCGGTCATTGGCTGGAGGTATGTGATGCTGAAATTAGTCAACCAGGTTGAATTAACTAGTGATGGGTCGGTCGCGAACAAGTCGATACAAAGAGCCGGCTCTTTTAAGTGAACGATGAGAGCCGAGTCTCTGAGAGCCGTTTTTTTTTTTTTTTAAGGTTGCATGTTTATCAAGCTCTACGTGCACCGCTCGTGCTACATTAGAGAAAAATAGATAGAAAAAGAAAAATGCTAAAAAAGAAAAGAGTAAGAGAATGGAATCGGGGAGAGAGGGAGAAAGGAGGTAAAACATCTGCAGCTGCAGCCCCGTCCGCCAGGAATGAACCTGCTGTTTACACAAAATCAAGATCTCAAACTTAAACTAATCCATAAATGTAGTCAGTGCATCTCTAGCTTTTAGCCACTTCTTAAATGAGAAAGATCCGCCACATATTTTGGGTTTTATGGTTACGCTGGGTTCACGCGCGGAGCGGCGATACGCCGCAATGTCGGCCTTTACTGCTCATGTGTTTGAGCCCATTGCAAAAGCAACTAAAGCAGAAGTACAACAGAAGTCCTGGCTAAAGTTTGGACTTCAGTGATATCTGGAGTCTGTGTCCCTCTCTCAGGCTGCAGCAGCTACAGACGGAGCAGGACCAGGGGCGGAGCTACAGGCAGCTGAGGGACTGGGGAGAAGCATGAAGGATTTTGACTGTAAATAAGAGTAGATTATGTAACTACTACCAGCTTCTAAAATTCATGTGCTGCTATAATAAACAATGGCTCTACCATCTCGAAAAATCAACACAAAAATCACTTCATTATAGCAATGAAAAAACAACAACATTATTTTTAATTTCTTTCTTGATTATTGTTGTTTTGTGCTGGGAGTCGTCGAAAAGCTCATTTAACATGCCATGAATCCAAATCTCTCCTAAATTTAAACTGTATATGTAAAAACATGAAGAGCCATTTGGGAGCCAAAAAAGAGCCGGCTCTTTTTGGTGAGCCGATCCAAATGATCCGGTTCACCAAAAAGAGCCGAGAATCCCATCACTAGAATTAACGCCTCGGCTTCATCACTCAGTCACTCCAGCTGTGGCCGATTTACATTTATTGGGCAACTTTAGGTTAAAGTCAACTTTATTTGTATAGCACATTTACAACAAGAGAAAAAGACACACGGAAGAGTCAAAGTGCAGCTCGACTGGAATCGAACACCAACGCAAACAGATGCGTTTTAAGGGAGGTTTTAAAAGTTTCTTAGGTTGGAGCAGCTGTAAGTTCTCCTATCTTTTTTACTTTATATACAAACAAATGTAGAAGCAAAAAGCCAAACAACAAAAGCTTGAAATTCTCAGATGACACAGTAATTTTGAGCTTACTAATGGGGTCACACGTAGACGATTTAGCCAGCGCATGCCGACGTATGATAAAGTTGACAAACACGCTGCCGTACATTGGATAAGTTATGGGTAAGTTTTGAATTGTAGTTATGAGCACGCTGAAGCACGTCCACATGCGGCAAGTACGCTGGCATACGTATGCTCATACGTCCGACATACGAGGGCCATAAGTTACAGGTAAATTATGTGATCGTTGACACACGTTAATTGTAAGTAACTCATCAAGTTTTGATGTCTAATAGTGCTGCACGGGTCAAGGTTTTTATTTCAGCCTGCGGGGCCTCATTTGGAGCAGGTTCTGAGTTTCCCGGCCAGTCACGTACGTTGTTTCTATTTTAATAACCTTCCCCGCCCCCGCAACCATTAAAAACTACTAAAAATATTATCCGTCTGATTTGACCACAGCTTTCATTCCATCCAAAGATGTGATTGAAATGAGCAGTACTGGCATGTTCTCCTCTCTTCTCTCTCTCTCTCTTCTCTCTCTCTCTCTCTCTCTCTCTCTCTCGCTGGGATCATGAGAGGGGCAGACAGCGAGGTATTGCGAACACACTCGCAGATGCACAGAGGGTGGAAAATAGGAGACATCGAGCTCCATAAACGTGTTCTCTGGATCACAAGCTGCAAAACGCTGCTTGTTTCATGACAATCCGACGCATATTTACATCAAAAACCTGCTCTAAAGATAAGGAATAAATTGTAGCTGAATTCAATGAATGCATGTACGGCGGCATAGAGTGGGCGCGGCCGGCATTTTTCTGACCCGCCCCGCGATCAAAGGAGAATTTCATGACCCGACCCGCGGGCAGCTCGCAGGGACCACGGTGGAACCCGCAACCTGCGCATAGTTTACTTTCCCCTTGGCCTTACCTTGATCCTCACTCGCTGCCCCGCCCACGACGCTGGCATTAAGCTGCCGTGCGTTATGCATAAGTTATGCATAAGTTAGGCTGTCATTAGGCATAAGTTGTGGGCTCATGAATATTCTACGCTCAAAACTGAAAGAATACATAGAAATTTCAGCGTATGCAGCATTTGGCATACGCTGGCTAGATCATTAAGGTGTGACAGGCCCATCAGAAAAGGTGAAAGTCCATCTATGTACTTTGATGAAATTGACTCTTTCCATTCCTGGTGCGTCGAGCACAACTTGAGAAGGATACTCTTTCCTGCCAATAACCTTCATGGCCTTCATGGAAGACTGAGACTGTTTGGCGTGAGCACAAAAATAATGTCTTTGTTTTATAACACTGTTCTGGAAAGCCTTATCAGATACGGCATGGTTGCCTGGTTTGGCCCTCTTACTGTCCTGTGTAAAACCAAAACTGAGAGGTCCGAAATGCCATGCCATGAAGGTTATTAGCAGGAAAGAGTATCCTTCGTTAAAAACACTATTTGAATCCTCGGTCCTGGCACAGGCAAAAAACATTCTTAAAGAACTAAAGAACTTTACTTTTTCTCATAACATTTCACAGCAACACAGAAGCATGCTGTTTTTTTTTAGTGGAAGATAGAATGGCCAAGAGGTACACCGACCTAGCCTGGCCTTAGACATCCGTAAACTCATCGGTTGACTTTCTACCTACCATTCAGCGAGCGGGGGAGGCGGGTGTTGTAGGTGACGTCAAGCATTTGCGCCGATTTGCTGGTTGTAGTTCGGCAATGGTGGCGGATGCAAAAGTAGTGGAAGCTCTTCAATCCGCCCTGGCTCGGCTCCCAAATATCCAGAAATTAAAACTGATGCCTTGGAATGTGCAAGGAATGTCCCCAAGAGTTATGATAGAGTCATGATAGAGTCATGATAGAGTTATAATAGAGTTATGATAGAGTTATGATAGAGTCATGATAGAGTTATAATAGAGTTATGATAGAGTTATGATAGAGTCATGATAGAGTTATAATAGAGTTATGATAGAGTTATGATAGAGTCATGATAGAGTCATGATAGAGTTATGATAGAGTTATAATAGAGTTATGATAGAGTTATGATAGAGTTATGATAGAGTTATGATAGAGTTATAATAGAGTTATGATAGAGTTATGATAGAGTTATGATAGAGTTATGATAGAGTTATGATAGAGTCATGATAGAGTTATGATAGAGTTATGATAGAGTTATGATAGAGTCATGATAGAGTCATGATAGAGTTATAATAGAGTTATGATAGAGTCATGATAGAGTCATGATAGAGTCATGATAGAGTTATAATAGAGTTATGATAGAGTTATGATAGAGTCATGATAGAGTCATGATAGAGTTATAATAGAGTTATGATAGAGTTATGATAGAGTCATGATAGAGTCATGATAGAGTTATAATAGAGTTATGATAGAGTTATGATAGAGTCATGATAGAGTCATGATAGAGTTATAATAGAGTTATGATAGAGTCATGATAGAGTCATGATAGAGTCATGATAGAGTTATAATAGAGTTATGATAGAGTTATAATAGAGTTATGATAGAGTTATGATAGAGTCATGATAGAGTCATGATAGAGTCATGATAGAGTTATAATAGAGTTATGATAGAGTTATAATAGAGTTATGATAGAGTTATGATAGAGTCATGATAGAGTCATGATAGAGTCATGATAGAGTTATAATAGAGTTATGATAGAGTTATAATAGAGTTATGATAGAGTTATGATAGAGTCATGATAGAGTTATAATAGAGTTATAATAGAGTCATGATAGAGTCATGATAGAGTTATAATAGAGTTATGATGGCTGCTTCACTCACTCGGCCGCATTACATACGTCAGAACCAAACGCTAGAGAAAATCAGATCCAATGGTTTCAAAGGAGTTCACCCCTCCCACCTGATAACGGAGCTCAATTGTGAAAGTCCAGTCCCTTGCACGAAATGCAGTAGGTAGAGGGTATGGTAAAACCAGGCTAACACGGACTTAAAAAATACAGTGATTTCATTTCATCACTTCGGTTTCTAAAATAAAAGATAAATCTTCAATTTGAAGTTGTGTGTTTTATGTCCATGAGTCAGCATATAACTGAGTAGTGTGTGTCGTGCTTTGAAAGGAATAGTTCACCGTTTCTCCATAGTGAGATATGTTCTTGCCTGATCTTAGACGAGTTGATGCGTACCTGTCTGGTCATTGTGCGTGCGCTCAGTCACGCAAAAAGAGCAGAGATGTTGTTAGCATTTGGCCTCTCCCAGTATATTCCTGTAGTTACAAACAGGATGAAGTTGGAAGCGACCACGCTCTTCCACGGGCACGGACACAGACCAGACAGTTACGCATCAACTCGTCTAAGCTCAGGTAAGAACATATCTCAGTATGGAAAAACGGTGAACTGTTCCTTTAAAGTCTTTAATATTTTAAATTTTTGAAAAGTCAGCGCGAAATATGAATGAAGATTTTGACTTCCGTAGCCCGGCACGTGACTGGAAGTGGGCGGGACTGGTGAGCTGATACATCTGTGTCAGACTGACTCAGTATCAGGGATTGAAACATATTTCTTTTAGCATAACTATAAAAAACAAGAGTAAAATAAGACGAAAGCGTGTTTATCCTGCACGGTGAAAACCTCTGCTCACATTAGCAATTTCACTGCACCGATCACTGTCCTTATTCACTTCAATATGCAGCCCACGATAAAATACGAAAGTTTGAAAACCAGAGACCAGATCAGCCCTGTCCCACGCCTGGACAGCCTGTGCCCCCTTCGGTACGCCGCTTGCTCAGTGTCAGTCCACAGCTCGCGGCGCGTTGCTTTGTGCCACATGTCTGACGATCTGATGATTCACTGCTTCTAAAGCTCTCAGAGGCCAAAGAGCCACGAGTCATGTTCACGGCCGGCAGCACAGTCCGGCCCCAGAACACACTCGGCTTTTCATTCACTGCAGCAACAGCGCAGTCCTCAGATGATGGTATATACACACAGGCAGCCAACAAATACACGCTGGCTTGAAAGAGTTTTTATTTTTTCTTCTTCAAAATGCAGCACCCACACCAGCATCATCCTCTCCGGGCAGCAGTGTCAGTCACTGGCAAAGTGGTGGAAGAGGTGGAGCAGTGCATATATCTGGGTTCTTAGATTGACAAGTTGCTGTTTGACGCAGACTTTTAAGGCGAGACACGGCAGGTGAAAGTATTGATTTTTCACGTAGTGGTCGAAGTGGAGATTTTTAACTATTTTCCTCCCTTTACATCTTAGTTTTCATGTCAGAGTATAAATATGACAAAACTCACCCCGCATGATGTTTATCTTATGATGTTTTATGATGTGCTGCTGCGCCGCGTAGAAACGCCGTCTTTCAAGCGGGTTTTCATTCATAAATATTGACAGATTTTACATCCACGTGTCCTGCTAAGGGTCCTCATGATGACGCTTTCTCCCAAATATGGTATTTTTCCTCCTACGAGACGCTGGTGCGGAAAAGTCGGAGAACGGGCCGGCATGCGCAGTCGTTACAAAACTTCAGGGCTGGTTTTCTCTGAATGAGAGAAAGCCGCACTTGGGCAGCGAGTGAGCCCTTATAGAAGCTCCCATAGACTCCAAACTTTCCAGTCTGAGACCTAACAATATTTTGAAGGTTTTTTCAGAGGGATTTTTTAATATCTAATTCCTAGCCTGATTTATTCAGCTTTGAAACCAAAAAAACAGGCGGAATTTGAGTTTTTACAGATTTTTTCACAGGTGATTAGGTTATTGAAAAACTAAACAAAATATCCCAAATCCCCTCTGAAAAAATCTTAGTTGCTAATATGTCAATATTCATTATTTTGATTTCGTTGCCCAAAATATAGGCAATTTTGGCCATTTTAATGCTCAAAATGCCTTATTTTTATGTGAAAACATAAAATGACAGAAAAAGTGCAATACATTTTTTTCTCATATTTATATCTGTGATGTTCAGCAAAAGTTTCAAATTGACATCTCTACATTTATTTTTTTCCCCCCTATTCACCTGCAGTGTCTCGCCTTAAACGCGGTCAGTAGAGAATCCATCTTTTAAGAAAACTGAACTCTTTTAATGTGAATCTCTCTCTATCATATCCCATAGTGGGAGGAGGCGCTAAAGGAGGCTAAATGTATCTTGGGCCGACCTCGCCCTGTCACTCATGCCTTCTGGACGTCGTTTTTATGTTCCTTCTCGGAAACAAATTTTTTCTCCAACTTTTTTGTCCCATCGGCACTGAACTGTTGAATTATGAGTGTGTTTAGTCAGTAACGATTTGAAATGTGCTCCATTTTACTATGGTTATAGATTTTCTTAAGCCTTAAGTCTTGTCTGAACCTTTGAGACTGTCTCACATTGCAATAAATGAATTGCCCTTTGGGATCAGTACAGTTTTCTAAATCTGAAATGTTAACCTCTAACAGTTCCAAATTGACACAATACTATGAATAACATCTAGTCCAGAAATTTCAATGTTAATGGCTCAATTATTGACTTGGCCTACCGACCGAAAAAAATAAGTAAAATCAAACTGGTAGATTTAGGCTCTGTCAGCATGAAGTCAAGCTCAGTACTAAACGCAAAGGTATTTTATCAATCCAGCACATCATCCATTCGAACCTCTAACTTCTGCGCCCTCTACATCTTGTTCTATTATCTGTGTTAGCGTCACAGCGCCTCACACAGGCCTGGAACATGAATTGCGCCGTTTTCACAGACCTGAGTCGACCCATGTAGACGCACACATTTACTAAGCTGGCTTCGAGTTTCCCAGTGGAAAATACGATATGAGGTGGCATTCATGTGCAATTTTATCATAATTACAAGACCCCATGAAGGCAGCATTAGAAGCTCAGCTCCTCCCACATGATTTATGCTGCATTTCCTTTGTCCTGGAAGGTCGGAAATCAGAGCTAGGAAAGTCGTTTTTTCTGAGTTGTCAAGTCGGAAATTTTAATGACAGGAAAAGAAACAAGAATCATTTAAGCTGCAATGCTAGTTAAAAAACACACCCGAACAGTGTGGTTATATTTATGATCTCATAAATAATGTTACAAAGAGTTGAAAATTCCCACTGGGAAGTCAGAAATTCCAACTTCCAAGTACAAATGGATCGCACCATTACTGGAGAGGATGGAGAGGGTTGCTGCTCGCTTGGATGATCGTCGAGAGTAGCTGGCGCGAAGGGGGCGGAGAAAAAAGTCTGAAATCCAGTCGACCGCTCCACATCCAGAGAACAGCAGTTTCCCTTTCAGTCATATTTTATTTGTTCAGATCTAAAGTGTTGCCCTGAGGAGAGAGGAGGGGGTCAGAGTCGAGCGACGAGCACGTTTCTGATCACAACAGACTCAAATCAATCACATGAGCCGCTGACAGGTGGGCGTTTCCCCGTCATGCACGGGGCCATGGAGCCTCTGCAGTTGCTCTTGGCATTGTTTCATTGTTTCCAACAAGGCTGGTCTTGTTGGAGTCTCAAAACTGAGACAGTTGTCAAAACTGGCTCATCTCGAACAAGCCTATTGACACCGCGGACTGGAGGGAAGTGAGTTTGAAGGTACTGCCTTCAACACCAAGGCAAGGTACCTAGGCTTTGGAAAACAGCCAATTATTGCCTATAATTTCAGAAATGAAATTCTATGCATAAAAGGTCTTATTTTTATATGAAAACATAAAATGACAGAAAACTTGCAATCTGTTCTTTTCACATATCTAAATCAGCACCGTGGGTTACAGATGGACAGGAGTGAACTGAAGTGAAGAACAAAAGTAATCCCAGGTTGTGCACTTTTTGAGTAGAAGCTCGAATATTGAAATGCTGTCTTTGCTGCTGCGCTCATGTTTATAACACAGGACATCACAACTGCTGTAAAACTAAAAACTTGCCCAGAGACACAGGCACTTCCTGATCGTCATTTGAAAACTCACTCCAGGACAGCTTTTGTTCATCCAGTATGATACGTGCAACGAAACCTCACAGTTGTTGCTCCTATGGTCATGAGGTTTGGGTAATGACCGAAAGGACGAGATCGCGGACACAGGCGGCTGAAATTAGTTTCCTTCGCAGGGTGGCTGGGCGCACCCTCCGAGCTCCTCTCTACCCCGGGAGGAGCTCGGAGTAGAGTCGCTGCTCCTTCATGTCGAAAGGAGCCAGCTGAGGTGACTCGGGCATCTGTTCTGAATACTTTCTTGTCGCCTCCCGCGGGAGGTGTTCCAGGCATGTCTTATTGGGAGGAGGCCTCTTGGAAGACCCAGGACATGCTGAAGGGACTATGTCTCCGAGCTGGCCTGGTGTCGCCTCGGGGTCTCCCCAGAACAGCTGGAGGAGGTGCGCGTGGATCGGGAAGTCTGGACATCTCTGCTGAGACTGCTGCCACGGATAAAGCGGAAGAAAATAGATGGATGGATTAAAAACATCGCCATATGCTGCAAACCCACTCTGACAAAACACCTCGAATGGAGCAAATTCCCAAAGAGCCAAAGTTTAGAAAGGTGTGTTCAGGGCCTTATGTTCTGATGCCTCTGAACGGCGGCCTTTGTTGGGATGAAAGCCTGCGCGTGTTGCCCTGGCAGATCTTTTGGGAGCTAGTTAAAGAGGTGCAGAAGTTTTGAGTTTTTTCACCGCCGCTGTGCTCCGGAGGAACAAAGTGAGAGCACTTCTGAAACTGTCAATCTCCGAATGGGCGGCCGTGGCCTTCGGGACGTCATTAAAACCACAGCGTTCAATAGTGAACCATGTGAGAACATTTGACTTGACTAATTCATTATAAAAATTAGAATTTACACTTGATGTCCCTGTTAAAGGAATAGGCCACCGTTTTTACATACTAAGATATGTTCTTAGCTCACTTTAGTCGAGTTAATATATCCCCGTCTGGTCTTTGTCCGCGCGCTCTGTCACGCAAACGGAGCACATACGTAGCCTCTCCCACATGTCACATAGCTCCGAAAAAGCTCACGATAGAAGCTACCAAGCTCTTCCACGTGTTCCCTATTTAAATAAAGTTACGTGAAGTGTTTTCATGCGAAGTATATTTACCCAGAAATGTAGCATGTCGATTTTATAAGCAAATAAAAAGGGGGACTATATTGTGAGGCGTAATGATACGAGGAGCACAGCGTCCGCGTAGTAACTCCTAAAGACTTCCCCCGCTCACTTCCGTCAATAACCTTTAGGAGTTACTGCGCGGACGTTTTACTCCTCGTATCATTACGCCTCACAATATAGTCCCCCTTTTTATTTGCTTATAAAAACGACATGCTACATTTCTGTGTAAATATACTTTGCATGAAAACACTTCACGTAACTTTATTTAAATAGGGAACACGTGGAAGAGCTTGGTAGCTTCTATCGTGAGCTTTTTTGGAGCTATATGACATGTGGGAGAGGCTGCGTATGTGCTCCGTTTGCCTGGCAGAGCGCACGGACAAAGACCAGACGGGGATATATTAACACGACTAAAGTGAGGTAAGAACATATCTCAGTACGTAAAAACGGTGGCCTATTCCTTTAAGCCACATTAAATAAAACCACATTTAAATATAACATTAGGTAAGACTTTGTTCATCTCACGGTAGAGAAATTCACTTGTTACAGCAGCTCTAAGGCACAGACGAAAAATGTGGCACAATCAAAGAGAAAAAGAAAACATAATCGCTTACAAGGAATAACACCTTTAATAAATCAATAATATAAATATAAAAGCAAATCAAAATAAAATTAAGAGACATTTCTAGATGAACATTAACACGGCAAAAAAGCTGTGCAGTTCAACCTGTGTGTCCACGAAGTAATTTTGAGATCACTTTGGTGATATAAAACCATCTGTAAAGCACTATTCCTCCATCTTTTAGAAAACATTACTAATTATTTAGAAGCATAGAAATACAAAGGAGAAACGGCATTCGATCCTAACGTATGCAGACAGTTAGCAAGTGTGCTAGTCCAGGAGACTTTTCAGAGCTCGTTAGTTTGCTATTTTCCCTATAGAGTTCGGGAAAAATGACTGTTTCCATGGAGATCCGCCATGTTTGTGGGTGCTCGCATGCATTTTCCAATGACTAACATTAGTTAAAAACAGTATAAAAGTGGAGAAAAAAAGCAGTGCAAAAACTAGAATCACAACTAGTAAATACAGTGAACTAGTTAACACACTGTGATGTCCAAGTGTTTAAATGTGAACAATAACTCCAGTATTTTACCTTTTAAATCTCCATTAGTTTATTACTGCTGCAAATCCCATGATGCTTAGCGATATGACATCACAGTCCTGAACTCTATAGCTGTTACATTAGCCACCAAACAGAGATACACACGGCATCTCCCATATATGGTCATGTTGGAAAACAATTTGGAGAGAAATCTAAACTTTGTCTAATTATTCAAAAACTACTTTAACAAATGACTGAATTATGAAACTGAATTATGAATATAGTTTTCTACTAAATAACGATACAAAGGCATAGGGAGGGGCAAAGTGGTTCAACAGCACAATCATAAATACATACAAAAAAACTGAGAATGCTATCATGATGCTACATGTTATCATCGTGCTAATGCTAACGCTAGTTGGCGCTTGCTACGACTGCCGTTTTTTTTCTCGCTTCTACAACAATCTGCTGTGAATAAACATCCATATGGACCTGATTTAGACTTGACATTAATTGTATGTGATAAATAAGTTTAGATTTTGCCCAAAAATAGCTAAAAAGAGTGAAAAACTGAAGGATTCTATTTTCCCCTTTGGCGAGGCCACGCCCCCTCATATGACGAGATGCTGTCTGTATCTATCACAAAAAATAAACAATCCAGATCTTGGTATCAATCCATCGACCACATTTAGGTGTGTGTGTGCCTGGATGGAAAAAGGCTTTTCTATGATTCCTGTGTTTCTAAGCACCTATAGTTGCCATAGTAACAGTACGCATTATGTAACTTTACATGGAAAAAATATATATCACAATGGTGCATATTTGACTTTTCACTGACCTAGTGGCCTTTTGGGTGGTTAGCATGGCTTCCTTTGCTTTCCATCACGGTCGCCTCTCGGATGCTCCAGGATCAATATTTCTTGTTTTCTTTGCTGATAGAACCATCTCCATGGTTACGCATACATTCCATCCAGACAACAATTGGTCATGGAGCGTCCATGTAATAAAATGACCAGAAACCTTGTTCAGCTGGGCAAATTTTAGAAGTTAAAACATGACAAGAAAACCTACTGCTCCATAGTGGTCATGACGCGTATGTTAAGGGGAAACAACAAGCTACACAGTCCACATGGTGTGTTCAGCCTCATCCAGCTGAACACACCATGTGGACTGTGTCTGACCTTGACCAGACCTCTGCTCTAAAATAGAATTTGCTGCAAACTTCCACATTAATGTAAAGGTCCACTCTTCTGGTCTTCATATTGACTTCCCTGGCCTGTAGGGCTGGGTGACGTTAAACAATGCCAATATGTTATCACAAAAAAAAAAGTTAACATACGGAAAATATTAAAGTATGGAAAGCGGGTACACAAAAACATATCTTTAGATACCAAGTTTTGCCCGCTTGACTTGGTTGTTTCAGCTCAATAGCCAACTCTAAAGTTTCTGTCACAAAGTTAGACAAACAAACCTCTCATATGTGTGCTGACTTACATTCAGGAGACCAGACAATTTCGTTGTCACTTAGCCGAGCCACAGGATCTTGTAATAATGAGCCTTCTCTGTGGCTCAGATCTGTTAAAAGCCTTTTTCGCCCACGTTTGGATAGGCATGCTGTTTGGTCGAGACATTCAGCTGGGGCCTTTCGTTTACATTATGCTTCCAAGATACCTCCATATGTGAGAGTGTTGCTAGTGTTGCCTCGTCATTCTTGGACATACGACCTTTCCGACCAACAAAATGCATATCTGGAGTCCGATTTGCCCCAACAATAGCACTTAGTTTCCTCTTCTTCTTTCAACTTTTTGCAAACTAAGGCGCATTCCGCCACCTACTGTATCGTGCTTAGTTCCTTGGCGTTTGAACATGTTTTGTAGCAGAAAACCTTGGTAGACAGACTATCGACTGTTTGACTTAAGGCCTATTCATACTCCACAAGATGTGAGAACTTTGTTCTCGCACCCAGAGCTGCGAGAACAAAATGACGTCATTCTGTTCTCGCAGCTCCTGTTCGGCAGCTCTTGCTGACACTTCAGCCCAGCCAAACTTTGTTCGGCAGGGCTGCGAGAACTCTGGCTGTGATTGGCTGGATTTTTGTGGGCGGGGTTATTTTTGGCGGAAGCGGGAAGCGAGAATCCAATGTTTACGTCCTAACACCGGTGCGGAAAACGGGAGACAACATGGATAGTTTTGAGGCACCGCTCGCGGCAGTAAAATACTTCACTGAAGGATTACAAGGACACGCAAAAGGCAAAAAAGTCCAGGCGAGAAACACGTGGACGTTTTGGGCGAGTGCTCAGTGCTCAGTGCTCAGGCTCGTGGACTGAGGGACACCAGGCTTGTAAACCTTCATCAAACATGTTCAGTGAAGGATCTTGGATGGACAAAAGCTGTACTGTGCTACACAGATGTCAAACAACATGATTTTACCTTGTGACACGGAGGTAAGCTTTGAACGTTAATGTTAGCGTTTTCTAACGTAATAAACCAGCGGGAGATGTGGCTAAACATGAAGTAAATCTTGAAAATGTTTGCATTACCGTGACTGATACATTTTATCATATTTTGAACGCAAATGACTCGTTTTATTTCGGTCATTCCTTGTTTGTTTTGGCTGCGAAAAAAGGGGGCGTGGCAGTTCAGCAGAAACACGTCTTGTGGAGTATGAAATGTCAAAGCCCAGACGAACTTTGTTCTCATTCTTTTTGCCACAAGAACAAAGGCCTTTACTTTACAGCCCATAACGTTTTGCAACAATTTATTTTTTATTTATTTATTTGATAGGGACAATTGATGAACAGTTGCACATGAGCACTGTAAATATGCCAGATTATAGCAGGGATGCTAGTTTCCATCTGTAGTCCCTAGGCAGGCAACACATACACAGTTTACAATTTACAATTAACATAATGTGACAACAATAAATGCAGTGACAACTAAAAGTGTTCACAGGCCTGGTTTTCCTTTAGCCACAGTTTAAAACGTGCTTTAAAAGTGGCCAGAGTTGGAGTCTCTCTGACTGATAAAGGGAGACTATTCCAGTACTTGGTGCCTTTTACAGAGAGCACAGTCTGTCCTGTCTGGAGGTTCTCCTGTGTGGAACCTCACAGTCTCCTCGAGCTGATGCCCTGGTGCCCATCCCACTAACAGACTTTGGCTTGATGTAATCCTGCAATGGAGGTGGAGCAATTCCATGCAATACTTTATATACAAGGCAACCATATTTAAAATTAATGAAATTATCAAAATTGAGTAAATGATGCTTCTCTAAAACAGTGCAGTGGTGAAAGGAGAACTGTTTCTTAAAGAGACTCTATTGGTTTGAGTGTTGTACCAGCAGCAAGTGACCATGTGGTTATACAATACTCTACATGAGACAGAATCATGGAGTGTAAAAACTAGTGGTGGGCCGTTATCGGTGTTGACGTGCTGCGTTAACGCGAGACTCTTATCGCGCGATAAAAAAAATATCGCCGTTAATCTATTCTCAAAGCTGGGTTGGGAGCTGGGTCTATACTCTGCTATGATGACTTTCACCGTGATATTTTATGCAGGGCTTAAAGTATTCCGGCCTGAGGCCTTTGGCGCAAACAAAGTGTATCAGACTGCAAATTATTTGTCCGTTTTTTCCGCGCATTTGTGAAAAACTCGCGTTTCCCGCACTTCTTACGGTCCATGAACGCATCTCACGCGCAGCCTCGCTGTTACGTGATTCGTCTGAAACCAAAACAACTGCCACGCGGATGCTGTAGCTACTTTTGTTATGGATTAAGTTTTGCCAAATGGATAGCCTGGCATCCAGACTAATCTCCGATGTTTATTAATAAATAAACAGGAGACTAGTCTGGCGACCCTGTCGTAGAAAAGCGACTGCTTGAGGCGGGACTAATGTGGGACAACCGAAGCGCATAGCAGCCAATGAGAACATAGCGGATGTGACGACAGAAACAGCGACAAGAAAGTTGTAGTCATTCGGACATAATGGCGCTCCCTGCCACACGGAGTTCAGTAAATGACTTCTGTCAGCACACACTACACGACTTTTATGCCCGATTACGCTCTTCTCAGTTGTGCCGAGTCTTCTCGAGTCGGGTCGTGTAGTGTGGGCGGTAGAAAGACGTGACTAGACTTCAGTCGTAGGTAATCAAACATGTTTGATTTTTAAGCCAGATTTTGGACGCACGGGAATAACGTGGGTGATTTTACCGACACCCACGCCTCCTTCTTTCACTTCTCTGTTAAACCAGCGGCACAAACAACTCATTTCATGGCCACAGCCCCACACACGAAACAGCACAACTTTATATCAGCAAAAGTTCACGACAGCCACCCTTTCCAGCTACATTTCAACCACGAACAGAGTTTAGCGGCACTTACTGTGTTTGGAGACGAACTGTTAAGCCTCACCTCCCCGCTTTCTCCTCCGTCTCCTCCGTTATCTCCTCCATCCTGAGGCTGAGGCCCGTCTCCTTTTCTTATTAAATCCACTGAAATACGTCCCGCTTCTTCCTCTCGCCAACTTTTATCTCCATTTGACAGAACTATAGCCAAGTTGAAGGCTTCGTAGTTGCGTTAGCCTAGCGCTGCGGTGTAGTGACATTGTTGACACCGTTGACCAATCGGGACCCGCACACGTTATCCCACGCTCACAAACACAGACCTATTATATATTTTAGCGGATTTGGGGTCAGTTTTCGAAGCCGTAGAGAGGACAGACAGTGTTATAAAACATCAGCTGTTTGTCAGAATCGTGTAGTGTGTTCGCTCTTACGACTCTCAGTCGCCAAGTGTGAACCCCAGACGTTCGAAAATCGCACTGAATCCAGTCGTGTAGCGTGGACCCCCATTCTATATAAAATCGTTTACGACTGGAAAAGTCGTGTAGTGTGTGCTGACCTTAATGTCAGAAAAACTTAAGAATACAAGCATACCGGAGCATTACGTGAAGTGGTTGCTTGTGTTGAAAAACTACAAAACAAAGGCGCAACAACGTGACGCCCGTTCAGGGAGCTGCTCTGATTGGTCGGTAGGCTCCATATCGCGGCGTCACTTCCTTTGAAAGCGCGCAATGGAGTGTTGCCAGACCCTCTTCTGTAAAGAAGCGGAGTCTGGTTGGCGAGACTACCAAATGGACGCTATGACCAGACGAGTGAGAATCGGATAAAGAGGCGAAGAGCAGCAGGTTCTACGACTGATCCACAGTGAGTTTATTTACTTATTCTGTGAGGACAGTCGGGCTAACGGGGTCGCATCACCCGCGCTAAAATAAGCACTAAAAGCCCCGCACGAGAGCGCAGTGTCGGACCTGCCCCGCTCCGTGCCTCCTTCTGCAGCCGTGTGCACGGCCGTGTGCACGGCACAGCGGGTCAGCTGCTGCTGCTGCTGACCCGCTGTTAAAAGCGAAACGTAACGCCTTCATACTGAACAGAGCCTCGCACTGTCACAAATACCCGATTCGAGTGGAGTCTATGTTCCGCAAACGCGCACACAGTGGCGTGAACGCGCACACAGCTCCAGCCAAATCTAACCAACAAATCTAACCAACAGCCTGATTAACAAACTATGATCCAAACTTAATCCTTTACTTACTAGATTATTGTGAAAAATATTACACTTTACATTTTGGTCTATACTTGTATGTTACCTCCCATATATTAAGTGTTTGCACAAATTGGGAATACATTAGGTCCAAGTGCAGAGTAAATGTGTAATAAAAAAGTTAAATAAAAAATATTGGCCTAGGCTACATTGCCTATATGCCGTAGCCTCTATCTAACGTTTTTCTTTTTTCTTTTAAAGCACCGATAAGAGCACCATTAAAGTCCCGGATCTTTTTTCTGTAGCAGGTCATAGTTGCAGAAGAGGAGATTTAGTTTGTCACCAGAAAATTGATTGACACAAAGCTACTGACTGTACACAGTTCATCAGGACCTCTAATGTCGGCCTACAGTTCAAAATTAATGTTTAACTGAATAAACAGTTAGTAAACACAAGTGCATCTTCTTGAACATGAAATATTTTCATCACCAATTATCATAGTAGAACGTTCTCAAGCAGTTTGTGATGCATTTTGGAAATAGGAGATGAGCCCCTGGTCTAACGCACCACCTGACTTGAGAAACTCGTTCTCAAAGACTTACTTTTAGTCATTATTTGGGTAGCACACATATTCTGAATGGCTTCGGCAGAATTCAAGTGAGACATTTTAATCTAGATTAATCTAGATTAATTTCAGAATTAATCTAGATTAATCTAGATTAAAAAAATTAATCTATGCCCACCTCTAGTAAAAACATTCGGGCGGCATACAGAGACATAAAGGGTCTTACCTGTCTAAAATTTGCTACATTAAAATGAACAGTTTTAGTGAGCCGTTTAACATGTTTCTTAAATGTCAGCGTTGGGTCCAATGTCAGTCCCAGGTATTTGAACTCAGTGACGAGGCTGAGCTCGACTCCATCCAGGAAAACATTGGACTGTTTTAAATCATTTGCTTTTTTACTGAACATCATACAGACTGTTTTCTTTTTGTTAAGTTGTAAACATGATTCCTTGACCCACTTTTGGACATCGGTCACGGCAGATGTTAACAATTTTGAAACTTCTTGTGTAGATTTTGCTTGCACGAAAATTACAGCATCGTCTGCATAGAGCTGGACATTGACATTTTGGCACACTTTGGGTAGGTCATTAATATAGATACTAAATAAAATAGGTCCTAAAATGCTGCCTTGGGGGACCCCTGCTGGGCAGTCAAGGTAAGGTGATTTGGAGCCAGAAAGAGAAACACATTGTTGTCTGTGAGAGAGATATGATTCAAACCAAAGCATTGTCTCTGTGGAAACATTTAAACAGGACAATTTGGATAAAAGAATCTGATGGTTTACAGTATCAAAGGCCTTCTTAAGATCTAAAAAGACAGCTCCCACATAGGCATGTTTATCAAGAAGGCCTTTGACTTTTTCAACAAAAAAACAGTTGGCAGATTCCGTGGAGTGGTGATTACGAAAACCAAACTGCATTGGGTGTGACTGCAGATATTCAAATGATTATTTAATTGTTTGGCCAGCCATTTCTCTGCGATTTTGGAGATAACCGGGAGGATACTGATAGGTCGATAACTGGCTACCTCAAACTTATTTCCAGATTTAAAAATGGGAGTAACCACAGACAACTTCCATGCCGAGGGCACAACACACTGTCTGAAAGATAATAAATACATTTTTCACAGGGATAATTAGTGAATCCTTGTACAGTTTTAAAAAATGAGTGTCTAGACCATGTATATCCTTTGCCCTAGAGGAATTGAGAGAATTAATAATGCTAAACAAATCACTATCTGATATTTCGTCTATTTTAAAAACACTATTATTTTGATTTATAGGGTGCTGCACACATTCAGTTGGTGCAAACTGTTGAGTTATTTCATAAACAGATTTAATAAAATAGGTATTCATTTGAGTTGCAATGGTTAAAGGGTTTTGTACAAGAACATTGTTTATTTTAATTTCAAGATTGTCACTAACATTTTTATTTCGCTTGCCTGTTAGTTTATTGATGTTTTTCCAAATTACCTTGTTATTCCCTTTTGCTTCATTTATTATGTTTATAAAAAAAATTGCTTTGGCTTGACGGATTTTGCGCACTACTTTATTTCTAATTACAGTAAATATCTGTCTGTCCATTGCCAAACCAGATTTCAAAGCTTTTTTAAGCAAAGCATCCCTTTCTTTCATAATTTTTATACACTCAGTATCTAACCAAGGAAGGGAATTCTTTATTCTTTTCTGTTGTTTTCCTTTCTTCCTAAATGGTGCCATAATTTCATTAAGTTTTGAACCAAAAATGTTGCACCCATTTTCTACATTTTGGCTTTTGAGAATTTCACTCCAATCATTTTCTTTTAGAGCAACATCACGAATTTCAATTTGATTTTTTGGTATGAAATCAAAGCTGCTTCTAGTTACATTTGCATTATTATGCAACCTCGCTTTTGAGCTGCTGGACTTTTAGCTACTGTGAAAGACGTAATTGAATTAGGCAAATGTAAAATAGTCTTTTTTGGGGTACGTAATTGGTACGTAATTGTTCTGTTTTGTGATTCCAGATGAGAAGTATTTTAGTTTAGATACTAAAAAGGTGTTCAGGCATCAGTATCAAAAAACAAGCATCATTAAAGTACCGGTATTGGGGAAAAATGACAGTGCCCGACTTGCCTTGTTTCAGGTGATGTTGTGTACGTCATGTAGGCAGATGATGCCTTTCACACTTTCCTCTGGAACCAGGACTCCAATGAGAATGAGAGTCCTAATCTCAGTGGGACTTTCCTGGTTTATAAAGGCAACATAAAAAAAACCTTTCCTCTCTGTCCATCTCATGAAAGTATCGTGCTTGCAACAACATTCCCGTCTGCTTTCCCACAACAGCAGCGCAGAAGTAACCAACGACAGGGCGTATACACAGAGGTTAAGTGTCCCTGACAGACAGACAGGCCAACCAATTAGAGTTCACCGCTGATCAGGTGGAAGAGACTGATCAGTCGCCCAGTGCGGCCGTCGAAAGCCTCGCAGAGCCGAGTCAGTCAAACATATCGTGCAGGTAGCGGCCCTCAACCCAACTGGTCCTTCGGGAAATCTCCTGACGCGCTCGATAAGCCACACCGGCACTGGTCCCATTACGTCCTGGGACCAGGTCTGGTTCAGGCCTGTGGTCTTTGGTGCAGCCGTCACGTTTACTTAAAGCAGTACTAAGTAACTCTTCCCCCTAGAGGCCATTAGTGCAACTGCAGGTGTAGTAGCAAGTTACGATTTTTTAACTGATTAATGGTCTTGGAGAGTAAATACTACACTGACAGGAAAGGCGAAGGGACAGAGGGTTACTGTTCATCCAATTATACAATGGAAATATTTTTTTTCACTCAAACTTTGCTGTAAATACTGTTTAAAGTGACGTTAGCCCACAGTTAGCTTTGCCCGTTAGCATGTTAGCTTCTTCTTCATGATTCCATTAGTGTGTATTGCTTTCTCCGCACCGATGGCAGTTAAGTTGCAAACATGGTTTTCTGGCCAGAGACACCAGGGGGAGATGAAAGACCCTCCAATCATCCCATAAACACTTGTATTACCCCCACAGGGACTACGAAAAGGATTTATTAAGGTAAACACGTTACTTAGTACGGCTTTAAATGCTGCTCGAGTTGGAGCGAGCGAGTGACTGGTAGCAATAGTAACTGTCAAAGTGCGCATTTTGTGTCTTCGGTTTTGGCTAATATCTCTGTCAGCACTGAGAGAATCCAAGCAAAACAAAAACTGTTTCAAAGTCCATTGTCTTCCAAACCTGGTGGCAATATTCTTAAACATGTGTGTGACATGTGGCCAGTCGAAAGGCCTTTCTGCCATAAAAAAAATCAATAAAAAAATGCAGGGTTTGTGAATGCAGTCACTACCAAATACTGAGGTATGTACAACATTTGTAAGAATTCTTTTTGGGGGGGGGATTTTTTTCAAAAGTTGTCATCAAATTACTAAACTAAATGCAGGGTAGTGTGCTGTGTGGTATGAGACAGAAAGCCTGCAAATGTGGCATTATCAATTTATGCATTTTATTTATGAAATATTGGAACAGACAGCAGATGGTGCAGCCCCAAAAATAGTACAAAAGCCCACCCTGGTTCACCGGTGTAACCGGCCAGAGTATACCCCCGATTTGGACTCTACCCGGGGTTAAAGGGGCCTAGGCCATTTTATACCCCAGGTATGTTCTGGCCTAGGCTATTTTATACAGTCATGTCAAGTGATATAACAAGAAGCAAGAATTATACAGTAGTTTAGGGTGATAGAGTGGGTTGTCCTTTAACCGGAGGTTGGCAGTTAAAATCCATGCTCTTAACACTTAAGTCAGTTAGTTTCGAATAAATAGAAAAAAAGAAGAGAAATATAATAAAAGAAATAAAAGAAAAAACAACAATGCGCGAAACAAATGTTAAGCGTCATCAAACGGAGGATTTGCACTTTCAGTGGCTTATAGTTATTATGGTAATTCAAGTCAAATCAATGTCAAACTTGTGTATTTATCACAAAATCTATGAAAACTTCATGCATTTTTCTTTCTTCTCCTTGATGGTTATTTAGTGAGAACAAACCAAAAACAATAACCACTTTGAGAACAAAACAATAACATCTGAACATCTGTTCAGATTGTGATAAGTTAGATAGGTATATTCTGGCCCAGGGGTATAGTCTAGCCTAGGCTATTTTATACCCCCGGGTATAGTTTGGCCTAGCCCCGGGTTTAATCTGTTACACCTGTACTTCCTGCTTTCCACACTGGCGTCTCTCGGCCTGGCTGGTGTTCTGCAGGTCTCATTCTATGATGTCGGTGTCGCCACTAACAGGTTTCATTTTAGCGTTGCAGGTAGATGAGCGTCTCAGCGCGCACCCTCCCATGGCGCCCTTTGCTGCGTCCTCGGTGGGTTGTGTTCCGGGTGTGTAGCCGGCTCCAGATAAGCTGAGGGGAGCTCTGTTGTCCTGCCGTTTGTTTAATTTAGATCATACCACCACCACCACCATTCATAATGCCACTCAAAGTTGAAAAGAGAGAGGTGGCTATGATGAAGTGGGTTTCCCGTTGGTTATTCACCTCGAATACTTGGTTCTGGTCTGGAGATAGCGACAACATTACACAGACTAAAGCTCTGCACTTACTCCTGGTCATGTAAACAGGCTGCATTATGGGTGGCACTCTTTATCAAGAAACTTGCTCTAGCACTATAGATGAAGATGTTTATCTGGGCTACTGCTCTTGTGAAGTGTCTATATTGCTCGACATGAAAGATTAATGTTCAGGCTACTGACTCCTCTGTTTCCCTCCATACCTGAGCCAACAGCACCACTTAGAGCAAAAACAGGTGAATCACAAACAAAAACATTTCACATAATAGGCTGAAATACTAAAAACACACGTATTACAACACCACAGTTCTCCTTTTTGATCCATTTGAAAGCTAAGACCAACAAAACTGAGCCAAGATTTTTCCTTACATTGTTGCCATGTTGTCGTCACTGTTAGTTCTATTTTCAACGCTTTTTCGTAGCTTTGTTATCACTTTGTTATTGCTTTATTTGTATGTGTTTTTGTTGTGTTTTTGCACTTTTTGATTCGTTTTGATGCTTTTTTGTCACGTTTTTATAACATTTGTGTTGCCCGCTGAAGGGAGTTCTGTCTGAACCTGACCACTCAGTGAGGAAGTGGCTGATCAGCTCCTTCACAGTCAGCATCGACGCAGGCTTGACAGGTGTGTGATACTATACGGTCATATAGACATTCATTAATGACAAAGAGAGCAACACTGAGACCTAATACGATTGTACTGTGAGAGGAAAAGGCCTCACTTTTGAGTTGGAAGAAGCTAAAATATATATATCGTAAATATGAAATATATTATAAATAAATAAATAATTTAAAAGTATGATCATATGATTTTTGCAGGATTAGTGGGCGGTGCAGTCGTGTGTGGGAGGGAGAGTGTGTGAAAGTCACAGCTGTCATGTCTCTGATGTCAGTGATCTCATGCTGCCATCTACTGTTAAGGAAAAGGCAGTACATCACAATTATATCATTGCCCCAAACTGATGAAGCTGTTTTTCCCCTTCTCTTTTTACTTTGTTCCATTTCATTGCAACTGTGCAAAACTAATCATTGAATGGATTGGAGGTGTTCTTGATCCGATCAGCAGCAAATGCTTCTCTAAACGTTTGAACAATTCAAGATTGATGTCAGAGCAAATGTTATTGGCACTGGAATATCTGGCTCTTGCCAGGTTTACTCGACAAGGGCAATTGCATTAAAATTAATAAACACTTAGGTTTTGTATTGCATGTGTTGACAAAAAAAAAGAAATCTATACATTGGTAGAATTTTTTACATTTTAGTCAAATTTCAAGAATTTTTTCACACTTAAATTAAGACAAGTTCTTATTGCACCTAAAATTAAAATCTGAATTTAGTTGGAATATGATTGTTGTTCAGCTCGCTTTTATGGAACGGCGACCTACAGGTACATTTACTTTGATAGTGATAGATTGATTGAACTTTGAATATATTCTTTAAATGTGTGTGTTGAGTGAAGGCAACGCGCTGCCCGCACAGCGACTCCTCCTCGGGAGTGTGGCCGTGGTGAATCACTCATGATAGAGTCCAGAGACCACTGACCACTGACCCCGCCCTCTTAACCAGCTTGTCCTGCCGGTTACGGTTCTTGACAGAGATGTTGTTGCCCCAGCAGATAGCAGCATAAAAAAGAACAGGTGGATACCTCGATATTTGTATGTGTGCACCCGTTCAATGTCCTGTCCACATGACACAATAACAGTATGACCTTAAAAATCTATAAATTAGCCGCATCGTTTATAAGCTGCAAGTTTCACAAGTATTAACTTTTCATAAATAGAAAAAAAATCTAAGATTGATCAACATGAGAAACATTTTTTGTTTTTTTGCCATATCATCCAGCCCTACTTCCCCTCCTGGAACCGCCACCTTAACGTGGTGGAGGGGTTTGAGCACCTGAATGATCCGGGGAGCTCTGCTGTCGGGGGCTTCGTGTCCCTGGTATTGTCTCCCATGGCAAACAGGTCCTAAGTGACGGGTCAGACAAAGAGCGGTTCAGAAGCTCCTTATGAGAGACCAACAGGCCCGGTTAGAACCATGAGGCCGTCCTTCTGTGGACCCACCACCTGCAGGAGGAGCCTTAAGGGCTGGTGCAATGTGATTTGGGCAACTCCAACAGCTGCCCCCACGACCCTGGAAGAAAATGGATGGATGGATGGATCCAGCCCTACTTTTATTATATACACTTACATTTACGATTAGTCCCGCAGCTACAAACAACTCGCTGCCCAACTCTGCATCTGCAGCCAACAAATGGGCTGTCCAGCCATCAGATTAGGCTGTTTATTACTGAAATGTGTATGATTAAGAAGGACAATGTGAAACTGCCTCTGATAGCATGGGAGACTCTCCCCCTCTGCCAGTCTCGCACGCCGCTGTTTCCCCTGCAGCTAAACTGACACGTGTGGAGACTATGGCAGACACTTCTCAAGGAGTTTTCTTTCTTTGGTGAGAACATCAACAAAAGGCTAGATACCCTGCAGGCCTGTGGCAATGTAACTCAATTGAAATGGCTGATATGAAAGGAGAAATGAAAGAAAATAGCAAAGAGATGACAGCAATCGAAAACAAATTCAAAGCGGTTCTGAGCGACTTTATTGCTGTGAGAGACGATGTTAAAGTTCTGACCACAGTGTCCAAAAATCACAAAGAAATAATCAAGACGTTGGAACAGAGAATCATGCGACTTGAAAACTACTCCTGGCTACAGAATCTGAAGCTGCTCGACCTGAAGGAAGAGGAGCCCCAGAAGACGGACTGCACTTGTGGACAAAGCAAGTAAGGAAGGCCGCTCAGCCCACTTTGTTGGCGGCCAGGCATTTGTTAATGGTAAAGAAATCTTCTTGGTCACCCTCAACATGCATATGGGTAACTATCCAGTTAAAGGGACTATAGGGAGTTTAAAAATATTTAAATTATGTATTTCCCTCCCCTACATGTTCCAGCCATGTTCACCACAACTGCCTCTAAAATCCTGCACTGTCACTCAAAAAGGTGTCACTTCGGGTCTAAATGTAGAAGGTGCAGTTACACAAATGGCCTGAGGTGGCAGTAGTGAGTATAAAATGGCATCCAGCCCCTTTAACATAGTGTGACAGTGGAAGTTTTAGCTTAGTTCAATTACAGATAACAGAAGGACCACAGGTTCTTTTAACTGATTGACCGAGACATTTATTTAAGAATGTTCATGATTTAATAGCATTTTAAAAGAAGGTGATGACCCAGTAAATACATGATACAGTCTAGTTTCAGAGTGGCACCTTTACAACGCCAGTCCATAAAGAAAATACATATTTGAATGACCATTATGTTAAATGTCCTCATTCCCGTTTCCCAAACGCTTTTAGCTCCAATCGGTAGACCACAAGACGAACGCTTATTTATCCACCTCCACCAATGGGCGCTGGCTGCTCTGCTTTATGACCACGACACTGGGGGCCGCCATTGCCTCCATATCGCCACTAGGCCCCCATTGAAAAGCATTGGAGTTTAGACACGTTAAAAACAACTTTAACGCCTGGTTTCAATTTTTTCAACACTAGACTAGGCTAGATATTCCTCCTGAGATAACGCTGGGTTAGTCACAATACATGAAACCAGGCTGGTTTTCGTAAAAAGAATTTTAGAAATCTCGTACTTAATGAGGACTGTTAGCAATGGAGCAGCGCGAGCTACACGTCACGCAAGGGCCGAGTCTACAGTGAAAATCCCGCCCGTATGTCCTTTTTTTTATCCGCCATGAATTCCCCCTCGACCGTGGTCATTATGGTAAACGGGGAGGAGTGAGCATAAGACGTCCATTATTTTTTACAGTCTATGACCTCCACACGGCTCCGTGGAGAGATCTGGACCATGCGCCTGAAACAAACATGAGCGCTCCTTAGCAGCAGACGACGTGGAGGATGTAAAGGTAAGGGTAGACGTGAGGACTGAGAGGATCACTGCCCGCAGGAGCCGATAGTTGGTGTCAGTTGGCGCCACTCAAATGTGGCCAACCCAACGCACGTAGCCGGAGTCCAGGGCCACCACCATGCGATTCCCCACAGCACTGCCCAGTCACTGGCCTGGACGGCTTCACACAATGACCCTTGTGCGCCTAATCGTCCTTTTAGCTCGGTCTCCGGTGTTGCGGCCATAATGGCGCAGCTGATGGGACGAACATAGGTAGTGACGCCCTTTTATAGGTGGGTTTTCAGGGCAGACAAACCTGTCCTGTTACAATAGGCTGTCTTATGGCATCTTTATCCTTCGTTGGACAGTTTAATATCTTGAATATATGCATACTGTAACCCCCTTTTGCCTCGATCTGGAGGATATCCCAGAGGTATTGCTCCAAAATGGTCACTGACTCGCAGGGTTATACCTCTGCCCATCATGTTGCGCTCGTCGTGTTTGACCATTTGTTTTGTTGGGCATAGCAACAGTAACAAAGGGGGGCGGGGCTTGGCGAAAGGTCAATTGGGAGCTCTTTAAATTTGAGTCCGCCAAATATCTCCGCAAAAAAAGTGGTGATCTAGCAAAGAGTGAAAGGGAACATCATGTTCAAAGTCGACTAATGTTATTACAGAGCCTGAACTCAGTGATCTGCAGCACAGGTTAGACAAGATCTTCAGACAAAAAGCCAAAGGTGCTCATGTGAGATCTCGCAGACAGTGGATTGAAGAGAGTGAGCAGAACTCCGTGTACTTCTTTAGACTAGAGCGAC
Source organism: Gobius niger (assembly GCF_951799975.1). Lineage (NCBI taxonomy): Eukaryota > Metazoa > Chordata > Actinopteri > Gobiiformes > Gobiidae > Gobius > Gobius niger. Next base: position 33,718,627 of record NC_136856.1, read on the forward strand.
AACAAACCAATAAAAATTTTGTGGTAATCTATATGCTTCAACAATCTTGCAGTCAGCTAATGTATTTTTCTCTTCTCTGCCGACTCCAGAACAGCTTCCAGAAGTGGACAAAACAACATTGTGAAGGTCTGATTAAAGTGAAAGTAGAGGACGTATAATTAAATCACTGAAATCAAATAAATCTCCAGGAATGATGGCTTAACATTTGAATTTTATGAAAAATTCTCAACAAAATGATGTCCTTTTCTGTTGAAGGTGTTCGAGGAGTTTATAGAAAGAGGATCACTTCTTGCTACACTGAGTCAAAGTTTGATACCTCTTATACCAAAAGCAAAACAGATGCCTTGTTACTTGACAACTGGCGCCCAATTTCATAACTTAATAATCACTACAAAGATTATTATTATATATGTATATTCTTTTCATTGTCTGACTTCCAGGGCTCCGGAGGTCAGGGAGTACCAAATGTCCCCAAACTGTTTTCATGTTTCAGATTAGAAATTATGCAAAGGAGTCTCATGTGGGCAAGAGGCATATTCTTGTAACAAGCTGAAGCTGACCCACTTATTACTGACCTTAGTGAATATATTCAAGAGGTTTCAGAATCAGGACAGCATCATTGCCAAGAATGCAAGGTGAGTGACTTGTACACGGCACATGTGCACACAGGAGGACGCCGGCCTGACCACCCGGAAGAACAAAGACCAGGAGCAGAGCGAAGATAGGCCTGACCTTTTATGTGTCCGTCACATCTGCTCTGAAATGACATCATCACGTTCTAAATCGTGAACACCACCTATTCCATGGCGGTAACTATGGTAACTGTTCAAATGCAGAAGTCTTAGGCTATTGCTAATTTCTGTGAAATTCCTGGGCCATTTCACATGAAACAAAAACTGTTGCAAAGTTCAAAGTAGAGACCAGCACGGGAATGGAATTTCAGTCCCGCTCCTGACGTCCTCCTGCCTGATGAAAACTGATGCTCTCCCATAGAGTTGTATTGGCACCTGCTCCAACTGAAACGCACAACCTATTGCTGGGTTGCAGGTGACATCACAGCATTCTAAAGGCCTATACTATTATATAGAGGCTAAATTATTTTGAGGCCATTGTTGGTCTTGTACAGAGAGATCATGGACCCAGTGATTGATATTAATGGCTCCCCCGTTGGGTCTGGTGACATCATCATCCGGGACATCATCATCCTTGACATCATCCGTGACATCATCATCCGTGACATCATCATCCGTGACATCATCATCCGTGACATCATCATCCGTGACATCATCATATTGTAGAACCTGCAACTCAGCAATTCATTGTTTTCAGGTTCTAGAATGTGATGATGTCACGGCGCAAGTTTTTCCTATTAACAGCATCACACTTTCACAAGTCATATCTATAAAGAACCCCTCCAGGAACTGCCACCTTAACGTGGTGGAGAGGTTTTAGCGCCCAAATGATCCTGGGAGCTCTGTTGTCGGGGCTTTGTGCCCCTGGTAGGGTCTCCCATGGCAAACAGGTCCAAGGTGACGGGTCAGACAAAGAGCAGTTCAGAAGCCCCTTATGAGAGACCAACAGGCCCGGATAGATCCATGAGGCCGTCCTTCTGTGGACCCACCACCTGCAGGAGGAGCCATAAGGGGCTGGTGCAATGTGATTTGGGCAGCTCCAACAACTGCCCCCACGACCCGGAAACGGACAAGTGGAAGAAAATGGATGGATGGATGGATGGATGGATATCTAAAATGACTGGGTCCATGATCTCTCTGTACAACACCAAAAATCTTCTCACAAACAAAATAATACTACCTGCCTCTCACCTGTATTGCAGGTCTTTAGAACGCTGTGATGTCACCTGAAACCCAGCGATGATGTCATCACTCTACTTCTGGAATTTTGCTGATTTTAACCTGCTAAAGATCTGACCACAATGATCTTGATCTTTTGAAACATCGGATCAAACAAAAAATATGACATTTACTCTGGATTTTATTTAGCATGTTTTTAATAAAGGCTCGTTTTAAATCTGAAAAATATCTCCATTGTGCCTGGAGAAATGAGAGATCTGTTGTTTAGATTCAGATAGTTTGTTGCTGTTTGCAGTTTTGTTTCAGTCCACCAGATGGGGCAGGAGCTCCGTCTAAAGACTGCTGTGTGTATGTGGCTGCAGGCGTGGGGGAAGCCCGTCCAGCCAGGCCTCGAGGTGATACTTTCAGCCTATGTCATTGAATCGTATTAGTGCCGCTGTTTTATTTATGCAGCTGACAAAAAAAACGTCCCGTATTCAGATCCGGACAAAACCTTTGTATCATGTCGTGTTCCCTTGTGCCTGCGCTCGCAGCGGCAAGTGAAAAAGGAAAGAGGGGAAGGCGCAGAGAGGGAAGACATGTGTGAACTGCAACACTATATCTCTATATCAAACAATCGGACCCAAACTTTGGAACTTTATCTCGCGAGACAGCGGCGCTCCCAAAAGCAAAATCAACCTCGCACATGTCCCTCTCTTATTATTTTGCTGAAAATAGCCTTGGACTGACTGATTCACATCGCGCTAAAGTCTTAAGAATGGGAGGACCTTGATGATCGAGTTAAACAGTCATTGGGCAGTTGACCGACCGTTCCTTTCCTTATTGATGTTTAATTCATTTTCTTAAAAAAACAGATACTTCAGAGGACAGAGGAGGGATTTTCACTTACCTGAACTTCAGTGGTTGTTCGAGAGAGCCGTGAGGAGGCCTGAACCAGGGCTGGTCCAGGGTTCAATGTGCACTTGTGAGCAAAAGGGGAGAAGCAAACAACACAGGACAGCGTTGGCAACATGGTGTGAATTTTAACATCAGTCCTTGCTGTCAAATTGGTTTGTAAGATTACTATTACTGCGCTTACTGAGCCGCGACGACGCAATTTCCCTTGTGGATCAACGAAGGTTTGCAAAGTCTAATTGGCATTAGGTGCTACACTGAACCCAAAATCTAAACAACAACTCTTTTGTCTCTGCTCCCATTTTACATGCGCTGAGCTCAAAGACATGAAACAATTTCTATGAACTCAACAGACCCATCTGTCGAATATTGTTCTAAATCTGTCCATATCTGTGTGAGTGAATCCCCTCTCATAGGTGAGGCATGATAGTAAAATGCTGATTAGACAGACACTACCACTAACTAGTCTGTGGGATTCTGCTTTTCTTATAAAACACCACTTTCCTTTCTCCTTCAATCTGTTGGCTCCGAAAGAGTCTCCTCCATCTAAACTTTGCACCAAACCCGAAATCTTCTGTATACCGTTGCTATGACAACGCAGCAGTACCTCTGGTTCGCGTCTGCAACCTTGTAGTTTTTCCTCTTTAAAGGAATAGGCCACCGTTTTTCTATATTGAGATATGTTCTAAATCCGCGCAGTAATCTTCACTTTACTGTGCGGATGCCAAACTACTCCTGTTTTTATTACGCCTTACAATATAGTCCCCCCTTTTATCCGCTTAGAAAATCCACATTGTTTAATTTTGTGTAATTATACTTTGTAGTGGAACACTTCACGTAACCATATTTAAATAGGGAAAACGTGGAAGAGCTTGGTAGCTTCTATCTTGACCTGTTTTGGAGCTATAGTGGAGAGAGGGAGAGGCTAAATGCTAACGCCGTCTGCGCTGTGTTTACGTGACTGAAGGCACGGGTGAAGATCAGACAGGTCCTAAAGAACTCGTCAAAGCTAAGGTAAGAACATATCCCAGTATGTAAAAAACGTGGCCTATTCTTTTAATACTTTTAAAGTGGATAAACAAACAGCATCTGTTTCAGAGTATTGCCTTGATAGCATGATAATATTACCATAGCTCGCATGCGGACATAAATAAACCTTTTTAAACCTTATTATGCAAGTTAAAAACTTTCCAAACTCCGACATGTCGATTCGCAGGGGGACTAGAATCGCCTGAGGACCTCGGAGTTTGCAGAATTACCTCATGTAATAATCTGGGAAATTCGCACAGGAATAGAAACTCTGAAGATCCTTAGGTAATTCTAATGCCGTGTGAAGGGCTTTACACCAGTAACACACCGCATGTGTTTCTCTGGCTGAATTCATCTTCGAGTCCCTCCCCGTGTGCATTCACAAGGCTGGCTTCAGGTGGATCCCAGTTTCTCAGATGAGCGCTCTCATGTGTGCACACTGCAGCTGAGCGCCTCGGCTGCAGTCGTTTCCGCTCCTAAACTCAAAATATCGCTCCAAGCACATTTGTCTCGGCTGCAAAGAAGATTTCTGTCCAAAAATGTATGAAAAACATCACTAAAGAAATAAACCATTGTCCTGGATTGAATGATTATTTTTGAGTGCATAAATGACAGACACTTTACTCATCCCCAAAGGGAACTTCAGGCGTCTGAGTAGCCACTCATCACATAGAGCTTTAAAGGGGGGTATTATGCGAAATTGACTTTTTCAAGCTTTACATCATGTTATTATGTCACTCCCTCATTAAAAAACATGCCTGAAGTGTTGCCTTGGCACATTCACGTATTTTTGAGTAATCTGTAAAAACTCTGATGGCGGCCATTTTAGGGATAGGTTTGCCTGAGTCCTCCTAGGAACGCCCCACCTCGTGGAGACGCCTCCGAGCTTTCGTCACCAGCCGAGTAACCAACCACTGCTCCTCAGCAGAACCCCCTCCCCACTGATGCCACAGACAGCGTGTGGAGGGGGCTTGTCGGAGAGGGTCAGAGGTTCTTAAAGAGACAGAGGCCTTTTTCAAGACATTCACTACAGCCATTTTGAGAGAGAAATTTTATACAAGGCAGTTATTCTAATTTACTGAACTTACAGACCAACAGAAGGTTTGGTCATCATTGAAGTGTGATATAGACTGGTGCTGTGTGATTGAAAAAAGCATAATACCCCCTCTTTAACGAACAATTAAAAACACAACGTCAGCAAGTCCGAGTAAACCATTTATTGAGAAGTGGTGCTTGTCGTCGTAGTACAGGCTTCCTGAGTTTTCTGTGGTGCTTTAATGTTTCTGTGCTTTCCATCAAGGGCACCAGTGCAGTTGGGGAGGTTCCACTCTGCCCAAAATCCATTTGCAACAGTCCTCCAGATTTGTTCGGTTGGGATAGGGATTTGGGTTCCCAGCATTTGGCTTTTGATGGCCTCCAGTGCACTGTGGATGATCCTGCCAACAGTAGCTGCTCCCAGTCTGTACTGGAAGGCCAGACCTGTGAAACTCTCACCAGCGGCAAGGAACCTGAAAGATATACATGTGATTATAGTAGTATAAAACTATAATACAGGCTGTAAAATGTATACATTGTAACAGAATATAATTATAACCTTCAATACAGTGGAGAAAAAAAGTATTTAGTCAGCCAACAATTCTCCCACTTAAAAAGATGTGAGTAATTTTCATTATAGGTAAACCTCAACAATGAGAGATAAAATGAGAAAAAACAATCCAGAAAATCACATTGTCTGATTTTCATTTATAAAATTAGGTGCAAATGTTATTGACCAAATACTTATTATCCAACATAATTTCCAAATTCATTAAAAATCAGACAATGTGATTTTCAGTTTTTTTTTTCTTTTTTTGTCTCATTTTATCTCTCATAGTTGAGGAAAATCTATGATGAAAATTACAGGCCTCTCTCATCTTTTTAAGTGGGAGAACTTGCACAATTGTAAAATTATTTTTAAAAGCCACATTCCTATATTATTACATTGCCAATAAGAAAAAGAAAAAAAAAAACTTACCCATTTAGACAGTGGTCAAGATGGAGAGGAAAGGTTCAACAGAGCAAAGGAGCAAATGGTCCTCTGGTTGTACCTGGCTACTGTGTGAACGGTGGGGCAGACAGTTCCCAATACACAAACATCCCCCGACTACACAGCGAACCTAAATCAGGGTACATAAAATAAAAGCCTAGGCTAAAATATTTGGAGGTCATCAAATAAAACATCCACATCCAAGACCAGCCTCGTGGATAGCTGCTGCAACAATCGTTTCTGCACAAATCGTCTCGGGGAGGCTCATCTGCAGCTCGTCGCCCTCATCGGGGTTTCCACCTGACTGCAGCTCGCCGTCGGAACAGACTTGAGTGGGCAAATGTTCCTATTCGACACTGGCCACGAGTAGTGCACCGCAGACTACTACCACAACATTCCCGCAGAGTTCTTCTCAAAGGTAACTTTTAAAGGTTTATTGATCGTCCTGAACATCGGCCACAGCAGTGTGAAATGACTATCGACACATTTCTAACTACGCTAATCTTCACAGCGAGTGTCAAACTAATCTGCTGCAGCCGAGCACTGACGCATTTACCCCATTTTAAACCATGAAAGGACGATTTAGAAACAATGAATCGGTAGCAGAGATTTGTGTTGATAATTCAGAGATTTTGATGATTAGAGTGAAGTCGCTGTTACTCGCTCTTTACTTTGCGTCGGTGCTGACCGATAATGTAGTTTGGGCCTATCCGCTGTGTGGGAATTTGTTGTCAGTGGAGCTGCACAAGTGACATGGATATTCACAGTATGGAGCACAGAAAGATCAGCTAAATCAAACAATGACGTACATGCTCAGGAGTAAATGCTCTGGAATTGGGTCTGGATGCTCAGTGGTCCAACACTTGGTCCAGCTTCATCAACAAAGTGTTTGGAAAAGGCGTTCGTGTCCTTCATGACATTTTGATGTGAGAGATTCGGCTGAACACAATCACGAGCCCACCGGTTTGGTTTCATGAATGGGATGAAACTCCTTTAATTTGTCCTTATCAGAGTATCGAGAATCACTCCGACATAAACCACAGCTACAGTGCTTTGTTGTCAGCTTTATTCTGCGGTTGGGCGGCTGTTCAGCTGAAATTGGCACAGAAACATGGCTGAGCAAAGGACTGTAGACTGCTGTTCCAGCACTGCTCCACTGACAGACTGTGGAAGTCTTTTGTCCTTCTTGCTATCAGACTGCATAATAACTCTCCGACAATATTGCAATTTCCTCTGGGATCAATAAAGTTTCTATCTATCTATCCATCTATCCATCCATCCATCCATCCATCCATCCATCCATCCATCCATCCATCCATCCAAATGCAAGTTGATTGTCGTCGAGCCAGTTTAGTATAATTGGGAAACCAGACACACCCTGACTGATGGCATTTTGAATGTAGAGCGACACCATGACGAGATCCAGAGGCCCATCGTTGTGCCATTCATCCACGACCATCACCACCGCCATAGAAATGTATTATAGACTGTATGTATTACCTCATGTAGCAGCGTCATAAAGCCCCATGGTAAAAGGATCTGTGCACAAGTCCTGGAAGCTGCAAACACCCCAGGTCTTGCATGGCCAGCATACTCAGCGGTCGGGGTGTCACCATTTAAATTCTTTGAGTCACAACACACACAAGTCACCGCCCCAAGAAGTGACTTCCTGTTTTGATCCAGCACACCAAAATAAAAGCACCATCTTATTCATTAGTTCAGCTGTTCATTAGTTTAACTTTCTTTCTGCCGAACTATTAACAGACAAAACACTTCATATGTGTGTATTTAATTATATTCATGTAATGTTGTAAGTACCTGCTGAACTAATCAATGAGACGAGCTGTGTGCTTTTATTTTGGCGTGCTGGATCGAAACAGGAAGTCACTTCTTGGGCAGCGTTGTCATGATTTGAAGTTATGCACAGAGTCAATTACTGTAAGAGAAAATGTTGCGATTTTACAATTATTCCCGATTATCGACCGAATGAAAGGAAACAGATATTTTTAGTTTGTGTCTTTAAAATGCTTTTTTACAGCCTTCTTGATCTTGTAAACCCTCACTGTTTCTAAAAATAAAGAAAGGCTTTTATTTTATTTTGCATTCAAAGAAATACATTGAATAATACAAAACAATGTCAACTTTACTACTTTATAATGAGCATAATTATCATAATTATTTTATTATAAATTATTAGAGCACAGTTTAGGCCATGTTTTATGTTCTCAAAAAAAATGCTGCCCAGCTTAATTATTTGTCCGATGTTTTGATGAACAGACGAAGGAAACGTGTTTCTCAGTCATGCCGAGTCTTCTCGAGTCGCCTCTAGTCGAAGGCACTGACGTTCGAATCGTGTAGTGTGGGCGGCGCAAAGACGCGACTAGACTCCAGTTGTAGGAAATCAAACATGTTTGATTTTTAAGCCCGATTTTGGACGCACAGGAGAAACGTGGGTGATTTTACCGTCCCAAATGTGAATGACAGAGTGATATAAAGACAGAAAAACACCGCCGCGCCTCCTTTTTTTCCACTTCTCTGTTAAACCAGCGGCACAAACAACTCATTTCATGGCCACAGCCCCACACACGAAACAGCACAACTTTAAATCACAAAAGTTCACGACAACCACCTTTTCCAGCTACATTTCAACCGCGAACAGAGTTTAGCGGCACTTACTGAGTTTGGAGACGAACTGTTCAGCTTCACCTCGCTGCTAACGGCTCATCTTTCTCCGCTTTCTCCTCCGTCTCCTCCGCTATCTCCTCCATCCTGAGGTTGACGCCCGTCTCCTTTTCTTATTAAATCCACTGAAATAAGTCCCGCTTCTTCGAGTCGCTAACTTTTATCTCCATTTTATAAGACCTATAGCCAAGTTGAAGTCTTCGTAGTAGCAGTAAGCTAGTGCTGCGGTTTTGTGCCATTGACACCGTTGACCAATCGGGACCCGCACACGTTTTCGCACTCACAGACAAAGGCCTGTCTTTGCGGATTTGGGGTCAGTTTTCGAAGCCGGAGGAGAAATGAAGCGGTAGAGAGGACGGACGCGCTGTGTTATAAAACATCAGCTGTTCAGAATCGTGTCGTGTGTTCGCTCTTACGATTCTCAGTCGTTAAGTGTGAACCCCCAGACGTTCTATAATCGCACTGAATCCAGTCGTGTAGTGTGGACCCCCCATTCTATATAAAATCGTTTAAGACTAGAAAAGTCGTGTAGTGTGTGCTGGCCTAAAAGTGACTAAGTGACTTGAAAGCTGATAATCATGGGTTTACTTTACTTTCTGTTATTGTGCTGAGCAGTGGAGCGTGTTAGCTTTTGTTTACATCCTGAGCTCGTTGTAGCGGCTATTTCTGAACATTTGGACAACTTTATTGGAAATTACAGAGTTCATTGCCTTGACTTGGACATTTACAGCGAAGGAATATCTCCACGTTGTGTTTCATATTCGACTCATCAGCGCCTTTTGCAGCAACTTTCCGACGACAGGATTTGCACGACAGATGTCCATCAGCGACAACAACACCTTGGCCATGTTTGGGACACATAAAAAGGTCCCACACTTCTGACTTCAAATGTTTTTGGGGTGGACACGACTCTGGAGGAGAGCGTCCTTCTGCCTCGCTCAACTATCGGCGCACTGTTTGTGGCGTGCAGCGGCCAGTATGTCAGCATGAAAAATGTCTGTTAGTCTTACGGTTAATTTACCGCGTCCTTTTATAATCGTGGTAATCGTTAAAAACGGTTAATCTTGACATCTCTACTCACGGTAGGGCTGGGTACCGTTAATTTTTAACGATACTTGCTTTTTTGCACTTTTTCTGAAGCCAACACTAAAATATTTGCCGTCTAGAACCAGGAATAAGAACATCAATGTGTGGGAGATATGAAAGTTAGAATATCAGGTTCATCTCAGAAATTGTGCACTCATTTTGCATTGGTGTCTATGAGTTGCTTTCGATAGTCAGTCTTCAAAATTTTTCTGCGACAAAACATGTTCAAACGCCACGGAACGAAGCGCAGCACAGTAGGTGGCAGCATGTGCCTTAGCTTGGCTAGCAGTCCGCCATTAAACTGGAGGAAGAAGGCGGAACACTGCTGTTTGGGCTTCTGCAAATTGGACTCTCGATTTCCAGGCTGTCGGAGGGAATTCTTTTTTTTTAGCCCATTTCCAAAGCCCGGTACGATCCGCGACAACACGACATAATTGGAAAGAGAATGACAAGCCGATGCGAGCAAGATGTGGAGTTATCTCGGAAACAACAACAATGTAAACGAAAGGCTGCAGCTGGACGTCTCGACCAAACAGCATACTCACCCAAACGTGGGCGAAAAAGGCTTTTAACAGATCTAAGCCACAGACATGGCTCATTATAACAAGATCTTGCGGCTCCGCTTAGTGACATGTTGTCCGTGGACCAACAGCAACAAACATAGTTCTAAAGATTTTATTTTTTTATCCATACCTGCTTTCGATACATTTCTTTTTTCCACCAGTAAGACCTAAACTTGTTTCCGATACCATACCAGTATCGTTTAATGGTGCCCAGCCCTACTCACCGGACAAGTCACCCATTGAGCATGTTTGGGATGCTCTGGACAGCGTGTTTCGGCTGCTTCACCACTGAGGAGGAGTGGATCAACGTTCGACAGGCCATAATCAACAACCTGACCAGCTCTATGAAGGAGACGTGCTGCGATACCATCTGGGTACGCCACAGCTGTGAGGGGGGATGGATTCTCTTGACAAAGGAGAAGTGCTCACCTGCACAGATTTGTAAGTGAGAGAGAAATGGGTCTTTTGTGTACAAAGCAAATGTTTCATATCTTTGAGTTTAGCGCATGAAAAAAAACCTTTGCTTTATTTATTTTTTCAAATTGGGCCTCGTCAATTTTTGTTCAAGATCCCTATAAGATATGAAGTGACCCCTTTAACAGAGTCTCTGTACACAAGAATGTCCTTCGGTACAAAGAAGAGTCTGCACTGCTGATTTGGAAGTCATTACGGGCTCCTCCATTACGCCTGAGTGGTCCCAGTGGAGAGACAGGCCTGAAGTTCTCTGAAGTGGGGTGTAGCTCTTAGTTGGACGGCTGTGCATTTTGATTCAGATGCTCAGATGAGCCTCTGCTCAAAGTGTTTAGAAATGTAGATGGGTTGTGGAAGGAGCTCTTGCATGAAAAATAACTGCTGTTCTGAGGCTAACTGGCCCCTCTTTGCTAATGGCCATGTCCTGTGGATCTGCAGCAATACGGCCATATTCTACACCAGGGTCTCACCATGTACTCATGTTCCATTCTAGCCAGGGGTGAATTTCACGTTAAATGTTAAGCAATGTAGTGTTTTTTCATGACCAAATCTGTTTCAGTGGCATAAAAATATCACACATTTGTCGACCTGTAACAAATATCCAAGACTATTTTGCAAAAAATTAAGAAAGGAATTATCAGCTTTTGCAAATGAACTCTTCATATCTAGGTGCTGAGGATTTGCTGTATTCATTTGCATCCACGTTTTTAGATCCTACCATGTCATGCCTTTTACAACAAGGGCTCTTGCTTTGATTTTGTCCATAACAGGGCGTACTCAGTTCTTATTACGCTCAGTGACAAACATGGAAACTTAAGAAAGATTTGTTTTCATACTGAGACATGTTCTTACCTGAGCTTAGACGAGTTGATGCGTACCTGTCTGGTCTGTGTGCGTATGCTCAGTCACGTAAGTAATATCTTCAGAATTCTTTAGGAGTGAAGATTTTACTGCGCAGACATCGAAATGTTCTTAAGGCGTTATTACGCCTTACAATATAGTTTCCCTTTTTATCCTCTTAGAAAATCGACATGTTTAATTTTGTGCAACTAGTCTTGGATCGTGTTGCTACTCACATATCTGTATTTAAATAGGGAAAACACCCCCGGTTGGCTCCATAGGAATACACTGGGAGAGGCTAAATGCTAACAACATCTTTGGTCTTTTTGCGTGACTGAGCGCACACGTAAAGACGAGACAGGTACGCATCAACTCCTCTAAGCTCAGATAAGAACATATCTCAGTATGGATAAATGGTGGGCTGTTTCTTTAAAGGACAGAGCAGATCAGACGACTTACTAAATTCTGGACTATTGAGCGCACCTTTAGGATATGCCGCACCAAAAACATTTATAAAGATGTATTTATTGGTACACATGGGTACATATATGGGCCGTACTGGTCTTCCAAGAGCATTAGAAGCGCCATCAGCGCTGGAAATACTGGACTTTTCTCTTCGTGCGTGGTCAGTTTTATCAAGAGAACGGTGGGCGACAGTTACATGGACTCAACTTATACATCGCTTTTCTACCTTTATCAGGCCCAAGTGCTTTACAGTAAGGAACCAGTCACCCATTCATACTCTCATTCATACACCAATGTACGCAGACACTCTGGAGGCAAGGAGGTTGAAAGTATGTTACGAACTCCGATTGTATTATTCTTTAAATGCATGTGTTGAGTGAAGCCAAAGCGCTGCCCGCACAGCGACCCCTCCTTGGGAATGTCAAGGTCAAAGTTTATTTATAAAGCACATTTAAAATATAGTTGACACTGCCCAAAGTCCTGCACATGTTTCAGTGAGAGACAAATATATATATATATACACGGTACAAAATAACAACATGGAATGCTTAGTGCATAGAGGCGTGTTTTTAAGAGTGACTTAAAACTCTCAATGGATGAGGCTGATTGAATGCTCACAGGGAGCTCGTTCCAAAGTTTGGGTCCAGCAACCGCAAACGCTCTGTCACCTCGGGGTTTTTTCTCAGAGCAGGGACAGGTTAAAAGCTGTTGGTCACATGACCGCAGGGCTCTCACAGGAGAATACAAAGTCAACATTTCAGACAGATACTCTGGAGCCAGGCCATTCAGTGATTTAAAAACCAACAGTAGGATTTTAAATTGTATCCTGAAGGGCACCGGGAGCCAATGAAGAGACTGTAGTACAGGAGTTATGTGGTCATAGCGCCTGATGCCTGTTAGGAGGCGTGCTGCTGCATTCTGTACTCGTTGCAAACAACGAATGGATGCAGCATCAAGACCGTGGTACAGAGAATTACAATAGTCCAGAAAATGAACATGTGGACTCATTTTTCCAGCTGGTTAGAAGGCAGATATTGCCATGATTCGTCTTTTGTTCATATGTTTTCTTGTGTTTGGTCTTGTCCTGTGTTTTATTTTGACATGTGTTCTGTTCTTGTGATTTTTCTGTCGTGGTTTGGAGGTGTGAAGGTGGAATGAGGACCCAGATGCAAGCAGCCAACCAAAATACTGAAAATAAATTTAATGGAACTAATCCAAGGACAATAGTGCAAAAAACAAAAACTCACAAAACTGAACCAGGACACAGACATGGACGACAATGATCCAACAAAGACAAGGGAAAACAGAGGGGTCTAAATACACAAGGAACAGGGAACAGGTGAAACACATTAGGGCGGGGCAGGTGATCAACAAAGGGGAAGCAAAGCAAAATCACAAGGACAGAACAGACAAGTCAAAATAAAACACTAAGGACAAGAACACCAAGCAAAATCAAGGGGGAACTGAACATAACAGACAGAACCGTGACAGATATGGTTTTACTTTAGCAATCAATCGAAGCTGAAAGAAGCTTGTTTTAACAACAGAGCTGATTTGTTTGTCAAATTTAAATGTGGAGTGTGGCCGTGTTCAGAGCCGCCCACCTCGGCCTGTCTGCGAACACAGTCTCGGAAGTTTCCTGGTGTTCGAAGCAGCTCTTCACTGGGTTCGTGGTGAATCACTTGAGGCTTTTGGACCCGCCCTGGACCCTCCATAATGTTTCAGGTGTTCATCCTAAGCCATTGTGACTGAGCGCGCCACCACTGTGGGTCAACCTGTCAGGCATGATTTTGGAGGTTGGCTGCCTTCAATCTCCTCTGATCCTCGGAAACGGTGCAGCGCCTCCTGGGATACACAGCGATAGAGTGACACATGATATTCAGTATGACCATAAAAATCTATAAATTACAGTTGTAATTTATACATGGCTTATACACCGTTGTATGGTGGGTATAAGGTAGTATCTTAAAATCCTGGAATATTCTTTTCCCATTCTCTACCATAACATGTTGTCTGGGACCGTGATAGACGTGGTTAATGACCTGGCTCATTAATGACTATTACTCACTGACAACATCCTTCAACAGATCCACAAAGACGCTCCATATCAGGATATTAAACATGTACCATGCCGAACAGTTGGTGCGTTTCATCAAAGACGTTTTTTCCCGTGCCCTAATTTCCTAAAATATCTACATGTGCTGCCAGGAACATACGAGTCAGGAACAGCAGCTCCGCCTTGGTGCACACTTTGAAGCTCTGTAGGGAGCAGCTCACTCCCACACACAGCGCTCTTCTGTCGGAGCAGGCAGCACTGAACCACAGACTCAACATTGTACAACCAGAGATGGGGGTTTGAAGAGCCTATAAAGGGAGGCGGGGATCTGTCCATTTCAAATGACAAACAACATTTCAATAGACTCGTCATATTGCTGAGTCAAGATCAAACAAACTGTGGTTCACTGGTTTATAAAGAACAGTTTGTTGTCCCTCTGTCGAAGGTGCACATGATGGGGGATGGAACTTAGGCTCTTTGTAATTCTTTTAAGAGTATATTCTGGCATTTCAATTTGACACAACATAGTTTGGAGATCAGAATTTGAAATAATTACGCGCTATAATGTGAACAAGTGAAACCGATGGCACTGCAGAAGTGGGAGCACATGAACATGGCTGCCATTGTGTCGGCGCTTTGTATTTCCACAGAGAAAAACTTGAAAGAGTTGAGGTCTCCCACAGAGTGCTGTGCTTCTGCTGTTTAAGCGCCTGGGCCTCGACTACCGCACTGTGTTATAAAGACCACAGAATCAGAACGTCCGCAGTGAGCTGAGCGACAGAACAAAGGGAGCTTTGCTGGAGTAATTGTAATACTCTTTTCCAAAGTGCTCACTGTCTGACAGGGACGACAAAGTAAGGTTCAATGAGTCACGCAGTGTCACGGTATGTTAAAATCTAAACGTACTTGACAGCATATTAACAGTTCTGGACATCCAGGCATTTACCACATTACCTACAATGCAATGCGCCCGAGCGGTGAAAGCAATGGCTATATTAGACAGCACTTTTTCTGGTGACATATTGTAAACGATAAATTGAATAAAGTTCTCAGTAAATCTGCAATTGCAGACAAAAGACAAAAGCTTGGCTGATCAATTGGAAGATTTAAATCCACGGATCGACCACACTCTGAAGATAAAGTAGTCAGAACTTGTGATATCGGCAATATGGTGAAAAACTTTTGATGGGTTGCCTTTGATACAGATTTCCAACCAAACAAAAGTGATAAAATATTCCAAACTTGGATTAAGAAGGGATTAACGTCATACCTTCCCTTTACACATAAAGGTGTATTACACAGTTTCCAATCTCTTCAAACTAACTTTGGTCTGGAATGGATGGATTTCTTCAGGTTCCTCCGCATTGCAAAAGCTCAAACTTATCCTCAGTGGAGGCAGACTTCTTCAAAATTCTAAAATCAGCGCACAATACTACAGTAAAAAAGGCAAATTCTAAGTTATACAATGGATTGTTAAATGCAAGAAAGGATAATACTGCACATATTAAGTATAAGTGGGAGCATGAAGCTGGAATAATCATCTCTGATGGGGATTGGGAAGAGGTCTGCATCTTTCAGTGGTCTTCCACCAGTTCATTGAGCTGGAGAAAACACTGCTGGAAAAACGTTATAAGATTCTTTTTATCTCCCCACCAAGGCAAATTTAGGAATAAAACGACAGAGTGTTCACATCACTTCCATATTTTCTGGGAATGTCCCTCACTACAACATTACTGGTTCAGACTTCATAAAACCTTAAATGAGGTGTTTAAGGTACAAACCATGAATGACTTTTCAAGTCTATACTTGGGTTTGGTCCAAACTTGGTTAGGAGGGGGGGATATATAGCTGTTGCAGGCACGTTTAGCTGCTAGCAAGAAATCCATCACTAGGAGATGGCTGCATTTAACCCCACCGTCACATGACGATTGGTATGGAACAATTGTGGAAATTTTTAAGATAGAAAAATTAACATACGCTTTAAGAACACAAATGGATACATTTTACTCAATGTGGAACAAATGGATCAGTTGTATTTCCCCCATCTGGAATGACTTTACAAAACCGCAAATGTATGTCAAATAATCATTATATGGATGTGTAAGATTTTTTGTTTTAAGTCACAACTGTAAACTCCCGGTTTATTTATTATTATTATTATTATTATTATTATTATTATTATTATTATTATTATTATTATTTTATTTATTTATTTTGTTTTCTGTTTGTTGATATGTATATACTGTTTATCATGCCTATAACCTGTTGTGCAGTTGGATGCTCCATTTCATCAGAGTTACAGCCATTAATCGTTTATGCTATACTACCATTTATGCTGATTAAGTTGCTGATCAACGTATGCAGATCTAAATAAATTGTGTGGATTATGTTTTAACGTTTAACATAACTGTGCCAGACACATCAGGCTCCAGATGTGCCCTCATCTCTGGATCATATTCCTGTCTTTCCGAACTCAATTGCCTGCTGGACCTTGAATGTGTGCTCTTCTGTCCCCACGATCCTCGCCCTGACCGTTTACTCTGGCGTACACATGGGACTCATTTCTCCAGGAACCAGCAGACGTAGTGTTGTGGTCACAACAGCTGCTAAGAGACGCTTCATGGATATCTGAAGACGCCTCTGATGAAGACGGACGTCTTTCCACTCCGATGAAACATGTCAAGTATTGAAACTTTTGTTATACTTCGTGTCTTTCTAGAAGAACCATATGAACATTTGTTGAACCAAGAAGACATAAGTTCCTCCAGCTCCTGCTCAAACTTGAAAAAGGCCTGACTTCAGACAAACGGACGCTGGGACAACTCACTCCATTTGCAATATTTTCTTTTCTTTTGGTTGTGTTTCATTTTCAAAGACAGAGTAGGCAAAAGCACATCACATGAGACAGGATAAGTGACAATTACCTTTTAAACCAGTTTTGTTATTAAGTCGTTAGTAGAATTATTTTAAATCAAATTTGCATTAAATGAACTGAATAAAGTTTCATTATTTAAAATCAACATTTTACCATGTATTTTAAACATACTGTATCTTGAAATCATACAATTAATGACCATCATTTAAATATTTTAACAAAGTATTTTGAACCAAAATATGTTTTTCTAAATCAGGGTTTAATCTATTTTTCCCACATAATTAATAGTTTAATTAATCAACTAATGGTTTTACTGAATTATTAATTCATATGAAATCATACTAAATAAAGCATTGTACCAAAGAAATAAAACATCACACAAACATTCAATGTCATTTTAATGATACAGGTGGAACATTGGTGAGGTGATATTGTCCTTAATGACTATTATTCATACCAGTGGTGTCTTTGGTTGTATGTGCTGAGCTGAAGGTTTGTTTGGAATGAACAATGGGAGTGCACAGGTGAGTGAGATTACAGGCATGAGCGGGAAGAGAAGGGGCGCTTGTTTTGGTGTTAGCTGCATCCTAGTCGGGTGGGCAGTGGTAAAACGCATGCTTTGGGAGAATCATTTCATCTTTTCGTCTGATTTTCTGTTTGAACTTGACAATGAATGTAATGAATGTAAGGTTTGGATTATTGTCTTTGTGTCTAAGAACAGAACGAAGCGCGTCACAAGACCTGTCACTGTCGACTGTTGTCCAACTCTGGCAATGCATTGTGCAAAAAGGCGTGACCACGATATAGTGCACTACAGGGAATCATTTTGAGATTTTCTTCCTGCCTGATGTATTGAGCAAAGGCAATAAACAAGCTGGCTTTGTTTTGCAGATGTTTTCAGTAACAAGTTTCTACAAAGATAAATGAGATATTCAAATTCTGATGGAAACAAACTCGCTCTATCTCCGTTGAATCCACCCGTTTGTTCTCCTTTCACAGACCGACCTGAGCACACACGCGCTTCCCCCTAAAGTCGGCGTTAAATATTAAACAGCTGGCGTCGGTCGGTGTGTGGCGTGTGGACACTGTGGAGATGGATGTGTTTAATTTGAGGTCTGCGCAAACACGGGAGCGCGCCGCTGTTTACAGTCGGCACCCGCCTCCCTCCGAGCTGCTCTCCCGTCGCTCAGAAACCTGTGGTCTTTCATCTATTTGCGTCCGTATCCGGAGCACGTCGCAAGGAAACAGAAAGTCAGCGCTGACGAGTTTATTTTCACGCCCCGAGTCTTTCACTTTATTGTCAATTCTTTGCATGTGAAGGCGAGGCACTGCTGGGAAGAGAAATGCAGTGGTCAATTCTGGCAGTTCTCCCCCTTCAACTCGCCCTTTGCAAAGGTTATTTTGTGACGTTCTGTCGACTTGCACTTCAGATTTTTGCCAGGAAATTACTCAAAGTCATTGCTTTCCGCTCCGTGTCCGTTCACAGTGCGTAGGGAACCTCAAAATACCAAGAAGAGATCAATAACGCGACCTGGCGGTATGGCCCCGGGACCAGACTGCTTTAAAGCAGTACTAAGTAACGTGTTTACCTTAATAAATCCTCTCCGTAGTCCCTGTGGGGGTAATACAAGTGTTTATGGGATGATTGGAGGGTCTTTCATCTCCCCCTGGTGTCTCTGGACAGAAAACCATGTTTGCAACTTGACTGCCACCAGACTGGAGCCACCAATACACACTAATGGAATCACGAAGAAGAAGCTAACATGCTAACGGGCAAAGCTGACTGCAGGCTAACGTCACTTTAAACAGTATTTACAGCCAAGTTTGAGTGAAAAAAAAAAATTCCATTGTATGATTGGATGCACAGTAACCCTCTCTCCCTTCGCCTTTCCTGTCAGGGTAGTATTTACTCTCCAAGACAATAAGTTACTAACTTGCTACTACACCTGCAGTTGCGCTTATGGCCTCTAGGGGGAAGAGTTACTTAGTACTGCTGTAAATTGTTGGATAACTTTCTATCAGGGGAGATGCCCTAAGCCAGGGGTAGGCAACGTCAGGCCCGGGGGCCAAAACCGGCCCTCCATCATCAAACTCTGGCCCTAGAGATGATTGCGAGAAAAATTATGATCCAAATCAGAGATCAAATGCCTGTTTAAGTAATCTAGAAATGTGAAAAAAATCATTAAAATGTCTTAGCAGAGCATCCTTTTAGGCCATAATCCTAAAAGAATACTCTAAAAATACTAAGAAATGATAAATCTACTTAAAATATTCAAAGATTAAACCTAAAGACTTGAGATTTGTTCTGGTATTAAAGCAGATAAAACCTATTCTTGCCAGTGGAACAAGCACAAGTTTTTTTTAATTCAGATTAATTATGTATAACTTCAAGTGGAAAAATAAATATTTTTTACAGTAAAAGTTAATTTGTTTGATTTCCAGTGGGATTTCTATTTGTTCCATTGTCATTGGTGTTTTTATCTGATCTTAGATTAGTTCAAACCGACTCAAATTTAACAGAAGAAAAACTTTATTCAAGCGAATTCAAGTAATTTATCTAATCTTAAGATGGACATTGTACAACACTGGTATATGTAGAAAGTGATGCTTTACTTCAATTGCTTCAATTGGAGGGTCCGGCCCTTGGTCTCCACTGAGCAAACTTTCCTCACCCCTGCCCTGAGCCATAACCTGTCCTGGACCAGCTATAGTTCCAGCTCAGATAAGAAGACGGCTCTTTGACCAATCAGAGGAGAGAAGCCTCCTCTATGTCACCCAATCTCTGCGGTTACGGAGGGAGTGAGGAGCGGAGAGGGAAGAGCAGGCACCCTGAGCGGCGGCGAGAGAACTCCTTCAGCGTGTTGTAACTTTTCCTACACATGTGACTGATGCAGATTGTAGATGACAGCATGAAAAAGGCTTATTTCTCTTTGTATGAGTGTTTCATTTCAGTTGTAATAAAGATTGTTAATTGTGCTGTGTAATATGTGCCCCGTCACTCGAACCAGGGACACAAGTCGGCAGCTCAAGTTTCGAGAAGTGGATTCATTCATCACGGATTATTTGGCGCCGCTTCCTCATGAAGAGCCGTGAGAGCAAAGCAGCGACAGCGGGACAGAGACGCTGCTTTGCTCCCCAGACAGGACTACACTTAGGCCACGGCAGCTTCAGCATTAAAAAAAAGCTTCAGCAAAAGCATCAAACCATAAGTTTAGTATCTTATTACGGTGGATTTTGTGTTTGAGTTGATCTCTGATGTCTCGCTCTGTTTCCACGTTTCTGTTTCCTTTTGTTTGGGGAGGAGGCACTGCTGCTTTGGTTTGCGTTGTTGACACGTCCTTTAAGGTGCGGTGCGGGTGTCGACCAATCAGGAGCTTTCCCCCACAGTGACGTACGTTGTAGCTGAGCCACCGAGGCAGATGCTCCGGCAACCCTCAGCTGTAAACAAGTCACGGAGGTTTAGCTTCATTGTGAACTGAAGCTACAGCAGCTCTGGGACTTTTACAAAGACACATCAGTGTTTCTTTATCTAAACACCCAGGATTAAAAGCAGCGACAAGAAAACGTATTTCTTGTCGCCGCTTATATGCCTCGAGGATGCCTGTTGTAGCCACGAACACACGCTGACGTGCGGCCAGAGTGTCGGTGACATTTGTTACAAGCGTCCAACCTTAACATGTCTGATCCGCAGAAACCACGTCAGAACCGCTCATATCTCTGAGCACCCAATGACCACACGGTCCACCATTTTTTTAAAAATGTTTTATATTTGCCGGTCCTGGAAGCAGAAGTCGTGACGTCACACTTAACAAACGTATAGATACAGACGACATCTCGTCACAGAAGGGGGCGTGGCTTCGCCAAGGGGGAAAATAGAATCTTTAGAGAAAAACAATTTTTCACTCTTTTTAGACATTTTCTCTTCAGAGATCTTGTCCTCTACTACTACATGATGTGAAAGATCTGTATTACAAGCATGAACTCTGTTGCCATTGGCAGCAGTTGTCATTTCTTTCAGATCTCCTCTATCAGAAAACAATGACCGGTAGAACGTTGGAAAATCCCATTCAAGTCAATGGAGCGTTTTACATGCATTGTGAAGAGCATTACTTCCATATTTAACTACTTATGCTTCGTTAGGGCAGAAAAAGACAT
The DNA here is from genome assembly GCF_951799975.1 of Gobius niger. NCBI lineage: Eukaryota > Metazoa > Chordata > Actinopteri > Gobiiformes > Gobiidae > Gobius > Gobius niger. The sequence goes on from NC_136856.1 coordinate 33,739,580, forward strand.
TTTGAAATCTAGTTCATATTTATTAAAAATGTTTATTTTTTTAATATTTGAATGGATTTCACAAATTATATGCTGTTAAATTATACTGTAAGCAGGAGCATTTTTCCTTTTATTTCATCTTGAAATCATCTGGGGACATCAAAAAATTCAAGAAATCTTAGTAGCCTTGGCAAAGGCTAGATTGATATTACAATGATAGCCATGCAATATCAATGTGGGATCACTCCGGCCTGAATCGCTCAGGACACACTTTTGGAGTAGCTTCTGACTGGATCAAGCACGCTGCAAATCCACTCAGTAATTCGTTTTGAGAAATGCCTTCAACTCAAAGGCCCCACTGCTTTTTGAAACCCTCTGTATTCGACTCGTGGGCATCTGAGGAAGGAGTTATACATAGATACACAGATAAAAAAGTCTCGTCAACAACTCATTTTGGCGCCAGGGCTTCACTTTCTGAACTCCTTGTGCCCGTGCGTATGGGAATAATACTGTGTGTTTTTGTGCCTGCACGTCCCGCAGACTCGCAGTGTGCAGCAGCTGTCACACAGATGAAGTGTGGCAGGTCTCTGCAGAGCTGTCCCGCAGCTTCAGCGCCTCAGCACACTCCCCTCAGTCATGGGCTCAGCGTCTCTGTCAGCACAGACCTTTATAAAGCAGAGGAAACAGTCAGACACCACAGGTCAATCGGACATTACTGATAGGAAGAAAAACAAACTACCACAAGTTTTCTATCGTCAAACAATTCATAAGAAAATGCACATATTTCCTGAAACAAAATGTCATGTTTTCCCACACACTGCTGAGGAGAGGAGAAGCTACTGTTTATGTGTAACACTAAACCTGGCATTAAGTGACAGTATGAAAACCTGGGGGAAAAAAATAGTATTGCCTGCATTGTCTTGCAGCCATACGTCCTCATTATCCTATGGAACTCTTTACAAATGCATGACGTGGTAGGTGTTAGTCGATGGCATTGATCAGAGCCGTACATAGCTCATGCTTCTCCGTTGTCGATGCTGCTGTCGAGCGTCAAACGGCTGAAAAATGACAGCGTAGACATCCACGCGCGCTGATCAATCCACAGCTCCGGCTTTAATGGCAGCCACGTGGCGCGGCACGGGGGGGCCTGTGTGAGGGCGGCGAGGGTTTGTCCTGCTCTCAAACAGGGTCCAGTAAACCAGTGGTTCTCAAAGTGGGGGTCGCGAGGCCTTGGGTGGGGGTCTCCAGATGATTTCAGGATAAAAAAAAAGAACAATTTAATGTTTTTAGTATATTTTTTGTTAGTGTAAAACAGCTTTTCATTTGTGAAATCCTTCATAAATACAGAGGAACTTTTGAAAAAAAAAGATGTGTTTTTTGCCCTAAAGTAGCTTAAGAGGGAATAACATATACATAATGGGGATCCCGACCTCAGAGTTGTTTACATGTCAACCTTTGGGGTCCTACTAAAGAAGTTTGGGCTGAAGCTTATGGTCCCGAAGACACAGCGCAAACTTCGTGATGACCGTGCCTAGGGCTGAAACGACTAATCAATTATTGAAATAGTCGACAACAATTTTAGTAATCGATTAATTGTTTTCTGGTTCGCACAGACTAAAAAGGAGCAAAAATGACATAAAAATGTAGTATTTTTGATGAAAACCTACTTTGATTTTATATTTAGGGTCTGTAGTGTTTTGTACATTGTAAATTTCATTAATACAGCCTTCAATAAACATTTCCCTCCATCAACACATCCTCAAACAGCGCCACTTAAGCTATAATGTGATAAAATTAAATTGAAAAAAATAAAATTTTCCTACACCATTCACAGCCAAGCGATTAATCGATTAATCGTAAAAATAATCAATAGATTAATCGACTACAAAATAATCGTTAGTTGCAGCCCTACCGTGCCTTTTCTGTTGCCGCCCCACGCCTTTGGAATCAGTTCAATCCAAATTAGACGGGCTCAGTCAGCCTGTTTTTAAAGCCACCCGTGTAGAATTTTACCCAATAAAATAAAACTGAAATATAAGCATTTATTTTATCACAGACACTTTCATTTTTGAAAAATACCTCATAAATGTCCAAACGTGCTGTGAGCGGCTCACGTCTCCTAAAACATGAATGTAAGTTTATCGTGAGTGGGTACGTCTCCAGCTCGTCTCCATGGAGATGTGACTAAAGTCATCAGAATTTGAGATTTAAACAGGTTAGTTTCTCATCCAAGTCCATTCTTTGATTAACCACTGCAGAAATAGCATTTTCTGTGTTGAGCTGGTCATTAAGACCATGCTTTGTATTGACAGTATTGTCCAAAATGTTACACGGTGTACCTTTAAGTCACGTCTTTAAACACATCTTTTTTTCACTTGCCTTTGAAAATGTGTGATTCATTTTGCCTATTTGTGTTTTTGTGTACAGCACTTTTGCCAAGCTGTAAAGTCTTTAAAGTGCTTTATGAATAAAGATGGTGTGGTATATTTACGATTGCTTGACTATTTGGTCACCTGCTTGTCCCACCGCTCACTCTCCCACCACGACTGTCATGTTCTGAGAAAACATAGACTGTGGTTTTCAAAACAAGGTTTCCTGTTCCATCATTTACTGCTCAGCCTGGTGGTTTTGTTGAGTGGGTTGCAGTGAATGGCGCCGAGGGCTCCAAACTGTAATATTAAATGTTTTGACAGACTGAATGAAGCATTTATTAACGGCGGTGAGGACTGACTGATGGACTTGAAGCTTACGGAGAGTCCTGAGAAAATAAAGACATTGCTGAGAAAATGTGTTCACGGTTGGGGTTGAAATGTAAGTTAACGATATATTGTCGCGCTGAGGTATTTCTGTTACATCATTGTTGAAAGTTCTTTTGTTTTGGATGTGTTGAGGAAGACAGTTGTACTTTTTTTTTGCCTCAGATATTTTAATTACTTTAAACAGATGAAAAATACTGCAGCACCCAATTATTACATTACAGTTGTTCTCACTAGTGTTAACTTATTTACTATTATGCGTTTGTATTTAATATACATATTGGTTATTATTGCAATAATTATAATTTGCATAATTTTAACAACCAACATCACTTGTATAATCATGCATATTTGTATTATATTATATTATATTATACTATAACATAATATTTTCTATATAATATGTTTTATAATAATAATAATATATTTTTTCTACTTTATTTTTATCATTACTATTTTCTTCATTATTTTCATATACATAAAAATATGCATATAAAATACATATCCCTATATACATGCATATGTACATAAGCATATCCGCACGCACATATACACACACACACACACACACACACCATCAGTTGTACTTTTGTAGCTGTCCGTTCATGTTGGTTGTGTCCATTACAACTGAGTATTTAATGTATGTGATTCCAGGGCATTCGTCAGTGTACAGTATGAATAAAAGCGGAGGGTTTACAGATCCCTGGGGGACGACTGCTGAGATGGTCTGTTATGTGTCGTTGACTTCACCCTTCTGAGGTCTATGTACGAATGACGCACGAGAGAGAGAAAGAGCGTGTCTCCAATCGGCGGTCAATCATCGACAATAGGGGAGTTTCGTGATTCATGATCCTGCACAAATATTAACGCAAAACCGCTAATACCACCGCATCAACGGCAGACGCCCGCCCTTCGCTGATTGGTTTACTCCGCTTCGTGTTTGCATGCGCATCTACCGCTGTGGGAAATGGGCTATTTTATTGAGTACAAGGGGATCGTCAAGGGTCATTGGGGAAATAGCTCCACGTCCTTTGTGACTTCTTCAATTAATAAATACTCTATTCTGGCTTAAGGTTTCTCATGTGAACTCTTGTAAAAATGTATCATACAGAACTTACAATGACTTTTTACATACAGTAGTTTTATCTAAACAATGATCTCATATTTCACAGAATTATCATTCCTTCGTATATTTATCGAGAAAATTCTAACTTCGAAGGACATTTCCCCTCGCTCTCAAGACAACACCTCCACTCTAAGTAGCAGTGTCACTTCATGATACGGCATACAAAGCTTTTTTTTAATGAATTTCCTTTATTTTATCAGGCAAAACATTGAGAACTAATTTGTGAAGCATTGGTTCATCCATCTAGTTCATGATTAACTTTTGTTTGAAAATGCTATAGTTTAGTCATGTGCTTGTGGAAAATGTCGATTTTTTTTTTTTCTTAAGCCTTATTGTGGGTGTGCACTGCACGATTTTGGCCACACAAATGATGATCTATGATGTACGATCACCAATCATGAGAAAAATCTTAGATCATAGCTCAAAATCATAGGTCTTAGGTTATACGGTGAGACAGGCATAAAGATTTAAAATAGAACCAGTTGTACAACCAAAGATGAGTTACAACCAACATCAAGCAGTGTCTGATGTTTTGGAAGCCTAGTCGTAGAGCGAGCCTCCTCTTGCTGCAGAGAGGATCTCTGTGTCCCGTCGACACATCAGCACATGCTGCTGCACCGCTGCCAGAGTCAACGCAACAGAGGCCGGGCAAGAGACTACGCATTTCACAGGACTTTCTCTGCACTTTTCCGTGGAAAATAAAGACCAGTAGCATGTTGTGCTCGCCTGAGCTAAACACTCGCCTTCTGAAGCCTGAAACTGCCACAACAAAACTTCTGTCTCTTTGAACTATCGCACAGTGGAGACGAGTGCAGCTCACGATTTTACAATCCCCACGTCGTGCAGTGTGACATCTAAAAATCTTGTAAGACAAAAAAAAATTGCACAGCGTACACCAGGCATTAATGGTGCGTTCCAGGCAACTGTTACATTTCCCACTTCCCACTTGGAAAAATGCCTTGGAACTGGAAATTACAACCTATTAACTTGGAAACCTGAAGACCACTACGAGTTCGTACATGAGATAAAGAAAGTAATGGCGCCCCCCAGTGGAGCAGCACCGCTAATGATAAAACTAACAAAACCACTACATCAGTGACGTGAACATTACTTTTGGCTTCAACATGACGTTATGTTGTATGTTTTGAATTATATCTAGTTTGGAGAAATGGTCATATAGCGTTAGCATCACATGAGCTAACTGTTGTAGCATTAGCCGTTTTGTTTACAGACGAGTTAATTCACCTGGAACGCTCTGAGGTCGTAATTTTCAAGTGGGAAAAATACCAGTTACCAGTTGCCTGGAACAAGACGCAAAGACGCAAGCTGCAAGAACAAAATGAAGTTATTTTGCTTTGTAGCCATTTTGTTCTTGCAGCTCTCGGTGTATGAACAAAAGGTCTTGCGTCTTATGAAGTACGAATGATTGGCATGTGCTTGGACTCAAAGTGCCATCAGATCGTGCCTGTGAAGTTTAATGAGTTTAAATAGATATGTAGTTTTACAGTATCTGAATGATTTGTTTTGTTTAATTTGCAAAACAGCACAGCAGTGTTCATGAAACTACTATTATGCTACACAATTCACGCTTATAGATGTTTGGGATGTAGTCGCCCCGTGACACGCCCTGACTGTGGGATTTCCAGGTCATCAAATAAGAAAGCGATGGTTCAAAACACATTCAGCTGCAGCTTTTGGCTGGAAATGTGCTCAATTGTTTACTCAAAAGTTGCCCATTGAGTCCAATTTGCATTTGAATACTGAAATTTGATCCCCTCAGTTTGACGGAATGATTGCAAATCCTCAGAAATGAAAACAATATGCAAATGTGACTTTAAAAATCTAATATTTGGACCTTGCTGCTGTCTGTTTAAACTCTGAGTCTGTTAACACAATAAACTCATCAACTTAGACCTGGCCCTTCCCATAAATGCAATGTTGTCCCTTGAAATATATCTTCAAAGGACGAAGAACAGCCTCTGACAGGTTGACCTACACTGGCAGAGTGGGTAACCTACTGTTCAGCACTCTTCAAACTTGCTGATATGAGCTGTTGGAAGAAACTGCTCTACTTCAGAGATTTGTTGAATTTTCCAACACTCGGTGATGGCTGACAGCACAATGGCTGTCAAAAAAAAACGGGAAAGACTTAAAAGGCGTCTCCAACAAAAGCTCTGTCAGAATTACTCCAATGTTCAAAAGCACTCGGAGAAATTTCTGCAGATCAAACAGAATCACAGCACACAGAAGAGGACAGACTCGTCAAAGAAAAACTCATTTCGGATTACTTTAACTGAGAAATGGCGCGATATTGTGGATTACAGCTCCAGCAGTGTGCCAGAATGTCCTTAGAGATTTACTGTTTATTGGATTGTTATCTTAGCCCTGGTAACAGAAAGTGGGATGTGGTGCAGTGATACGGTATATCGTATTGTTTTCCTTACATTTCTTAATTTCTTTCTTTCTTTGGTCGGGACGTTGCATGTTCTGGTAAAATTGGAAAGAAATTGCTTCCATTGGTAACACAAAATGAAATTACTCTAACTTAAAGGGGCTAGTTGGCCATTTTATGCTCACTGAAGAAGAAGAAGAAGATCTTTATTTATATAGCGCCTTTCACAGACATATAGTCACAAAGCGCTTTACATGAGACAGTTGTACATTCACTCCATACTCGGTGGTGGAAAGCTACGTTTGTAGCTTCAGTTTCCCCTGGGGGAGACTGTCAGAGGCGCTTTCGCGACTACACACGTCTGCGCCAACAGACCCTCTGACCACCACCATTCACTCACACACATCATTCATCCTGGCCTATTGTGCATGTTTTTAGTGGTAGGGGAAACCGGAGTGCCCGGAGGAAACCTACGCAGACACGGGGAGAACATGCAAACTCCACACAGAAAGGCCCCGTCCCTGGTGGGAATCGAACCCGGACCTTCTAGCTGTGAAGCGAGAGCACTAACCGCTGCTCTACCGTGCCACTGCTGCCATCTCAGGTCATACATGTAACTGCACCTTCTTTGTTAACATCGTGCATGACGGCACTTCAGACCCGAAGTAAAGGTTTTTGAGTGACATTGCCGGATTTTAAAGGCAGTTGTGGTGAACAGGTCTGAGCTCATTCTACACATTTGGACACCGGCTGGAACATGTAGGGGGAGGAAAATACATGATTTTAACATTTTTAAACTCCGTACAGTCCCTTTAAGTTGGTTTTCTGTTTCTTTTGAAGTTAGAGTAAAGCAACCAATTGGATTAAACAAAATTACTATTTAAGGTGAGACACGGCAGGTGAAAGTATTGATTTTTCACGCAGTGGTCGAAGTGGAGATTTGTATCTATTTTCCTCCCTTTACATCTTAGTTTCATTATCATAGTATAAAAATGACAAAACTCACCCCGCATGTTTGATTAAGTTTTGTCACCTGCAAGGCGGACGAAACCCGGAAGTAGCTGCTGCGACGCGAAAGGCCGTCTTTCCCCGCGGGTATTCGTTCACAAATATTGACAGATTTTACATTCACGTGTGTTGCTAAGAGGCCCCGTGATGACGCTTTCACCCAAATATGGTGCGGAAGAGCCGAAGAACGGGCCGCGCGTGCGCACTCGTTACAAAACTTCAGGGCAGGCCCCACTCGGGCAGCGGGTGAGCCCTTATAGAAGCTCCCACAGACTTTTGAAGGTTTTTTTAAGAGGGATTTTTCCATCTAATTCCTGGCCTGATTCATTCAGCTTTGAAACAACAAAAAAACAGGAATTTGAGTCTTTATAGATTTTTTCACTGATGATTTACTATCACTGAAGTTTATTGAAAAACTAAACAAAATATCCAAAATCCCCTCTGAAAAAAATCGTACTTACTAATACGTCAATAAAATGAAACCATTCATTTGAATCTGGCTCAATCCACTATTTACATTTCGTTGCCCAAAACATAGGCAATTTTGGCCATTTTCATGAGCAAAATGCCTTTTTTTTTAAATGAAAACATAAAATGACAGAAAAAATCTGATAAATTTTTTTCCTCATATTTATATCAGTAATGTTCAGCAAAAGTTTCAAATTGATAACTCTTAATTTACTTTCTTTCCCTATTCACCTGCAGTGTCTCGCCTTAAATTAATTTGACTTTAAAGTATCTGCTGAACAATAATTTGGTGTTAGCAATTGGAATAATCATTTTAAGTTGGTTGAACAACAAAAGTTTATTTAGTTTAAGTGGACAGTGGTGGTAAAGTGTGGACAAAGACCACAAACTCCACACAGAAAGGCTAACCACTAGGCCACCGCGTCGCCGCTTGTTGGCTGACAGTTTTACGATGGTATTGTGTGGCCCAAGAGGCCGTAGTTCAGCTTTTCCTCCTGGGTGCAGCTCTGACTGATGTGACTGTTGGACCCGTCGCTGTCCAAGGTGCTGATCCTCCTGGCTCTGTCCGTGGTGCTGAAGGAGGAGGTTGTGGTCGCTCTTCTGTCACACACGTGATTTAAATGGGTTTTTACATTCTGTTTAAGTGAGTTCTGTGGATCAACTACAGGTGGCCCTGGTTTAGTCCATGTTTAGCCCAGGTTTAGTCCTGGTTTAGGCCTAGTTTAGCCCAGGCTTAGTCCAGGTTTAGCCCAGGTTTAGGCCTGGTTTAGCAGTGGGTAGCCCTGGTTTAGTACAGGTTTAGTCCAGGTCCAGTCCTGGTTTATTCCTGATTTAGCCTTTATTTAGTCCTGGTTTAGTCTAGGTTTAGTCCTGGTTTAGTCTAGGTTAGTCCTGGTTTAGCCCTGGTTTAGCCTTTATTTAGTCCTGGTTTAGTCTAGGTTAGTCCTGGTTTAGCCCTGGTTTAGCCTTTATTTAGTCCTGGTTTAGTCTATGTTTAGTCCTGGTTTAGTCTAGGTTTAGTCCTGGTTTAGTTGTGGTTTAGTCCTGGTTTAGCCTTTATTTAGTCCTGGTTTAGCCTTTATTTAGTCCTGGTTTAGCCCTGGTTTAGCCTTTATTTAGTCCTGGTTTAGCCCTGGTTTAGCCTTTATTTAGTCCTGGTTTAGTCTAGGTTAGTCCTGGTTTAGTCCTGGTTTAGCCTTTATTTAGTCCAGGTTTAGCCTTTATTTAGTCCTGGTTTAGCCCTGGTTTAGTCCTGGTTTAGCCTTTATTTAGTCCAGGTTTAGCCTTTATTTAGTCCTGGTTTAGCCCTGGTTTAGTCCTGGTTTAATCCTGGTTTAGCCTTTATTTAGTCCTGGTTTAGCCCTGGTTTAGTCCTGGTTTAATCCTGGTTTTGCCTTTATTTAGTCCTGGTTTAGCCCTGGTTTAGTCCTGGTTTAATCCTGGTTTTGCCTTTATTTAGTCCTGGTTTAGCCTTTATTTAGTCCTGGTTTAGTCCTGGTTTAGCCCTGGTTTAGCCTTTATTTAGCCCTGGTTTAGTCCTGGTTTAGCCCTGGTTTAGTCCGGGTTTAGTCCTGGTTTACCCCTGGTTTAGCCTTTATTTAGCCCTGGTTTAGTCCTGGTTTAGTCCTGGTTTAATCCTGGTTTTGCCTTTATTTAGTCCTGGTTTAGCCTTTATTTAGTCCTGGTTTAGTCCTGGTTTAGCCCTGGTTTAGCCTTTATTTAGCCCTGGTTTAGTCCTGGTTTAGCCCTGGTTTAGTCCGGGTTTAGTCCTGGTTTACCCCTGGTTTAGCCTTTATTTAGCCCTGGTTTAGTCCTGGTTTAGACCTGGTTTAGTCCTGGTTTAGCCTTTATTTAGCCCTGGTTTAGTCCTGGTTTAGACCTGGTTTAGTCCTGGTTTAGCCTTTATTTAGCCCTGGTTTAGCCTTTATTTAGTCCTGGTTTAGTCCTGGTTAAGCCCTGGTTTAGCCTTTATTTAGTCCTGGTTTAGTCCTGGTTTAGCCCTGGTTTAGCCCTGGTGTCATGTCCCGCTTCACCACCCGTTCCGAGCTGTGCCGGTGCCTCCGGGCTGCAGTCACGATGGAGCATGTGTGCTCCTCTTCCACAGCCGCGAGCCTCGTCCAGCCCGTCGGTTTGCAGCATCTGACCGGACATCTGCGTCTGGACAGCGAGGGGAACATTTTGTGATTTTCCCCGCAGTCTTCCGCTTGGATTCATCAAACGGCCCGGACAGACTGCTCTAAGAGGCGGGCTGCCGAGGCGCTCGCTCCCTCTCCCGCACATCGCACCTCCGCTCCTCCTCCTCCTCCTCCTCTGTCAGCCAGTACAGGCCTGATGAACGGAGCAACTGCAGATTCAAGACCACAGATCTGGGAACTTACAAAATCGTTTGATGTTGCAAAGTTTTATCACTGTTACATTTATATATATATATATATATCTATTATAGAAAACGCTATCTCAATGGCCGCCGCCTGGGCGCCGCCATGTTTATTTCCCATACCGACTTTGAAGCTAAGCAGGAAAGTGCCTGGTTAGAACTGGGATGGGAGACCGTTCCTCCGATGCTAAGCAGGGAAAGGCCTGGTTAGGACTGGGATGGGAGACCGTTTGGGAACACCAGGAAGCCTGGCGACAGTACTGAGTGTGTGCGTGGTTGGTGTTATTACATCCGCGGCCGGCCCCCACGTGACGAGTCCCACCGCTCGCGGGCATTGACAACGGGTCCATATGGACCGCGGTGCTGCTGTCCGAGGACAACCCGCTGTCACAAAAACCCGAGTGCACGAGATCTGACTGCCGTGCGTGTGCGCGCGTACAAACAGGGCGATGTGTGTGTGCGCGCGTGTGTGTGTATGTATGTGTACGCGTGCGCATCCAAACAGGGCCATGTGTGCGTGCGTGTGCGTGTGCGTGTGCGTATGTGTGTGCGTGTGCGTGCGTGCCCAAAACCTGCTCAAACACGAGCCTCTAATCACACGCGCTGCTCCGACTGATTTATCCTCCGTGTGAGTAACAGCGAAAATGACACTACAACTTAACGAGCGCATGGCCTGCACTGCGTAGTTTTTTTTCTTTTTATCTTTTTTTTTACTGCTGTACCTTTTGTTTTCTATTTTGCTTTCACGTATTGAGCCCAGAGGTACATTTTATTCTAAAGCAGCTTGGAAAGCATTGCCAATTTTATTGTAAGGTTATAAATACTGTCTAACAACGATAATTAGGCTATTTCATTTCTAAACCTACTCATTATTTTTTGGATTGTAAACTACCGTGATGCACCAAACCACGGGTCCTGCACTTTGAACCAAAGCGTTAGAGCTGAAGAGATTAGATCGGGCCCAAAAAATCAAGCCCGACCCGACCCGAGCCCGCGGTTATAAAAGCCCGACCCGACCCAGCCCGAGCAATTAACGTGAATTGTCAGCCCGAACCCGAAACAAACCCGACGTAAATAATTATTTATTTAAGGCTCAGATAGGTGCATCTGCACAGCAGCACCATGTTTGCGAGGTACGCGGCTACGCGCACGGCATACGTGCACGCAGCACGCGGCGCGGAGCAGCCAGCGCCGCAGCTCAATGTGTCTGTCTCCTCTTTTCCGTATCTCTCTCTCCTCCTCCTTCATGTTTCATAAACATCGCGCTCTACAAAAGCTACTTTTTACGCAGTAACAGGAACCAAACTGCTTATTTATCCACTGTTAATGAAACGCTGTCCTGAGAGAAAGAGTGAAGAGTGATGTTCTCTGTGTGGCGCCGGTATCACAGCCTGACCATGCTGCTTAAACGTGACAACACAGCAGCACGTGCGCCCGCCCCCCACACCTGCACCACCTCCCTCCCGGACTCCTCTATTTTATATTGCGTATTGCCACATTTTGTATCCAATAGACCGCATATTGCATAGATTTGTATTAGAGATTATAATGACATTAATTAAAAAAAGAAAAAAAACACAAAAAAAACTTGAGCCCGACCCGACCCGACTCTCATGCGGGAAATCTCGGCCCGGCCCGGCCCGAATGTCGGGTCGGGCTCGGGCTGGGCTCGGGCTCGGGCCAAAAATCTAACCTCTAAGCTGAACCCCTAATATTTATCCATAATTATTCCACTGTCTCTTGAATTCTATTCCCTGAGTTTAGCGAACATATTGTCGTTGTAGTTTATAAGAAAAGAGTACGGGTGCATCAAACACTCCAATTGCAGTTTGTTTGACATTTTTTCTTGCATTCATTCTTTTACTCATTTGTAGTGGCCATAGTTTTTGGCATGGGTTGGGAACCACTGGTCTACAGCTGAACTGTGTGACGGGTTGGACATTTCTTTGTAATCACTCATAATCTCAGAATATCAAATGTGGAGACTAGCGAGGCCCGGCCGAAGGCCGGGTCTCAGCTAGTATATATATATATATATATATATATATATATATATATATATATATATATAATTTTTTTTAAAGCCTGAAACAACCATTGCCAACTGGTCAAAAACACATTACACTCAAATTTAAAATTATCTATTATAGAAAACGCTATCTCAATGGCCGCCGCCTGGGCGCCGCCATGTTTATTTCCCATACCGACTTTGAAGCTAAGCAGGGAAGTGCCTGGTTAGAACTGGGATGGGAGACCGTTTGGGAACACCAGGAAGCCTGGCGACAGTACTGAGTGTGTGCGTGGTTGGTGGTGCTGCTGTCCGAGGACAACACGCTGTCACAAAAACGCGAGTGCCCGACATCTGACTGCCGTGCGTGTGCGCGCATCCAAACAGGGCGATGTGTGTGTGCGCGCGTGTGTGTTCGTGCGTGTGTGTGTGTGTGTGCGTGCGTGCGTGCCCAAAACCTGCTCAAACACGAGCCTCTAATCAAACGCGCTGCTCCGACTGATTTATCCTCCGTGTGAGTAAAAGCGAAAATGAAACTACAACTTCACGAGCGCATGGCCTGCAATGCGTAGTTTTTTTTCTTTCTTTTTTTTTACTTTGCTGCTGTACCATTTGTTTTCTCTTTTGCTTTTACGTATTGTGAGCCCAGAGGTACATTTTCTTCTAAAGCAGCTTTGAACGCATTGCCAATTTCATTGTAAGGTTATAAATACTGTCTAATAACGATCATTAGGCTATTTCAGTTCAACACCTACCCATTATTTTTTTATTGTACACTACCGTGATGCACCAAACCACGGGTCCTGCACCGTGAACCAAACCGTTACAGCTGAACCCCTAATATTTATCCATAATTATTCCACTGCTCTTGAATTCTATTCCCCGCGTTTAGCGAAAATATTGTCGTCGTTTATAAGAAAGGAGCACGGGTGCATCAAACACTCCTATTGCAGTTTGTTTGAAATTGCTTTTTGCATTCATTATTTTACACATTTGTAGTGGCCATAGTTTTTGGAATGGTTTGGGAACCACTGGTCTACAGCTGAACTGTGTGACGGGTTGGACATTTCTTTGTAATCACTGACAATCTCAGAATATCACATGTGGAGACTAGCGAGACCCGGCCAAAGGCCGGGTCTCAGCTAGTTTTATATATGCCTTAGTAACGGTTAGGTGTTATTCTTACATCAGGTAAGGTCTAATTTTGTCCATTTAAGACCCTGTTTAGTTCATGATCTAGTCCTGGTGGTTCTCAGCGTGAAGAGTTTGAGAGTACTGCACTAAATCAGAGCAAAAATATATGTAGCGTTTTTTTTCACTCTGATCTCAACAGTCCATAAAACCTTTGCAAACGGTCTTCACATTGTCTAACATGCCTTATGTCTAACATTTGAGCTCATGTGTCTTGATCTAGTGATTGTGTTTCCACTTTTCTCGCCTCGGTGAAGCTTCAAAGCGCAGAATACTTGCACTTCTGGACACTCGAGGTCGGTCACAGATGCTGAAAACGGCCACACTGGTTGAAAATGGATCCCTGGTGGTGACTTTGGGCCGGCGACCGAGGCCCCTCGGAGCGGACCATGTAGAATGGAGGTCGGGGCAGAGTGGAACGGGGTGAACACGGAGGATGTGGAATCTGGCAGCAACACCTGAACACAATAAACAAATAAAGCACTTACTTACTTGCTTCAAGCTTTGTCTGAGGTTAAGGTTGTGGCTCGACCACCATATACGTTAGTTAAGTGTGACGTCACAACTTCCTCTTCCGGGCACTAGCAGACCAGCAAATATGCGAGAAAAAAACACAAAAACTCTTAAAAACTACCATCAGCATTTAACGGAGAGCTGCTGAACCTTCTTATTTCTCAGTCATGAGCCAAAAATGCTCCACCTACTGCTAAAAACGTAAGATTTACTAAAGTCACTACTTCCGGGGTTAGCATAGCTGCTGCGCCGTTAGCATTTTTCTCTGTTAACCCAGATGTACCGATGTTGGTAAATATTACTTTTATAGCAGTGGGTTCAGCATTGTTGGCTACTGGGCCTGATGAATAAGTATGTTCAGTAACTCTCTGTTGAGTTTCAGAAATATTGGGTGTGGTATTAAAGAATTGTTTGTAGTTTCTCGCACATCTCGGGATTGAGATGTGACGTCACCACTTAACAAACGTAAAGGCTGTATCCGAATGTCCACACTATTCCCTAACCCCTCATTCACTACATAGGCCCGCACTATATAGTCACTGATTCTGTTGGCGATTGGGACACAAGCCACTACTTTCTCCGCGCTGCGTGACGTCACGCGCGCTGCGGCTGCAGATATGTTTTTAAATTTTTTTAATCTGAATTTATTTATTGTTACAAACGTTTATTTTATGAAACAGAACGACTGTTTTGGCACGTGTACAGGCGTTACTATCATCACCAAAAAGAAATAAAAATGAAAAAAGTCACCCCAGCGTGAGCTCAGAGTAGGTCACAGGCAGGTGTCCAAAGCGCCAGCAGATTGAGTGACTACATCTGCTAAAAGTTTGCAAAACTCCGGGAATAAAGTATTTCTGTGATAAAGACCAACCAGACTCATGAGACAGTGGAATATTTATGGATAAATACGAGTCGGATACGCTTTTACTTCACATGGATTTTACGTGAGTGGCTTGGATTATTCGAGAGGAAGCTGTCGGTCATTTAACAGCTCCAGCTAAAGGTTAGCAGCTAACGTTAGCATCTTTTCACCGTAACCGTTTATATTTAGGTCGTTTATTCATGAGAAAGACGCAACACATGACTGAAACGGCTGATTTACTTCAGTCGTGTTGTTTAGTTCAAAGACCTGTCAGGCTCTTTTCTGACTCTCGCAATGCATTGTGGTCTATATTGACCCGTTTAGTGACCATCGATGCTCACTACTTTTCGAGATGCATTGTGGGAAATTTCGAGTGCACTACTTTTTTCTCTCTGGACATTCGGAGACCCCTACAAAATGGCGTGAGCACTATATAGTGCACTATATAGGGATGGGGTGGACATTCGGATACAGCCTGGTACTTCCTCAAGTACAAGACTGTTCCGGTGTTTGGTTCCTCTCTGCACCCTGCGGCCGTAAACCCGCGGCCCTGTACCTGCAGCAGCTCCGCTCTGCAGCAGACGAACCCCCCCCCCCCCCCCACACCCTCCCTCCCTCTGTCTCCCCCCTCTCTCTCCACAGCTCCCTCCGTCAGCGTGCGTGAGAGAGACCCAGCCAGCGCCGAACGCAGCGCGAGGAAGCACCACCAAGTCCGTCCCTTTTTTCCTCTTCTCTGCTCTGCTCTTCTTTTTCTTTCCCCCTCCAAATAAAAAACAAAAAAACAAAATCCGTGCGCAGGAGCCGAGGGATGCGAGTCTTTGCGAGCGGTTACAGGACGGAGCACACACTCTCCTCCCTCTGAAGAGCCCGGCTACGACAGCGGAGGTGAGCGCCTGCGTCTGCTGCTGCTGCTGCTGCTGCTGCTGCACGTACCGCCGATGTTCGGAGCTCTCCGTCCCTCTGCGTGCCTCGCGTTACAGCCGTAGCTTCTTTCTTTCTTTCTTTCTTTGTTGTTGTTGTTGTTATTACGCGTTTTGGGATCGGGTTGACATCGCGCTACACGCTTTTGTCTTTGCGTCCTGTCGCGATTTACAACAAGATACACACGCTTCCACTTGGGCACAAGACACCCGCCGTACAACCTTCTCCGCGCGCAGCTGTCACCGCCTGGACGATGCTGGGGGGGGGGGTTTACACGGCCACGGGCGTCGCTTTTCCGGAGCCAAAGTTTTAGAGCTTTCCGCGTAGAGTGTCCTCGGCGCGTGGGGTTATTACGCGGTCACGGGCAGCACACGGCGGTGGGTTGGTGGGTACAGGTTGTCAGGCGGGCTACGAGGAGGAGGAAGAGGAGGAGGAATGAGGGGGGGGGACACAGAATGCAGTGGAGTGTTGTGACTGGACCCCGACGCGCGGCTCCTGTGGTCGCTCCGTGTCGTTCTCCCGTTGACCTCAGTGTCCTTCATTTGGCGCATTGGGAGAAAAACGCGCCTCCGCTGTTCCCTTCGCGCGTGCAGACGGGCTGGTGTGTGCACAGCGTGTGGCTGTACAAATGAGCCGTGCCGTTTAAAATTACGTTTCACACACGAGCCGACGATGGGAATAGAAGCCTGTTTTAAATGGTCTAAACTGGATCGTGCTCGGTGAGGGAGACCGGGCTGGTTGTCACACATTTTTTTGAAGAGTCAATTATAGAAGCCTTTTACCCCCTCCTTAACTGAGCACATGTTCTCCAGTTCGACTTTAACCAAATCTATGATAGTAATTATGGCTTACGCTGGAATTGCGCTTTTCAAGCCTTTGTCACCAAGTTTCTCAAAGCGCCACACGGTCGTCATTATTCAGTCACTCCATACGCGGTGGTGGTAAAACTACTAATGTAGCCACAGCTGTCATGGGTCTACCTGTCCATCGGCCCCTCCGACCACCAACCACTCACTCACACACTGCATTCATCCTGGCCTATTGTACATGTTTTTAGTGGTAGGGGAAACCGGAGTACCTGGAGGAAACGCAGACACGGGGAGAACATGCAAACTCCACACAGAAAGGCCCAGTAACCGGGGAACGAACCCGGACCTTCTAGCTGTGAAGCACCAGTGCTAACCGCTGTGCTACCACGCTGCCCAAAATCTATTAAGCTTTTTTATTTTTTTTTCCGACAATGCAAGGAACAATCTTCGGTCAGTTTTGTAGGTTTTTCAAATGAGGCGCTACACTGGCCGATAGACTGTAAGCTCCAGTCCAGCTTTTAGATTTGGGTAAAGCTGAACTGGAGAAAATGTGCTCAGTTAAGATGGGGGTAAACAGTATTTATTAAGTTTGAGTGAAAAAAATGATCTCCATTGTGTAATTGGATGTACAATATCCCTCTGTCCCTTTGTCTTTTCTGTCTGCGTAGTGTTTACTCTCACGGACACGGATTGATGAGTAAAAAACATTAACATGCTACGACACCTGCGGTGGCGCTTATGGCCTCTAGGGGCATGAGCTGCTTTAAGCCTTGAACCCAAAGAAACAAGGCAATATCTGTTTTAAACAGATTTTTCCACATCTAAATAGCTCATTAAGTTGATATGAAAACAAAACATGACAGAAAACTTGCGGACATTTTTCCCCCATATATTTTATATCAGTATACAGCAAAAGTTTCATATTTTTTCCCCCTATTCACCTGCTGTGCCTCTACTTTTTGCTAAACTCTCCCACTGTTTATACACTATGTGATGACCACTATGTGTTTCCGCATATTACTGAAAAAGTAATCAGACTACTGACTACTGATTACTCCTTTAAAAAGTAACTTAGTTACTTTACTGATTAGTTTTTTGGCTAATTTGGTCGGGACTGTGCAGGTTAATGAACATACATGGGTTTCATGCATGTAAATACGCCACACCGAAATGAACGTAGCTAAGTTATATTACTCGTTACTTTATTGCAGCGAGTTTATTTTACACACAGTGACATCTACTGTAGTTTGGGGGTTTGACCACCAGAGGGCACCGCATTACTGCTATTGTTGGAGTCTGATTCACTTCAATGCGTTGCTGTTTACATCGTGCTGTGGCTAAACACATTTCTCACAAAGATTACGGATGTGTCTAACCTCATTTCATGGCACTGACAAAAACCGCCTCCTACGGCATTACGTGGTGGGACTCTCACTTGACTGCTGTGTTGCAACTCTAAATGTCTTCCCTCCATTGTTGTTTACGTTTATGCCGTGATCCTCAGGCTGGAAAGGTTACGTCACACCTTGTGACGCAAAAAGAAAGCAAATATCTTTTTACAAAGGAAAATGACAAAATAGTAACGCACTGTGTCTTGGAATTTATTTGAGCTAAAAAACAAACAAGTCACTTCCTTTAATGCTGTCTGCTTTTGATGCTTTTTTCAATACCGGTTGTGGGTTAAAAATGACAACACAGGCACAACACAAAAACGGGTGTTTTACTTAACGCCGTGAAAACTACAGGACATACAATACAAATACATACAAACTTGTGACTCGACACATAGTCGAGGTAACACATGTGCTAACTAAAAAGCTACCTCGTGGCCACCTACCACTTTTGAGGTTCCTGGGGAGATAATCTTACAGTCTTTTGCATACTAGATTAAGATGCAATAATTAGAACAATGTAGTTTACAAATGTACAGAATAATTTGACACAATAACCTTGTGCAACTAGCTATTTGGTCTTGCTGCTGCAGTTGGCTCGATCAGAGTCTCTGGCATATCTGGTACTCAAACTAAAACCTCGCAAGAATAGCGGTAAAACAAAAATAAAATTGCCCTTTATAGCAAAATAAACGCATCTTATTTATAATATGTAACATATTTCCTCAGCATTAACCACTATCATTTTCAACAAAAGATATTTAACCCTAGAAACAAAAATTGTAAATGTGTTTAAAGGGACTATACAGAGTTTGAAAATGTAAAAATTAAGTATTTTCCTCCCCCTACATGTTCGACCAATGTCCTAATGTGTAGAATGAGCTCAGACCTGTTCACCACAACTGCCTCTAAAATCCTGCACTGTCACTCAAAAAGTTGTTACTTCGGGTCCGAAGTGCCGTCATGCACAAGCTTAATATAGAAGCTGCAGCTACACGTAAGACCTGAGGTGGCAGTAGTGAGTATAAAGAATACCAACTTGCATCCAGTCCCTTTAAGTGTAAGTCATTTCAACAACACCAGGAGTACCTGAGCTTTTTGTCTATACCCTACCAATATGTGCCCAGTCAAAGGAATCAGGGACACATGTAGGTTCTGGGGCATTTTGAGCTTTTGACACATTGTTAAAGTGTAGTCTCCAAGCTTTCCAACAATGTGTAACACATGGAAATCTGATAATATTTGGACTCGTAGCGGCAATTTGAATTTAACAACTCCAAAAAGCCGGAAGGGCAGAAAAAGCCTTCCAAACTTTTGGGCTGTTCTCACCTCTCTCTGCTGCTTGAGTGACAATAGAGCTCATTTACATCTCATTTAGTGAAGCCATACCCGCTCCCCCCGTAACAATGTAAAGCACACAGGGAGAAAAGGCAAAAGGCCAGAAAAATGTGCCATCAAATAAAAAAAAAAAGGATTTGCAAACAGGTACCTCTACAGCAACTAGCAACACAATGACAACTAGCAACGTTATCCAAACACACACACATTTGACCAGAGGCACACACGGTCAGTAGTGCCATGAACAATGACTATGTTACATTTTCTGTAACCTGTACACACAGCTTACGACCAAAAACAAAACACTGATCACAGCACGTTAGCTTACAGCACAACAATGGCCTCAAAAGAAAGCAAACTTTCCTCACTCAGTTATTTTCAATGTAGAGTTATGCAAATCCGCACTACATCCTTCTGTCTAAAACACGCTCTGAGGCAAGGAGTTGGCTCGGGAAATGTAATGGTCAGCAGGGGGCGCTGTGCATGCTCACAGCCAGGGCATCATCAGTCGCACTGGAAAGGTTTGCCTGGAAAAGTTCACTGGTTTCACGCAGAAAAACAAACTTCTGGAGTCCAGCGTTAGCATTCGGCTATTCAGAGCATTAGCAACAGGGGTTGGCCTCCGTGAGACACTCGGGGAAGCGTTGCATAATCATGAAGCCACACACACACAATGACACGCCCCCACGGCCTTCACGCTTTTAAATATACCAATACTGTTATCTAAAACACGGTGAGGCTTCTTCGTGATCTCAACTAAAAGATTCTGCAAAAAAGCAAAAATCACCAATTTTCAAAAAGTGCTCTTCTTTCTCGATTTATGGAAGCTGAGTCAGCCGACTTGTGTCCCTGGATTCCACGACGGGGCACAATTGGTAACAATCTTCACTACAACTTTAATGCAACACTTGTACTATTCTGCTATTCTGCTACTGAAAACTGCTGCTCGAGGTCCTTCCTCCTCTTCCCTCTCTGCTCCCTCCGTACACTGCAAAGTTTTGGTGACAAAGCGGAGGATTATCTCCTCTGATTGGTCAAAGAGCCGTCATCTTATCTTAGCAGGGAACTAAACCTGGTCCAGAGCGGCTTATGCGCTAAAGGCATGTTTCCATGGAGATCTACCTTGCTAGAAAGTTATCCAGCTTTGTAGTACGGCAAAACCAGTGGTAACACTAAACCTACCCCAACCCTCTAGTCTAGCTTCGTAGTACACCGCTCTGGTTTTGTCTGTGCCCACATAAAGGCAGTATCCCGGTTTCAGTTTCCTAGATAAGCCAATATCCAGGTTATTAGAAGCCAGTATACGCACACTGGGATATTCCCCCAGTCTCCGGGACACTGTGCCATGTAAACGCAGCATCCTAGTTTCTCACCGCTGCTGACACTCTGAGCATGTGCGAAACTTTGAAACGGATACGGCAGGGGAAGAAACTTTCTTACAGCGATTGTATTTGATACTTACTCCGCAGTAGCTCCAGTGGCTGTCCGCACTGCACTTGGATTAAATTGTCACTTTGGGACTCCACACAAACCTGCACCTTATTTTGTCTCTGAAGCTGGAACAGAGCTCTGCAGTTCCAAGTGCTTCTTTCGATAGTTCTTGTCTCTGTGTTTTAGTGAAGTGTCTTAAAAAGCCATGTGTTTGAAAAATTCCTTTCCGTATTTGTCATTCACTCCCAGGATACTGCAGTTGCTCATGAGAGGGATACGCACATCCTAGTTTCTCTGACGCATGTAAATTTCATATCCAGAATATTGTCATGACCAGGATATGACTAATGACCAGAATTGTAGCACAGTGGCACAACGCTTAGCGCTTGTGCCTCACAGCTTTTTTTTCAATTTTTTTGTCAATTTTTTTTTTTCAAAGCAGACTTGCGTTATTTCAGGCCGCTGGGATTATTTTCCCTTCACTTTTCACGTGCCATGGCTCATGCTTTTGTCTGACATAAAAAAAACAGCGCTGTGTGATGATGTCATCAGGCCGCACTGCTTAGTTTACTTGCGCAGGTGTGAGGGCTGGCCAGCAGGGGGCAGGTGTGAAACAGAGACCTCTCCTTAATCAAGGCGTACGTGAAATCATTTGTACTTTTATGACTGTCCAGAAAACATAAAATATCATCATAGTGTTTTGATTAATGAATAAATAAAATAAAGATAGACTTTTTTTTAAAGGCAACACATAATCGTTTGATTAATCATGATTTCAATTATGACAAAAATAATCGTGATTATTATTTTTTCAATAATCGAGCAGCTCTAGGTCCCGGGTTCGATTCCTACCTGGACGGGGCCTTTCTGTGTGGAGTTTGCATGAGATTAATAAAGTATAACTTGACTTAATACTTGAGCGCATGTAAACACACTCAAAAACAAAAAAAGTCCAATTGTGTGTAAACGTTAGGAAACGTTTCTCCATCAGGGCTGAAAGATATGGGGGGAAAAAGTAAAACAAATGTTCCATTACAGGGCCTTTAAAGCAGTACAAAGTCCCTCTGGGGGCAATCAATTGTTAATGGGATGATTAGGGGGTCTTTCACCTCCCCCTGGTGTCTCTGGCCAGAAAACCACAATTGCAAGTTACACAATACAAACTAATGGAATCACGAAGAACAAGCTAACAGGCTAACGGCAAAGCGAGCGGCGTGCTAGCACCACTGAAACAGCATTTACAGCCAAGTCTGAGTGAAAAAAGTATATGGCCTCTACGGTACTGCTCTAACAACAAATAGAGATATCCATTTGTCCAACACTTAAAACGCCAGCCCACACTCCGATATACTTCCCTGGTAGATTTCCACGATGTTCTCCTGTGTTTTACAGCCCAGACCTGACAGTGTTCAAAGACCTCATGTGAATACAGTTTTGCGTAATGTAACTACTGGTCCCTCTTTCTTTCGCAGATCCCGATTTGATCCCTTTCCCGAACAAGTGAATGTAACATCGCTCGGATTACGAAGGCCGGGAATCAAAAGCCATCACCATGAATTTTGTAATGAAGCAGGCGCTGGGAGGTAAGTGTCCCTCTGCAGAATACAGCTGGGGAAGAATGTGCTGATGCTCGTGGAGGGAGGGGCATGTTGTGGATCGACTTGGGAACAGTGTGGGTACTCTGCAGGTACTCTGGGATGCGCAATAGTTACAAGTCACCTTATTATTTTGTAGGGGACTTTCTGGATCACACGTGTCAAGCAATATATCAAGCATATAAACAGTGAAATGTGCTGCCTTCAATGAGGACTGACTTAGTAGTACAAAAGATTTTGCCTGGTGCCTCTTGAAAGGCCACATACTTATTAAGGTAGTACTTGAAATGCCATATATTTGATAAGGCCGTACTTAAGGTAGTACTTGAAAGCTTAGGTATTTATGAGGCAGTACTTGAAAGGTCATATATTTAATGAAGTAGTACTTGAAAGGCCACATATTTTATAAGTTAGTACTTGATAGGCCATATATTTGATGAGTTAGTATTTCAAAGGTCATATAGTATTTGATGAGTTAGTACTTGAAAGGCCATATATTTGATGAGGTAGTACTTGAAAGTCTGTTTATTTGATGAGGCATACTTGAAAGGCCATATAGTATTTAATGAGTTAGTTCTTGAAAGGCCATGTATTTCATGAGTTAGTACTTGAAAGGCCACATATTTGATGAGATAGTACTTGAAAGTCCGTTTATTTGATGAGGCATACTTGAAAGGTCATATATTTGATGAGTTAGTACTCGAAAGGCCATAAATTTGATGAGTTAGTACTTGAAAGGCCATATATTTCATGAGTTAGTACTTGAAAGGCCATGTATTTCATGAGTTAGTACTTGAAAGGCCATATATTTGATGAGTTAGTACTTGAAAAAACATATATCTGATGAGTTAGTACTTGAAAAAACATATATCTGATGAGTTGGTACTTGAAAGACCATATATCTGATGAGTTAGTACTTGAAAGACCATATATTTGACAAGGTAGTACTTGACAGACCATATATCTGATGAGTTAGTACTTGAAAGACCATATATTTGACGAGGTAGTACTTGAAAAAACATATATCTGATGAGTTAGTACTTGAAAAACCATATATGTGATGAGTTGGTACTTGAAAGACCATATATCTGATGAGTTAGTACTTGAAAGGCCATATATTTGATGAGTTAGTACTTGAAAGACCATATATCTGATGAGTTAGTACTTGAAAAACCATATATCTGATGAGTTAGTACTTGAAAGGCCATATATTTGATGAGTTAGTACTTGAAAGACCATATATCTGATGAGTTAGTACTTGAAAAACCATATATCTGATGAGTTGGTACTTGAAAGACCATATATCTGATGAGTTAGTACTTGAAAAACCATATATCTGATGAGTTGGTACTTGAAAGGCCATATATTTGATGAGTTAGTACTTGAAAGACCATATATCTGATGAGTTATTACTTGAAAGACCATATATTTGACGAGGTAGGGAATAAAAACGGGCCTGTAGTTTAATAACACTTGCACATGCGCGTGTAAAGGTCTTTAGCCGTTGTCTGCCAGACAGGAAATTACCATATTTCGATTACAGCGTCATCTCGGTCTCCTTTTGTGCTACACGTGGGTACCGAACGTGTCAATATTCATGAACGAATACGCGTGGGAAGCCAGATGATGCGCCGCGATGTTGTAGTAACTTGCTCGCTGGTGACTAAACGTGATGAAATAAGCATCATAAATGGTAAGTTTTGTCTTTTTGCTCTTATAAGAACTAAGACGTGAAGAGAAAACCAATCTCAGCAAAATCAATGTTTTCATTTTGCCGTGTCTCGTCTTCAATCCATATTAATTCATGAAGACATCACACTGTGCGGTTACTCTGTTTACACTGCAGGTACTTTTTAGGTGCTCTGTGGGTATTCTACCATCTAGTTTAGTTTTCACTGTGGTCTGTCTGCGGTTGCTCCGTGGTTAGAGTGCTGGCTCTCCGTGTCGCAGTCCTGGAGGACGGGGAAGACGAGGAGGATGTAATTTGGTTATGAATATGCAGATGGTGCGGTAATGGTCTGGGAGATTGGCGTGGCTTTCGTTATTGTGTATGAACCGATCGCTCCGGTCCCCGCGCTGAATGTCAAACAGATGCACGAGGACAGAGGGAGGCAAAGAGTCAGGATATTTTTAGAGACTGTCCTCCAACAGAAAACGACACAAGTGGTCGTTTGTCTTATCCCTTAAAGGAATAGGCCACCGTTTTTACATACTAAGATATGTTCTTACCTCACTTTAGACGTGTTAATACATCCCCGTCTGGTCTTTGTCCGTGCGCTCTGCCAGGCAAACGGAGCACATACGCAGCCTCTCCCACATGTCCTATAGCTCCAAAAAAGCTCACGATAGAAGCTACCAAGCTCTTCCACGTGTTCCCTATTTAAATAAAGTTACGTGAAGTGTTTTCATGCGAAGTATATTTACCCAGAAATGTAGCATGTCGATTTTATAAGCAGATAAAAAGGGGGACTATATTGTGAGGCGTAATGATACGAGGAGTAAAACGTCCGCGCAGTAACTCCTAAAGGTTATTGCCGGAAGTGAGCGGGGGAAGTCTTTAGGAGTTACTGCGCGGACGTTTTACTCCTCGTATCATTACGCCTCACAATATAGTCCCCCTTTTTATTTGCTTATAAAATCGACATGCTACATTTCTGGGTAAATATACTTCGCATGAAAACACTTCACGTAACTTTATTTAAATAGGGAACACGTGGAAGAGCTTGGTAGCTTCTATCGTGAGCTTTTTCGGAGCTATGTGACATGTGGGAGAGGCTGCGTATGTGCTCCGTTTGCGTGACAGAGCGCACGGACAAAGACCAGATGGGGATATATTAACTCGACTAAGGTTAGGTAAGAACATATCTTAGTATGTAAAAACGGTGGCCTATTCCTTTAATTACGACCATATAAGACGTTTACTAAAACAGCGCCCCCAAGCTCCCATTGAGGGTATGTACATTTACATTACATTTAACCCGATTCAGAAACGACTTTATTTTACGTAGTGTTTTGCGATGACAATTCCAAAACTCAAACGCAAAGAAATAAATCACAAACTTGCAAAATGAGCCCCACATGCAATAAGTAAAGCCGTCCCAGGTCTTCAGCCCCGCCACACCTGTGGAGGAACTGAACGTCCAGCGGTGCCAAAGGCTCCCCAAGCGCGCTCTGCGCTATTACGCATCACACCTCCCCAACCGCAGCAGCGGCTACAGGTCACCACTCTCATCATTTATTACATTATATGTGTACGCTAGGTTATCGCCATTTTACTCACAACAACAGCGACACCAAAGCACAACTCACCATTGACGCCTTCCTGTCTTCTCCTCCATATGCGTCACTGCCAACTCCATAAACTCTCCTGTCACTTCCATCTCTGTCCTCAAACGTCCTAGTGTTGTCAGACTCCGTGTCACCCGTACGTCCGGTTGTCCGGTGACCGCGGCGATCCTCGGATCCGCCCGGGGTTCCAGTGCGCATGATGCGGGGAAACACCGCTGTCACCCCGACAAAGTCGGGCCTCGGCTCCGCTGCTGTTCTCCACAAAGTCCCGCGTCTCTGTCAGAGTTCCTCTTGAAAACGTGCAGCCAAATGTCCTGATCAAACTGATGTGGTTCATTTCTCCGCAGTTTCGTCATTTAAGGATAAAACATATAAAACATTACAGCTGTGTTTAGCTCGCGGGTTTTTCCAACTAGATTTGACGAACACGCGCTCTGTCCAATGAAAACACGTGAATCAGCTCGAGGGCGTTTGGGCAGGTGAGCCTGCGCTCTGATTGGCTGAAGAGTCGGCTACGTCATATCCAGTAATATTTGTTAATAATTATCATCATTATATTATAAACTATTTGAAATAAACGGTTGTAAAGCATTTCCTCTGATGTCTGTGATTTATATGGACTAAAGCAGGATTTAACCCTATAGCAAAAGGTGCACAGGAGGGAAGAAAAAGAAAGGGGTTTATGTATTTGATTTGATTTATTTATTTGTACATTTCTTATTATCTACTACTTCTGCATTTATATATTTACCGCAGCAATAACTATTCTTTCTGGGATCCATTTATTTATATTTTTAATTGTTATTTGAGTTTTTTACTTTTACTCAAGTAATATTATTTTGAAGTATCTGTACTCGAGTGTATAGTTCTCTTTTTAAATCTGCAAGCGGCAAACTGAAGGAAAAAATGAAAATGAATCAAAGCACAATGAATCTAAACCTGTATTAATTTTCTTGTGTCTTATCAAAATAATTGTGATTTATTTTTTTCTGGGGTATTTTTTACACATATCAGAATTTTCAACATTGTTTTATGTTTTTTCTCTGCTTTATCAACACTAAACCTTAATTAGACAAACATTTACTCAGGGGTTATGATAAAATTAAGAAACAAAAACATAATTCTTATAGTTTTCATCATGTCACGTTTCATCTGGACCATGAGGGTTCGCACATACATGTGGTGCATGTGTGTGTTGGTTGATCATATGTGATGTCAGTGGAGCCACAGGAGAAGCCACAGGAGAAGCCACAGCCACATGTGGATCACCAGTGTTAAGTCATGTAACATAAAAGTGAGCGTGTACATTTGACCATCTCAGTGTCGTACACTGGCTCACAAAGGAACCTAAAGAACTGGACGCAATTGGACTGTCCAGAACTCCATGAAGCACATCTGTCCCTGCAGCTGTTCATTAGATGTTTACATCATAGGGAATGATGATGATGTTCCTCTGCACAAAACAGATCAGAAATAATGCAACCTCCTCATTACTATTTGATAAAGTCATGTTTACATTTCTATATTTTATTAAAACACACTTGACAGTCATCTGTATGATTTACATGACGGCGGCTCATGTGGCTGAGTGGTTTGTGCTCTGGCCTCACAGCAAGAGGGTCCTGGGTTAAATTCCCTTTCAGTGTGGAACTCACCTGCACCCCAACAAAAGATAAGATATGATAAGATAAGATAAACGTCTTTAGCCCCAGAGGGGGATTTGTCTTTTTTCTTGGCGACAGTGCCGCTCATCTGCGCACACACAATCAGACATGACAAAACATTCACACTGAACACAAAGTGCCACATCTGCAGTGTGTCTAATACATTTGCTTTAAACATAAAACATGTGCATTAGGTGAATCCTCCAGCAGGTGATTCTGACCATCAGCCTGGCTCCACATCTGGAGATGGTCCCCAGATGCTACACGCTCCTGCCCACTGCTCCTGACGGGTCGCCTCAGTCGAAGGAGGGGCCAAATGCAGAGACACATTTTGCAATGACACATAAATGATCTTAACCTTTAATCTGCATCATGTGTTTATCCCATTATGTCATGCATAGAAACACATATGGGTAGAATGATTATTATGACCAAGACATTTATTTTGAATAGAAAAATAATAAAATGTGTAACATTGTTCATATAAATCACAGACATCAGAGGAATTGCTCTATAACAGTTTATTTCAGATAGTTTATAATATAATGATGATAATTATTAACAAATATTACTGGATATGACGTAGCAGACCCTTCAGCCAATCAGAGCGCAGGCTCACCTGCCCAAACGCCCTCGAGCTGATTCACGTGTTTTCATTGGACAGAGCGAGTGTCCGTCAAATCTAGTTGGAAAAACCCGCGAGCTAAACACAGCTGTAATGTTTTATATGTTTTATCCTTAAATGACGAAACTGCGGAGAAATGAACGACATCAGTTTGATCAGGACATTTGGCTGCACGTTTTCAAGAGGAACTCTGACAGAGACGCGGGACTTTGTGGAGAACAGCAGCGGAGCCGAGGCCCGACTTTGTCGGGGTGACAGAGGTGTTTCCCCGCATCATGCGCACTGTAACCCGGGGCGGATCCGAGGATCGCCGCGGTCACCGGACAACCGGACGTACGGGTGACACGGTGTCTGAGACACGAGGACGTTTGAGGACAGAGATGGAAGCGGTTTATGGAGTTGGCAGTGACGCATATGGAGGAGAAGAAACGAAGGCGTCAATGGTGAGTTGTGCTTTGGTGTCGCTGTTGTTGTGAGTAAAATGGCGATAACCTAGCGTACACATATAATGTAATAAATGATGAGGGTGGTGAAAAGTCGCCGCTGCTGCGGTTGGGGAGGTGTGATGCGTAATAGCGCAGAGCGCGCTTGGGGAGCCTTTGGCACCTCTGGACGTTCAGTTCCTCCACAGGTGTGGCGGGGGTGAAGATCTGGGACTGCTTTACTTATTGCATGTGGGGCTCATTTTGCAAGTTTGTGATTTATTTCTTTGCGTTTGTGTTTTGGAATCGTCATCGCAAAACACTACGTAAAATAAAGTCGTTTCTGAATTGGGTTAAATGTAATGTACATACCCTCAATGGGAGCTTGGGGGCGCTGTTTTAGTAAACGTCTTATATGGTCGTAATTAAGCGATAAGACAAACGACCACTTGTGTCGTATGGATTTGGAGGACTTGTTGTATTTTTAACAAGTCTAGTACATTGTATCGGAAAATGATCGCTATTGACATGTTAGGTGGCACAATCCTCGCATCGGAAGAAGCAACAACACATCAAATGACTGGGCTCTTCATCTTCATCATTCTGTTTATATACAGTACACATTAGGTTTTTGAATATTCTCTATTGTCCTCAGTCCACTTTTTTGACATTAAGTGTGATCTAATTACACCAGATCAAGACAAAACAGTCTCCAGACCGACTTATGCACGGTCACATGACGCATTCTAGTTGATGCAGTGTCTGTTATGTCTTTAATCTGTCATGTAAGAAAAAGACAAAATAAGTACAAATAAATACACTGCTCGGTGCGTGACAGCTGTTTTCACTTCGGGAGAAGAGGATTAAAGGGATGTTTCAGGATTTTTGACATAGGGCCTCATTTCCTAGTTACCCAGAGTGTTGCTGATACCTGGAGATATCTTTTTTTGTAATTCATGCAGTTCTTATGTTTGAAGAGTGTCATAGCGCTAGGCTAGTGCAGGGCTAGCGCATTTCACGATGTCAGCTAGCCTGCATTAAAAACAGTCTGACCCGCTCCACAGAGCACCTGAGGCAAATCACTTATAACACCAGACTAATCATATAAATGTCTGTGTCGATAGAGTCATTTTAACTATTTTGCATTTAAAATACCTTATAATTGAGCAGCATCAGCTTCGTGGTTGTATAAGCTACGCGGCGGCGGAGTGATCTGCTAGAAAATAGTCCCTCAAAATGCGATCATTCATGTGATGCAAGGTCAGTTATATTCCAAAAGTTATTCTATCGACACAGACATTTATATGATTAGTCTGGTGTTATAAATGATTTGCCTCAGGTGCTCTGTGATAAGATGATACTTTATTGATCTCACAGATGGAGAAATTGCATAGCATAGCATAGATCGAGAGGTGAGGAAACATTTCCTGGATACATGGGACCCCAGGAGGAGCGTTTAGGGAGCTGTCATCGTGATGCTAAGAGTAGCCACTTGTGAAGAGTCAAAGATTACTCAAAGATGCAATATTGGCTGATGTCATGTTGATGTCTTCGGAACCGAAAGTGATTGCGACTTCCCGTTGGCAATCTACATCTTGCCCAGGGACTACAGTTGAAAACTAGCTTTAGAGCTAAAACTGGCATATTTACAGTTAATTCATGTGCTGTTCAAATAAACTAATCAAATAAAAATACAATAAAATAAAATTGGAAAGAGCTCGTAGCCTTAAAGTGAGCAGATCAGAAGCTTCATATACAGGATATTGCCGAGGCATTTGGCGTTGGCTTTAAAGAAAAACACATATCGTCCACCTCTTGTAAAAAAAAAAAAAAGCTCTTCGTTCTTCAAGTTCCTACAAATGCTTTCTTCAGCAAAATGGCTCCTGGACCTGTCCCTCCTGAGCCTTCTGTCGAGCACCAACAAGTCAGAAGCCTTTCAAATCCAGGGAATACACTTCGAATGGCTTCAGCAGTAGAAGAAGAAGGGACCAAAGTGAAAGAAGCAGTGTTCTACTCCAGATCTGTTTTTTGACGAGGAAGAAAGTTGATTAAGCATAATACGTTCCCTTAAGGCGGAAAACACGGCTGTAATGGTGCGTTTAAAAGCGTAATGTGTGACCTTTCACTCCGACGCTCCTGTATCATGGCCGTCTGTTTCTGGGGAGACGTAATGAGAGCGAGCGAGCGGAGGATTAGCTGTAGGCCATTATCCCGATGTCGTGTGTCTGCACGCGCTCTGAGGTGAAAGCCACACCGCTTTGTTCTGTTCTGTTCTGCTGCTGCTGCTGCTGCTGTGGGCAGCTTTACATTACAATGAGCCCATCTCCCAAATGTGACAGCTTTACCATGTTACACTGGGGTTTTCTTGTCGTAAAACCTGGAATGATATTTTGCTGGGTGTTTTTTGCATGTCTGGGTAATCCTGTTTGCCGCGGCTGTCTCCGTCTGAACCGCAGAAAGTCCCTCGTTCCTAAAGCGTCACAAAATGGAAACCAGGCTCTGTTTGTTTCAGCTATAGGGTATTTTACTTCAAACATCTAAATCTAAAGCGGCGTTCTCGCTGTATCACGTGACCTTGTGTTCGGCCGACCCTTTAGACCAGGGGGAGGAACGTTTGCCTGGTGGATGGTGGATTTTCTTCATTGTCCAAAGACTAAAAGCATCACTTTATAGAAATGCCAGTATGGTTATGGGTATGTGTTTTTCACATTTCTAGAGCACTTTAACAGGCCTTTGATCTCTGATTTGTGTAATTATATTCCTCAATCTCGCCGTTTGAGGACTCTCCCCCACCCTCGACCCTTCCAAACAAACCTCCACGGCATCGAATCCATTTGAATGCTCTTAAAAGGTTATATAATTGGTCTTAATCAGGGAAAGTGAAAGCCACTTTCACTTTGGCCGGCTGGGTCGTAAATAGAGGTCGGCTAATATATCGGCTGGTGTATGGGTGTTTTACCATATCGGATATCGGCCAATATCATGCAGATAAAAGGCTGATACCTCCGTAACCTAAAGCTCCCTCTGAAGTACCTACTAAACATGAATGTCCTGAATGAATCAGTTCTCCTTCCTCTAAATAATAAAGCGCCCCCTGCTGTCACCGTTAGACACATTTTATAGTTTAGAAGTTTCAAATAGATGAGACAGTTTTGAAAATATCGGCGGTGCAAATCCTTGGAGAAACTCATATCGGTCGACCTCTGGTTGTAATGTTTAATGTTTTAGCCATTGATTAATATTGTGTCATAGGCTACACAAGTGCTTTAAAGCGAGGGAGTGGGTCCAAAATCACTCGGCTATTTCTAACAAATGGACTCCGACGTGAGAAAGATGCAATAACAGCTCCAAGTCCAAACGACGATGGAGAGCTGCAGGTCACGCGGTTCTTTCGGAAAAGAGACGGGCGGTGAGAGAGGAGGGAGAGGCGGGAGAGAGAGACTGAGAGAGAAGAGTCTTATAGGCAGATAGAGAGGAGAAAGAGCGATAGAGGGAAAGCGGGACGAAACAGATGGTGATTGTTTGCAGTACAGTCTCCATGGCAGCAGCAGAGATGGACTCTCTACTCAAGTCTCTTCCCCCCGAGGTTCTTCCAGGGAATTACATAGGCCCTCAGGGGCCCGCTGAGAGACACTCCCCCACTTGGTTCATTTCACTCTTCTCCACTCCACTCGCCTGCCGTAGGAACAGAACTTACATTAATGTGTGAGATTGTGTTCCAAATCTGACTCACAGCTAATGAGCTATTGAAAGATTGTTTTCTGTGATCAGAAAGCAGAATGAGCTCCTGGCCAGATCCTATGGTTAAATCTAGAAACTATTAACTATTAATAGTAAACTAATAAACAAATGGAATAACATTTAACAAGCAATTAAACAATCACTGGACTTTTTAAAGATATTTTAATTTGCCGAGTTTCACCTGTATGTTGCATAATGTTGTAGCTGTTAATATAAACAACTGGCACAAAAATGATCTGATAACTTGCTCTTGGTTATTCTTTAACAGCATTACATAACAAACACTTGGCCGCTCCAGCCGTGGCCAATTTTATTTTGTTAGCGACTTTAAGTGATTCAGTCACAGTTTCTGTTCCAGCCTTGAGTAATTGGTGCTAGCATTAGCATAATGCCCCTAACCACAGCATTTTGTGCGGTGATCAAAAGTACGCTTGTGGAGGTAAATGAGGCACAGCATGCTCATATTCACTTACATTTATAAGTTATTAAAATTGTTAAATTATGAAATTATTAAGTATCATCCTATCTTAATCGGTGAAAGTTGTGTTTTTATAATGGTGAGAGCCGAAACCAGTATCGGTTCCGTATCAGATATTGAGCTATTAAGTTCAAACTAGAGCAGTCTACTAGTTAAAGCTCAGTGACTGGATTCTGGAGGTTCTGAGCATTTAAATGAGTTGTGGCACTTGTGTTCACTTATGCAAATTTGGGAACCCCGAGTTCACATGTTGTGTCTTTTTAAAGCAGTACTATGTAACTCTTCCCCCTAGAGGCCATAAGCGCAACTGCAGGTGTCGTAGCAAGTTACAATTTTTTAACTTATTAATTGTCTTGGAGAGTAAATACTACGCCGACAGAAAAGGCGAAGGGAGAGAGGGTTACTGTGCATCCAATTATACAATGGAAATATTTTTTTTCACTCAAACTTGGCTGTAAATACTGTTTAAAGTGACGTTCGCCCACAGTTAGCTTTGCCCGTTAGCATGTTAGCTTCTTCTTCGTGATTCCATTAGTGTGTATTGCTTTCTCCGGACCGGTGGCAGTCAAGTTGCAAACATGGTTTTCTGTCCAGAGACACCAGGGGGAGATGAAAGACCCTCCAATCATCCCATAAACACTTGTATTACCCCCACAGGGACTACGGAAAGGATTTATTAAGGTAAACACGTTACTTAGTACTGCTTTAAAGCAGTAAGAGCAACATAGCCTGTGTCCTCTGATCAATCACTTTAGCTTTGTGTGGTCAAAGTTGGCTAGAATACAATTTCTGTGCACCTTTCAAGGCCAAAGGAAAAATCCATTCATCGTAAAAATATCAGCTGATCAGTGGAATACCAACATAATCGCAGCCCTACACACCAGTAAAGGAGAGGTATAGGTATTGTTTAATTGTTTGAATCTCCAGAAAGAGTCACAAGATGTTTTTTTTCTGCTAATATGCAACCATAGGATTATGAAACTTTGCACTGAAGTTGTAGCATTTACAAGTTTCCCAGTTGCCTCCAACACAGCATGTTCTAAGTGGTGGTTTTGATCTGAGTGCTTTGTCTAATTGCTTCTGATTGCCAATCCTAATTTCAAATCTGTGAAATCTTCAAGAGCAGATCTATTGCGTAAGATTTAGTACCTGCTCCACTATAGGAAAGTGTTTTCTTTTGATGGATTCTGGCTCAGGTTGGGATCGAAGGCAGTGAGGATGTAGACATGCCAGCCAAGCATGTCTCTAAAACTGGAGCAAATTGATTTGGAGGTACCTCTGTGCAAGCTGACAGGGAAAGCTGTTGCTAATAAAAGGATTACGGAAATATGGCGAGGGATACACATGATACTGGAAGACACCTGTATTACTTTAAAAAGCGATGTAGTGATGCCCCTCATCGTGTCCCGTCTCAGCATAGTGCGTACAGGTTAATAGCACTCTTCGAAAGTGCTTGTCTCTATTGCGATCAGAAACTGTGCGTCATGCTCTCATTGAGTGTCGGTTTTATATTCAGCAAAGGAAGAGACTTTCAGATATTGTAGATAAAGAGATGTGCCTTGAAAAAAAAAAGCCATGAAGACAGAATCATGTAGATTCCTGAAGGAAACTGGACATAATTTAATCAAGTATGAGTGTGATCTGCACAATTTTCAGTCTGATATTTTGGAACGCCAGTCGCAGAGTGAGCCATCCTCTTCCCGTCAACAAAAAACAACATGGACGAAGAAGAAAAAGAAGAGTGCGTTGACTGGCACACAGTATGAGCAAGCGTGCTGATTGTTGCCGCAGTCCCGGGTGTCCGCTGACGCCTCGGGGAAAGCGGACTCCTCCAGGACGACTCTTCTGGGTGGAACCATCTTAGCAACACGCTCTGAGCCAGCTAACAAGACCCTATCTCTTCTAGGGCGCTCACAATATAGAAGAAACATGACTGTTGTCAGGTCTCGGCTCAGCGGCTCCAAGTCTGCAGTTGCTTTTTTGCGATGGGGTGTGGCGTAGTTTGCTGGTTTGACCGGGGGTGACACAATGCACAATAGATACAGACGGCATCTCTGGAATTGCCCATATATGGTCATGTTTAAAAACAGTTAAGGGGGAAAACAATTTGGAGAAAAATCTAAACTTTCTCTAATTACTACTTTAACAAATTCTGAATTATGTATATAGTTTTCTACTAAATAAAGATACACGGACATGGAGAGGAGCAAAGTGGTTCAACGGCCCGTAAATACATAAATAACGGAGAATGCTAACTTGATGCTACATGTTAGCATCGGGCTAATGCTAACGGTTAACTAGCGCTAGCTACAACTGCCGTTTTTTCACTTCTACTGAACAATCTGCTGTGAGAGAATATCCATATGGGCCCGATTTACACTTGACTTTATTTATGTGTGATGAAAAAGTTGGAAGGAAAATTGTGTTTCTCTAAAGATTCTATTTTCCCCCCTCGGCGAAGCCACGCCCCCTTCTATGACGAGATGCCGTCTGTATCTATACTGCATGATCAGGCAGGAATTAGACACTAAAGACTCCCTCTTAAACAAAAATATTGGTGTGTCGGAGACTGGAAAGTTTGGAGTCTGCAGAAGCTACTAAAACTGAGATGTTGTTGCAAGAGTGGAACAAAAACCTCATCTGGAGAAAACGGCCTACAGTTTTGTAACATCTGCACATGCACGTGTATAATTCTCCCATCTTAAGGAAATGACCATATTTGGATTACAGTGTCATCTCAGTCACCTTTTGCAGTACAAGATGATACCAAACATGTCAACATTTGTGAATTAATATGCGGACAGAGATTTCCTGGATAGCTCTGGTTCGCTAGCGCCAAAATGTTGTAAAATAAGCATCATAAAGGGTGAGTTTAGTCTTCTCTATACTCTGACATATAAAACTAAGGTGTTTAAACTCAACATTGACCACTGTGTGAAAAAAAATCTAAGTTTTTACCTTTAATGTAGCACAGTGGGGCAGGGAGATGAAACGAACACAACAGGGACAAAACCTTCCCCCTGTGGTGCGATCATTGTGGCATTGTCAGTACATCAGCGTGGCGCCACCTACTGTTCGGACATCTTTAATGGGACAGAACGTCAAAGCAAACTAAATACTTATTTTGTATCTTTGGAGCCTTTATAAAAATGTAGTATAGTAGAAAGTAAAAAACTGATCTATGAAATGTATTGGACAAAACGTTCTCAACAAAAACTGCACAGAAACGCTACTTACCGTGCTCTACTTGATGTAAATGTACTTTATTACCGACCGCCTCTGTCCATATGCTAGAATCAATATTTGAATAACTAATACTACAATTGATCACTATGTTGTTGCACGAGTTGTCAAATGGATTACGGTTCACTCGCTTCCACCTCTCCACGGGCTCTTCATTGTATTTCATGCATACTAGTGACACTATATTCTGGCTCCGCAGGCCACGACAAGCGCAATTATCCGCCCAGAGGATTCATCAGGATTAGCCCGTACCAGGCAGCAGAAAACGCGCGGGCTTCCGTGCGCGCGCTTGCCACTTGTTTCTATTATGTTCTAAATTGGCAAAGTGAAGGTATCAAGGCAGACAGCTTTACTAATGCCTTCTGCAGCAGGCCCTGTGGGGACGGTTATATATGAAGGCTCTCTCTGTATCTGCTTTTTTCCCCTCCCTATAAACCAAAACAAAATGTCTCAAGGATTCCTAGCTGCGGGGACAATTATAGGTTTAATCAGTTCGATAAATCATGTGCGGCGCAGTGCAGTTTCCATCTGAGAAGCTGCGAGGTGATAGCGGTGCAGGGCTGTAAGTGTTCACCTGGGAACTGTAGGGTCACCGGTTCATATCCCCCCTCGGTCCGTACTCATTATATCGCTGGGAAAGTGTTTAACCTCCATCGCTCGCTTCACTTACAGCAGTGTAGCCGATGGCGATCCTGTCTGATTTTCTCACTTCCAATGTGGATCGTTGAGGTTTTGAGCCCTACGTACACCCAGTGGACTTTACCCAATACTTTTACACAATGACTTTGTCCTGGACTGGTCACTGTCTTTTCATCCATAGGGTTAAATGACACTGGAGGAAAGATACCGACGGCATCTCGTCATAGAAGGGGGCGTGGCCTTGCCGAGGGGGGAAATGAAATCTTTTGGGAAGCACAATTTTTCACTGTTTTTAGACATTTTCTGGTGGAATATGAACTTGTTTATCACATACAAATAAAGTCAATAGTAAATGGATATTTTCTCACAGCAGATTGTTCTGTAGAAGTGAAAAAATGGCAGTTCTACCTAGCGTTAGCTAACGTTAGCATTAGCCCGATGCTAACATGTAGCATTATGTTAGCATTCTCAGGTATTTATGTATTGATGGGCTGTTGAACCACTTTGCTCCTCTCCATGTCTTTGTATCTTTTTTTAGAAGAAAACTATATTCATAATTCAGCGTTTGTTAAAGTAGTTTTTGAATAATTAGAGAAAGTTTAAATTTAAAAAAAATTGTTTTCCCCCTTAACTGTTTTCAAACATGACCATATATGGGCCATGCCAGAGATGCCGTCTGTATCTGTACGAGGTGTGTCTAAGTTCTAGATGCAAGTTGGTCATTTGTATGCTCACTACTGCCACCTCAGGTCACATGCGTTACTGCAGGTTCTATATTAAGCTCATGCTTGACGGCACCTCGGACCCGAATTTAGATTTTAGTGGCAGTTGTGGTAAATATGTCTCATTCTACACATTAGGACATGGCTGGAACATGTAGGGGGAGGAAAATACATAATTTTAACATTTTTAAACTCTGTATAGTCCTTTTAAGAAGAAATTCAATTGAATCGACAATTCTAAGTTGACAGTTTAGAAAATCTGAGAAAAATGTCATTTGCATAATCATTTGGAACACAGTGTATTTTTCTACTACTAATACAGATACAGACATGGAGAGGAGCAAAGTGGTTCAACAGCCCATAAATACTTTAAAAAAACGACAATTCTAACGTTAGCTTCATGCTACATACGCTAACGTGAGCTAGCATTAAACAATTCGCTGTGAAAAAAAAACATGGATATGGAACTGATTTTGGCATGACTTTTTTGGCGTGTGATAAATATGTTTATAGTCCGACAGAGAATGTGTCTATCTATACCACGGTGACAGACTGCTCACTGGTAGCGCCGTGTGCTATCTGGCTGAAGGAATTGCTCAACTAATTATCTTGGCCTCTAGCTCATTTAGAAGCAGATTAAAGAAAATGTATGCGCCTCTACAGTGAGCACATTTTTTATTCATGGAATAAATAAAGAAAAACATGGAACAATGCATATTAATAATAGACAATAGAGCAAATGCAAATATGTCAGAGTTTTGCCTTGGACTCATTTCCATCTGCAGACTCCCTGATGTTGGAGACCATAGACCTACATAACACAGATCGACGGGTCCCATTCAGTTTGCCGTTTGTACAGTCCTCACACTTCTGGTACTGGTAGTTTATCAATTGTTAATTTAACAAAAAATGATAAAAATATAATGTTTTTAAAGCATTTTGACTAAAGTTCTCACTGAAAGTATATGGAAATTTAACGTCAAATTAAATTCCTGCCCATTTGCAACCCTGCATGTCATACCCTCAGATGGAGCTGTCTGATTGAGGCAGGGCTTATGGCGTAGATTGGCGAGCAGGCTTCCATCAGTTGACCCCATGGCAGCCGTGGCCTTTCACTCACAGTATCGTACCAGCAGCGAGTGCGTGGAGTAAGTGAATAATGCATGTAAAGTGAGTTAAAGCGTCTGGATGAAGAACTGGAAAAGGCTAGTACATTATTAATGCTTCTTTTCTAATGCACTGGGTATTATCGCATAAACAGCATCATTATTGTGTAAGATCTTCTAACATAGATCAATTGCACATACACTATAGTTGCAAATGATCCTATTGCACAAATGTCGCATTGTTGTCTTATTGCAAAAGGCTTATACACATACACACACATGCACATGCTTTTTTTTCCACGGAACCTAATGTCACACATTTCTATTAAGATTTTATTCACAGGGTGGTATGGTGGTGCCATGACTAGTTGTTAGTACTTGTCCTTCACAGAAGGAAGGTCCCGGGCTCCAAATGGTGTAGATTTGCTGTCATTATTGTGACATTAAACTTATGTTTAACCCTGTAATGTTACTCCCTACACCATTTTTCTTATTTTCTCTCTTTTTTTATAGACCTCTGAGTT
Organism: Gobius niger; assembly: GCF_951799975.1. Classification (NCBI taxonomy): domain Eukaryota; kingdom Metazoa; phylum Chordata; class Actinopteri; order Gobiiformes; family Gobiidae; genus Gobius; species Gobius niger. The sequence goes on from NC_136856.1 coordinate 33,778,197, forward strand.
ACCTGCCTTAAACCAGTCCAAACCTGATCTAAGCCAGCACCAACCAGTTCAGCCAGACCTGAACTAAACCTGCTCGAAACCAATAGAAACCTCCTCTAAAGCAGTAAAAAACTGCTCTATACCTGTCAAAACCGGCATAAACCCGTCCAAGCCTGGTCTAAACCAATAAAAAACTGCTCTATACCTGTCAAAACCGGCATAAACCCGTCCAAACCTGGTCTAAACCAGTAAAAAACTGCTCTATACCTGTCAAAACCAGCATAAACCAGTCCAAAACTGCTCTAAACCTGTACAAACTAGGTCAGAACCGGCCCAAACCTGCTCTACACCAGCCGTAGCTATTACAACCTCAACCGATACTAGTCCAAACTGGATATTTTGAGTATTACAAACTTGAACCGAATGGTAGCGATAGGCAGAATTAGAAACACATAATTCGACAAAGTTTGCTCTACCAAACAGTTGAGCAAACTATTAAAGGGTTAAACATCCCCCCCCCCCCCCCCCCAGAAAAACAAAAAAATAAATGTAATTATTTGAATTGGTAGAAAATCATGCCTACACTATTAACATGCCTTTTCTTTACTAAAAGTCCATCTCTTGTGATCCAGAATCTCCCCTTGTGGCCCCTCACTGCTCCGTTCAGAGATCAACAAACAGAAATCTGCCACTGTCCTCTCTTCGAGCACTAGACATTTCAATAAAACGAAGGCAACTTGTGTTACTAGTATTAATAAACCTTGAAAGTTATTTTCTGATCGTTTTGGAGTAAAACATCCGGCCTAATTAAACTGCAGACATCGCATATTTCCAAGGAACACGTAAAAATGCGGCGCCCGTAAATAAGCTCAGTTACAATCTGAGAATGAGAAGATCTCCACAAATATTCTGCCCAATCAATTAAGCACCACATTTTCTGGACTCTAAGTCGCTCCAGAGTATAAGATGCACCAGCCAAAATATGCCTAATGAAGAAGAAAAAAACATAGATAAGTCGCTCAGGAGTATAAGATGCACTAGCCATAAAATGCCTAATGAGAAAAAGTGGTAGGTTTCTCCTATCACTAAAAACATGTACAGATAGGATCCACTCTGGGCCCGGGACTCCCCTGAAAAAGAGATTCAACGTTATTCAACATTTTCCACATTGCAAGAGGCAATATTGACCTAGAACGACTTGAAAATAGAGAGTCATCCATTTCTGGTCCAAATTGCGCAGAATGGACTCAGCCCTGCCCCAAAGCAAACGTTGCTCACCGAAACACAGCGTCAGGACATGAGGAGGGTTTTCTAGTGATGGTGTTGTTTCTGAGACTTGTAGCGTACTGTACTGGAGCTTTTAGCTTTCAGATGCCCATTACATTACCTAAATGGGACCAATCCGTGTGTAGTCTTGCGCACCATCATCACTGTCAGGTTTGACATTAAAGGAACAGGCCACCGTTTTTCCATACTGAGATATGTTCTTACCTGAGCTTAGACAAGTTGATACGTACCTGTCTGGTCTTTGTGCGTGCCCGTGAAAGAGCGTGGGGAGAGAAGGCTAACAACATTTTTATTCGTTTTGCATGACTGAGAGCATGATATGTTCTTACGTGAGTGTGGTAGCTTCCAACTTCATCCCTGTTTGGAGCTATAGGAACATGTTGGGAGAGGCCAAATGCTAGCAACATCTTTGGTCGTTTTGCGTGACTGAGGGCATGCACAAAGACAAGACAGGTACGCATCAACTTCTCTAGGATCAGGTAAGAATATATCTCAGTATGAAAAAACAGTGGCCTGTTCCTTTATCTGTCATAGTAAGTCTTTCTTAGTGAAGCATTTATTGGTAAAAAGCTGTGCACAAATAAGAGCATTTTGGTCCAAGGAGTTCCCCACAAAGTTCAACTCCTCTCACCTTGTGCCGTCGCATGGAAACTTGAAAACGGTGCTTCTCCTTGACATCCAAAAGAAACATTGTTCCAGAAATGAAGATGAGCTGGTAAACGTTTGCCAACAGCAGAGACAGCACAGAGATATTCCAGAGACAGAACACATACAGAATTAATCAGGCATGTGTCAATCAATCAGAAAGTCTTAACTACACAGTAAAACCAGCCTCACTTGGTTGAATAAGGGTAAAAACCCAGCACAGGTAGGAAAGCGGTGTTACACTCTGACACGGCAGACCTCCCTGCAGTAATCCACTCCCAAGATTAGCCTGAAACCCTGATGCAAGAGCGCGAGCATTTGTGTCTGCATAAGTCCGCTCACACACCCGGACACGCTCCACAAACACCGTCTGTCCTTATGAAGCCATCCAAACCTGCGTGCGGTCCGGCCGCACAGCCGCCGGGAGCCATGTTCTGTGCAAACGGTTGGGATGACATGCCACTTCCAGATAGCACCCGACCCGCTTTCCGCCGCTCTCCGTGAGGCAAGAAAACCCGCTCACCGTGAAAGATTCAAATGAGGTCTTCACACTTTGGTGCGTTGAGCTGACATGGCGCCCAAGAATAATGTTTTATGGCCTATAACAGCCTATTTAAACCGACGCCTGGGAAATGAGCCAGAGAGCGGACGTGTAATCCATAGAAATTGACGTACGGTAATGATAGCGGGCCGGAGACGTGTCCTTGCCCCTCCAACGATTCACACAGGGGAGGCGCTCGGCTGGCTGTGTTTACTGTGTGAGCAGAGAGGGCTGAGCTGTGACCGGCAGGAAATACACGTGAAGATGGTACTTAAGCCCCTGGAACATGAATTATTCAGGCTTTTTACAGGCCCACGACTCTACACTTCCATTATTTTCGTATCCTAAAGGAGATATATCATGCTATGCTACGTTGTAAAGAGACTTGCACCGATCAAGCTTTTTTGCTTGCCAGATAGATACAGACGGCATCTCGTCATAGAAGGGGGCGGGGCTTCGCCGAGGGGAAAATAGAATCTTTAGAGAAACACAACGTTCCACTCTTTTTTTTTTGCCATTTTCTGGTGGAATATGAACTTATTTATCACACATACAGTAAATAAAGTCAAGTGTGAATAGGTCCATACGGATATCTTCTCACAGAAGATTGTTCAGTAGAAGTGAAAAAACGGCAGTCGTAGCTAGCGCTAGCTAACTGTTAGCATTAGCCCGATGCTAACATGTAGAATCATGTTAGCAGTCTCCGTTATCTATGTATTTAGGGGATGTTGAACCACATGCTCCTCTCCATGTCTTTGTATCGTTATTTAGTAGAAAACTATATGTACAAATGTTTTCTCCGATCAGCATTTCATAGTGACTGGATTCACAAACCTGACACATTATTCTTATGTCTGAATATTATTTGTAATGGCCAAGATCACGCACACATTTTTGAATACTGTCACCACTTTTGGACGCCTTTATGAGGAAATAATTAGGCCACAGTTCTTTTGAGCTGGAAGAGAGGACATTGAAGTTTGTGACAGTTTTTGTTTCATGTGAAATGGCCCAGGAATTACAGGGAAATTAACAATAAACTATGTCTAGAAATCCGCATTTTGACAGTTGCCATAGTTACGCCATGGACTTTTCAGCTGCTTTGCCTCACATTTAAACAATTGCTGGGTTGCAGGTGACATCACCGCATTCTAAAGGCCTATTATGTAAGGATTAAACAACGAGGAGCCGTGCATTCGACGGTTATAATGCACGACGCGGAGTCAAGAACACCACGACGCGCAGCGGAGTGGTGTTACTCCGCGAAGTGCATTATAACCGTCGAATGCACGGCTCCGAGTTGTTTAATCCGCTTATACCATGGTCCCACAAACGTAACATTTATAATAAGTATAAGTTTCATTTACTAAACTCACTAATTATGCCAGACCACCGGGACTATTTTCTGTGGATTATTAGCCGGTCACTGAAGGCTCGTCTCAGAGCGAGTCATTCTCCGCAGCTTTTACGAGGATCTCAGTCAGGCGCAACCAAACAACATAAGCACACGCTGCATCGCCAGAATCACAACACAACAGGACTAACCGGGCACTTTTCCGTGGAAGTAAACACCGATGTGCGGCACTCGTGGGCAGGAGTTATTTCACTTTTACGCTGTTTAACCTGAAGCTAGCTAGCTAGCTCAACGAGCTCAACTGTTTATGGAAACAGCTGCGGTGGAGTCCGCCTACACCAGAGCCCCACGAACTGAAACTTTTATGATTGACTTTACTAATCCAGCCAAATATGTTTAAATGCTGGATTATTTTATGTACGCCTGAAAATCATGAATAGTGCCTTAACCGTTTTCAATAGAAATGGAAAGCTCATATTTTATTAACAGTAGCTAACCTAGCTGCTCACTCTCCTCTACTTCACATTTATCAAACATTTTGTTTTGGCCAAAAACGTTGAAATTAAACAAAATCCATCTCATACGTTCCTGTCAGTCACTAATTACGTGTTTATCTGATTCAGCTGTGTCATGCGTTGCTATGGCGATGCCCACAGCGGAGTGATATCCCAGTGATTTAACTACCGGACTACGTGTGCGGTTATACGAAAATAATGCACGCTTGTTAGCACCCACCAGCCAATCAGAATCGAGTATTCACCCAGACCATGGTATAAATTATAATAGGCCTTTATTCTTGAACCTGTAACCCAGCAATAGAGGTCCACAGTCCCACCCACTCCCACTCATGTGTTGGGGTCTGACACAAAAAAAATCCCATGTATTTTTAGCGTTGACTTTTCGAAAAAGTCAGTTATTAAGAGTTTAATGGCACAACGCCGGCTAATCAGCTAAGTGCTAACTACCGACGATTGTGCGGGTATTTTACAAGAAAGAAACAAACAATACTTGAAAATATGACAAAATTTACCTTTATAATTTTGCAGTTTATAACGTTTTAGACAAATCATTGTATTGCATATCATTCTCCGTTATCTATGTATTTATGGGCTGTTGAACCACTTTGCTCCTCCCCATGCCTTTGTATCGTTATTTAGTAGAAAACTATATTCGTAATTCAGCGTTTGTCAAAGTAGTTTTTGAATAATTAGAGAAAGAAGGAACATTGTTTTCCAGAGATGCCGTCTGTATCTATTCCCACGCAACTGTTTTCAAACATGACCATATATGGGAGATTCCAGAGATGCCGTCTGTATAGGCTCTTTAGAATGCTGTGATGTCACGTGAACGCAACCTATTTCTGGATTGCAGGTGACATCACAGCATTCTAAGGAACGTTAGCTAGCGCTAGCTACAACTGCCATTTTTTCACTTCTACTGAACAATCTGCTGTGAAAAAATATCCATATGGGCCCAATTTACACTTGACTTTATTTGTGTGTGATAAATAAGTTCATATTCCACCAGAAAATGGCTAAAAAGAGTGGAAAATTGTGTTCCCAAAATATTCTATTTTCCCCCTCGGCGAAGCCACGCCCCCTTCTATGACGAGATGCCGTCTGTATCTATACTATTATATAGAGGAAAAATTATTTTGTTTTTGCGGACATTTTTGGTCTTGTACAGAGAGATCATGGACCCAGTGACTGATATTAATGATCCTTTTTATAATTCATACATTTTCTTTTTAGATACGACTTATGAAAGTGTAATGCTGTTAATAGGAACAACAGGCTTCTGCCCCACACTGGGTCCTGTGACATCATCACATTCTAGAACCTGCAAACCCAGCAATTGCTGGGTTTGCAGGTTCTAGAATATGATGATGTCATCGGACGTTTGAATAATCTAGAATATGATGATGTCATCGGACGTTTGAATAATCTAGAATATGATGATGTCATCGGACGTTTGAATAATCTAGAATAGATACAGACGGCATCTCGTCATAGAAGGGGGCATGGCTTCGCCGAGGGGGAAAATAGAATCTTTAGAGAAACACGATTTTTCAATCTTTTTAGCCATTTTCTGGTGGAATATCAACTTATTTATCACACACAAATAAAGTCAAGTGTAAATCGGGCCCATGTGGATATTTTGTCGCAACAGATTGTTCAGTAGAAGTTAAAAAACGGCAGTTGTAGCAAGCGCTAGCTAACCGTTAGCATTAGCCCGATGCTAACATGTAGCATCAAGTTAGCATTCTCCGTTATTCATGTATTTATGTTCTGTTGAACCACTTTGCTCCTCCCCATGTCTTTGTATCATTATTTAAGATAAGATAAGATAAGATGGTACTTTATTGATCTCACAGATGGAGAAATTGCATTCGATGAGAGAGCATCCGGCAGCAGCACCCATTCAGTGCGCACCACTCTTTTTCTTCTTTGGTGAAAGATCGTTGTGTCGCGGCCGCCATCTTCACTGTTTTGGTCACATGAGGAGCACTGGTTGATGGGAAATCCGTAGACGATGACCACGGCGGTGGAGCTCTTGCGCTTGGCCACGATGTTCTTGGCCACACAGGTGTAGTTGGCCGTGTCGGACGGACGCGCCTGCTTGATGATCAGGTTGTGTCCACGGTGATGTAGAAGTTCCTGTCCTCGGCCGGGTCCATGATCTCGTTGTCCTTCAGCCACTCCACCCGCATGACCTTGGAGGATGGAGAAACTGTAGCTGCCCTCTGTCTCCTCTGATCATCTGAAACGGTGCACCGCCTCCTGGGCCTGTCCCCGTCTCAGAGCGTGGTGTCCTGCACTGGTCAGCTCCACCTCGTCCTTCCTCTTCCTCCTGCACAGCTCTCTCCACAGTCTATCACCATCTCCTCGTTGGTCCCTTTTGTTGTTTCCTGTAGGTCCTCTTGTGACGCCTCCTCCGTGCTGTGGGTGTGGGGGCTCTTGGTGCCTCTTCACTGCCTCTTCACTGCCTCTTCACTGCCTCTTCACTGCCTCTTCACTGTTCATTTAGTAGAAACTATGTTCATATTTCAGCATTTGTTACAGTAGTTTTTGAATAATTAGAGAACATGTACATTTTTTCAAAATTGTTTTCCCCCTTAACTGTTTTCAAAAATGACCATATATGGGCGATTCCAGAGATGCCATCTGTATCTATATGATGATGTCATCGGACGTTTGAATAATCTAGAATATGATGATGTCATCGGACGTTTGAATAATCCTGATTGGTTTGAGTAGTCCTGATTACTCATAGTGGGCGGCACAGTTAGCGCTCGTGCTTCACAGGTAGAAGGTCCCGGGTTCGGTTTACCCTACCACTAAAAACATGTACAATATGTGAGAGTGTGTTTGTGAGTGCAAGTGGGGGACAACGGATGGAAATGAGCCCGTGGCCACAATCCAACGTGCCATGTTTACATGCATGTGTGTGTACATTCACATGTTTTACTGTTTCAGCCAAATAGCATGCCATACCTTGTATTGTCAGTTTCCCCTTTCCCATTCCAACTGCTGCCTGCGGGGGGCGCTCCAGACCAATTTGAAATCAGACCTTTGAAATCAACAGTCCTCCTCAGTCAAAAAGAATCTTTTCCATGTTTCTTTCCTCTGCTGCTGCTGGAGCGCTCCGAGCTGTATTTCTTGCTTTTTATTACATAATAGATGAAACATGAAAGGAGACACTGCAGATGAACTGGAGAAAACAATAAATGCATTTAGAGGTATTTGAAACTTAAGCTGTATATTACTGATTCCAGGTCAAAAGTAAACAATTGAAAAAGTTTTAGCTTTCCTTAAAGTCGCTCCAGGCCTGTTCATATTAGAAATATTCAAAATACTCAAAAGATTGTGCAGCGTAGCCTTACATAAGAATATGGTTAAAACACACACAGGAAAAGCGGTCCTTTAAAGGCAGTCGAGGATACAGCCACTCTAAGACATAAGCCGCTGCGTGTTAAATGTGCTGGTTTGGCTGCTGTTTCCCCTGTTTCCCCTGACAGAGAGGGAGTTTAGACGGGGAGAGGGCTGAGAGCGTGACGGATTCAGCAGCACAGACTGGTGTGGGCCGCATGTGTGCCGGCTCAATCCACTACGGCTCGGTGACACCGCCCCAGCCCAGACTGCTTAAGCCTTCCACTCGTCAGGACTGAATCCATTCATTACAGAACGTTTCATTTAACAGACATGGCAGGTGAAAGCATGGATTGTTGAGATTTTTAAATAGTTTTCCCCCATAACATCTTAGTTTTTAATGGAAGAGTGTAAAAAGACCAAACTTACCTTCACGGTGTTTATTTTATGATGTTTTGTTGCCAGCGAGATTTACAGGCAGTAAATACAACATCATGCAGCTAAAGCCGGTTTCTCACGTTTGTTCATTCACAAATATTGACATACTTTGCATCCACGTGTCCTGCGAAACATGCAAGATGATGCTCTAATTCAAAATATCTGTCATTTTCTTCCTGGGAGACAGCCACCACTATAGACGGGAGAAATGTACTCGCGCATGTGCACACATTACAAAACTATAGATCCGTTTCCTCAAAATGAGGCTTTGCAACAACATGTCCACTTAAAGGAATAGTTCACCATTTTTCCATACCAAGATATGTTCTTACCTGAGCGTAGACGAGTTGATGGGTACCTGTCTGGTCTTTGTGTGTGCCCTCAGTCACGCAAAAAGAGCAAAGATGTTGTTAGCATTTGGCCGCTCCCAATGTGTTCCTATAGCTCCAAACAGGGGGTGAAGTTGGAAGCTACCACGCTCCTTCACGGGTACGGACAAAGACCAGACAGGTACGCATCAACTCGTCTAAGCTCAGGTAAGAACATATCACAGTATGGAAGAACTGTGAACTATGCCTTTAAGTAGCTCCTACAGAAACTTTCCAGTCTTGGACTTAAGAAACATTTTTGAAGGTATTTTTTTCAATATCTTATTCCTAGCCTGATTGATTGAGCTTTGAATACAAACAAGACAAGATGAAAGTTATTATTTATTTATTTTTTAACAGATCTATCCACAGCTTATTCAAAAAGCCAAATACTAAATATGCAAACAAAATAAAAAACCTACATTTAAATCTGGGTCTATCCATTATTTGGATTTCTGAAAATATCATTGGCTTCAGCATCATGTTTAACCCATATGTCCCTTCCGTCCAGACCAAAATGAGTCTCCTTGTCTCTTTCCCCAAACTGTGTTTTTCTTCTTTTATTCTAGCCTTTATTTAACCAGGTCAGTCCCATTGGGATCTTAGATCTCTTTTACAAGAGAGACCTGGCCAAGATGGGCAGCAACACTTGGTTTCCATAAATAAAAAAAACATTCACTGCTTTAGTTAAAACATTTACACACAGATGATCAAGACTGGACTGACCTCACAAGAGACTTGAAACTATTTTCCATGTAAATGGAGCCGAATAACTCAAAGCAGTCGTTCCCAATTTCACTAGAAAAACCAAATACTCGACACCATTTCAACTTTCTGGCCAGATTTAGTGTAGATTCACTCAGACAAACTGATTTCCTCTTTCAACAAGGAGAAAAATATCAGTTTTGTTTTTTCTTCATTAAAAACAAGTCGGAGATGGTACGACTGATCCTGCACTTGATCAAAAGCTGATTGAAGATGCTCAAAGGCCTTTTTGCAGGGCTGGGAGCTGAACAACAGACCACTGTATCATCAGCGTAAAAGTGATAGTTAGCATTTGGGATTTTTCTTCCAATGCCATTTTTATACACAGTGCAAAAAGCAAGGACCCAAGTATAGACCCCAAACTGCATATAACCCTGTGCAAGAACATGTGTAGTGTCTGTTTGGTATTTCCCCCAAAGCGTTCCATCCTAAGTAAAAGAGCCCGGTGTCGTAGATACATAACACTTTCATTGTCCCCTCGGCCGTGCGTTAACCGGGCCGGTGGCGGTGCGCTGTTTACTCAGTGCAGGGCTGACATTTCCTGGCTCCTGGGGGACGGAGAGGCGGCCCCTGCAGACCTCTCACAGTGCCGCGCAGGAGAGCAATTTAAAAGGCGTCACGGCGGCCATGATTGATGCGCTGATCACGGGCTCATCACTATGCTCCGCAGCACAACCCAAGGTCACGCACACACACACGGCGCTCCTGTCCTCTGCGCCTCTGCTCCTCTTATTCCTTTGAGGGCAGCCCCGTGCTATTTTTACTCCTGGTAAATGGTGAACGATGGCATTCTCCTTTGTGTCAGTCTGTGGCCCACAGCCTGTCAGGGGTAGAAATAATAGCAGCGATCATAAGGGAAGGACAGCCACAGAGGATGGATGCTCGACAGCTTCGTTAGTCGAGCAATTAGTCAGAAGATAATCACCATTTGAGCGTGTTTGGAGAGGGGATGCACCCATCCGATACTGGAAATCATCTGAAATTGGGCATCAATTTCTAAATATCCGATAATCCGAGACACTGCAGGTGAATAGGGGAAAAAACAATATTATTTATATATATCAATATGACACTTTTGCTGAACATTACTGATGTAAATTTGAGAAGGAAATGTATTGCAAGTATTGTTATTGTATGTTTTCGTATAAGAATAAGGCATTTTGTGCTTGAAAATGGGCAAAATTGCAGATATTTTCAGTGACGAAATCTGAAAAATGTATGGTTTTATTTTGTTAACATATTAGTGACAAAGATTTTTTTAAGCTGATCATAAATGAAAAAAAAAATGGGGGGGTTCAGAGCTGAATAAATCAGGCTGGGAATTCGATTTTCAAAAATCCTCGGGTAAAAAACTTGAAAATCTTGCCCAAGACAGGAAAGTTTGGAGTCCGTAGGAGTCACTGTAGTGGCTAATTGTTGCATGCGTGGAGAAAAAACCTGATTTTGAGAAAACATTTCTCTGCTCTTCCATACCGAGCGTCTCGCAGAAGGAAAACTACCATATTTGGGTTATAGCGCCATCGTGGGCAACCTTCAGGCCACGTGGATGTAAAATCTGTCAATGATTCTGAATGAATATGTGAGGGAAAGCCTTGCTTTGCAAAGCGATGCTGTACAGTAGCTATATTCAATACAAGCTCCTCCTCCTCACCAACAAGTCCCTCCATAACCTGGCCCCGCCCTTCCTCACCGAGCTCCTGCACAACACCAACCCACCCACCGCCTCCGCTCAGCCGACTCCGACCGCCTCACCCCCATCACCCGCACTAACCGCTGGACCTTGGGGGACCGAGCCTTCGCCATCGGCGCCCCCCACCCTCTGGAACTCACTCCCACAGCCCATTAGAAACTCTGACTCACTACCAACTACCACCTCGCTAGGAACAAAACGTCACAAAATACTCGTCGTACGGGGTAAGTTTTGTCATTTTTTACTCTGACATGAAAACTAACTCGCTAAAAAATCTCCACTCGGACGACAGCGTGAAAAATCAATACTTTCACCTGCCGTGTCTCGACTTAAAAACACATCTTTCACCAACTGAATCTCAGTGAATATCGATGCTGATTAGACCGTATCGGCCTTCCACAGGTGTGCCCTAGGCTGTCTACAATAAAAGGACATAGAGCTGATCCGGTTGTTGATATGGAAGGCGTCTTGACTGACATGTCCCCCATTGAGCATGTTTGGGATGCGCTGGATCGGCAGGGCTGCCCACACTTATCATGAATGCAACAGATTTATATTATGGATTGTACTTGGACTGAATGTCAAAGAGTCATAGCGCCCAAAGTAATTATCCCAAAGTAAATGCAAATTGAGGCTTATTATCTCATCGTTTCTTGCTCTTCAAATATTATTCGAGTGGTTTCGGTGAATATAGACAGCCTTAGCCTGTGGTCTAATCCGTGTGTTGATATGCCACACATGTGAGTGGGATGGAGAAGCGCTCACTAACACAGATTTAGGCAGATTTGTGAACAATAGTTGAGGTTTAGAAAAAGGTTGATGTCTTTAACATAGTGGGCAGGGCTCATCATAAGCCTCCCTTTGATTGTAAAATATCCCGGCCACGGTTGCGTTTGTGATTGAACAGAACTGGAGGCTGTCCCTGGAAAGCGCGAGTGCGGCGCATGACTGTGTTAATGGAGGAGCCGGGGGAGCGCGGCGGCGGAGCTGTCCCACTTTAGCTGCAGGCACAGTCAGACTTAAACGCTAACGTGCGGATCCGGCCCGGCAGCAGGGGGGTGTCATGTCGCCTCAGCCCACAGCACGGACCTTTTTTTCTGGGTCACGGCCTGAATGACTAATCAGAGCGCACTGTTTACGGCTCGCACGGGCGGCTGTCAGGAATTCCCCAGAACGTTTTGAGAGGAGAGCAATTAGGCAAAATCAGCATTTGTTTTTTAGTTTCTTTTTTTTGAGAGCCGTCTATGACAAATTGTCCCTTTGTTAAAAAGAATGCCGCGTGCGGTGCCAGAGCTGTCACCCGCAAATGGTGGCACGGAGGCTGAGTTAACACTCTCGTCTCACAGCAAGACGCTTAGCTTTCAGATTCAATTCCCAATCCTGTTGAGACGTTTCAAAGCACTTTTCCAACTTTCGAACAAAATATTATTGAGCCGTTGGAAATGTGTGTAGGTCAGGGGTCTCCAAACCTTATCCACCTGTGAACAACCTTTGACCAGTGTGGGAAGAATACTTTGAAATTGTATTTAGTTACAAAATACTGAATACTTGCCTTAAAGGGACTAGATGCAAGTTAGCCATTTTATGCTCACTACTGCCACCTCAGGTCATACGTGTAACTGCAGCTTCTATATTAAGCTCGTGCATGACGGCACTTCAGACCCGAAGTGACACCTTTTGAGTGACAGTGCAGGGTTTTAGAGGCAGTTGTGGTGAACAGGTCTGAACTCATTCTACACATTAGGACATTGTTGGAACATGTAGGGGGAGGAAAATACTTCATTTTAACATTTTTTAAACTCCCTATAGTCCCTTTAAAATGTATTTAGTAATGTATTCTGTTACTTTGTTTGATCAGAATACTGTATTCTGAAAAGTTAGAATACTTTAAAGGATCAATATCATGCTATTTTAGCCATCCCAAAGTAAAGTATATGCATTTATATGATATATTGTACCACTACTTGGATTCAGTTACCTCCGCCCCCTCTCTCCGAGCTAAACCGCACATGCAACATTAGCAGTAAAATAAATATAAATATCACAGCAATAAGTGAAGTTACTTCACGATGCAGTTAGAAGGAGTTGACATCTGCAACACAGCTTCATAAATGGCTAACACACACAAGCTAACACACACACGCTAACACACAAGCTAACACACACAAGCTAACACACACAAGCTAACACACACAAGCTAACACACACAAGCTAACACACACACACGCTAACACACAAGCTAACACACACAAGCTAACACACACAAGCTAACACACACAAGCTAACACACACAAGCTAGCACACACAAGCTAACACACACACGCTAACACACAAGCTAACACACACAAGCTAGCACACACAAGCTAACATGCGTTTTGAGTGACTCACCGCTCTGTCCTGGCCGCTCCATCAGGTGTTTACGTTATGGGACTCGTGTTGGTTATAAAAGTTAATCCACTTTGATTCTGGCGAAGGCTCACCAAACATCCATCCAAAGTTGATTTTGCATGATATAGGACCTTTAATGTTGATTTGCATTATATTGAGTCATAAATGCATACAAACTTATGTACCACTAATATGGAATGCAAAAAGCACTTTGTAAATGCCCCAGCCCAGGGCAGAGCTTAACTTTTCCCAGGCTGTTTTTTATTTTTATTTTACTCCCTTGCATCATGAAATACATAAAACATCTATGAAAAATCCGTACAAGTATAATAAAAAGGCTGCCTCATGACATGTTCAATAGCTAGACTTCCAGCAGGGCCTTCACCACCCTGGGGAAGAAGCTCCTTCTTCATCTTTCCTTCTGGGCCCTGAGAAAAAGGCACAGTCCTGGGTGAGTGCTGTCAGAGCAGATAATCCGAGCCCTGCTCTTGAAGCGAGGGGAATAAATCTGCTCATGGGAAGGTCGAGGAGCGGCAATAATCCTCTCTGCAGACTTGACTACTGCAGGTCCTTGTTCTCCAAGGAGCTAAAGTACCACATATGCACCAGTATGTGACCACACTTTGGACAGTGCTACGTTAAAGGTTGGAGAGGAGGCTCTGTGGTAAAGCAGCCTTCTTAGGGAGCGCAGGAAGAAGAGCCTCTTGACCCTTATTCACCAGCTCCCTGTGTTTGTCCTCCATGTCAGGTCCTCGGAGAGTTGGATGCCAAGATAGTTAAAGCTCTGATGGGATTGGGCATAGCAAAGGCGTTATGGCCACATTAGCACAATGTTAGCATTGTGCTTATGCTAACACTAGGTAGGGCTAGCTACGACTGTCGTTCTTTCGCTTCTACTGAACAACCTGCTGTGGCCTGCCAGACACTCCTCCTTCCTGTTCAAAAGAGGTACCGTCTGGGCAGCTGCTCGCCGCCAATCATTTACCCACATCGGTCCAATCACGCACCAAGAGACGGAAGCCGTCACCTGTCACCTCCACGCACTCTTCCAAAACATTAAAGATGGTGGCGCGGCGACCGATACACTGTGTGAAAATATTTAATCCCTAAAACCAGAGCCAGAAACAGTGTTGGAATCGTTCCTCGTAAATAAGGACGTTTTTGGAAAGGCTTCCTGCCGCTTGTCACTGCGATGAATCTAGCGTTGCTCTGATTGGTTGATGCCATCTATCAATCACGCCCACCGGGAAATCAAGATCATGCTTGCTCCCAGACTATATGTCTTTGAAATATTTATGAAAAAGGATGTAGTTTGTCAGGTCAGGCAAATATGGACCTGATTTACACATGACTTTATTTGTATGTCATAAATAAGTTTATATTTCGCCAGAAAATGACAAAAAAGAGTGAAAAATTGTGTATCCCAGAAGATTCTGTTTTCCCCCTCAGCAAGGCCACGCCCCCTTCCATGACGCGATGCCGTCTGCATCTATTGTAAATGTTATGAAACTGATGTTTAAGGATGAGTTCTGTGACATATTCCTTTGATTTTCAGAACATTAGTGTATTCTAAGTACCTGCAAATGGAAGAATACCTGAACTTTTGAATGGTGTGATATTGAATGTTGCTCATTAGAAGGTGATGTGGTTGGAAATTGAGTTTTCTATCTGGCTTACTAATGTTGGGGAATTACCGGTGATGTTCCCACGCTGCGACCTTTTTCTACAATTGCTGCAGTACAAATCAGACAGGCGAAAGATGTTCCTTTCCCCAGTTTTGATCAGTTCATCAAATACATCGGTGGTGCTGATTGTGGAAAGTGTTCTGTTGCACCGTCTCAGATCGTCGGTTTGTCAGTGAAACCTTTGTCTCGTTGTGCAAGGTTGTATGAATTGAAGAGGAGCGATGTCGCCTCCTGTGTGTCATGAGGTTGCTATAAACCAGTCATTCCTAAAGTCCGGGATATCGTCGCTCAAAAATCTACTTTTACCAACAATTTACTCTTCTGTGGTAAAGCCCTTGTCTGTTTCCAGTGATGCATGCGTCTGATACATGTGCTGCTGTTATTGTGCACTGACCAGAACCATGGGAAGATGTTTTGGTTAAGAGGCGCTGAGGAAAAGATTGTCACCAAAAACGCATTTTCTGTGCTTATTTCCTATTTATAGATATTGCCTGGTCGTCATTTGTTCTGTTGTATGAATCACTATGAAAGACAAAGACGTTGATTGAAGAAATAATCGATTATTATGGATAAATCTAATCAAATTCTTTTTTTCTTTTTTTTTTACATTTTGCAAATTTATTTTCTGCGGGGTTTTTTGTAACAGAAATACCAAACCATGCACTCCAAGTAGTTGAACCAAACCGAAATGTCATTCTCGTGTACCGTTACACCCCTAACTTTCACATTCATTTCGAAGGCATTTGGGGTCATTTTTATTTTATTTTTTTGGGCTAGAGATAATCTCTATTTCAATAAAATTTTAAATAACCTTTAATTTTTATTTTTTTTATTTTTGTTTAAGTCAGAGGAGCTGTGAGAGGCCAACACATACAAGGGGGCGTGGCCTAGCCGAGGGGGTAGAAAACCTCCCATGAGAGTCACAATTTTCCACAATTTTTAGCCGTTTTCTTGCGGACTATAAACATCCATCCATCCATTTTCTTCCGCTTTATCCGGGGCCTGGTCGCGGGGGCAGCAGTCTCAGCAGAGATGCCCAAACTTCCCGATCCACACACACCTCCTCCAGCTGTTCTGGGGGGACCCCGAGGCGACACCAGGCCAGCTCGGAGACATAGTCCCACCAGCGTGTCCTGAGTCTTCCACGAGGCCTTGTCCCACTAGGACATGCCTGGAACACCTCCCGCGGGAGGCGACCAGGAGGCATCCGGAACAGATGCCCTAGCCACCTCAGCTGGCTCCTTTCGACGTGAAGGAGCAGCGACTCTACTCCGAGCTCCTCCCGGGTAACTGAGCTCCTCACCCGATCTTGAAGGGTGCGCCCAGCCACCCTGCGAAGGCAACTCATTTCGGCCGCTTGTATTCGCGATCTTGTCCTGTAGAAGCGAAAAATCGGCACTCCTTGTCTAACCTAGCATGAAGCTAACGTTTGCTAGCTTCCTGGTTAGCATTGTCCATTTTTTTTAAAGGAATGGAACTGCTCCAATTTTTCTCATTTGCACAATTTTTTACCCAATTTTTGTTCACTTTTTCCACACACCTCTTGACATTGGAGATGAATCCAATATTGTATATTTGCATTTCTTCCACACATTAATATTCAGTTTTCTGGTTCTAGACAACAAATATTTGAGTGCAGGTATCAGGAAAAGTATCGTTCAGGCATCAGTATCGAAAACCAAGTATCGTTAATGTACCGGTATCTAATTTTTTTTTTTTTACAATACCCAGCCCTAGTAAGGACAAACCGTCTTAAAGCAATTCTTGGAACAATAGATGAAACAGATGTAGTGAAAGGCCAATCCGAGTGCAGGGTCACATTATTTCACCCACACTCCTGTGAACTGGCTTCGAGCTGCAAAAGATCAGATATTCTTTTGCACGGAAAAATCCATCGTGTTCATTTTCAAACGTGTTTTTTTGTCCCACTTTTCCCGCCCGACTGTGTATCAAATGTGAAACACCCAAGTAAAAAGAGTCAACCGGGCCAAAGCCTGAGAATTGAACAAATTCAGTTCTGCCGGCAGTGTCTCCCCTTTAATGCGCTCATCTATTTCCATTTCCTTGAGCAGCCCACACAGAGTACGGCACGCAGACGCCGCTCTTCAAACAGCCTGGGCGGATAAATATTTAAAGGATCATTTGCCAATCTCATACGCTCCCGGTTTATTTACAACAGAGCGGGAGACGGCGCATCAAATATTCAAAGTAACATTACCATTTCATTAGAGACACCGGCTCTTTTTTTTTTTTTTTTTTTTTCTCAGTTTGGTTGTAGCCTGGAAAAACCCCCTCAAAAAGCACGCGCCGTATTTTCGCCGCTAATTATCGGGACTGCCGTTCAGCGAGACGCCCGCGGCCGTGGAATAGTTTGGAGCCGCGTGACGGATCCCAAACCGAACTCGGAACGATCTCAATTAGCGAGAAGCTATTTCTTCAGTTATTGAGGCTTTGTGATGTCCTCTGCAGAGGTCTGACCCGCCGTCCCCGCAGCGTGGAGCTCCACAAACGAGGCCTGAACTGTGAAATCCATGTTTGGTTTTCTTTTTCTGCAGAAATAGCAAATCGGCGTATGAAAATGTCAGGGCAGAGAGCACTTCAGCAAATGTAGATGAGAAACAGGCTGTAGACTGAGTTTTATGCTCAGGGACGTAAGCAGTGTTGAATAATAGTAACAGGTCAGGTCCAATCAGGAGGGAGGGGGAGGGGCTTGATGATTGGCTTTTGAATGCTTGTTCTCGCGCTCCTCATTTTGCAAGCAAGGAGCGGCTTTCTGGTCCAATCAGGAGGGGAGGAACTTCATTGTTCACTTTCATATGTCGCCCTCACGCTCTCCTCACGTTACTATCTTACAGACCATCACTTTAAAACGGCGTGACAACGGAAAAAACACAAAGCACGTGGCATGTTTCAAACCTTTCATGGTGCAGTGTGCCGTGTGGAGACTTGGCTGTGATTGGCTAAAACGATGCCGGTGTAACGTCGAGCTGCACTGACAGTATCAACGCGCATGTGCACATGTCTTTGTCTCTCATTAAAAACGAGTTATTAACAGCTGGTAAACTTTGTCCTGCATAATATTACGTAACAAAAGAGCAGACGACTCTTTCCTCAGCAACTTTTATTACGTTTAAACGGTTATGCTTTCTGATTATTAACAAAACTTGTACTTTTTTTGTTTTTAAAGCCTATATTTTCAACAGACAGATATTTAAAGGCAAATTGTTTTAGCAGCTACGTCATTTACTAATTACATGTAGAATAGACTGCCTAATTCGACAGTAAAATTTATGAAATCATGTTTTTTGCTGAAAAAGCGGAACTCGATGGCTGAATGTAAAATGACTGGATAGTTCTGCACATGCGCAGCAACGAGAAGCAGTGCAACTCGACAAGCCGTCTGTTTCGATTGTACACCGGCTTGATCCAATCAGCAGTAATTGTTGCGTCGGCAACTGCCGAAAAACGTTACTGTGAATTCTGGACTATTGAGCGCACCTGAATATAAGCCACACCAACATTTAGAACGTTTTTTTTTTTAATACATATGGCCTATCAGCCGCAGTTGTCCAGGCTGTCCTAAGAGCGTTAGAAGCGTCATCAGCGCTGGAAATACTAATATAATCCGTTTTACTAAGAGAACGGTGGGCTGCAGTTACATTAAATTTTATTAAAGTGTGTTAATTAAACTTTGATTATATAATTCTTTAAAGGAATAGGCCATCGTTTTTACATGCATATGTTCTTACCTGAGCTTAGACGAGTTCATTTGTACCTGTCTGGTCTTCATCCTTCAGTCACGTAAACACAGCACAGACGGCGTCAGCATTTAGCCTCTCCCTCTCTCCTCTATAGCTCCAAACCAGGTCAAGATAGAAGCTACCAAGCTCTTCCACGTTTTCCCTATTTGAATATGGTTACGTGAAGTGTTACACGATCCAAGTCTAGTTACACAAAATTAAACAATGTGGATTTTCTAAGCGGATAAAAAAAAAAGCTCTCAGAAAGTGCAGAGAAATTGACTTTTGTTCCAGGAAATAGGAAATACTTTTGATTTTTTATCAAGTAAAATAGTTAATCTTCTTCCACAAAAAGTTCCATACGCAGACTCCCTGCAGTTAATGAGAAATTGGCTCCTTAAGCGGGGAAGTTTGTGAAAAAAATAGACATTTTAGCCTCTACTGGCATTTTTGACTCCAATTATTTCAAAAAGAGTAAAGGCCACAGACTTCAAATTTTACAACAATAAAGACAATGCTAGAAATATTCAATATGTGGAAAAAGAAGGTGGATAGGAGTGCTAGTTTTTAAGAAATATGCCTTTGTTGAAATATGCGTCCTATTGAAACAAGCACACTATGGGACCTACCATTTCCACAAATGACATTTTCAAATTAGATTTTATGAACATCAATAACACATTGCTCCAGATAAGTTTCAAACATTCTTTTATTTTCTGTGATTTTGTATTGCAAGGCGTAAATTAAAGGAATAGGCCACCGTTTTTACACACTGAGATATGTTCTTACCTGAGCCTAGACGAGTTCATTTGCACCTGTCTGGTCTTCGTGTATTAATAGCAGGAGTGCTTCGACATCCGCGCATGAATATCGTCACTTTACTGTGCGGACGCCGAAGTACTACTGATATTATCCCGCATTACAATATAGTTCCACTTTTTATCCCCTTAGAAAATCCACATTGTTTCATTTTATGTAACTAGACTGAAGGCACGCGTGAAGACCAGACAGGTACAAAAGAACTCATCTAAGCTAAGGTAATAACATATCTCAGTATGTAGAAACGGTGGCCTATTCCTTTAAATGCTTGTGTTGAGTGAAGCCAAAGCGTTGCCCGCACAGTAGGGATGGGCGATACCACATTTTTTGGAATCGATACGATATCGATACTTTTGGGGTCTTTTTTGTCGGTATCGATACCGATACTGGTCATTGCATATGGGTGAATGTATTTCAATCAATATACATTTCTAAAACTGGTTGTTTTATATAATTAATTGGTCAATTAAAATTATATTACTTTAACTGGTTAATTAAACAATGCTAATGTGAAATTAAATACATAAACAACATTTAAAATTAATACTCATATGACAAATAGAACCTAAACCAGAATGATAGGACTGGCTCAGTTCAAACCTTTGCTGTTGTGACTGTTTTGGCTCAGAACAAAGAAATAAATCATAATTTTGTGTTGATAATTGCTGCCCCTCCTTCTTTTTACATATGCAAATTAGTATCGATACTTTTTGCCCAATATCGATACTTAACCCCTTAAGCTCTAAAGAGCCATATTTGGCTCCGCACCCCTCTTGTCTGCATCTCCGGGGCCATAACTTTCGCATACAAATACTGTCAGTCATATTTTTCACCTCTCCGTGTTCAGTGGACTCTCAGCAACAAATTCATCCACTCCAATTTCAAATCAACAGATCCTAACTCAAACAGCAAGCCACAATATGTCAATTTGTCATAATTCGTTGTACATATTTTGGTCAGTGACAAATAAATGCTATTGTGTAATGTTTTGGGAAAAAATGGTGTTCATTTTTAGACAGGGAATACAATTTTGTGACCCAATATGTCCCTACGACTAAAATACTTAATTTCTGTAAAAAAAAAAAAAGTAAAAAAAAGAAAATGTACAAAATTATTATTATTATTTTTAATTTGGCACAATTAGGCACAGTTAGATTCCGCCTGGACTTTTTTTTTATAAAGCATGTATAACTTCAGTGTTTTGACCTACTGGTATTTTGTTGACTACAGGGAGCACACACTATATTGATTATTTCCATTTCTGTTCTTATTTGCTACAGCACAGACAGAGAAAGAGCATTTTCAGGTGAAAATATGTGTTTTTTATTCAGGCGGAATTTAGATTTTTCTGTTTCAATCTAATTTTTACTTACAAACTGTAATTTAAAAAAAATATTTTTCATTGAAACAAAATGTCCCAAGGATAAAGTTTATTTTGGTACCAAGATTAGCCATGTACCCCTTGTAGAGGCTGAGTTAAACCCAAATAAACACATGTACAGCATTTTGGGGAAAAGGGCCCTAGACAAGAAAGGGTTAAGTAGCCGTTTGGTATCGATATATCAATACTTTGGTATCGATCCGCCCATCCCTACCGCACAGCGACTCCTCCCCGGGAGTTTCCCGGTGTTTGAAGCTGCTCTTATCTGGGCACGTGGTGAATCACTTGAGGCTTTTGATACCCGCGCTGGACCCTCCATAATATTTCAGCGGTGAGAGAATTAAAGACATTTATTTTGCACGTATAGTTCGGGAGGGAATCCTGCTGCCCCCGCTCCAGTGTGCAGTAAACACCGCGGACAGATGTGGAAGAACTAAAACAGCGATAGAGTGACACATGACACAATATACAGTATGAGCATAAAAATCTATAAAGTAGGCGCACCGTTGTATTAGCAAGGTTCAAAGGCTGGGAAAAAAGTAGCGGGTTGTAGTCCGGAAATGATGGTACTAGCCTCGCCGATACCAACCTGAAAATACAATAAAGTGGGACGGAGACGTTACATTTGAAGAAACAGAGCAGAGGACTCTTATCATGCTGTCCACTTCCACGTTATGGTCTCTACTGTCTATTACTTTTTTCAAATGCAAAATTAGAACAAGTAAAAACTTTGTGACCACACGCTGGTCTCAATATCAATCTGGACGTAGCAGCTCACATATAAGGAGCGCTCGGTTGTTATTCACGCAAAAACCTCTCTACATTTCACCCACAGCGCTAGAGCTGAGCCAAGTGCGATCGGCTGTGCGTCTGAAGTCAAAGTGGTCCGACGCTTGTGCACTCCAAGCACTTGTCCTTGTGTTGCTAATGTGCGTGGTAGTAAAGGGACATATATAACACGAGCGTTTATACAGCTCTTTTCTGTGTGTAGCTTTGTGTTCTAGCACACACAGGCCAAGGTCAAATCGAGACATTCTCCCTCCACCTACTACTTGCAGTACGAAGATCAAAACTTTGCACACAAGTTTCTGTCTTTGCAGTAGTGTGACGGGGGAAACATCTGGTAAAAGGTTCCACTGCCATGTTGGGCCTTTTTCTGTGAAGTGGAGTGTAAGGAAGCCCCTCTGGGATAACTCTGGCGGGACACTATTGTTCCCCCGACGTGCTGGGGTGATTCGGAAAGCTCTGGTGCACTGCCGACGAGTGAGCGGGAGTTTAAGAGCAGCACAAAAGTAAGACGCTGCTTTGAAAGACATTTGATTTGACAAAAGAATCGCAATACATCACTGAATCTATTTTCAAAACACACAGTTTGTCATACGATACCAGAATGGCATTTTTTTTAAAGCATGACTGGTCCATAAATGAAAGTATCGAAAGCAGGTGCCAAAAAAAATGTGTCTCTACAAGTTTTGATGCTGCTGATCCAGGGACAGCATTAAAGTGATAGTCTGTAAGTTTGTCAAGTGAGGAGAGATATACAATTTTAAAGTAAATAATCAAATTCCTCCCCTTAGTTCGCAAAATGAGGAGAGCAGGAACAGAATTTTCAAAATGAAACGATCAAGCTCCTCCCCCTCGCTCCTGATTGGACCTGACAGGCTGGTTCACAGGAAAAGCTCATCTCATTGGTCAACACGGTTAGTTGCTGAGGTCCAGGAAGTAAAAAAAAAAAGAATATATATATATATTTATAATTATCACTTTAAAGGAATTTTCCCCTAATTTTTGCTATTTTATTGTAATATTTTCCCATTCCTTTTTCACATTTTTTCCCATTTTATTCTGATTTTTTGTTCTTTATTGAACTTTTTTGTTCTTTTTTTTACAATTATTTACATTTGCCACAATTTTTCCCAACTTTCCCCAATTTTCCCCCTAATTATTCGCCAGATGAACCCGATATTGTAGATTTGCAGATCTTTCACACATTATTGTTTTGTTTTCTGGTTCTAGATGACAAACATTTTAGCATAGGTCAAGAAAAAAAGTTTTGTTCAGGCATCGGCATCAAGTTGATTGTAGAGCACAATTCATACACAAGGCAATTCAAAGTGCTTTGCAGTTGCATAAAATAACAAGAAAGAAGATGAAATCAATCCATAAAACATCAATTTAAAAATGTGTTAATTACAATAAAAGGCGAGAGTGCAGATAAAATACTTTCAGTCACATGCATGGGTAAAAAGAACTGTTTTCAGCCTGGATTTGAACATTGTCAGAGTTGAGGCCTGTCTCACATCCTCATGAAGACTGTTCCAGATTTTACTTTGAGCTTCGCCGTGTTTAGTCCTGACTCTGGGAACCACCAGGAGGCCCCTCCCTGAAGTTCTCAGGGCCCGAGATGGTTCATACGGCTGTAACATGTCAGAGATGTACTTTAGTGCTGAACCATGAAAAGACTTGTAGACAAGCAGAGCTGTTTTAAATTGTATTCTCTGAGTGACAGGAAGCCAGTGCAGAGACCAAAGCACTGGACTAATATGGTCGTATTTCCTGGTTCTTGTCAGGACTCAAGCAGCAGCGTTCTGGATGTTCTGCAGCTCTGACAGTGAGCAGCCGTTACAGTCGTCTAACCTGCTGGAGACAAATGCATGGATAAGTCTCTCTAAGTCTGGTTTTGACACTATTCCTCTGATCTTAGCCATGTTTTTCAGATGGTAAAAAGCTGCTGATGTTATTGCTTTGATGTGGCTGTTTAAGTTCCGGTCTGAGTCCATGATCACTCCCAGATTTTAGAGAGAGAGACTCAAGGTGACTGATAACACTTTGTCTTTGTGTCTGTGGGCCAAAAACAATGATCTCAGTTTTGTCTGAGTTTAGTTGGAGAAAGTTGTTTTGCATCCACAAACTGATCTGTTGGATGCAGTGACAGAGAGTATCTACAGGCCCATGTTCACCAGCCATCAGTCACACGTAGATTTGAGTGTCATCTGCATAGTTGTGGTACGACACATTGTTGCTGTTTAGTAGCCGACCCAATGGAAGCATGTACAAGCTGAATAAGAGAGGTCCTAGAACTGATATTAAAGAAAAAAAATATCCCGGTACCCAACCTTGTTCATGTTCTGGCCTTCTCTCAGATGTAAAATCAACCTTTTTGAGCTCTTACCGTAACCACGTTTTGCCATTGCTGCTGTGTCAAAAAGTATTTCACCTCCTTATCCTTTAACATAGACCTTATTTCAAATCATAAAATGTGAAATGTTCTTAAGCCGCGGTTATGCAGGATACGTCCATTTTAAAGCTCCTGGATGTGTTAAAGAAAAGTGTGCTCGGTGAACGGAGATCTCGATTTAAAAAAAAAAAGTGTGAATCTCATTTCTTTTGCGAGCTCAAAGGTAGCAGATATTTTTGGGTCCGTGGTTCAGCCGCTCGCTCTCACTGCAGAGGCGCCGAATGACTCAGCCCATTGCGCCTCTCTGATCTAACACCGCAGTGTCTGTTCAGGGACATTCAGGAGACTCTTTTCAAAGCGCGCTCTCTAACCACCGCTAAGATGTTACAAATGCGGGTCTGCGTCTCCCCTTCCGCCGGGGGTTTATGCACTGGCTTTGAACGCCGCTTTTTCGCTTTGCAATAAAGACGGCACGGCGAGACGCAGCAGGTGAATTGAATTTGAAACTTTTGCTGTACATCACTGATACGAATATGAGGGGAAAATGTTCTGTGGTTTATGTTGTCATGTAAAATTAAAGGAAATGTATGCATAATAATGGCCGAAAGTTACAGCGACAAAATCTAAAATCTTTTTTTTTTTTTTATCACCCTGGGCTTTTATTGACGCTTCTATTTCCTCAAGACTTGACTTCTGTGATGCGCTTTACACTGGAACATTTTCCCGCTTGCAGTTAGTCCAAAATTCAGCAGCACATCTTTTAACTGGGAGCAAGAAACACAAAAAAGCACGTTCCAGAGGGGGACACCTCAGGGTAATCACACATGTTTTTTTTACCTAATAGGTTTGCATTCAGAAGCCCCTCATGAGAGACCAATAGGCCTGGTTAGAACCATGAGGCCGTCCTTCTGTGGACCCACCACCTGCAAGAGGCGCCATAAGGGGCTGGTGCAGTGTGATTTGGGCAACTCCAACAGCTGCCCCCACGACCCAGAAACGGAAAAGTGGAAAAAGATGGATGGATGGATGGATGGTTTGCATTCACGTGACGCCACAACAATCTAAAGAGCCTAAAATAGAGGGAGAGCAGCTGAAAGTTACATGGCGTAACTATGGTAACTGTGAAGATGCAGATTTCTTGTCACTTTTTATTGCTAATTTCTCTATAAGTCACATGAAACAAAAAACTGTCACAAAGTTCAAAGTCATCTCTTTCAGCTCATATGAACTATTGTCTAGTTATTTCTTCATAAAGGCGTCCAAAGGTGGAAACAATAGTCAAAAAACATGTGTGTGGTGTTGGCCTTTATTATACGGCTCTTCACAATGTAAGTAGATGCTCCATTGACTTGAATGGGATTTTCCAACGTTCTACCGGTCTGATTTACTGATAGAGGACCTCTGAAAAAAATAATGACCGCTGCCAATGGCAACGGAGGTCGTGCTTGTAATACAGGTCACTCCGCACGTAGTAGTCGAGGACACTGTTTCAGTCCCCGTCCCTGCGAGAGAAGTTAGGGGGAATCGCTCGTGAAGTTAACGGGAGTCCGACTTTCAACTTACCTTGAGATTCACCACCATTCCTCCAACTGCACCTTCAACGCAAGGTCAGCACACACTGCACGACTTTTCTAGCTTCATTTCTCCTCCGGCTTCAAAAATTCCGCAAAGATATAGGCCTGAGTTTGTGAGCGTGGGAAAACATGTGCGTGTCCCGATTGGTCAACAGTTCCAACAATGTCACAACACCACAGCGCTAGGCTACTGCGACTACGAAGCCTTCAACTTGGCTATAGTTCTGTTTGTTTATTGTTTATTTATTTTGGAATCCCCATTAGCTTCCACCATGGTGGTTGCTAATCTTCCTGGGGTTCCGATTAAAAAAGGAAAATTGCCAGTGAGACATTACAATGAATAAATATACAGTGTTTTACAGCAATTTTAGCAGAATATAAAAATGTACATTATTTCATTAAGCATTTTACTTTTTTCTTAAAAGATTGTGCTGTTGGGAGCTCCCTGATCTCTTTTGGCAGCTCATTCCATAGTGCATTGGCTCTGTATGAGACAGATTTCTTTAAAAAATTTGTCCTAGGACGAGGTAGAACCAAGTCCGCTCCACAGGCCCGACGCGTGCCATGTGAGTGAGTTTGGTTGACATATTTTAATTTTTCGAACAAACATTGAGGTTGACCAGTCAGAATGGTTTTCTTTAGAAATAACAAAAGGTTGTGTTGTATTTTAATTTGGAGCAAAGGCCACGACAGCATTTGATGCATATCAGTGATCCTTTTTCTGTATGGACATCCCAGTACTAGACGGGCAGCTTTATTTTGCATGACCTGGAGTCGTGATGAGTCAGTTTCGCTCATAGCAGACCACACGATAGAGCAATATTCAAGGTGGGATAAAACCAGGGATTGTACCACCATTTTCCTCACAGCCGGGGTCATAAAGGAGGAGCCCCTTCTGATCACTGCTATACCTTTGCCCATTTTGCAAATAACTTGATTAATATGTGGGGTCCATGACAAATTGTGATCCAGCACAACGCCGAGAAGTTTCATCTGATCAGTTTGCTCCAGATCAGAGTTTCTCGCTCTTAATGCCAGCTGAGGAATGTTATGTCGTCGCTGCTTGCCACTAATTAACATTAGTGTCAAATGGAGATTAAAGTCGGCAACACGTAGAAGCGGGGCGTATTTCAGTGGATTTAATAAGAAAAGGGGACGGACCTCAGCCCCGAGATGGAGGAGAAAGTGGAGAAAGGCAAGCCGTTAGCGGCGTGGTGAAGCTGAGCAGTCTCCAAACTCAGTAAGTCCTGCTAAACTCTGTTTGTGGTTGAAATGTAGCTTGAAATGGTGGATCTTGTGAACTTTTGTGCCGCTGTTTTGAAAGAGAAATGAGATGGGAGGCGCGGCGGTGTTTTTCTGTCTTTATTTCACTCTTTCATCGGCCGCTGCTCTCTGTGTGTTCACATTTGAAACTGTAAAATCACCCGCGTTTCTCCTGTGCGTTCAAGAAAATCGGGCTTAAAAACATGTTTGATTTCCTACGACTGGAGTCTAGTCGCGTCTTTGTGGTACCCACACTACAAGATTCGAACAAGAGACCAGTCATGACCCCCCCCACACTACGCGACCCGACCCTGCCTTCGACTAGACACGACTCGAGAAGCTCATAGCCTTGCTGCTTCTAGCCTCGCCACACTGCAGGAATCATAACAAATGTTGCCAAGCAGCGTGCAAACTTTTGGGAACTATTTGCCACAGAAGTCATTAAATAAACCTTTCGACCTTCATAAAAGTGAACGAAGTTTATGTTGTGTGTGTTCAGTTGGCAAATGGCCGTATAATAAGCGGGACTATGTATAGAACGCTGGTCATTATTGGGAAAATAAGTACCTTCAGGGTGAAACAAGCCCGGGGTCCGGTTCGACCTGTCGGTACTATTTTCACAATAATGACCAGGGTTCTATACATTATCCCTTACGTAGAGAGAACTTTCACCCCTAAGAATAATGTGTCAGGTTTCTGAGTCCACAGTCAAAGAATGATCGGGGTAAAAGACATTATTTGGAAGGAAATTCCTTTCAAAAACAGTTTCTCTTTCCATAGAGCTGGCACCTGCTCCAACTGAAATACAATTCTATAACATGAATGCAACCTATTGTTTTATGATTGAGCTGAATTCCCTCAAATAGTGAAATATTGTTATAAATGACACGATCCTGCAGTGATTTAGTGCATCTATTATTCGTAAATTACACAGAAGTCCATATATTCCCATAGAAACAAAAGTACCTGGTATTGGAATCGGTGATGCTGGCTCCATTTCCACCTTTCCTCTAGAAAGTCCTTCTGCAGTGTCCCCCGGCCCCCCATTACACCCCGCTAACCCCTCTCCCTCCCCGCACGGGCCCCCGCAGATAAAGCCTCGGATCGATCGGCGCCCGCGGGCCTCTCTGTGAACCTCCTCGCTCGTTATTCTCCGCCGCTGTGTTCTCGCGCCCCGCGCCCGCCCCGCATCAATGCACTTTGTCCTCGAAACATCATCGACGGCTTTTCCGGATCCATACGAGTGGGCGCCGCGCAGTGCTCTCGCCGCATGCGGAGCGGGGTCGATGCTGATGAATGGAGAGCCGGCGGCCGTGCACACCAAAAGGTTTAGCGGATGAGTTTAGCCAGGGCTCCGTGTGCAGGGAGAATGGACGACTGCAATTTCAGGTTGGTCGTTGAAGGGGACGTTTCATGCATATGTGACAAGGCGAGAGGTGCAATTTGTTTACACTACAGCTTCTAAACGCCATCCCAGGAATCTCACCAGGAGCGTAAAGCCACCACAATATCAGATACAAGTTTTGATGAGAAGCGTGTTCCATATGAAATACGTTTGTTCACTTACACAATGAATAAGATGTATGATACATGGGTATGATTTGTTGACAGCTCTCTAGGTTTAACATCCATTTGTGAAGTCCACAGGATTTAATACAAACCCATTAAGTCCAGATCCATCTCATTTGCTGACTGATGTTTACCTGCGCAGCCGTGATTTAGCACTTCAACTGGATGGTGCAGAAAACGGGGAGACGGAAGTGAGAGGTCAGACGTCGAGTAACCAAAGCATATTTTTTGTGTGGCAGGTCACACTGCCACACATTACTGTGGTTTGTAAATGCGCCTTTGGACATCTCTGCACTGTTACTCCATGTACGACTTCACTCAAGGTTGTCTTTACCAATTTTAAAGCTCTCCACTTCAGAATTGCCTGGTGTGGCCTCGTCCCCTGCTCACTCAGAGTAGGGAGTGTTGAGGATGCAATGATCTTGTAACGCACGATCCAATTCGCTTGGGAGTCCCTTAGTGAGACCACCCCACACAGGACAGACATACACCAGTCCAGGCCCGATGAAGGTCAGATAGATCTGTTTGAGGACCTCAGAGAGGTGCCAGGTAGTGGCAAACATGTGCCTCCCCGGGTAGGTAAGTTTGAAGACCACTGACCAGGCAGGGGAGGGCAGGGGATGTTAGGCTCTCGACTGGCACCGAGGAGCATGTCCTTTGTCTTTGCAACTCTGACGGCCAGTGAAAACTCCCGACTCCCGACCGTCTGGACAGCTCCTCGCAGCCTATCATTTCATTTCACTTCATTTCATTTTACCCACATCGGTTCAATCACGCACCGAGAGGCGGGACTTCATTCCCCCAAGACGCGGAAGCCGTTACCACACCAAAACAATAGAGATGGCGTGCACGGCGAGTGTGTTTTTTTCTGCTCTTTCGTCTGTTTTAAATCATTTGAAAAAAATAAAATAATTTATCCCTAAAACCAGAGCAAGAAACAGCGTTCGAAGCGTTCCTCGTAACTAAGGACGTTTTTGGAAAGGCTTCCTGCCGCTTGTTACTGAGACGTATCTAGCGTTGCTCTGATTGGTTGATGCCGTCTGTCAATCACGCCCACCGGGAAATCATTGTGATCATGCTTGCTCCCAGACTATACGTATGTCTTTGAAATATCTATGAAAAAGCATGTAGTTTGCCAGGCCAGGCTGGAGTCCCACTGCACGCAGCAACTGTTCTGTTACTCAGGGTGCTCTTCACACTGAGCCACAGGGGACGCCTCGCCGGCATCTCTGCGAGAGCCTTCAGTAACTGACCGTGTTTTCAAAGCAAAGAGGAACGTCCAAAGACACCATGTGCATCCATCAAGTTTGATGTGATTTTTTTTTTTTTTTTCACACTGAACAGCAGTATTACAAAGTGGTGGCACGTTTCAGTCACACTGGCACAACAGTCGTAGCCACAACATCCATGTGCAACCAACAATAATCATCTCAGTGGATTTTCCTTTCTTCAGTAAACAGTGCTGTCCTCCATCTGAAATAATAGCATCATTGTGTCCACACACGTCTGGCACTGCACCTCTGCGTGGGACAGATTAGTTCCTAATCTCTCAGTCAATGACTCCAGTGGCTGTGGGCTGTTTATAGGACATTATCATTGCTTTCCATCTGCAGAATCAAACGCGAATCCAGCTCTACGTCCAGAGCTTTCAGACCGCACGCTGGACGGCAAATCAACTCCAAAGCCAGAGCAAAAGTAACTAGCTGGAATGAAGACGAGTGCAAAGTGGAGCTGCCTCGCGTGAGGTGTTGATCGCAGGTACAGACCGAAATAGAACCCGTCTGTTCACCTGCGGCTGTGAAGAAACGATATGTCGACACCTCGGTCACACTCCTGCGCAGAGATGTCACCAGGATTGAGACTTTTTCATAATTATATATCTTCATCAAAGACATAGCAGAGGTGTTTTGTTTTGTTGATGCTTGTTTCATCAACCCCCCACCGTCTTTCTCCGGTTTTAGCAGGATCTCCTCTGCGTCTTAGCCAGAGGTGGTAAATAACGGGATTGGAATGACCCAGGGATGTCGGACATTGTTATGGGCATTTGCACGGGATCAGCAATGTCAGTAATTCACTCATTTTTATGGACTCTTTTTCCAGAAATAATGGGTAGATAATGACACTGAATGATGACAACAAGCCTTTTATTCATTTGTGATCTGAGTGCTCACTATCAGGCTGGTTTCTGTGAGCTGTGCTTTAGCGAGAAAGGCTAAAATGCCCTTCTCTTAAAATGGCAGTTTGTTTTCTCCTTTAATCCATTCGCTCTGAATCGTCTCCTCCCTTTAAAATGTGCACTATTTACCCGAGGTCCCTGGGTAATTTGAATCCCATGCGTTTCTAGGTACTGTTCTTAAATAGAGTTTTTGAGGATCTGTACTTTACAACTTCAACTCCACTGCATTTGAAAGATAAATTTAACACTGTTTCTACTGCACTACATTTCTATAAAGCAGGGGTGCCCAAAGTGGGGCCCGCAGGCCAAATTTGGCCCGCCGAAACAATTCTGTTGGCCCGCCAGAGAGTGACCTACTTTTGCGCTGCCTGTGGTTAATAGTAACTTCCATTCATTCTCAATGGTAAATATGGATGCAGTACACTTTTTGACCTCGTCAAATTGGGGGGCGCTGTTTCACTCCTTTCGCAAAGTTAAGGAAACACTGTTGTGGTGTCTTGGTGTTTATCAGTATTTATCAATCAGTTTTCCAACTTTTATTGCAAAGGTTGTTGACATCAACAACAGTATATGTTAAAAATGGACTTATAAAAGAATTGATGCTGAACTGACACTTTAAAAATAATCTAATGTGGCATTTTCTTTGAGTTAACGAAAGAAGTAAAGTTACTGTAGGTGCTGTAGATACAGGTGTTTTTCTTCTTTCACCAAAGAAAAAAAGAGTGGTGCGCACTGAATGGGTGCTGCTGCCGGATGCTCTCTCATCGAATGCAATTTCTCCATCTGTGAGATCAATAAAGTACCATCTTATCTTATCTTATCTCTTATCTTTTTTTTTCTTTTACATTTTGCATTAAATTGCTACAATTGTTGATTTTGTTCTACTAAAACTAGGCTTTTGCCATAGTTACCATGTGTTTTAATATAGCTTGTTAATTACATTGATAGAATGCAAATGTAGGCTATTGAAAAAATAAAAAGTAAATAAAACAAAGTAACTTTATAATTGACAGTTATATGAGTTTTGTCCATGACATTGCCGTGTTTGGCCCACGACTCATAGGCACTTTTTCATTTTGGCCCTTGGGGACAAACTGCTATAAAGGCTCTGAAGTAAAACTCCATTTGTCCAAGTGGTGCATTTGAAAAGCCTAATCATACACACTCTATGAACAGTAGGTGGCGCTGACTCACAAGGAAGAAGGTTTGTCCCGGTTGTGTTAGAGGGGAATTCGGGCAACATTTTTCAGATTTTTGAAGCCGCAAAGTTATTATTCCACGGATTCGTACTTTACTTTGAATACTTAAATGTTTTCTACAGCAAATACTCCAGGGAAACAATTATATGAGTGGAACGCTTTTCACATTGAGGAGTTTGCGCTGTCATTTGGGGGTTTTGTGACTCCCTGAGATGGAGCAGGAGGATGAGACAGCAGGCTGGAGGAAGGACCGGAGAGAAAAGAACACATGTATGAATTGGAATTCAATAAATGAATCATGGTGAGATGCTACAGGTGAACAGAGAAAACAATGAATAAAGAAATAGTGATGTAAGTTTTTCTTGTAGATTACTGCCATTTTCGGTTTTCATTTACAAATAAGACATTTTATGCATAAACATGGCCAAAATTGCTGATATTTTTTTATCAGCGAAATTTAGAGGTTTAGTTTTAGTTTGTTGATAGATTACTGCCAGATTTTGGAGCTTTTGAATGAGCTATTTATCAGTGGGGAACAATTCAAATTTTGCCTTGTTTTTAGCTGTTCAAAGCTCAGTAAATCAGGCAAGTGATTAGACATTCAGAAATCTCTTTGAACCAACCTTCTAAAATCTTGCTAAATCCAAGAATGGAAAGTGAGAGTCTGTAGGAGCTACTAAAATGGAGATGTTGTTGCAAGAGTGGAATGAAAACTGATGACTCGCCTGATGTGTCTTCAAGTGCATATGACACATTTGACACCATTTTTGTCAAAACATAGTTAACACAATTATATTCAAGATTTTGCAAAATGTTGCCCAGCTTTCTTTTGTTTGACCATTTCTTGTGATGCTTCTAGTTTCACTTCCTTGTTGGACACTGACAGGAAGTGACATGGACAGAGGCAAACGACCATGTTATGTCAATACATACAGACGGCATGGCATCATAGAAGGGGGCGTGGCTTCGCCGAGGGGGAAAATAGAATCTTCTGGGAAACACAGTTTTTAGCCATTTTCTGGTGAAATATGAAGTTATTTATCACATACAAAGAAAGTCAAGTCTAAATCGGGTCCATATGAATGTTTAGTCACAGCAGATTGTTCAGTAGAAGCGAAATGACGCTGCCATAGCTAGCGCTAGCTAACGCGAAGCATCATCATGTCTTTGTATCTTTATTTAGTAGAAAACTATTTTCATAATTCAGAATTAGTTAAAGTTTTGAATAATTAAAGAAATTTAGATTTTTCTCTAAATTGTTTTCCCCCTTAACTGTTTTCAAACATGACCATATATGGGCGATTCCAGAGGGAATGGGAGAATGTGAAGAGAATCGTGTGTAGGCTTCCTCCAGGTACTCCAGTTTCCACTTCCACTAAAAACATGTACAATAGGCAAGGATGAATGAGAGGGTGTTTGAGAATGCGAATTGGGGACAACGGATGGAAATTAGCTCAAGGCTACAATCCGGTGTGGCTTGTTTACATGCATGAGACCCATGCATGTTTATTAACATGCACTGTCCCGACCAAATAAAACAATAAATAAATAAATAAATGAATAATCTGCTCTGAATAAACATCCATATGGACCCGATTTAGACTTGACTTTGTTTGTATGTGATACATAAGTTTCTATTTCACCAGAAAATGGCTAAAAAGAGTGAAACATTTTGTTTCCCAAAAGATTCTGTTCGGTGAGGCCACGCCCCCTTCTATGACACAATGCCGTCTGTATCTATGGAAAATGAGTCAAACTGCGATGGAACTTTACCTCTATGTCACTTCCTGTCAGTGGCTTAATTCAAATAAAAATAACTTTTCTTCCCAACATTAAATTTGTGCTTCCACTGAAATAAAATTATAATTATTACATACACTAGATGTTATTATCAGTCTAAATAAGTCATATTTTCAAAAGCATTACAGCCATATGCACTTTAAAGGGGCTAGATGCAAGTTTGCCATTGTATACTCACTACTGCCACCTCAGGTCATAGGCGTAACTGCACCTTCTATATAAAGCTCGTGCATGACGGCACTTCAGACCCGAATTAACACCTTTTTGAGTGACAGTTCATGATTTTAGAGGCAGCTGTGATGAACAGCTCTGGGCTCATTCTACACATTAGGACATGGCTGAAACATGTAGGGGGAGGAAAATACATAATTTTAACATTTTTAAACTCCGCATAGTCCCTTTAAGGCCGTAAATATCATTTCAAAAAGCACTGAGTTGGACATAAACTGGCGTTAAGGCAAAGGTAGCAGGCTGTGATTGGTTAAATGGACATTTGGTTTCATACATGGGCCTCTGTGGTGGTGGTGGTGGTGAAATAGTTCCTGTGATGGTCTGTGGATAATAATGGATGTGCTGAGCCAATGGTCCTGCGCAGCTGTGGAGTAGAGATAGCACTGGGCGGCCCCATCACACTGTCCACAATGGCCTTGGCCCGCGAACGCGCCTGAACCTCTGCCATGGCTGTGAGCCCCCGCTATCACACTGCTCATTACCCACGCAGATGATGGCTGCGATGTGGACAGAGATTGGGGATGTGAACCGTTCGAGTGGATTTCATCCGTGGAGAAGAGTTGGATATACTTTTTGGTCGACAGTATGACAGATTTTGGCAAAACTCTATTTGGAAAAGTCGGCGTGTGGAGTGGAGATGTAGCTTGGAGAAAAATGGCATGTGAAGCTGCAATGTCCCGTTTACATTTACGGAGGAACGCTAAATCGGTAGCAGATGAGACGATTTCCCCAAACTCCTTATGTTGAGTACACAATATTCCGTTTTTTGTTGTATCCACAGATGATGAGCCTGTGTATCTGTGGCGTACGCTCCCCGCCCTCTTCCATTAAACAGTCTGAGCGCGCAGATGGTCAGGGCCCCTCCGGAGGTCACTGGCTGGAACGGCTGTGTGTGTGTGTGTGAGAGTATGTGTGTGTGAGTATGTGTGTTGTGTGTGTGGGGCAGGACTCGGCAGTGCAGGCCCAGACCCCTCCGGAGCACACTGGCTGTGGACGGCTGTGGTCGGGGCAGGACTCGGCATGTTCATTCCGCCGCCGTGAGTCGCTGAAGGGGATGTGAAGTGAGAGGAGGGGGCGCTGCTCCGACACCGGCGGCCAGCACATGGGACGGAGCTGTGAGCAGAGAATGCAGCCGTGAAAATCTAGCAACTGAAAAGAAGTGATGGGCGCCCCCAGAGCAGCACTCGTCCTGCTCGGCAAGAGGGGGAAAAAACATTGGGGTTCACATGATTGGGATGGTCGCAATCTGAATAGCTGCACTTGTCTTCCACAGAGGAAATGACAATATTTGGCTTACAGAGTCTTGTCGGGGGGGATAGATACAGACAGCATCTCTGGAAAATGCCCATATATGGTCATGTTTGAAAACAGTTAGGGGGAAAACAATTTTGAAAAAATCGAAACTTTCTCTAATTATTCAAAAACTACTTCAACAAATGCTGAATTATGAATTTAGTTTTCTACTAAATAAAGATACAAAGACAGGGAGAGGAGCAAAGTGGTTCAACAGCCCATAAATACATAAAAAACGGAGAATGCTAACTTGATGCTTCATGTTAGCATCGGGCTAATGTTAACGGTTAGCTAGCACTAGCTACAACTGCCGTTTTTTCACTTCTACAGAACAATCTGCTGTGAGAAAATATCCATATGGGCCCGATTTACACTTGACTTTAATTGTATGTGATAAATAAGTTCATATTCCACCAGAAAATGTCTAAAAAGAGTGAAAAATTGGGTTTCCTAAAAAATTATATTTTCCCCCTTGGCGAGGCCACGCCCCCTTCGATGACGAGATGCCGTCTGTATCTATTCCGTGTGCCATGTGGATATCAAACATGTCAGTATTTGTGAATGGAGCGGGGAAACATGTTGGAGTCTGTTGTCAAAAGTCATAAAATAAACATTGTAAAGGGAGAGTTTGGTCTACCTTTTTTTTTACATTAACACTAAGGTGTTAAAGTGATAGTCTGTAAGTTTGCAAAGTGAGGAAAGCTGGAGTGAAAATGGTAAGCAAACAATCCAATTCCTCCCCTCTTTAACCAGAAAGCCCTTCTTAGTTTGCAAAATGAGGAGAGCAGGAACAGAGTTTTCAAAAGTAAACGATCAAGCTCCTCCCCCTCCCTCCTGATTGGACCTGACAGGCTGGTTCACAGGAATAGCTCGTCTCATTGGTCAACGCGGGAGGATACTAGACTC
The DNA here is from genome assembly GCF_951799975.1 of Gobius niger. Taxonomy (NCBI): domain Eukaryota; kingdom Metazoa; phylum Chordata; class Actinopteri; order Gobiiformes; family Gobiidae; genus Gobius; species Gobius niger. The sequence continues at coordinate 33,814,335 of NC_136856.1, forward strand.
CGATTAGTAGCTGAGATCCTGTATATATGGGCCTGTATATATTATTACTTACTTTACATCAAAATGCAAGACCAGGTAGCTGATTTTGCACATTTTATAAGATTTTTAAATACATTTAGACTTTCCAGACTATCACTTTAATGGCTCTCTGAAAAAGGCTTCGTATCTAATATGTCACAAAATAAACGGACACAATATTACAATTATTCTGCCTCTGACGTCAAATTGTACAAATACTTTCAAGTGAAAACATTGAATGAAAGAAATCTAGTGAGTATCAAAAGTTTGAAATTAATTATTCTTTTTTTTCCCCCCTATTCACCCGCATTGCCTGGCCTTCCTAGTGGTTTGGGGATCACTGGTCATCACAGGACGACATCCCCACCTCGTTTAATGATGTCGCCTTGTTGTCTTCATCACGCCGGGACCTTCCGCCCGCACTGGGGGTGTTTCAGTGGAGTGTGAAGCGCCTGGGATGAGGTTTAGCACCTCCCAGACCCGCTAACAACAGCGAACATGACGCCGTCCATTTTTAGCCTCGGGCTCCTGGTCCTCTCTGACACTCTGACGCTCTCTAACTCTCTCGCCTCCTCGTGCTGCCGGCGCTAATGGTTTGCTCTGTAGCTCTTTGTCAATCCCATGTAGCGATAGTGTTCATGGCTTTTTCAAGGCGAGACAGTGGTCATGGCAGAGGTCAATGTGGAGATTTTTTTTTTTTGCGAGTTTTCTCCATTAGCTCAGCTTTCATGTCAGAGTAACACATGTGCACACGTTACGAAACATCCACAGCTCCTACGGACTCCAAACTTTCCAACTTTGAAGTTTTTGTCTGAGAGATTTGTTTTTTTTAAGCAGTACCGAGTAAACCATGCCCCTAGAGGCTATAAGTGTCACTGCAGGTGTCGTAGCATGTTACAGTTTTTTACTCATTAAATGTCTGTGAGAGTAAATACTACGCTGACAGAAAAGACAAAGGGACTGAGGGATATTGTACATCCAATTACACAATAGAGATCATTTTATTCACTCAAACCTGGCTGTAAATACTGATTAAGTGGTGCTAGCCCGCAATTAGCTTTGCCAGTTAGCCTGTTAGCTTCTTCTTTGTGATTCCATTTGTGTGTATTGGTGGCTCCGGAAAGGATTTATTAAAGGGGCTAGATGCAAGTTGGTCATTTTACACACACTACTGCCACCTCAGGTCTTAGGCGTAACTGCAGCTTCTATATTAAGCTCGCGCATGACGGCACTTCGGACCTGATTTTACACCTTTTTGAGTGACAGTGCAGGATTTTAGAGGCAGTTGTGGTGAACAGCCCCCTCTTGCCCCCTAGTGGCTGGAATGAGCACACCGATTATTTCCTTAAACATTCATAACTACGCACAGGAATCGGCTAGAGACTTACTTTTAGTTTACATACTCAGGGATTTGTGCTCTACAAGTCAGGGACCGGATTGAATCATCTCGCGGGCCGGATTTCGCCCGTGGGCCGCCTGTTAGAGACCCCTGCCAGAGGACATTGCTGGAACATGCATCCATTTTTAAACTCTGTATAGTCCCTTTAAGGTAAACAAGTTACTTAGTGTTGCTTTAATATTTATTTTTTGAGCTTTGAACAAAAAAGTAAAACAGGGCACAATTTGAGTTTTTTTCACATATTTTTTTCTCTTGTAAATAGCTCATTAAAAACTAAACTGCACAATAGGCCAGGATGAATGATGTGTGAGTGAATGTATGGTGGTGGTCAGAGGGTCCGTTGGCGCAGACGTGTGTAGTCGCGAAAGCGCCTCTGACAGTCTCCCCCAGGGGAAACTGAAGCTACAAACGTAGTTACCACCACCGAGTACGGAGTGAATGTACAATTGTCTCATGTAAAGCGCTTTGTGACTCTATGTCTGTGAAAGGCGCTATATAAATAAAGATCTTCTTCTTCTTCTTCTAAACTAGATCCAAAATATCCCCTGAAAGAGTCTTTGTTCATATTGTATCAGTACAGAACAATTTACATTTAAATGTGGCTCAATCCATTATTTAGCATCCATCGCTGAAAATGTCTGCAATTTTGACCATATTTATATGAAAACATAAAATGACCAAAAACGTGCTATAGATTTTTTCCCTCGTATTTTTATCAGTAACATACAGCACAAGTTTCAATTTGATATATTAAATTAAATTATTTTTAAGAAGAAAACACGACACAATCATTCTTTAAACAAAGAACTCATTTTGTTTTAGTTTCAGTCTTTTGACAAATCTATAATGAAATTAGTCGACTTTTAGTATCGACGGTTGCAAGGTCATGCCAGCTTTGCACGACGCTGCAGTTTGGGAATAGTTAGCTTATAGTTTCCATTGATGGCATTTCCAGTGATTGTGGGACTTCTATTCTCACTCTACACCTCTGGGACAGTTTGGTTGGTTTTGTGAAGTTTATTTATGTCTTTGAGCAGCGGTCCAGGGTGGAACCTCCATAGCGGAGCTCCCATTTTAAGATTGTTTTGGAATTTCACAAATGTTCCAACAGCTTGCGTGAGTGTTGTTAGAAATGACATTCAGTGATCGAGCCCTGTGTCTTTTTAGCTTATTGGGCTTATTGTCTTTCTAATGGCCTCCGCTACTGCAAATTATGGGTTTTCTTATTTTTATTATTTAACTCCGGTTTGAGATAAATGCTTCACAACTTGTCTGAATCATCGATACTGAGCTATTTTTTGGTAGGTGAGTTTGGGGTAGAGGGCCGGTCTCGCCTAAAAAGTCCAAGGTGTTTTTTTTTGTCTGGCAGTCCAGCCATGATCATTTTATTCAAACATATTTCATCATATTCTCTGCTTCAAAGAGCCTCTCCCTCGTGGACCAAGCACAGACCTGTTCCTTTGGCAGTGAATTTACATGATATGAGGCTCTTTCAAAGTGTCATTGAAAGTTTAGTTGTTCTTCGTTTGTTGTTTTCATTTCTGTGTAGCTTTTATTTCCCTTTTGTCTCGTTAATGACTTTGAATTGACCTCCACTCTGCAGCAGACGTGACTTCGGTTTGGGTGTGCCATTAAATGAATGGAGAGTGGACACATCCTGCATCATTATTTTTACCTCAGTAATGATGTGCTACGTTTCATCTCTTGAATTTGTGGAGGACACGTTTGTGTTTCATCCATGACACACAAATATCCAGGAACAGTTAAAGGAGATGAATTGCCAGTTTGCCGTCATGACATGTCTCCTGTAAAAGAAATTGTAAAACCAATTGAAATCGATATGATCACAATGTCGGTTTCTCTATTCGCCATTTCTCATTCATAAGAAAATCCATCAAGAATAATGTTTTTTATTTTATTTTAATTAATATTTTATTGTCTTTTTCACAATGTGAATTTTACAGAAAACCAGGGCAACCAAAGCCTTTAAGACGGTCGGTCACAACGGGGTTTCCTTGAATGCCCCTATAAGACACTAAATTTTGAACATAAGAAGAAACAAACCAAATAAAATGAATACAATAAAATTGTAGCTTAAAACCAGGGTGTGTTACTCTCAATGACATTCGTTGCATAGTGAAAGTTCTTTCCTCATCTTTCTACCGGGTATATTAAAAAGGTATTCATAAACATTCAGACATCACACCAAGTCCCTAAACAAAATCACTTCTATGTTGCCTAATATACTTAAGCCATCCTTTCCAAATATTGTTAAATTAAATTGTTAAATCTAATGGACGCTGATAGCTTTTCCATATTATGGAGGCACCATATCACTTCATCTTCTGGTTATTGCTTTCCTACTAGCCAACAACATAATTCGGGGCAATTTATAATCGTTCCTTCTTTTTAAATTAAGAGTTTAAACTATCCCAAGATACATAATTTCATTACTGCTTGGTATTTTAATTATCATCACCTCATCAATTGGCATTTTTATGTACTTGTAATCATTGCTCAAGAAGATAACAGTTGAAACACGGCCCCAAAGAGCGCATGTGTGATATAACCAGCAAATGTGGCACAGACATAGCAGCTCTGTCTGTCGAGCTAAAGCAGGATTTACTAAAGATCTGCTTCACTCCTCAGACTAAATCAGGGGTAAGCAACGTCAGGCCCGCGGGCCAAAACTAGCCCTCCAGCACAGAACCTCTGGCCCTCAACTTTGAGAAACATTATTATGCAAATAAGAGATCAAATTCCTTTTAAAGTACTCTGAAAATGAAAGAAATAGTGTCAGTATTTTAAAAATGCCCTGGTAGAATATCCCACTTGGTCCTACAGTATGTAACACAAAACAGTGATTCTCAACTGGTGGGTCGGGACCCAGAAGTGGGTCACAGAACCTTTTTCAGTGGGTCGCGGGTCTATAGGAAACTTTTTTTTCCAATATTTTCCCTCTGAAACTGCATGGAATTTCAGATTTAGAGGCATATCCACTGCTCGTTCAATAAAAACCTGTGTGGGATGTAAAACTTTGGCATTTGCAGAAAAAGTTGTTTACTTTAGGCTACAATGTTGAGGTTCGGCCCTTGGTGTTTTGGCGATGATGAAAATCGGCCCAACTCAACGCAAACTTGCCTATCCCTGGACTAAATAAACTCATCAAAGAGGAAACAGAAAACCTTTCTCTGTGATTTTTACAGTTAGTCATGTCAGCAGAGCCTCAGTCTGTCAGTGTTTAAGCTGCTCAAGAAGTTAGCATGCTACCGGTTAGCAACTGTCAGTGGCTTCAACACAATAAACACATGTGTGGCTCACATCTATGAACACTGAGGAAATAAAACAATAACAGCTCAGCTCTGACCTCTGTCACATGTTGTATCCAAGGTTAGATGTTTGGATTGTGGTTTGGGGCTTTATCTTGGAGAGATCAGAGCTGAACTGTTGAAGCTAAATGCTAACCAGTAGCATGCTAACGTCTTAAACACTGATTCACTGGTTTCTTCACATACACGTGCGTCTCTGGGGCCGTGTTTTTACTGTCATCTTCTTGAGCAATGACTACGAGTACATAAAAATGCCACTTTCAGTCAGTTGTCTTTCATTTTCATCCTGAGTAGAGATATTGTTACATGTTGTAGTACTGCATAATTCTACTTCGGTATTCAAAATGGCCACCATAAAAACAAAAGTCACATGACTGAAAAGCATGTATAAAGCATCTGTGAGTGGATAGACCAAAGTTAAAAATAAATTGGATCAAGTCAATCCCGCCTCCTTAACAACAGTGATGGCATTACAGAGTTGCTAAAAGTAACTGCGTGAGTAATGGCGTTACAGAATGATAAAAAGAACCAGTGACTGAATCTACACAAAAACACTCATTGCTGCCTGAAAGAGTAAAGCTTGTCTTAATAACCACATCATCATCAAGCTTTCAGAACCAGTCTTTACTTTAGTGTTTGACCAGCCAGAGCCCAGCCACTGATACACAACTGTACAGAAACAACAAAAGGGCAAAGTTACAGCTCTGACCTTTTCTCACTTCCTAAAGCATTGCAACTAATTCAGCCGCTCAGCGTTCTAACGGAGGAAACAGCGAATATGCTGACTCCCTGTTGTCCTTCTGTTCCAGGGGCGACCAAAGACATGGGGAAGATGCTGGGAGGCGAGGAGGAGAAGGACCCCGACGCTGCCAAGAAAGAAGAGGAGCGGCAGGAGGCCCTGAGGCAGCAGGAGGAGGAGCGGAAGGCCAAGTACGCCAAAATGGAGGCCGAGAGAGAGAGCGTCCGCCAGGGCATCCGCGATAAGGTACCGCCACCCTCTAACAGGATCTAAACTGTAGCGGTCCACAAAAACAATCCTGAAAACCGGAGAAACAATACACTTACACACCTTCAGAAAATGTGCTTTTGACTTTATTTGCTTCTGTTAGTATCTTGTTTGTTTGGGACTTGCTGCACCGGAGTCTCAGAGGAAGTGTACCAAGATTTGCTTTGTTGAACAGATTTGTGTGTCCAAATTTACAAGATGAAGCTATACTTAGAAGCAGCTGTTCTCACGCTCTAGCATTGCATTATGGTATATTTACCCCTCAAAGTCGGCATCAATAGTTTGCAGTCCTCGTGCGGCCCTTTATTTTGCACCCTTTCAAGACCCTAATGTCAAAAAATGTACACTCCAAAAAAGAGCCTTAAAATAACCATAGATTCATATTTTTTTCTGCTTCTTGTTACAAAAATCTTCAGTGGCTTTTGGGTCATTTTGATAAAAGGCCCCAGCATGTATCAGTTATACTTAACGCTGTTACTGCTGCTTGTCAGACTTAAAAGAAGCATTTAACCACATATCAGCAAATACTCACAGAACTTATGCGACAGACAACTCTCATTCAGACTGAGAGCGACCGACACAAGGCAAAAATGTTCAATAAACTGTGATCAAACTGCTTCAGAACTTCATTTAAACAGCAGAATAATTACCTCAAAATGAATTAAGCCGAAGCACAATGATATGAGGAGAAGTGGGTGGAGTAGCCAAAATACCCAAACAATTACTCAAGTAAAAAAAGTACTTAAGGAAAATGTTACTTGAGTACTGGGAGTAACTGTTTGAGTGTACAAGTCTTATTTATATGTGGAAATCGTGATGTTTACAAAGAAAATTCATCTAAAACAGCATGAAAATACAGAAAAAAACAAAATAATTCTAAAAAACAAGATGTACAAGACAAGCTACATCTATTTATTTCATAATATAACTTTATTGTCTGTTCCAGAGAGCAGAAATTTGAGCATTTTATCTTTTAGTCAATTTTATCTATCTATCAATTGTATCTATCAAAATGAGTACAGAAACTTCATTATAATTTTACTGTATGATGAAAACTACTCTAAGAAGAACAATGTATTCAAAAAGTTACTTAAATACATGACCCCACGTAAATGTAATTGAGTACTACACACCTCTGGATATGAGAGCATAAAGGAGTTTATATTCTGCTAAAGTTAACAACAGTGCAGCACACAGACATGTACAGGAAACACGTGGACTGCAGTTGCACGTCTGTTTAACCCCTTTGAAACTTCACAAACTCCACGGCAGCTTTCACACTTCATCTTCTGTCGCCAGCAAAAAGTAAAGTTGCAAAGAGTCGCCAAAAAACCCAAAGAATATCCGTGTAATGCACTGGTCTTCGCTAACTTCTCCAGTGTTTTGAGAAGCCGCGTGCGAGTGAATCTGACCAATGAGGAGCCTCGGTGCAGATTTCAGTGTGCTGTGCGTGATTGGCTCTGCAACCCAGTCCCAATCAGGTCCCAATGATTGTATAAGTGAAGGGACCATGTGCGACTAATGATAACTAGCTCGTTTTCTATTCTTTGTGGCAAAAATGGTGTCAGATCCATAAAATTACAGGGATTATACATATTAATGACATTCAGCAATTAGTTATGATATAAAATAAAAACTATAAAAAATTAGAAACACAATTTCTTCTTTTTCAAAAAATGAGCCCACCTAGCCCATTGATACCACCCATGCCTGATAGTTAGTACATTTTGGGTGCACAGCCAGATTAGCTATGGCTAACCAGCTAGTGGTTGTAGGGCAGGGCAATATGGCTAAAAATTGCTATCACGATATAAGAGATATATGACAATAACGGTATATTTAAAGCTATGTTATCCTTTTAATGAATGGAAATGAGCTCATGAGCTCATGAGCTTATTGCTACAATAACAGTTTTGCCAACACTGACGCCTGAATCTTCTTTGGCAATAACTCTGCACTGTTGTGAATCGTTCTGCTAATTCTAAATCCACAAAGCTTGATTTATGACAAAGGTAATGTAAAAAAAAACAAAAGTTTTGCTGGTGTGGTTTTCCCGGGAGCCACTGTTCCAGCACAGTCAAACTGAGGGCAGGTTACAAATGGCTGTAATATCATACACTATAAGCAGAATATTGCGTCTTGAATCATGGAGAGAAGGAAAACTCTGTATTTTTATTGCACTAGAGGCTGCTAGAAATAGTAAATGATCTCCTAAAATCAGATTACAGGAAACAACATCTGTTCTGTCAAATAAAAAGAAACTTGCCCGGGGTGCTGTCTGAGATAAGGCTGTCTCTGTAAGAAACCTGTGTTGGTGTCATTTTACTTTGCACTCTGGGTGTTGCAGTACAGCATAAAGAGGGAGGTTGTGGTTAGCACAGGTGGGCAAACCTTTAAACCCAAGGACCGTATTTGGTTGTTGAAGGCACACTTCATACACAAAGTAAAGGTATAGCAACAAAAAATCAATGAAAGATAGATAATCATTATCAATTCAAATTAAATGCAAAGAGTGCAGATAAAGTACTTTCAGTGTCATATGCACAGCCAACTACACTCACTGCTGATTGGCTCAAGCACACCTTGTTTTAGCCAATCACGGTCAAGTCTCAAAAACAACAATCTGCCACAAACCAACTGCTAACCAACAAAGTAGACTCCAGAGAACTCTACAAGTTGCTAACATTCTTTTAGCACATATGCACTTACATTTGCTGGTCGTTGCATATGGGTGAATGCATTTCAATCAATATTCCTTTGTAAAACTGCTTATTTTATATTCTTATGTACATTAAAATGATTTTACTTTAACTGGTTGATTAAATAATGTAAATGCGAAATTAAATACATAAACACTTAAATGACAAACTGAAGCCAAACTAGAATAATATTGACGGCTCAGTTCAACGCTCGCTGTGGAGTGTTTTGTCGCAGAACAATGAAGTAAATCGTGCTTGTGTTTATATTTGCTGCCACGCCTTCTTTTTACATATGCAAATTAGTACTGATACTTTTAAACCTGTATCAATACTTAAAAAGTACCACATTGAGCACATAGCAAGTGGCAATAGCAAATCTACCCAAGATTTAGGTTTAATAAATACTATTCATTCAAGTAGAAGTATATATATATATGGTTAATTTAATGCCGATATCTCTTGAACCGAAAGTGATAGACGTTTGAGCTGACTGGGAGTCTTAAACTGAGCCCTCCCAAAACTTCCTAGGCCTCAGGGGAGCTGAGAAACATTGCAGTGAAAATTGATGGCAAGTTTGTACACCTCGGAGGCTTTTATATACTTTATGTTGAAGACTTTTGCTCATAATTTTGAAATTATAAGATAGAGACAAACCGTTTTATTTTTGGGATCTCTGAAGCAGCTACTAAACAGGAATGTCCTGAATAAATCATCCCTATGAGCTACCCATGTTGAGTTTAGAAAAAAAGATAAAAGAAAGAAAGATAAAATTTGTCCTTTGAAATTCAGCCGTGTTTACTCCCATCTCTGGGCACCAGCAGGAGATCTGTCCCTGAGATCTAAACCAGAAGTAAGCAAATACTGAAAATGCAGCTTCACAGTGTGTAGTTCTGCTCTTGGGACTCGCTGAAGAACACATATACCAGCCAAAGTTGGCAGTGTCATTAGGCGTAGTTTTAAGAGGAAAAAACTGACATGATGGACTGGAAAACTGTAGAAAAACTCAGTGGACTTGTTGGTTTCATCTGCTCTGTGTGTGTGTCGCAGTACGGCATCAAGAAGAGGGAGGAGAAGGAGGCAGAGGCGGCGGCTGCCATGGAGCAGGCCTCGGAGGGCAGCCTAACCCGCCCCAAGAAGGCTGTCCCGGCCGGCTGCGGGGACGAGGAGGAGGAGGACAGCATCGTGGACACCGTCATGAAGTTCATCCCCACCCCGCTCATGGACATGTTCAGTAAAAAGTAAATGTGCTACGTGTGGCCGACAAACAACCGCCATCCCACCTGCTGTACCCTCCTCCCCCCGACCGTCACTGTTTTCTGCCGGGCTGCGGGGGAGGGGCGCTCCGGAGCACTCTCGGATAGGGCTGCACGATATACACGTTTATCGTAAACCAAATTGAGTCAAAACAAAGACCTGACAAACACTAACCCGGGACCAAAACAAGACTAAAACTGAAAACTTTTGCACATTTTTAACTCATCATGTCTCTTGTTTTAGAATGTGTTAGCAAAAAAATGTGTAAATCTCAGTCAGTTGGAAGACCTCAGTCATTTTTTGTGGCTTCTTGCGATAACAAACACCTGGCGATATATCGTGCAGCCCTATACTCTCAGGCCGAGGGTCCACGCCCAGACCAACCCCTTCGGCTCCCCAAAACGAGCACTCACACTTTTGAGTTTGTAAATAACTAAAGGTTCTTCTTTTCTGTATATGGGTAAAATATGTTGTATTACAATATTAGTAAGATTATAAGCCATATTTTTAACTTGATAAAACGATCCAAATCATATCAGAATTTGATGAATATTGCTGTTCTGTTGTTGCCGGTTCTGTTTGGTCGATGCGCTGTACATGGCTCTTCTGTCGGCGTCTGACGTTTCCATTGATGTTTACCGTGACTGCCACTGGCGGCTTTGTTGGGAGTCCACTCGTGTCGACGCATGCAGACAACTCCTGTGACGTGTGTGTACACTTGTCTATGGCCAGACGTAGATATTATTGGTAGCAATAACTGCTGATTTACATTTCTTTCAAAGGGGACATATCGTGCAAAGATTTATTTTATGAGCATTTTACAATGCCATCTTTTCCTCATCAAAAACATACCTGGCAGAGTATGTTGCTTTATTCATGCGGCTTAATTTGGTAGTTTATTTTTGTAGTAGGGACGCGCTCCGATTTGCATGTCCTTGATTGTTTTTTGTTGGGGTTTTTTTCATGTTCAAACCCTAAAAACCATGACTCATATCTAAGAATGCCGTTGGCCAAAAATGGTTACTTATATCCGCTCTAAATGACAAAAAATGTCTTTAGATGATAAAAATGTCAGCGATGAGGTGTCCAAAAGCAAGTCAATTATGCATGATATGTCCACTTTACCTTCAAAAGCAAACGCGAATGTTCTTCCGTGTAATCGCTGGTCTGTCCAGAACCTACTCGGTCACAAAAAATAAAGTTATTTTTCCATTGGACACTCATCAACTGTACCTCATAAGCAGCAGTGGTGGAAAGAAAGAGCGCTTCGCTGATTTACTTCAGTGCAAATGTGGCATGTTTACTTGGTCCGTGTTATAATGAATACCTTTACGTCAACTTCACAACATCTCAAGAGGAAGTACTATACCTTGTACTGGATTGATGTCAATAGTATTTTGAGAGGGGTGTGTGTAAGCTCCAAGATGTACAGGAGGTCCCCATCGTAAAAAAAACAAAACACACTTTTGTCATTTTACCAGTATCTTGATGTGACACGTTCATTTATACTGAAGTAAACTAGTCATTTCAGCAGTCAATATAAGGGGCTGTTTACATGGCAATAGTCTCCAGGTGGTGTCAGCATAACCATATTTGGGGAAACTGCAGTGCTTTGTCCAGCAAACGGCGCTGTGTTCCAAAACACACTTTTACATATGCCGTGACTAAACAGAGCAAGACTGTTTAGCCCTGTTTCAACTTCCTGAAAACATTTGGAAGTTTGCTGCTCTGGTGCATTCTTAAGTAAAAGTAAGATTTTATTTGACTTAACATGAATGTGAGAAGACCGTTTTCCGTCAGTCCTCGTCTATCCAGTGAACATGAGGCTGCTGAGACTTGAAACTGTGCAAACAGCCCCTGAAGTAGAGAATTCCACCACTGATGGCCAGCCCATTTCCATTAGCCTTCGTTACTTTTGTACCACCTTCATCCAAAGCGTGAATTGAAAAGAGGTCATTGTGTAGTGGAAATGAACGGGATGGAGTTCGTATATCAGCAATAACAGACAATCTTCATCATGCTTCACTGTGTCGGTGTGAGGTGCTGTGCTGCCTGTGCACTTCTGTTTGGACGGCTTCATCATCAACTCTGTGTACGCTATGTTTACATTTAATCTTTAGTGAGGCTAAAAAAGAACAAGCCCGCGCAGTTACCCTCCATGTTTGTGGTACATGGTCCCGCATACCACTGAAAGTAACCGTCACTACATTCACCTGCAGGGCTAGAAAAGCAAAACACAACGGGGCAATGAAAGGATTTTGGTCCATGTGCCACTGACTACGATTGTGTCTCATCTCGTAGCTGTGGACAAAACCTTTCCCAACTTCTCTAGAAATGTAGATGATCTCATCTTGGCGAAACCAGCTGTCTTTAGTTGCATTTCAATCTACAAAGCAACACGAATGTCCGGCAGTGTGGTATTCCAAGAAAGTCTACTCTTTAATCTGAATGTTAACTGAGAAAAAAAAACGTGATCAAAAGACAATGTCATGTTTGGCTCTGCTCGCAAATGTAGTGAATGTAGCAACTCTGCGATATTAAAAGCCCCAAGTGTAGCTCCAATCGCAACAGATTTAGATAGCACAATGTCCTCCGAGTTTACACCTGTAGTCAGGCTGATGTGCACGCTAGCGCCCCGCAGTGTCCTGGCTACAGGCTAGCGCCGCAATGGCATAAAGGTGCCAGAACCTCCTGGCCCCTCGATACCCGCGGTCAGCTCCGTACATTCCAAAGACTCTAAACATTCCACTGCTCCGGTGTGGGTTTGTCCGCTCCGTTGGTACCACACCAGGGCTGCAGTATTTCAAAACGCGTTTTACCGCAGTGATTGATGACTGCATCGTGCTGTGGCGGCCAAGGGCTGAAAATGCCGCAGAGATAGTGGATTTCTGCCACTTTTGGCAGAAGATGAGTGGATCCTGGCAGATCATTTGTCAGCGCTGTCAGCTGACTGGTACACTTCCTGATTCTTAACGGTTGCCTCTAATTTTTGTTCACCTCAAAGCCTCAATTCATTGATTCCTCAATCATGGATGTGACTGATGTTCATATCCAGTATTTTTATTCTGTTTAAGGAACAGCCGAATGACAAAACATGCAACCCTGGTGAAAGCTTTTGGCACAGCAGTTGTAGCTTGTTTTCTTCAATAGGTTGCGTTCAAGTCACAATATTCTCATAAACCTGCAGTTTAAAATTGAGGCAGTGGGCAAGTAAAAATGCCATGATAGTAACTGTCAAAATGCAGATTTTGGCTAAAATCTTCATTATTGGACCTAAAGTCCAGTTATTTCATCATAAAGGTGTCCAAAAGTGGAGGCAATGTTCAAAATCATGAGCTTGATGTTGGTAAGATGAAAGGACTCTCAGCCAACGCCAATTTTTCTTATGGAAATTTCTTTAGAAAATTGTTTTATCTCCCATAGAGTTATATTGGTCACTGCCCTCCATCAGAGATAATGACATCAAATTCTAGAACTTGAACGCAACCTATTGCCGCATTCCTGCATTTGAATAGGTAGAAAAACAGTCCCGCTGCGAGCTTGGATCATTTTAGTGAAACTTCCAAGGGATTTAGCCTGGCTAGCCAGACTTCACGCTTGCCCTATTCTATACCAAGACATGCAGTGTGGGACCTGATGTTAGTTTCTCTGTGCATGATTAACCAATCAGAGAAGCACAAACACCCGAGTATGATCCGAGGTAAGAAAAGCTTTGACAAGGCAAGTGCACATTGAGGTGAGTCTCAATGTCAGGTGAGACGCACCCTTGAAAAAGTCAATCAAGCTCAACTGCTACAGCCCCAATACACTGTTTGTTTCCACTTGCCACTGCCCGATAACCATGACCAGTCAACCAAAGAGCTGCTAGGCCACAGCTGGCAAGGTCATAGGTTCCTCTTCTGCTAGACATTTAGACGTTCTCAGGTATGCTTCCACTGAGTTCTGAAATCGCACTGCCCAAGACTTGATCGTTCCCTCCAAATACTTCCATCCTGCGAATTGCCCTCCACGTTTGAAGTCAGTCAACAGCGGGTTGAAACCTGCATTGTCTATAGACTCTGCCCCCCCCCCGAATGAACTTCTAAAGGTTCATAACTTACTGCCATCTTCTTCACTGTTTGTCAAAGCACTTCAGAAGACTAATGAATCACTGCCCGTGGACAACTGCCTAGGTCATTACGCTGTGTCCCTGCACCGTTCTGATGTGACTACTGCCCCAAAATGTGCCACTTCTGTGACTTAAATGTTCCGTGTCTCTTTTGTCACTGTCGTTGCAGAGATTGTTTTGTTGTTTGTACTCGTCCCGTTTCCGTCTCTCGGTGGTGTGTATTTAGACTGATTTTGGATTTATTTTTGTACAGTGGCGGCCCACTTCCTCAGCCTCTCCGTACGTGACGTGTGCATGCCCTGCCGTGTGCCGTAGGCTGGTTGTTGCGTACCCGTGTTGTGTCCAGTTGGTTATGTCCACCTGTTACAAGTCTCGCTGCATGCCTTTTAGAGCCAGGATTCTGTAACTGTACTGCAAAAATGGAATCACCTCACACTGAAGAGAATAAAGTGATTTCATAGAACCTTGGCGTGCTTGTTGTCTTGCTTTTACTTTATTGTTATAATGGCCCCATCCCAATACTCACACTCACTAAACACTTCAGTGGAGTGCTCCCCTATCCAAAAGAGTGAACAACACCAAACAGCTGTCTTTTAGTTATGTATATTCAACGGAAACATTCTTAAGGCGAGAAAAGCTGGTGATTTTTTGCTAGTTTTCTCCCTTAAAGGAACAGTCAATTCATGCCCTGCCCCTCTGTGTGAGAACCATTTACCACTAAGCCTCTGTCAAACTGGGATTTAGGACCACTATATCTATTTCCCCCACTTTTTAAAATGGTAAATGACAAATGGGCCCATTCTCTCATTTCTGGTCCCTGACCCACAGTTTGGGATTTAAAACTAGCTGACACCTGCACCTTTGCGGTTGTTTCTGTCTTACCACAGAGAATTAGCCAGTGAGTTGCCCAATTCTTTATAGGCTGTGCACATTCAGAGAACCAGAGTTACTGTAAGTTACTGTGCTCATGAGAACCGTGTGGATTCAACCCCTCTTTGAGACAAAAAGGCCACGGAAAACGGCTTTACTCTCGTCTACCCGCCAAACTACTGTCCTGATTCTCCGATAGAGACATTAAGAAGAGAAAACATGAGAGCAGCGCCCGGGACATGGGTGACAGGCAGGCACACAGGAGGCGAAGCGAGCCCCGGGAGACAGACAGACGAGCGGGGACAACGGCTCTGTTCACTCCCGTTTGGAGCTATAGGAATATGCTGGGACAGGCCAAATGCTAACAACATCTTTGGTCACAAAGACCAGACAGGTACGCATCAACTCGTCTAAGCTCAGGTAAGAACATATCTCAGTATGTAAAAATGGTGGCCTGTTCCTTTAAAGCTGTACTACCTGACTCAAACTGTGAAAGTCGGAGATAGTTGAGTAAAAACTCTCAGCTGTTTACTTAACACATTTGTAGCTCTCACAGACCCTCCCACACATCCTGATTGTTCACTTGAGTTCATTCTAAGCATGAATCAGCCAGAGTTAAGGTGGACCGCCATAGCTAGCGCTGTGCTAACTTTAGCCTCTGACTTCCTCGTACGCGCTGGAGGAAAATGCACTGTATGTTGGTGCACATGGTCTGTTTTTCTGTTGCAAATGTCGCATTTACAATGTACTTCCATTATGCCAAATTAACTTTACTCCACTATAAGAAAATGATTTGATCAGCAACTCTAACATATCAGTTTTAATGTCAAAAAGATCAATACCCTTTACGATGCTTAATTCCACTTGTATTCGTTCAGAAATACTGACCTGTTTGGTATCCACGTGAACTGCGAAAAGCAAACAAGGTAATTTCCTTTCTTTCTTTCTCATGAACCTTTTGAAAAATTCTAATATTAAGGGTTTAAAAGCATGACACAGGCTAATCGGCAATATGCTAACTACCGACCATCACACTTTACATGAAGGAAAAAAAGAAACACTTGAAAACACGGGAAAAAACATTTGTAACTTTTCAGTTTGTAAAGTTTTCAACAAATCTTCAAAATTGTGTGTTTTATGTCCATGAGTTATCACATAGCTGACTGGCCTCTATCGCTCTCTTAAACTCTTGATATTTGTTTTCCGAAAACTCAATGAATACAATAAATTGGATCCAATGGGACAATGCAACAGATTTAGAGCACAAAGACATCACATCACATCACTCTGCACTTGTGCTGGGCAGAATAGGGCTGTAATACTTACTTCTGACCGAGTGTGGGCATTGAGACGGGGCCTTTTGAGCTGTGAAGTTTTCTTATAGACAGATTCTTTGTGTTCTACCTGCATCGACACATTGGAAATACTCGCCACAGTCTTCCTCAGAAATCCCCTAATGTGTCTTTTTCAAGCTGCATCCCAGGTGTGAGGTAGCAGATATGTGCCTTTGTCCCGGTTTACTGTCCCGACAGCTTGAAGGCCTTCTCAATCCAGCAGTGATCTTTGTGTTCAATGCCCTAGTGTAACAAACCCATTTCCTATGACCTTTCTGAGGATGACAGCTGCGATTGTGGTCCAAAAATGTCAATGTGCGACACACTCTTTTTTTCTTTTCCACATACATCTTTTTAAATGTCAAGATTATTGTAAGAGCTTTTTCACGGAACATCACAAAAGTCTTGAAGAATTCCAGCTGCAGCCAGTTAACAGGGGGACACTGTGAGGACTGCTTTAAAGCACACACACAAACCTCAATCTTATAACATTACAAAAACCCAACGGAACTTAAAAGCCGATGTTTTAACCCCATCTAGGGAGCTTCCTCATGGCTGGTTTTGGACGAGGGACGCAGCTGTTTATCCGACCGTGTATGAAAGATCAGTGCGCCTGGCCCTCAATAGACATGGAGGACTGCCCTTCCAACGTTCAGACACCTGGGCCCTTTCCCAAAGCCAGTCCATTCTCCTGCCCACTTCCACCACATCCTCTGTGAAGGATGAAGGCAGCTTTGGAGGTTCCTTCAGCAGTTCCGTGTGATGAGCAATGTCAGTAAATCGCTCATTATTACTGATTATTTGTTTCCGGAAATGACACATAATGACACTCAATGATCACATCAGGTCTTTCATACATGGAGTCAATATTTATTGACTAGGTTCGGGAGCAGGACTACGCCTCAACCTATCACACTTTGCACACCAACCACTCTTGCTTTCACCTAACCACGCCTCTAATTACTCACGAGCCATTATATGCCAAGCCAAGCCTCGTCATCTCAGTTTGTTTGAAACTGTCGACCCCAGCCTCCCTCCCTTCATATCTGTTCCATTTCAGCAATGATTCTCCTGCTTAGAAGGGGGGTCCCGAATAGCTGGGTTCATCCGAGACGGAGCCCCCACCCACAGTCTCGCCCAGTTTCACTCTACACTATAACCTTGTGAGTAAAATCTTAATTGCACTTTGTTGTGGCGTGGTCCTTGCTAGTGAAATCCCTATTATGAGCACGGGAAATTAAAAACAGAGAGTTTAAAAGGTAAAAGGGTAATCAGCTCTTTGCTAATAAAAGTTAGAAAAACATTTTTGCTGAATTGGCAAGTATTGTGTGTTTTCTTTCTTTAAAAATGTCAGCGCAATTGTCGGTAGTTAGCACATAGCTGATGAGCCGGCATCGTGCTTTTAAACTTTTAATATTTGAATTATTGAAAAAAGTCAATGCATAAAATTCATTTGATTTATATTTCTGGCACTCAACAAGTGACCGGAACTGGGACTGTTTAGCTCTATAGAAACTCCAAGGACGCTAGCAATGTTGTACTTTTTACCTGAGGTCCCCACATAATTCTAATCCTGTGTGAAAAGGACTTTATTCTGATTCATATTTTTCATATTTACATTATATATTTTTGCCTCTTCAAACTCCCAAGTGAGGGCGCTTCAACACCAACAGAAGCAGGTTTGGTCCCATTTCCACTTTCTTACTTTCTATAATTATTCCAAATCTATTTTAACAAATGCTGAATTATGAATACGGCTATAGTTTTCTACCCAATAAATATACAGAGACATGGAGAGGAGAAAAGTGGTTCAACAGCCCATAATGACATAAATAACGGAGAATGCATCATGCTACATGCTAATGCTTGCTATGACTGCCGTTTTTCCGCTTCTACTGAACAATCTGCTGTGAAAAAACATCCATATGGACCCGATTTAAACTTGACTTTATTTGTATGTGACAAATAAGTTTATATTCTGCCGGAAAATTACTAAAAAGAGTGAAAGACATACTTCCCTCCCCCTCAGCGATGTCACGCCCCGTTGTATGACGCGATGCCGACTGTATCTATCCCTGTATAAATGTAACTACTCAAATATAGCTGATGCTTCTAAATAACTGTGGATCTGAAGTTGTTTGTATGTGTAACGTGCACCTGTTAAGTTTGCATTGATGCTTACTCATGGTGAAGGAGCTCAGCAGCGACTCTTCCTGCTGCTCGGTCTGCTTCGTACAGCGCTTGACTCAATGGGACAGCGCATATCGAGGTTAGCACTCAGGGAGAGGGAGGAGGAAGTGGTTTCGGTAACGGGCTCTGGGATAGAGCCGCGCCCAGGATATGGTTTGGCTCCACGTCTGGATCTGGTGTACGTGGCAGTCACCAAACCCAGCCGTGAAGAGTGAATCATCGACCTCTTTTTCAAATGCAGGTCCCGTTGTAAGTCCTTTTCATTTTGTTTTTAATGTTAGAAAACGTAATGTATTTACCAATGCCGTGTTGCTGTATACATCACCACCACAATATTGAAAAAACTGTATTTGGTCTGTATTTGTTCTTGACCATGGAACAACTAGTAGAGAGACATGTAAATATGCCAACCCCTGCACTACAGTGAATGCCAATCTGTGTATATTGTCTCACAGTTTCAACTTCTGCACCTCTGAAGAGATGGTCTGCAAGTGTAATGGCGTCTCTTCTGAATTCTCCATCAGAGCAGCATATCCAGATGACATCAGACGACTTGAGCGTAGAGGCGAAAAGTCATCGTTTCAAAGGAATAAACCACCAAGTCAAAGTGTCAACAGACTGAATAAAGAGGCTTTATTTTCCTCCAATTATCTCTCTCTTCACTTTGGTGACTGTGATACAACACAGCGCTGAAAAGTAAAAATAAAAATTCTGTGTTTGCTCCCGATCAAAGCCATGCCAGCTCGTCTCCATGGAGATGCTGCTGCTTTACTTTGACTACATCCAAAATCAGTTCTTTATGATGATGAATCCCCTGCAATAGCTTCAGCTGTGTCAAGCCGGCATGTTTATTTCTGTTTGGAGTTGGACGAAAATAGAGTTTGCTTCACAGCTTAAAGGTCCTGGGTTCGATTCCCACCAGGATGGGGCCTTTTTGTGTGGAGCATGTTCTCCCTGTTTCTGCGTACGTTTCCCCTACCACTAAAAACATGTACAATAGGTGAATCCTCCAGCCAGGTGATTCTGACCATCAGCCTGGCTCCACATCATGGAGATGGGTCCCCGGGCGCGGGCGATCTTTTCCTTAAATATTAGTATTTATTAAGAACATTTTGCTCAAAAATGTGTGTAATTTAGAACATTTTACTTAAATCAAGCAACATTTAAGTAAAATATCCACAATTTTTCACTAAATAAGAATGTTTTCCTTAAATCAATCCATTTTCTTAGGACATTTTGCTTAATTCTAGCTATTTATTTGCTTAAATTTAGTGTTTCTTTCTTGTTTTATGATGAGAAAAATAGTCTACAAACAAGAATTCTTAGCAAGAAAAAATGCTAATCCCATTGGCAGATTTTTTTCCTCATAAGATTTTGAGAGTTTGCCTTGAGTTTGCCTTTGTCTGGGGAAAACAACTGCAGAACTCATGTCAAAACGATCTTCCCGACTTGTGCACCTGACTGCCGAAATCGTTCAGTTACAGCAGGCGAAAGCATTGATTTTTCATCTTGAGCTAGTTTCCTCCCTTGACTTTTTCTGTCAAGACAGAGATAACCTGAAAGTAGCTACTACGTCGCTCCTCAAAGCCGTCTTTCCCACGGGTATTCATTCACAAATATTGACTGATTTTACATCCACGTGTCCTGAAGGGAGTCCGAGATGACGCCATCACCCAAATATGGTGTTTTTCCTTCTGCGAGTCAGAGAAATGTACCACACACACTTTACAAAACTTTAGGGCTGGTTTTCTCTAAATGAGGTTTTTCCTCCACTGATGCAACGACATAGCCACTTTAGCAGCTCTACAGACTCCAAAGTCTCCAGTCTTGGACTTAACAAGATCTTTTCAGAGGGATTTTTTAATATCTAGTTCCTAGCCTGATTTATTCCGCTTTGAACTCGAGCTCCAGCTGATCAACAGCTGATCGTGTGCATGGAAATAAACACGGCGATGTGACCGGGTACAGAATCTTTGATTGTTCACTGTTCAAGACGGTTTTTACTGGGGTTCTGAGCAGATGTGTTGAAACAATGTCTTTTTTACATCATGCTTTCATTTTCTCACAACAATCAGCCTTAAATTAATGTAAAATTGTAACGTCACGAACAGGTTATTGAGGACAAATGCAGCTCCTTAATATATGTGGGCCACTTTAAAGATAAGATAAGATAAGATAAGATAAGATAAGATAAGATAAGATAAGATAAGATAAGATAAGATAAGATAAGATAAGATAAGATAAGATAAGATAAGATAAGATAAGATAAGATAAGATAAGATAAGATAAGATAAGATAAGATAAGATAAGATAAGATAAGATAAGATAGCCATTATTGATCCCACAATGGAGAAATTTACTTGTTACATTCAGCTCTTAGAAACACTGTGGGTGTGCAAATAGGCAGAAAATGTGAGAAAATAAACAAAAAACGATTAAATAGTAAAATAGTGATATCTTATGTATAATGACTACCAAGGACTTTGTGGGGACAGAAGTATAAACAGTAGAAAATTAAGTAAACAGACTATAAACAAGAATGTTATAGCAGTGCAGGTTTACATCATGATGGTTGATAAAGTGACGCAGGTAAGTGATTTAAATACAGGGGTTATTGCACATGTTACTTCACAGTCTTGTTATACAGTCTGACAGCAGTGGGGATGAAGGACCTGCGGTAGCGCTTCTTCTTGCATTGAGGGTGTCTCAGTCTTCCACTGAAAGAGCTGCTCAGCTCCTCTACAGTCCCATGCAGGGTGGGAGGTGTTGTCCATGATGGAGGTGAGCTTGGCTAACACCCTCCTGTCCCTCACCTCCTCCACAGAGTCCAGGGGGCAGCCCAGGACGGAGCTGACCAGCTTGTTCAGTCTGACCATATTCTTGACCTTTTATTAAACCAAGAAAGTCCCACTGAGATTAATAATCTGTATTATAAGTGTCTATAAGTATGTGTCTTCAACAAGGCCTACATAAGGGAAGGGAACTCGCACCTCATGCACACAGGCAAGTGAAGTGTCTTGCCTAAGAACAGCAACAGTGTGCAACGATCGGTGTGTAGTATTTTAAAACGATTTTCAGCCTAATCAGGTTATTCCACGTCTAAATCAGCAAATTCTGTGGGGAAATATTCTATTTTACACAGTTTATCACAGATTCAGTGGTGCTGAGGGTTTGTGTCACATCAGTTGAGAGACACTATTGTGTTGAGTGTATTTTTCCAACACTGTCTGATACTAAATTATTCACCAGGTTTATGTGACTCTGCTCCTTGCCATAGAAAAACACATTTTGTTGGTGAGGGGCTGATGGATGCAGAACCTTTCCTCAGGCATCTCCTCCAGCCTCACAGCTGCGTCTTCAACACATTTTACAGGCAGGGGATGTAGCTTTACTACTGTATTTCACAACTCAACCGGTTCTCTTTAAAGATAATGAACAAAACTGTATATTGAGGACACAAGCTGAACGATCCTGCTATTCTGTGTGGACTTGCCAACAACTATAACTTTGTCTATGTTTACTTCATACTTCATATAGAAATTCAAAGGGTACCCACTGCTCCTACAGGTCGCCCCAGCGGAACGGAGGAGGTCAAATGCAGAGAATTAATTAACTTAACTTAATTTTTAAACACTAACAGTGGTAGGTCAGTGATGACTCAAATCTTAAGCCATCGCACTGTGTTGGTCCTGCCTGGATCTGGACCAGGATCTGGGCACATCCAAACTACCTGAGGATGTAATGCAATGGACGTAAACCGGACAGGTTCGAGGAAGCCTGTCCATGAAGAGCTTCAAAACATTTTGAATATCGTTAATTAGTCTTAGAATTAACTTGCAATATATTATTGATGCCCCCTCCTGGAACCGCAACCTTAAAGTGGTGGAGGGGTTTGAGCACCTGAGTGATCCAGGGGGCTATGTTGTCGGGGGCTTTGTGCCCCTGGTAGGGTCTCCCATGGCAAACAGGTTCTAGGTGACGGGTCAGACAAAGAGCGGTTCAGAAGCCCCTTATGAGAGACCAACAGGCCCGTTTAGAACCATGAGTCCGTCCTCCCGTGGACTCACCACCTGCAGGAGGAGCCATAAGAGGCTGATGCAATGTGATTCCACGACCTGGCAATGGAAAAGTGGAAGAAACTGGATGGATGGATGGATGGATGGATATTATTAACATCTGCACGCTTCTTTGAAAGCTCGGTGGTGGTTATCTGCTCTTTTAGCCAGAGCTGCCCTGAGGTAGGTAGCTCTCCTTCCACAATCCCAGCACCTCATAGCCTCCAGTCATTAAAGCTCACATTATAGTCTCCACTGGATTGGGCAGTTCCAGTGAAAGGGGTGGAGAGCGGGAAGTCGGCACTAAGACCCACGAGGCTGGCATCGGAACAGCAATCCGCATACGTAAGCAGCAGCGATAACCACTAGGCCACCGGCTGTGCTGAGGTATGGTTCGTTCGCATGTCGTCAGACTTGTGCAGATGTCCTGGTGAGTGGCTCAGGGCAACGCCTCGGAGCGACGCTTACAAACATAACCTTTAACACGGAGAAGTTCTCCCTGTACGGCCAAGAGTGAATTTTGTAGATTTTACTTTTTCTATATCTCCAGGTGAAGGCACACAAAAAAACAAACTGGCCAAAAAACCTTTCACATGCTGATCTTATGCTTTGTTGGTTAGAAAATGCCATATTGATCTTGTCATTTTGATCTTAAGCTGGTCATTTATTAAAAACACCTCTCTCATCCTCTCATTAGGACTCTCCTGCCAAGTTCGACGTATTCAGAAGCTCGCACTCATCGTCCAACAGCTTGTACGTGTGTGTAATGACAAATTAAGCCCTTTTTTTTATGGACAGCTCTGAAAGCTCCCACTTCAGGGGAGCCCAGACCGCGGCAGATGGAGCGGCCCGATCGATGGCATTAGTATTCAGAGCCGAGAACACCGCCGAGACTCCCGACGCAGACAGCAGTCGATGTCCATTACCTTACTGCCGGCTGGGCCCGAGCGCCAAGCACCGAACAAGGACCAGCCCTCCAGCCAATCCTCCGAGCGATGGACTCGTGAGGACGTACGGGATCATGCGCTGCGTGTCAGCCTGGTTTACGCTTATCAGTGTCTACAAAAGGTCGTCACCTGTACTGGGGTTCTGTCTACACGGCAAAAAGTATTGAACTAGATCAGTATAAACATCTCAATTTGAGCATAATAATCCAAATTTTAGTTGTTTTGACAAGTTAAGAAGTTCTTGGGCATTTGTCCGAGATTATTTCACTTGTTCTGAGATGTTTCTCCATCTGTGAGATCAATAAAGTATCATCTTATCTTATCTTATCTTTCTGACTCGTTTCGATACATTTCGTCCTTATTTCAGGTCATTTTCTTTGCCAATGGGGTAAGAAAATTTGTCTTGTCTCATTGGCAATTTTACTTTCTTATTTCAAGCGAGATTTACCCTAGAACTGGTCTGAAATGTCCTCAAACAAGCAAAGTAAACTGGGTCCGATCAGGAAAAGTGTCTAAATGAGTGAAAACCGCTCAAAACAGTGTAGTAGGAAGAAGGTTTGTTTCCAAAATCACACTCAAAACTTGGGCTGCATGTAAAAAGTGGCAAAATAGCTGCTTCCTCCTGTTCCTTCACCTTTGAGGCCGACGTCATGAGTTCGACCTTGAGGAACCTTCCTTTTTTTTTTTTTTTTTTTTTATTGACATAAAACAAAGCTTACAAATAGCACATAGACAAAGGAAAGACACATAAGGGTAGGGTACATATTTGATTCTTCGTTCTTGGGTTCTGCATGGCGTGGATGTGTGGTGTGTGTGCTGAGTAGGTGTGAGATATGAATAAGAGAGAAAACACAACAAAAAAGATGAAAGCAAATAGTAAATCATGGGAAACAAATCGTTGAACATGAAAAATGATGATAGTAACAAATAATAGTAAGGAAACAATAATAATAGAGGTAAAGGTAAACTGAATGGGGTAATGAACATGAGGAAGGGTAAACATTCAAGATTGAAATCATATAAACCATTTAGATTTGGAGGAAGAAAAGGGAGAGAATAAACAGGAAACTACAATATTAAGTTCTGCCCACCCCCACCTGCATCTCTGTCCTTGTGTGGTGCATTAAAAACTTTGTGGTATGTGGTGCAGTTAAAAACCCATAGGGTAGTACATGATGCAGGTGGGGGAGCCTTATTCCAGAGCTCCTTAATGTTTTATTTTATAAAATATAAAATAATTCATTTGTTTATTATTGTTATTGTTATTCTTATTGACTGGCCTCCTTTCTTCCTCTTTTTATTTGTAAAATTATGATTCGGCCTATGATACTAATGATACTTAACATGATTTACCATGATTTATCTGAACCTTCCTAACCCAGCGGAGAGAGCAACGAGCCAGAACAACAATTGTTTCATAAAAGCTACAAAACCCGCACAATGGACTACAATATATGTTCTATATCCTCCAATTACCAACCGGACAAATATATTCATTTTCAATTATCCCTGACTCTGAAAGCTTCAAACACAAACAACTGCGATATGAAACTACTCAGACAGATGAAAAGACTGTTTCATCCTCATCTCTGCTGCTACAGCTCTGTCACAGAAATAACATGCTCTGGTCAAATATTCCACCAACCCTGTGCTTTAGTTCAGCGCAGACTGCTGTTTAGCGGCAGAGAGGTCTGTTCTTTCACAGCGGATCTTATGCAAATGAGGATGCGACTTACGTTTCGTTCTTGTAAAATGGGAACAAAAGTGTGTGATGTTGCTATAAGTTCATAGATTTCCGATATAAAACTTCCAGATGCTGCTGTGGCTTTTACTCTGAGCTGCTTTATACGTTCATATGTTCAGGACAGAGCTCATACAGGAACACACAAAGTCATGTGTGGAGGGAAAATGGAACAGGACACCAACATCAGAACCCTATCCCCTCTGTGAAGTATGGTAGGGGGAGCATCATGGTGGGGGGTGGGGGACAACGTGATTGGGTAACTTGCCGCTCCTCCTTCAGTAGCGCGGGGTCTGCTAAAGAGGGCGAGTGTGTCTCGGTTTAAAAGAATATATTGAACACATTTCTAATTCTATTATCGTCCCCATCCAAATATGTATTGATATGATACAATTTTCACATGTTTTAATTTGAAATTTTAAGTTTGTGCACTTTTCCCAATTAGCTAACTTTTACATAGGTGTTAGTGTCCTGACAGTTGTGCAGCCATTTTACAGTGCTGTTTTGATTTTAGAGGGAGCCAGTGTGCGTGTCAAAGGTGGAGACAGTGAGATTGTATTTCTGTGTTTCACAGGTATGGTTCATTTTATTTATATATGCTTTTCTCTGTAAATTATCTCCCCACTGACACCATGTAATTTAGTACAAATGTATTGTTGATATTTTGAGTTTACATGTCACAGGTGGGGTTGAGTTTTGATGGAGGAGTTTGAATATGACGATGACCAAAGAAAGGAACAGTTTATGGCAAAAAATAACAAAGTTGAGGTGGGAGCTGTATGTGGTGTAACCAATAAGAAAGTCGCTGTTAAAAAGGAATTAAAGTACGTTTATTAATAAAAGGCCTCTATAAAAACAGGTATGCTACAAATAGGTTGGCTAAAATCCTGGACGAACACAAGCCATCTCCTGCGAGGCTCCACGGTACATTTTGACAGGAGGGCGCACCAGCAGGTCCTCCACGCTGTGGCTCCAGAACTCCAGCAGCGCAACGGGATGGGTCGTCCTCCGGTGTGCCTCAACCGATCCCCATTACGGGAGGCGTCCACCTCCGGGTACCTGGGCAGATGGACAGAACACAGCAGAGTACATGCGCCACAAGAACCGGTCGCCATAGGCCAACTTTAGGAGCACCACTAGCTTGATTACAGTACAAAGTACCCACTGCTGGTGTTCGTCGTGGTGCTCTTTCCCGGGTCGTTCCTTGCGCCTCCTCCTCTGCTGTGCTCTTGCCTGCCGTTCACCCCCGTTGCCAGCTGCCTGCTGGTCCAGCCTCACCCGCGTTACGCAGCCCCACATTTTCCTCCGTCCACCTGTCCGCCCTCTCGCTCGTCCACCTGTCCGTCCTCTCGCTCGTCCACCTGTCCGTCCTCTCGCTCGTCCACCTGTCCGCCCGTCCATCCTGACACTCTGGTCTCCAGGTCACTTGGACACCTCTCCATAGTCTCCCCAACAGGCCATGCAGCCGCCTGGCTTCTCTTTCCGACTCTCTGTACGCTCTCCTTTTATGTCACCCATGCCTCCCTGGCCACCGGTGTCTTGATTGCCTCCCGCTCAGGATGGGGTCAGGTCTTATAGCATGATTGGGGTCTCAGGCAAACAGCTTATGAGGCGTGCAAAACATTAAAACATAAATATATGAAAATCATGCAAGTAAAATCAAACAGCAAATCTTTAAAAAATAAAATCAAAAGTTGCACCCTCTCACATACATATACTATTGGAGAGTCAGTAATTGTATCTTGTGGAAAAATATATGTAATTTTTGTAATAACACGGCCATCAATATACTGCTCCCCCTCCCTCTTAGTAATGTGTCTGCTGAAGAGGGGAGCCACTGTGCGTGTTGATGTGGAGACACTGAAATTGTATTTGAGTAAAAGTGTCCAACTCCACGCTGTTGTCCTGTCCTTTGTTTACGGCCTGTCACCTTGCAGCTGTTGATATAGGCACTTTAGATCAAGGAACCACTCACCCATTCACACACCAATGTATGCAGACCAGACACTGAATGCAAGGCAGGTGGAGTGTCTTGCCCAAGGACAAAATGACCACGTGTACCTACAGGATTCGAGCCACAGACCCTCTGGTCAGAAGACGACCAGCTCTACTATCTGCGCCACCGTCACCCCAGAAAATTGTCTGAATTTTCTGCGATAAAATCTAGAGCTAATCATGCATAAGAAGCCCTTTTTAAATATTACTACCTTCCTGAGCCATCCTAAACGCTCTCTAATCTTTGAACTGGACTGCCCTCACCACAGCTGCTCAAAGAGGCTTGATCTGAAAGGAGCTCCCCGCGAATGGGACCAAATACTTCAAAGCAGTGCGGCAAATATAGACTCGCCGACAGCCAATCAGAGCGCCGGGCCATGTCACACGGGGACACACGGGGGGGATACACGGGGACACTGCCGGGGCCCGTCACACGAGTTATCCCCCCGGGCTCTGCGCCTGGGAGTGGAGACTGTGACGGTGTTTCAAAGGAGAAGCGTACATGCTACAAACGGATTAGGCGAGTAGGAGAGCAGCTCTTTAGTCATAACCACTTTGTGAATAGCTCTTGGAAATGAACAGATCCCAAAACTTGAACTCCCATCAAAGAAGTGACTTGCCGTACCAGCTTTTACACTTTCAATGGTACAGTCGACCATTGTTTCTCTTCCCTGTTCTCCTTACCTTGGCTGAATTCATTGATATGTTTAAATTATAAAAAGCCACTTGCGTCGATAGATCTTAAAACTGTTTCTGCTGGAAATGATCACTCCACTCTGTCACTATTTAAAGTGAATTCAAGTCTCTGAAAACCCAATATTAAACTAAAAGTAACATTATTTATATAGCATATATACAGAACCTTGCCAAAAAATTAGAATATCATGGAAAAGTTTATTTATATCCATAATTCCATTCAAAACGTTAACTTCCATAGATTATAGACTCAGGGCCCACAACTTAAACCATTTCAAGTATTTAGTTGTTTATTTGTACATAATTTGGGCTTCCAGCTCACAAAATCCATGAAAACAGGATTTCAAAAAATGAGAATATTGTGATGAAGGCATGAATATTTTAAACTGACTCATCTACTAAATTCAAAGCACCTGCACAGGTTTTCCCAGGCGTAATTGAATTGCTTCACTTTGGTTCAGTTGTCTCAGTTAGGATCAATATGGGGAAGACTGCAGACTTGACAACTGGCCAGAAGACCATCATTGACACCCTTCATAGGATGGGTAAGCCACAAAAGTTCATTGGCAAAATGTGGCAGAAGATGCACCAGCAGAAAAACTGACCGTGGGTTCTGCCAGAGATCCAGAAGGAGTGGAATGAGGCGGGAGTCACAGCTTCAAAAACACCACATTCAGACGCATCCGGGAGATGGGCTACAACTTTCGGGTTCCTCGGGTTAAATCACTTCTGAGCCTGAGCCAACGTAGGAAGCGTCTCAACTGGGCCAAGGAGAAGAAGGACTGGACTGTTGGCCAGTGGTCCAAGGTCCTCTTTTCTGATGAAAGTAAAGTGTGCCTTTCATTGGGGAATCAAGGTCCAAGGGTTTGGAGGAAGACGGGTGAGGAACAGAACCCAAGCTGCTGAGGTCCAGTGTGAAATATCCACAGTCAGTCATGATTTGGGGCAATGTCCAGTGCAGGTGTTGGTAAACTCTGCTTTTCTTAAATCCAAGGTCACCGCATCAGTCTACCAGAATGTCTTAGAGGACTTCATGATTCCTTCTGCTGAGGATCTGTATGGAGATGCAGATTTCATCTTCCAGCAGGACCTGGCCCCTGCCCACACCGCCAGAAGCACCAAAACCTGGTTTGATGCTCATGCCATCACAGTGCCTGACTGCCAGCCAACTCGCCGGACCTGAACCTCATTGAGAATCTGTAGGGTTTTATGAGGGACACCAGACCCAAAAAGAGCTGATGGCAAGCATCAAGGAAATCTGGGCTTCCATAACTCCCTGGCAATGCCACAGGCTGATGCCTCAATGCCACGGCGTATCGAGGCAATGATTAAAGGAACAGGCCACCGTTTTTCCCATACTGAGATATGTTCTTACCTGAGCTTAGACGAGGTGATACGTACCTGTCTGGTCTTTGTGCGTGCCCGTGGAAGAGCTTGGTAGCTTCCAACTCCACCCCCTTTTTGAAGCTACATTGGGAAAGGCCAAATGCTAACAACCTCTTTGGTCGTTGTGCATGACTGAGCGCACGCACAAAGACCAGACAGGTACGTTTCAACTCGTCTAAGTTCAGGTAAGAACGTATCTCAGTATGAAGAAATGGTGGCCTGTTCCTTTAAGGCAAAGGGATTATTTTTCTGTAAAAACTGAGAAGTAAATGGTGATTTCTTCACAGTATTTTATTTTTTGGATATCCTGTTTTCGTGGGTTTTATGAGCTGGAAGCCCAAATTATGTACAAATAAACAACTCAATACTTGCAATCGTTAAAGTTGTAGGCCCGTAATCTATAATCTTTGGAAGTTTAACGTTTTGAATGGAGTTATGGAAATAAATACTTTCCCATGATTTTTTGGAAAAGTCTGTATATAAAATCACAAAGTTCTTCACAATGAAACAAATAGAAGCAATTGTTAGCCACTGTCTGAACAGCCGTTTCTTCAACTGCATTTTAAAAGAATCAACAGAGTCGGCTTCTCGCAGCGACGGAGGAAGGTCATTCCACTCTTTGGGAGAAACAGCTTCGAAGGACAAGTCTCCTGTGGTTTTAAAATCATCTTGAAATTTGATGGGGAGCCAGTGCAGAGAAGATAAAATGGGAGTAATTTGTGACCGTCTGCTAGATCCTGTTAAAAGCCTCACTGCTGCATTTTGAACCATTTGAAGATGATTCAAAGCAGATTTGTTAAGAGAGAGTTACAATATTATAAACGAGAGGAGATTAAAGCGTTGATCACCCATTCAAGATCAGAGTTGGAGCAAAAGACACAAAGATCGGTCAAACCAAACAGCAACATTTCCGATGCTCCTCTTAAGCGAGGAGCTCAGAGAACCAAGGCGGATCACAATTAAGGGGATTTTCTGCTCTGGAGCAATTATCAAAGTCTCAGTCTAGCAGCAGACGCAAAGCTGGACACCAGGCCTGTTGTGTACTTTCCTCGGGGACTGTGGTGTTAAAGAGCAATTATTCTTAAATTACAAAATGTTCCTTGTCCATTGCACTCTGAGCAAAACCAGCCCATTCCCATCAGTATTCCCGGAGAGGCCTAAT
Organism: Gobius niger; assembly: GCF_951799975.1. Taxonomy (NCBI): domain Eukaryota; kingdom Metazoa; phylum Chordata; class Actinopteri; order Gobiiformes; family Gobiidae; genus Gobius; species Gobius niger. The sequence goes on from NC_136856.1 coordinate 33,844,524, forward strand.
CCACAAGGAAATGCCTTTGTTTTGTGTTAAGCAGATCATGCCCGAGTTCTATGAAAGAAAAGGTGGTTTAATGACCACACGTGCCTGTGATGTACAGAAAGAGACACAGCGGCATGAGAGGTCCCGCAGCTGCAGCCATGTCAAACAAGTCAAGAGAGTCAAAGCACTGCAGATGCCATTGGTCAGGGCATTCAGAGCACCAGCCACCGAACAGGCCACTCAGGGCGTGGAGAAAGTTTGCAACGGCCCGCTGAACTGGAGCTGCAGCCAGCTGGGTCATTCGGAGCAGGAAAAGCTTCAGCTAAAAACAGGAGGAGGAGCAAAGAGGCATGTCACCGCATGTCACCGGCAGCTCCCATGATGCACCAACAAATTGGTCCCACTACTCATTAGCAATATCTCGTCAAGACGCCTAGACAATGGCAGTCGTCCCTAAAAACTATTGTGATGAACAGATGTCAAGGGTTGACTCATATTGAAGCGGTGTGAATAACTACCCAGAGCTGAGACTGAGTAGTAGACGTTAATTTCTCAGACACCAGTGAAGTCTCCATGGCACAGTGTTCAAAGGAGCAGCGGCTACAAACAGACTAGAGGAGAGAGAGCAGCCCCTCACCTCCAGCTGCCAACAGACTCCCTGAATTATGCATCAGATCCATATATAGCACATTATACAGTAGTCTGGTGGACACTAGTGTATTTGGCTGTAGGGTGACCCACATATTCTAGAAAAAAAGAGTCTGGATGATGCCACACTGCAGGGTGTCTTTTGAACAGTTTTTTTTCTCCAGAACCAGGTTGTGGACCCGAGCCCGTCCTGTCCGAACCATTACCAGGAGCATGAGCTCCACCCGAAATGACCCTATTAACTTTTTACATTTGACCTGGAATGTGATCGACAGAATCGGCGTGGCCTTGAGCTTAGGACTTTTTCACACCGCATGTGTTTGTCAAGCGAATTGATGAGCAAATCATTTTGCAGGAGCACTCGCAAGGGCCGCTTCAATTCACATCCAGTTTAGCAGATGAGAATGTGCTTTTATAGTCACACTGCACGTCCAGGCGATGCACTGCTGAGCGGCTCAAGGTGCAGCCCTTTCTGCTCCTACACTGAAAAGTGGAACTTATGCGCATTTGTTTTGCCTGTAGCTCGTACAGTGAAATACTATACAGCCAAAAGACTGCATAGAGCATTTTTGTTCACGCAAGCAAAGAGAAATGTGCATCTCTAATACATGCCCCTCGTGCATGACATGAGAAGGAAGACTGTTTTTAAGGAGTATCACAGACTTTCATTTTCACTTTTGTAAAGAACTGGCATTTGCACAAATCAGTAAAACCAGGAGGAAGACAAACCTTTATAGTCAACTTTAGTCTCTTCTGATCAGTTCTATGGGGAATGCTCCCCTTCTGAGGCAGAACGGCTTCACTATAGGGAGGCAGAGGCTGCAGCTGCTTCTCTCCTGTTCACTGGCAATGTGAATACACATCGCTCGCTGCAAGGCAGCTTGGCTGCTGAGGGGATACTTGTGAAGAGTAAAAGCTCAGGCTTCCACTGGACCGGCACCAAAAGGAGAAAATAGGCTTTAAAGCTTTGTAACATATGCGCATGTATGTGCTTTTCTCTGCAGATTTTGGCGATTGCCATGTCCCACCCCATTAATGCATTTGGATTACTGAGTCCTTTTGGGGTGATGCCATGATTCATGTGAATATCAAATATGTCAAGTATTTGTGAATAGAGATGCGAGGGAAAAACACGGGGGAGAAATCCGCCAGTGCAAGACCCTAAAACATCATAAAAAATTTAGCATAAAATGTTTGGTCTGTTTTTTTTTAACTTTGTCATTAAAACCAAAATGTTCTGGGAGAAAACTATGCAAAATCTCAAGATTGACCACTGTATGAAAAAGCGATGTTTTCACCTGTCATGTCTCACCTTGAATATAGAAAATCCTGCTGGTTGAAACGATTAGACTAGGTTTCAAGCTCAAAAAAGTTGATTTTCTTGATATGTCAGCTTAGAAACAGAAATCACTGATAGGTCTACAAATGAGATCAGTTTGAACCAGCGGCCGCTCAAGAACAAACTGACAGTGGGTGCAGCAGAGTTTCAAAACATGCAAATAGAGATTGACGCAATGAAAATGCATTGAGACGCTATTGAAATGAGCCTGCAGTTCACCCTCTTGCAGCCGATTGCTCAGAACAGAGCGGCAAGAGTTGTGCTCCACTGTCCTTTCCGAACTAATGTCCATGAGATGCACAGGAGACTGATGGACAAACAGCCCAATTTTTTTGTTTAACAAACTCTTATTCAGTGGGTTTAGTCACAGATATGTAACTCGCCAAGTGACGACAAACTCTTTGGTTGTTCCCAGACCCAAAAGTAACTCAATGAAAAGAACTGTTCTGTACAGAGGAGCAAACGCCTGGAACTCGTTTCCTTTTAATGTTAGAAATACTAAAAGTAAACCACACTTCAAGCTGAAAGTCAAGGTCAATTAGCTCAGTACATGTCCTATATGTGTCCTATAAGGTTGCATGATTATATGAAATGTGTAACATTCATGTATTCTATTTTAACTGTTTTATATTGTGTCAGGACCCCAGGAAGACTGGCAACCACTTGTGGATGCAAATGGGGATCCAGGTCTGGTTTGAACAGTTTGTGCTTCAGCCATCCCAAAGATCTTATTTGGACATTAGTGTCACATCACCAGGCCCAACCCCAGCAGCAGAGCAGAGTCCTTGTCAACCAGACTTATACAGTCAGTACCAGAGGGAGGTGTGGGGCGTGGGCGTGTCTAATCCGTTAGTAACTCCTTTGAACTCTGTGTCGGTGAGGCCAGTCACCGCGTGGTCATGGTGAAATCAGGTGTTACAGTCTGTGTTCCGGAGACTAATCCATAACTCCAGCCCCAGCTGTGGGTCCCTGCTTTCCAAACGGCAGTTGACAGAAGTAAAAAAAATACTTCCACAATCCCATCCCCTGCCCCAATCAAGTCCTAATCATCGCTAGTGCAGCCTCCTGCAGTTAAAGCTCAGTGACGGAATGCTGGAGGTGCTTTCAAATGAAGAATGACTGGACCTCTCAGGTCTCTGTGCGATACGATTCACATCTCAATACACCTGCCACAATCTGCTTCATTGAAGATCCCCCGTGTCCCCGGCTGCCTTCCACGATCACTCAGCCACACACTGCCCTGCTCTCCAGCCTCCTGGTTCTGAGCCCCGGGAGTCCGAGCACTCTGCCGCTCATCAATCGGAAATGTGTCTGCTTAGGTTTCCTCCGGGTGCTCCAGTTTCCCGAACTGTAGTCACATTTTGGAAGGAGCTCATGCCTGAAAAATAGCTGCTGTTTTTCTCTCTCACTGAAAATACAGGCACAATAAAGCTGTATTGGGCAGACAGAGCCAATCAGAGTGTCAGTGCTTATGAGATGGGGCTGAGGGCTGCATCATAAACATCAGCTACACAACTTTTTTACTTAATTAGAAAAAGGATGACAGCGAGCAGAGTGAACAAAGACACGCTGGCAGACAAATCCGGAAGTTGTGATGGTGACAATTGCCCATAATGCAACAAAAATCAGTCGCTGATAAAAAAATCAGTCACTGATTAAAAAATCTGTTGATTTTGGGGAGAGCAGAACGCCCGAAGTGTTCAAAAGGTTTTCACTGCTGACAGACCCTCTCACTAGAGCAAAAAAAAAAAATGATTCTAGAGTGTTGCAGAGGCCAGTGATGGAAAGTAAAGGTGCCATGCTGACCACTCATACACTACACCTTGTGCTGGGTCAAGGTCAAATATCCTTTTTTTTTTTTTATGAAAAATTTACCTAATGCACCTTTAAAGCTGAAATTATGGTCATAACAACAGTCACTTTCACTCATTGACTGCCAGCCATATTCAAATCAGAGAGCTCCCCACTGCCAGAGGTTTTACAGGATTTTGACTGTTTTTCAAGACCCACAGAAAATTTAGGTCTAGGTCTATGTCAACACGAAACCCACCAAAAAAAGACTAGACTCTCTTCTTTCATCTAAAAAAAGTTTGTTTGTACCTCTTTCCATTCTTTAGTCTAGTCGTCTATCGTCTATAGAAAAGAGGTGAAATCACCCAAAATGCTGTTTTCTGACCAAAAAGCTGAGAAAACGAAAGAGCAAAGCTGCCACATAGTGACTCAATGAAATAACTTGTAGTTCTTTTATTGAGTCACTAGGTGGCAGCATTTTTATTTTATTTAAGATGGGACAGTGCACATTAATTAACATGAGTCCTCAAAGTCCACAAGTAAATATGCCAGTGTTAGCCACAATGGCTAATATTCAACTGTAGTCCCAGGGCAGGTTACTGTTCTCAGATAGGGAAGGCCACAGAACAACAAGCACAACAGACATGAACAAAAGACAACAGGTATGAAATGGTCAGTAAAAGACATTATAAACAAGAACACACAGACAAATAAAATAAAACAAATGAGAGATTTTAAACACAATAAGAGATGTTAAACAGCATTAGGCAGCACAACTAAGATTTTAACACCAGACATGCTCAAGGTTTTGCTGCAGCTGCTCCCATTGAAAAACCTAATTGACGTCTATAGACGTCATTGGCAGTCAATGAGTTAAGAGACTCTAGGGGTGTTTCTCCAGTACCTACATAAAAAAAAGAAAAGTCACGAAACACTGAAAATGGTTCTGCAACCCACCATTTGAGAAGCACTGCGCTAGAACACACATTACTGAAGGAAAAGCAGAGTGACAATGAAAGGTTTTGTAAACTGCGATGAGAACAATGTAGACAAATAATGCCTTTTAGTTGGGCTTGACGAGCTATGAAGCTGCATGCGATGTTATGCTAACCCCAGCTAAAGTTGTGCTAGCAGTGGCTAAATTGTATCGGTGAAATCACCGTTTTCAACAGCGGTATGATGTAAAATATGAAATCTTGTATGACGTGCCTGCTTTAGTGAGGGCGGTTCTCTCTCCTCTGGCCAGTCAGATGCTAGCAGTTTGTTCAAGTCACGTCAGCTTCAGTTCAGCGCTTTGATCCAGGGCTAAGGTCGGTGCCATAACTTCTACCTGCAGTCAGCACGGACTGGTCCTGGCCCTGGCAGTGGGGACGTAGCCCTAACAGAGTAGACCAAGCCAAGCACTGGGCTGGGTAGGAACTGCCAGTGGAATCGGGGCTTTAGTAAATGACCCCCTCTGTGTGCTCCATTTGGACACACACATGTGATATAATAACCAATACAAATCCGGGTGCATCGTATGTTGTCATTTTAGCTGCATCGATCTGAGGCTTTTCGACTGATGTGCTTGCAAATCAAATCTGTGATTAAAAAAAAAAAACATTGTTAAAAGTCATTATATTAATTCTGCCAAAATCAAGCCCTTCCATTACATTAAAAAGCACAACATTGAATTCACTGGCATTAACTCTCAATTCATTGGAGAATAATCATTTCACTCAACATTTTTTACTGAAAAAGTTAATAGAAAATAACAAAATGATCTAAAACATGTTCAGCTTTTGACTGAAATTGACCACATTTTTTGGGCTAAAAAGTTTCCAGTTTTGTCCAATTCTCTATCCTTTGTTAATTAAATGTTTGCTAATCTTAAGAAAGGAATTCTGTGCTGATTTCTTTCTGCGTTTGGGCCATTTAAATATGGTATTTGGGCATTAAAAAGCATGACATTTTACTCGCTCCTGCCTGTATAAACCCTGGATTCGAAGCAATCACTGGTTCACTGTTCAGAGGAGACACAATGAATGATATTCGCCATAACTTTTTCAATTTCTACTAAAAGCAATCTAATGGTATTGCTTTTTTTATTGGACTCACAGCGGAAAATGTCAACAGCTGCGCCGACACCAGCCGCGGCAGAGGAAGAGACCTTTTCAACCAGGTGACAAGGCCGAAGGTTAATGAGAAAAAAAATACCACAGTAAGATTGAAGGGAATGTAATGAATCGGGTACCAGGGCTGTGAATTTCGCAGAGGACTTCATCTGAGTGTCTCTCTGGCATTTTTCTGATTTTTACACAGAGCTAGCATGATTTGGATTGGCATCTGTTTGCATCTCTGGCGTTTTTACACTTGACAAGACAACTAATAATAGGCCTTATTCAGTAACATTTTCAAATCTTTACTTATGAAGGCAGTGTCAGAAAATTGCTTCAGATTGACACGTTCTATCTCAATTCTCTTTTCTACCCCTCGCCCTTTCCCCACACCTTGAAACCGATTTAGCATTTAGATTAATGTTTTGTGAGTTTGGATCGGAATGGAATCTTATTTGTATATTTTCTTTTATCAATTAGAACACATGTATATGAAAGAAAATGCAAAAAAGCGAGCCTCTACCTGTCTCTATAATATGTTTCTACTGAACCAGTTCATCAGTGACTTGTAACTGATGCTGTTTTGCAACACCTAAACAACAGGACTCAGTCTCAGCCCAAACTCTACAGATTTTCATCTATTTCTGCTTCATCCGGCGCTACATTCTCCTTCCCCCGTCCATGTGTTGCTACTTCTGTTGCAGACTGTGAGCCAGAGCTGTGAGAGATCAGCCGATCCGCTCATATAGTGCACTCATAGCGGGGACAGGCAGTGATAGACCCGCTCACAGTGCACTCAGGGCGGGGACGCGGCAGCCGCAGACCCTTGCCCCTACCCCTCACCACAAAATAGAACTGGGACTCCCCTTCGTCTCTCGAGAACGCGCAAAACAGAGGGGAAGGGCTAATCCGAGGGCTATGGGGAAGAATTGAGATCCATCTTTGTAGTCCCTCTGGGGGTAAGACCAGGAACAGACCGTCTCGGACCCGGGCTCAGAGCACAGCGGCACAGGGAGACACCGGTGTTGATGGGGTGATTGGGGGGTCTTTCATCTCCCTCTGGTGTCTCTGGCCAGAAAACAACAATTACAACTTCGCTGCCTCTGTGTCGGAGTCACCAATACACACTAATGGAATGACAAAGTAGAAGCTAACAGGCTAATGAGCAAAGCTAACTGCGAGCTAACGCCAATTAAACAGTATTTACAGCCAAGTTTGAGTGAAAAAAATGATCTCCATTGTGTAATTAGATGTACAATATCCCTCTGTCCCTTTGTCTTTTCTGTCAGCGTAGAATTTACTCTCACAGACAATTAATAAGTAAAAAATGCAACGTGCTACGACATCTGCAGTGGCGCTTACGGCCTCTAGGGGCAAGACTTACTTAGTATTGCTTTAATTCGGGAAAATCATTCACACCTGTGTTATGAGGTTGGTGAATGCCACATACGTATGGAAACATATGTCACCGCCTATCTTTCACCATATAAAGACAAAAAGTGCTGTGCGCCACTGTCAGCCAGAGGAGCATACACTGTAAACCCAAATTAGTAATCATTACTAAAGCCGCGCATGGTAAGTGATTGCACTGGGATGTCTAGTTTTTACAAAATCCAAAACCTAACAAATCAAGCTCGGTTCACGTAAAGTCTTGTGTCCAAGATAATTCATAACTAAAGAACTCAAGCTTTTAAAACAAATGTTTACGAGTAATCAACTTCACCATTACCCGTGTATATTAGTAATCATTATACATGTTTATCATTATTTATTTATCATGTTTATGAGTATTTATGCATCATATTCATGAGAATGTATTACCCTTGTTTATTAGAATTATTAAATGTAAATCATAATCATGTTTTTTATTTTACATTACACAATAATAGACTGTATATCCGTTGTTTCTTACATAAAAAAGACAATTTCATTTTATTTTCCACAATTTTTTTTGTAAAAATAGTGCAATAGCAACATTTTAAACATTTAAATGTAAGTATTCCAGTCTTCTGTTACCAATAAGCAAAGCGTTAAACATTTTTAACATTAATATAAAACAAAAAGAAGTACAGTAAAGTACAGTAAAGTACATCATTTACATCTTTAATGTGGTCAAAAGACTATGGAACCCAGGAATGGCTTAGACAGGTAAACATACATTTTAACTCACTTCACATTTTAATGAAATATGTACTGCTGGATATATTTGTAGCCACCTTTTAAAATACAAACTTCTAGCTGCTAAATAAATTTTCAAAACACCAAACTTTTTGTTGACCTATTTGTCTTGCCAAAAAAATAGGACCGGCACTATTTTACATAAGTAATAGATTTGTCAGTGTTTGAAGTCTCTGCTTTATAAAATACTTGTTGAATGAACTGGAGGGTATTTCAGATTTTCATGGGGTAGTTTAGGTGGAGTCCATATAAGTTCAAAAAGGAGGCAGACAGCTGGATAGGGTCGTCAGCTTTTCCACAACTTTACCCTCAATGATGATTTTCAGGCTCGCTGGGTGAAGATCTGATGTTGAGGGAGAGGCATCTTCCGGATTCACCAACAAGATCCCAACGTCCATTTGGCCAAAGCACTCAGCACCGTCCTAAAGACAAACAAAAAACATTGCCAGAAATATAACCATTTTTGAAAAAAAATGACTGAGCTACAACAGACCACCATTAAGACTTACAAAAACAGGAACTAGTTAAAGACGACCTGTGAGGTGTCTAAGGGTGCGGTTTCATATAGCAAGCAGGTGGCAGATACTTCAAATTGTTTGCAATCATTATTAATTTTGGTTATGTCGAAACGTTATCTCGCTTTTTGTTTTGTGTTAAATTAAGAATATTTATGGACTGGCTGGAGCTCATAATGAAGGCTAATTTTGGCTTGTTCAAATTAGACAATGAATGTCAAATTATTAAAGATGCACATTACAAACTAAATGTATACTTACAAAGCTAGATTTGAAGAACTCAGTGATTGTCTCAGAGTAGGTGATGAAGTCCTCTCAGTGAAACTGTTCTTTGTTTCCCAGAGGGATCCAGTGACTGTAAGACAGAAAGCATGATACTTTAAAAGAAAAAGTAGTATCTCATACACTCCAACAGAGACACAAACATACAAGACAATTTGTGCTTTGTTGTGTTGTCCCGATTATAAAGTGTTACCTGCATTTGCTGCAAAAGCTGTGCCAAATGTTGACAATTTCCCACAATCCTTTGGATTTCCAGATAAATGTAAAAAAGAAGAAGAAAGAAGTTAGTGTGCTGTACAACTAGAGAGCAAATGACCATACAGAATAGTTATGTATACCTGCAAGGAGTGCAGACCAGGTCCCCACTCACAGCACCACTCTCTATTGGGGAAGATTCTGTGGGTCTGGTTTCCAGTGTCAGTTCTAGTGCATCAGCTTCAGTAAAGATGGCCCTCATGGTCCTTTTCTCAGGTGCCGTCATCTAGAGGAAAGAAGTCACATCAGATTTTGCATTATGTATGTAAGGAGAACTCTTCACTTGTATGAATGCTTTTATGCTAAAGCAAAATGTATGGCAACAGCGCCAGGAATCACTGTTTGCACGGTTCCCTGTCTGTCAAAGTTACGAAAAATGTAAAGCATGTAATAAATGACTCTGTACGCAACAGAAAGCTAACATTACCGATGGCTACTACTTAGCATTAGCCGTTGTCTGTTGGTGGCAGTAAGCCTTATGTTCACTACAAGCACTTTTCAGTCACAAAAGAAAAGAAAACTACAAAGGACTCTCAGATATGATTGACTTATAACGCAGGTTAGGGCTAAATTGCGAGGTTGACATTGTCTTAGGTACGTGCGTCGAAAATGTTACTTTACTAAGCAAGTTGAAATATTATGCTGCTAACGGAACCAAATGTGTGCACTTACCATGCGTTGATAAACTATTATGAACCAGACTGCCGTTGAGTCATCCACTTCATCTCATAAGCTCTGGTACTGTCAATCTGCAGCCAACAGTCTGAAGAGGCGTGCTCCTGTTTGAATTCACCGGTGAAGCCCCTCCCAAAATCGGTAAAAACATGTAAATGTGAGGTATCTCTGCTCAGAGTCATTAGTATTGCAAATACTAATTTTAAGTAGTTTACAATTCACATTTGGTTTAGTAATGGTCCCGCCTTTTGTAAAATAATGAAAAGATTTGTAATAATAGCTTAACTTATTATGTGAAAGAAAATTTGGGTTTACAGTGTACAAATGGCAAATTCAAAAAATAATAACCAAGAAAACTCCAAAAGCCATCGCGCTCAAGGACCCACCTATATCTTAGGGCGCAAAGAAGGGCATGCTCTCATTAAAAAATTATGAAATTAATACAACCAGTACATCACAAAACATAAAACAGGAAGCGATCTCCCTCTCTCCTGGTACAGCTGAATTGTTTGCCTTTTTCTGCGAACTGCATTGTGGTTTCTGTGTTCCACATTGTTTTTCTGGATACTTTTGTACGTCTTTGCTGTGTTTTTGTGGAGGTTTGGTGAATTTGTTTATTTTGAGACTCCAAAATGGTCCTGAAGAAAACAGCTTTTTAAATGTAAACAAACATTTCTTCTTCTGAGACCCTGAAGAGGCACCAAGAGCCCCCACACCTGCAGCACAGAGGAGGTGTCACAAGAGGAGCTACAGGAAACAAAAAAGGGACAAACAAGGCGATGGTGAAAGACTGCTATGGAGCGGAGGGAGCTGCGCAGGCGGTAGAGGAAAGAGGACGTGGAGCTGGCACCAGTGCAGGACACCACGCTTTAAAACAGGGACAAACCCAGGAGGCGGTGCACCGTTTCAGAGGATGAGGAGACTGAGGGCAGCCAGCCAGGTTTCTTCTGGATGCTACAGTTTCCCCGTCCTCCAAGGTCATGCTGGTCAGGTTGACACACAGTGGCAGTGCGGCTCAGTGGCAGTGGCTCAGGACTAACACCTGAACACAATTTTATTGTACGCTTGTACAATGACAATAAAGCACTTACTTACTTACTTACTTACTTAATTAAAAGCTTTTTCCTTCTCGCCTCATATATTTTTGTTTGTATTTAAAGGTCCTATATCATGCAAAATCGACTTTTTGGAGCTTTTAGTCATGTTGTTATGCTATTTCCTTATCAAAAACACCCCCATAGTGATTTGTGGCTTCATTCACGCAGCTCTCAGTAATCCTCCTGAATCCTGCTCTCTGAGCAGCTGCTCCTCCCTCTCCTGGTGAACGACTGACCTGTTGAGTTGTGTCGTAACAGCGGAACGGAAGTGCTCGACGTCTGTAATGTAATGTCTTAATTCTATGCTTACGGCCGGATTTTAATTTGTAAAACAGCTTTTTCATTATTTCTGTCGTAAGAGAGAAACAAAGAGAAAAAAAAAGGAAAAAAAATAATAATAAGGATGTCCCCGAGGTGCTTCCAGGTCAGCTGAGGCCAAAACAAACACATCCCCTGAGCGTCTGAACAGACTTCATGTTTGCGCTGCAGCTGTGAAGATGGAGCTCGTTATAACTGGACACACCTGTTCTTTATTCTTACCTAATGATAATGTCACGGAGGAAAAGAAGCGCGTTTGCTACGAGGACGGGAGTTTATTCAACCTTTTTCAAGAAGAGGCCACTTGAAGTTGTTTTTTTCTCCGGGATTCAGCGACTATCACCAAAATATTATTTTTCTGTGACTGTCTCTGATGGATGTTTGGTGAACCTTCGCCAGAATCAAAGTGGATTAACTTTTATAACCAACGCGAGTCCCATAATGTAAACAGCGATGGACCAGAGCGGTGAGTCAGTCCAAACGCGTGTTAGCTTGTGTGTTAGCATATTAGCATGTGTGTTAGCCATTTATGAAGCTGTGTTGCAGATGTCAACTCCTTATAACTGCATCGTGAAGTAACTTCACTTATTGCTGTTTATTTATATTACGGTAAAGTATGTGCGGAGAGAGGGGGCGGAGTTAACTGAATCGAAGCGTTGTGTCTTCCGGGTTTGAAAAATACCTCCAGAAAATACTTATATTTATCACAAAAATGAGTGCTCAGTAGCGGTAGAGGTACAATCATTCATATAAATGCCTATACTTAACTTTGGAATGGCTAAAATAGCATGATATAGATCCTTTAATGATCTTGTGCAGCAAAAATAGTTGAACAATATCATTGTATCCAAGAAATGTAGATGTAATGCCAGTTGGAATCTAGTTTAAGGACTTCTAATGAAGCCATGGGATTAGTACTTGATCGTGGACAGGTGCTGGGATTTTGGAAGTGCAGAGGTTTGACTTTAGCCAGCAGCTGCGGGACGAGGCCATTTACAGTATTCCCTCTGCAGGCCGGGGACAGGAAGGTGCAGGAGAGCGGCACGACACGAGCGAACAGAGCAGGGACTATCGTCAAAATGAATTCCACTCTATGCAAATGCAGAGCGATAGCACCAACCACAGGACAAGCTCTGTGCGTAATTGGCTCACACCCTTCAGCTGTGTCACCCACCCTACTCACAACTAGGGTGAACCAAGCGAAGGAGAACGCGCTTTTCACGCTTGGTTTGAGTGCGCTTGGTTGGGCCCCTTGTGCTTTCTGATTGGACAATCGCTTCAAAAGAAAACAAATAATGTAGACACAAAAACTTTACAGAGTTAATTTAAGCCACAAAATATATGACATGTCATAATTTTAGTTAAAGTAATATTTTTGCTGACTAAAATTGGACTAAAACTATATTAAAAGTTGTTTATGAGACTAAAACTGACTAAATTATGACTAAATAAAAATAAAAAGAAGAGACTAAAATCCCCCAAACTTCCAATGGCAGTTTGAAAGAACCAATTCATTTTCTCGTAGGAGAGGGGTGGTTTACGAACCAAGCCAATCGTATCATTGGCCATTTCTCAATCTGTGTACTTGTGTGGACTTCTGTGCTCGTGGACTCGTGAAACGTCATCACGCGCGGCCCAAGTCCTGTTCCAATTCAAAGTTCGCTTCTCAGAAAGTTCGCTGTAAATCCCCGGATGAGAACTTGCTCCGCCCGTTTTACCGAGGATGCATCAGAGGAGACTTGTGCGTTTTCCGCCAGCTATATTTCCAGCTATATATACCTCTTAACTCCCACCTGAACCGAGAGGATCTTTTTCCTCACGTCATCAGATTTTTTTGTTGGGTGTTCAACTCATTTTTGTAACTTTTTTGTAATTTATCACATTTGTCATTTTTTTTCTGTCAATTTTTTCATCCATTTTTAATCAATTTTTTGTCACATTTTTGTCACTTTTTTGTCACATTTTTGACATTTTTCTGTCAATTTTTTTATTTTTTTTGGTCAATTTTTTGTCAATTTCTTGTGACATTTTTGCCACTTTTTGTCAATGTTTTCTCACTTTTTTGTCACATTTCCATCATTGTTTTGTTGCTATTTTCACAGCTTTTTTCCAGAAGCTTTTGGACTGGGGTAAAGCCAAACTGGAGAAAATGTGCTCGGTTCAAGTGGGAGTTAAGGGGTTAACCTTAAGGATTAGGGTTGGGATTAGGAGTATTTGCATTTTTAGACAAACCAACTCATAAATCTATACAAACTCACAGCAGACCGTCCCTCCGGAGCATACGATCTAGCACTAACCTAGATGGTTTTCCGTTTCTCGATCCACAGCAGCGGCCGCCATGTTGTGTGGCATTCGACAATGTTTACTCGCACATTTAATGAATAATTGTGTCTACTACGGGCGTTCTGTCGTCGCTAATGTTTTTTTTTTCACTCACAATGAGCCATGTGATGGGTAGGCTAACAAAATCATCGTGATGTACACATGCATGGTAATCATAACAGTAAAACACGTAGGCCCGAGCGTGCACTTAAACTTGTCCATCGAACCAAACAAACAGCTGTCATGTGAGCAGTTAAACAATGAGAAAAGGTTGTATTTAAAACGTGTATCAGTGCCGATCTGTGCTGCGTTTACCTCCTGATGAACGGAGAGAGTAACTGCTCCAACTCGCGCTCCTCCCCGCCCGCCTCGCTCTCGCCTCCCCGGCCTTTTCCTCACACTCTACCTGTACATTGTACCTGGTTTGCGTTTGGCAGCAGCATGAAATAATACAATTCTACTATGAGCTCATCGTAGACTTGCTTTATTTCATGCTACCAGCTAGCCCCGTTGTCAAATCTGTTTGATGCCACTTTTTCTCATTTATCTGTCAGATAAAAGCTGACAGGGAACATCAGTCAAGACATGAGACTCAGACACAGACACAGTGGAATAAGCTGCCCCATAAAGTCAGACCCGATACCAGGACGAGCGGTAGGCGGCCATAGTTTAAATCTCTTGTACAAAAGTTTTTCTGTTTCTGTTCCTTAGTGATGAATAACTTTTGGGATATTGAGACGTTTTCTTTTCGTCGTGTCGGGATCAGTCCCACACAACACAGGTGTGAGCACTATTTCTTCACGATGTTATCAATGATCCGTAACACAAACAATTAGACCCCTGACACACAAGATGGCGCCATATGGAACTGTGCGGGAGTGTGACGTCAATGGAAAACTATCTATTGATCACATGACCAGCAGTGTTGAAATGAGTCCACTCACTCTGAGTTACTGTGAATTGACTCTCTTCAGTTTTACACTTCAGGGCAGACACCATGACTGACAGCAACATGACACGAAATATAATGCGCTCATTATTTTCAGCATAAAGGCTGAGGCCTCATTGCTCTTGTCTGGCACGGAGCGACAGATGAGGAAGGTCATTAGACAGAACTTCATGGTTCTGCTGGGTGAAAGAATTAAATACTGTGACTGAAAGTGTTTATATCAAGTATTGGAGGCAGAGAGGGGAAAAATCCTTAATTACACAAATCTAAAATGTATAAAAGGAAATAACTTTTATCTGTGGTAGATGTAGTTTGACTTTGGGGAAAATAGTTACGCTATATAGTTAAAATGAATCTCATGCACTTCTTCTGGAACATGGACCAGTCCACATCAGTCCTGCAGCACCACTGGAACAAACATGACTCGACATATACATTCATATACTTGGTTTTGTAATGGTTAATTCTTACAGCAAAAGTCTGAGTTTCCTTCTAATGAATGATATTTTTATGATAATAAAATAGTGCTTTGGTCATTAAAAACACTTCCACTCAAAGAGAATAATACAAGCTTAAGTAGGTTTTTTTTTTCTTTTTTTTTTTTTTGAAGCAGCTTATCTTTTTTTGTAAATAAACTGTTGATATTTTTATTAGTCACCACTGTGGTCGGCCGTATATGCCGAGCAATTTTTTATGCTTTAAGATGTTATTGTTTTGGGCTGTACGCCTCTTTCACAATAAAAAGTAACAGTTCAGGCTGAGTTTGATATTAGTCACATTAGCGGCATTATCTAAAATGGCAGTGGGTGGTTTTTGTCATGTGGCCACCACTAGAGAAGCTAAGTCAGTATAATGAGGGTTAATTGCCAGTTCAAATCAAATACAGCACTACTATTACTTACGAAACATCACCAGACAATATTGGGTGATGGCCACAGTAAAGAATGCCACCTTAATGAAAAACACGGCCCTTGTTTGTGCAGATGTTTTCAGCTGTTGTCAACCCACTGACCTCATTTAGATGAAGTCAAAGCCTAGCTAGAACTCATTAATGAAACAGATAATAATAAAATTAACATACAAAAGTGGCTTTTAATACAAATGTTACAACATTTTAATTTTTTCTGCTAATTGTGGGTCGGGTTCACGTCTAACTTGCCACTAAACATCACCTAATAATCTGTTTATTTTGAGGGAACTTCAGAATTTTTATAAATGCCATGAAATGGGCATTCTTACCTTGTGATGGTAGGCACTTGTTTCTCCATTCCAGACCATGTGGTCTATTTACAGGTCTGTGAAGCTGTTTACATCATAAGTGTGCATTTGTAGGAACACGCTCAGAAACTACCACAGTTATTGTGATTTTTTTTGGGGTGCAACCTGCCATAAATACCAGTTTCATGCATTTGCGGCATAGACACCCATAGGAATTAATGAAACACTTTCTATGATGACAATTTGGTGGACGTTGTAACTAGGGGAATAGCTACATCAGAAATACCCAGATTGCCGTCTTCATCAATTGCACTATTTTCACACCTACATAAAATGATCCCTGCACTTAAGCATATTTGGCAAGATTATTAAAGGGGGGGTATTATGCAAAATCGACTTTTTCAAGCTTTACATCATGTTATTAAGTCATTCCCTCATTAAAACCATGCCTGAAGTGTTGCCTTGGCACATTCACGTATTTTTGAGTAATCTGTAAAAACTCTGATGGCAGCCATTTTAGGGATAAAACGCCTGATTCCATCAGGGAACGCCTCGACCTCCAGGATACGCCTCCGACCTTTCGTCACCAGCCGAGTAACCAACCACTGCTCCTCAGCAGAACCCCCTCCCCGCAGTGTCTAGCCCTAAGATGTAAACAGAGTAGCTTCATGTGTTGTGAACCGGAGCCACAGCAGACTTTTACAAAGACACACATCAGCGTTTCTGTTACCGAAACACCCAGGATTAAAACCGGTGACAAGAACACTTATTTCAGTGTCTGGTTCTGCGCTGGGCCTTGATGATGCACAGAGCCTCCGGAGAAAGCTAATGCTAAGCTAAACCTCGAGTCATCACGTGAAAACGATAAATATGCACAAATAAAGTCAATAAAACCACCACACACATAAAGAACCGTTTAACAATGATCACACACGGAGCCTGGCTTGTTGATTTGGAAGTTTATTGCCACATTTCATCTACAATGGGTCATAGCCGAGTGGTTTTCTCCCGGAGCTAACAAGCTAGCCGCGACAAGCTAACGGGAAAATTCACTGAATACAAGCAGCATATTATGCATTGAAAACGTCACTAAAACAGGCAACTGCTTGAAGCAGCCTTTATGACGACCACACACTGAGCCTGGCTTGTTGATTTCGTAGTTTATTGCTCACATTTCATCTACAGTGAGTCGTAGCCGAGTGGTTTTCTCCCGGAGCTAAGGCACTATTAGCCGCGACAAGCTAACAACCTTCACCTTCACAACATTCATTGAAAGCAGGCAGCATATTATGCACAAATAACGTCAATAAAGCAGCAACTACTTGAAGCAGCCTTTACGATGATCACACAATGAGCCTGGCTTTACACATTTGTGGTTTATTGCAGACTTTTCATCAACAATGAGCTGTAGTCGATTATAACAAGCTAACGGGTAACCTCGAAAAACCATTGTCCACCTGCACAGATAATGTCCGTCTTTGAATCGTATGGGCTCCTGCAGATCCTGGTGTCGTCCATGGGGTATAGTTAGAGATCCATAGGGCATGGCAGATGCAAAGAGATAGCCTCCAAACAGCAGTTATTTTTCAGGCAAGAGCCCCTTCCAAGCGTCCGGTGTGGAAGGTTCGTCTCCAAATAATATCCTGTGTGGCCATTGTTCACAAAGTGATAAACAGTAGCTCCTTTCCAACAATAAAAATTAAAATGCACCGATCGTAGTTTCAATACTGTTGAGACAACGAGCGCAGTGTTGTTGTGATGCCACAGACAGCGTGTGGAGGGGGCGTGTCGGAAAGGGTCAGGGAGCGTCTTAAAGAGACAGAGGCCTATTTCAAGTCATTTGCTACAGCCATTTTGAGAGAGCAATTTTATACAAGGCAGTTATTCTAATTTACTGCATTGACAGACCAACAGAAGGTTTCGTCATCATTGTAGTGTGCTATAGACTGGTGCTATGTGGCTGAAAAAAGCATAATACCCCCTCTTTAAAGTCAAACATAAAAGTTTCAGTTCATGGGACCAAGGTATAAGAGACTCCACTGCAGCTGTTTGAGCTTCAGGTAGGTAGCTAGCTCGCTTCAGTTTAAACAGCGTGAAGTGAAATAACTCCTGCCCTGGAGGGCTACATACTATCGGTGTTTACTTCCATGGAAAAGTGCTGGGATAGTCCTGTTGTGTTGTGATTCTGGCGATGCAGCGTGTGGGCTTGCATCCTGACGAAGGTTGGTGCATTTTATTTTTTGGGAGCCATGATTTATTAAAGGCCTTTAATTCTTTCTATACAGTGTGCCTTGGATTTTCTCTTTTTTGCAGTTTCAGCAACCCCACTTTCCAAGCACCTGTTCCATTTTTAATTTTTCACAGAACGGATCCACGCTGTGTTCTTTCGTTCTTTTTCTTCAGCAGCGTGTGCTTAGGTTGTTTTGTTGAGCCTGACGGAGATCCTAGTAGAGAATGACTCGCTCTGAGGGCCTTCAGACTGTGTAAGACCGGCTAAAAACCCACATAAAATAGTCCCTGGAGTTTGGCATATTTATCCAGTTTAGTAAATGTAAAAAAACAATGTTTAGTTTGTGAGACCATGGTGTAAGCGGATTAAGCTGTATCCACACCTCCTCCTCTTTGTGTTTGTGTTTGCTGTGGGCGTGTCTTGGTGTGGCAGCACAGGTGTTGGGAATCAGCTCAGGGAACACTCTACTTAAGCAGCAGACACACACCACTCTGGCTCTCTGTGTCTCTGGTTAAACTTGTGCAGGTAACTCACAGCAGCCCTACCTTTCAAAACAACATACTTTAACCACTTGACGAATACTTGCCCTTTGTAAAATGAGTGTATATGTGACTAGCCACTCTCTGTGTCTCTGGTTAAACTTGTGCAGGTGTGCGGAAGGGCAAACTACGGGCGTGGCCCTCTGGAGAAGTAAAGTGGGTCCAAGCCAAAGGTCCGACTCACTGCAGCCCAGCAACGCTTCGCATCACAGCTGCCGGTCGGAGTAACAGAACCGACCCAACTCCTCCATTAACTCTTCCCCGTCCTGATTGTTACGCACACCGCACTTTTGGACTAATCCCCCCTTTTATCCTACCTTTTTAAACATTTTAATTTTTGTAATAATAAAACTTGACCTTTTTAAGAACAAATACCTGGCTCTGCTAATTTTGTCCACCCACTGGTTGTCAGACAGAACTCTGGGCGTTACAAAACCATAAGGAGTGGTGCATTATACAGTTATAATGCACTTTGCGGAGGAACTACTCCACGTTGTGCATTATAACTATATAATGCACGGCTCCTCACTTAATCCTTGCATAATTGCCGTGCAACTACAAACTCTCCCAAGTAACATCCCTGATGGACAGCCGGTAAGAAAACCAGATTTGACTTCTATTTACCTGGATAAATGTTGGCTACACGTCAAATATGAGATGGACTGAAAATGTTTGGTACTCACTCAACTTAATGGGACCAGATGCAAGTTGGTCATTTTTAAACTCAGCACTGCAGGTTCTATATTAAGCTCATGACGGCACATTGGACCCAAATGAACAACTTTTCAGGACAAGGATTTTAGAGACAGTTGTGGTGAACAGGTCTGGGCTCATTCTCCACATCAAGACATGGCTGGAGAGGGAGGAAAATACTTAATTTTAACATATTTAAACTCTGCATAGTTCCTTTAATGTAGCTATGGGTTGTGTATTAAGTTAAAAGCTATTATGTTGAAGCATATGTCAAAAGCTACTGAGTGCCTATAATGTAGGAAAATCATGTTCACTTATATGAATGCTTTTATTTATACATTGTATTATATTATATATCTTAGGTTTTTCACATACTACCATGACAAGTGACTTGAACTGCAATGAAAAGCAGGGATTAAACTTGACAGTGATAGAGGTGTATTTTTTCCTCCACCTCCTGACCTGGCGGAGGATTTGAGGGCACCAGACACCCACGTCCATATTGATACATGCCAAAACATGCAGTGACTGGGAGTTGAATGATCGTGTGCAGTGCCAGTTCTCACGGTCCCACTTCACCATTCATAGTAAGCTGTGACTTCACTGGTCGTGGGACACTTATTTAAGGCATAATAATCCTTAATGGCATTAGTGGGAGTAAATCACAGCGCACAAACAAAATAATCCACAAATTAAAGCTTTTCATTCACACCCACAAGTATCTCCTGCGCTAACGTGCCTGCAAATTCCATGCTGTAATGAGCTTGTTATTTTTGTCCTTTGCCAATAGTGGTGATATCAACATTCAAATATTTAGTAACCTTTAGACCAGGGGTCTCAAAATCATTTGGACTGGGGGCCAAAAATGCGAACCCAGTGTTGGTCGGGGGCCGCAACAGACGAAGCCTTTTATATTAATCCAATCCAATCCACTTTATTTATATCGCACATTTTATAAACAAGTGTTTCCAAAGTGCTGCACATAAAATCGGCAATATAGGAATAAAAAATAAATATAATAAATTCAAGTGAAACTAAACTATACATTCAGCTAAAACGATAAAATACTTTAAAACATATTATAAAATAATAAAAGAAAATTAAAACAATAAAAGAAAATAAAAGACACAGAGGACCACACAACTCACGCGGTGTTAAAAGCCCGAGAATAAAAGTGGGTTTTAAGACGAGATTTAAAACACTCCAGGGTGGGGGCCGTATGGACGTGGGGGGGCAGAGCGTTCCACAGCTTAGGGCCGACAACGGAGAACGCTCTGTCCCCTCTGGTTTTACGGTTCGTCTTAGGAACCACGAGCTGGAGGCGGCCCTCAGACCTCAGAGCGCGCGCTGGAGAGTAAATTTGGATGAGGTCTGTGAGGTACTGAGGGGCCAGTCCATTCAAAGCTTTAAAAACAAACAATAAAACCTTAAAATCAATTCTAAAATTAACAGGAAGCCAGTGCAAAGAAGCAAGAATTGGTGAAATATGTTCATATTTTTTGTTTCCTGTTAAAAGCCGTGCCGCGGAGTTCTGGACTAACTGCAAGCGGTAAAGAGCATTTTGGCTGATTCCTGTATAGAGTGCATTGCAGTAGTCCAGGCAAGTGGAGATAAAAGTGTGCATGACTTGTTCAAAGTTTTTTATGTCAATTATGATTTTACAGCTTTTTATTGTTTGCTATAATATAACTTAAAATAGACTGTACATTACCTATCTGCACATTTTAAGCTTCTAGAGGTTTCCAATCAGCCAAACATTTGCTGAGCTTCTACATTTGAAATTACAGACTTAGACAATTAGTTTTTTTTGTAATGAATCCCAATTTGGTTCAGGGCATCAGTGATCTCAGGTCCAGTTTCTGTCTGTGAGTCTATTAAAGAAATTCAAAATGAACAAATGTCATTTTCCAGACTCTGGTGTGTCTGAGATCAGCTCAGTGAAATTCACCTCATGTAAATAATGTGGAGTCACTGCCCTCAGGCCTTTTTGTGACCGACAGTTAGAGAACTGATGGGGCTTAGATTTTACTGTCAATGTTTCTGTAAATATTTGCAGTATTTTTACACATTTCCATATTCTGTATTTTTAATGTAACTATGGATCATGTGTTCGCACATGTGTCCTTAATAAAGATTATTAAGGACACATGATAGTGTAGCTCTGAGAGAGAGATGGAGAGAAAAGGCTCCTCACTTAACTGTTGTGACACTTTTAAACACTAATACAGTGTGTTCGCTTTGCAATGTCCTAAAGGTAAATATGGTAAAGGTCCTTTTTGTCCTGCTGCAGAGCTGTAACTTTTCCAGCACATGTTTAGCTGAACAGCTGAAGTTTCTCCCTCGCGTTCTGACGTCTCCACCTGTTTCAGAAGCTTCTCTCTCACAGTCCGCTGCTTTTAGTTTGTTTCCCCGGTTGATGAATTGATGATTGATTGATGATTGAAGTCGTCTGCAGAAGCGCCGCATCTCCCGTCCCCTGTCTGATGTTGACATTCTCGCGTCCGCAGCAGCATTGGCGCTACCGTGCGGTGCCTCATGGGAAATGTTAACGCGTTTAATGCAATTTACCGGCGGATTGCACTTGCTTTGGTAATAGATTTATTGTGACTCTCTCTTCTGTGCTCGATATGCCTGCCAACTCTCCGATGTACATCACACAGAGAAAGTCAAGTAGCTCCCATGTGTTTTGAAGACCACACACAACTGACCTTTCGCCAAAGCTAGCAATTGTTGGCCAGCTCCGTCAAGACGTGGAGTGTAAACACATGTCGTAGCGGGGGAGAAGTGTGTGACTTGTTTTGGTGCGATCCCAGCGCAAAATCCTCCAGATCGAGGCTAAATGGGTTGCAATGTCTAAAACCACGTGTGTACTACCGCCAAATGGCTAAAAAGTTAATGCAATTTGGATTTTCCTCTGGCGGAAGTCTCTGTAAAAAGTAGAAAAAAGTCATGACCACTGTAACTGTAATTCAATATTTTATACTGAAACTAATACCTGTCTGTCGTGGACCGCGCTTTGTTCCCCAGTTTAGTGAGTTTTCTACTTCTTGTCTTTGTTTCTGTCCCTGCGGTGTGTTATTTTGGTAAGTCTGTTATGTCCTTGTGGTTTTGCTAGACTTCCCTTGTGTTGATTTCCTGCCTCTTCCTAATGTCTGCTCCCAGTACCTAGTGTGTTTCCCCTTGTTCTTCTTCGTTCATTGTACTCTGCAGTTCTGGGTTTTCTGCTGCCTTCTTCTTCCTCACCTTTTGCCAGTTTTGGGGTTTGTACATTTTGATTTCAAGACCTTTTCTTAAATAAACATTATTCAACAGTCCCTTCACTTGGTCGTTTTTGCCAAAGAGGAAACGTAGGGCTCGTAGACTGAGACCAAGAGCCAACATTTTTTTTTCCCGCCTGCCCTCCCTCCTCGACATCTTGGACCACCGTCTGATCTCAACAATCCATAAAAACTTTGACAACTGTCGTAGGCGCACTCACACTTGACATCTGAACCGTGTTTGTTTGAGGTCTGAAGCATGAATTGTTGTTTGTTTTACATGTGCAGCAGCAAAGCAACATGTTCAATGCATGAAATAATGCAAGTCCACTATGAGGCTAAAGTGCGGAACCGAACTGGACCTGGGCACGTTTTGATCGCGCTCGCACTACACAAATGAACCGAGCTGAAGGCGCTTACAGCGCTTGTGCACGGTTCGGATGTGAACAAGTTTGAGTGCACCCTTAAGATCGTTCCTGACCCAGTCTCAATATTTTGGCCTATGTGTCTAAAAGGATCTGTCTATCATGCTATTTTAGCCATTCCAAAGTGAAGTAAATGGGCTGCCAGTGTGGGTCATTAGGCAAGACCCTTCACACCACTGCCTACCTCATAGAATGATGAGAGACAATGAAATGAATGACATGCCGGCTCAGACGTCGCCCGGCCAAACAAGGTCTGCGTCAGGTGCTGGGGAACCAGAGCACCTCAATGTAAAATGGGCTACTGGAACAAGGCGGAAATGGGCAAGATGCGAGAACAGGGCTCTGATGGAATGCTACTACTCCAGTAACCCTAGTCAGAGGGGCTACATGCAGAGGATGTGGGAGAAATGGTTACTTTGAAACCCACAGTCCGAACTCAAGGCGAAACAACTAGTAGCTCAGTGTTCCAACATCCACAAACACTGGCTATGGATACCGACTCAGGAACGGGGCCACCATCAGTCACCTCCTCTACATGGATGACATCCAGCTGTACGCTAAGAATGAGCGAGACATCGACTCGCTGATCCAGACCACCCGGATATACAGTGCAGACATTGGGATGTCATTCGGACTAGAGAAGTGTGGTCGGATGGTGACTAAGAGAGGGAAGGTAGTCCACACAGAAGGGGTCTCACTCCCAGAAGGAACAATAGCAGACATTGAGGACAGTTACAAGTACCTCGGAATCCCACAAGCAAATGGCAACCTCGAAGAGGTGACAAGTAAAGCGGCTACGGCCAAATACCTCCAACGAGTAAGGCATGTCCTAAGAAGCCAGCTCAATGGCAAGAACAAGTCCCGGGGAATAAACAGCTACGCTAAGGGGTAGAGTTGAGATTGGGCCTTCCTCTCATTACAAACATCGCCATCACCTCGGACGCTTCAACCCAGCAGCCTTTCAGTTTTACACAGGTTGGAGTTTTAATGAGTGAAGAAAGAAATGATAATGTGACTAAAAAACACACACCCCTCCTGGAACCGCCACCTCAATGTGGTGGAGGGATTTGAGCACCTGAATGATTCTGGGAGCTCTGTTGTCGGGGGTTTCATGCCCCTGGTAGGGTCTCAAACAGGCAAACAGGTCATACCGCCTTTGCTATGCCCAATCCCGTCAGATCTTGGAAGCTAAGCAGGGAAGGGCCTGGTCGGTACTTGGATGGGAGACCGTTTGGTAACACCAGGAAGCCTGGGGTGAATGTGGTGTGTGAGTGAGTGGTTGGTGGTGGTCGGAGGGGCCGATGGCGCAGACTGGTTGCCTCGCTTCCGTCAGTTTACCCCAGGGCAGCTGTGGCTACAACAGTAGCTTATCACCACCGAGTATGGAGTGAATGAATAATGACGACAATGTAGCGCTTTGAGAAACTTGTTAATACAGGCTTGTAAAGCGCATTACAAGTGTAAGGCATTAGGTCCAAGGTGATGGGTCAGACAAAGAGCGATTCAGAAGCCACTTATGAGAGACCAACAGGCCCAGTTAGAACCAGGAGGCCGTCCAACTGTGGACCCACCACCTGCAGGAGGAGCCAGTGTAATGTGATTTGGGCAGCTCCAACAGCTGCCCCCACGACCCGGCAACGGAAAAGTGGAAGAAAATGGATGGATGGATGGACAAAAAAACACCACTTTCTGTGGGGCGCCTAAAAAGGCAAGGCAAGGCTTTGTGTCCATGTAGAACTGATTTTCTCTTGATGTCTGCAATCTAAACAAGTAGGTGTGAAGGGGTGGGCACAACATGGCGGCACCCACGGGAGCTTCCGGAATAAGGTAAATACTGTGTGCAAGGACTATGTCTATGTTTCCCTATGTTCTGTGTGTTCCGGTTGTGCTGCGGCGGTGGAGACTGGCTCACCGGAGGTTGGACTAAAAGGTGGTAGTTTGACTTAATTGTGCTTGCGTTCATCTTGTTGTGAATCCATTGCTCATTTATTCCAACCAAAAGTAGTTTAAAATAATGTTATAATGTTGGCCTTTTAAACCAGTCGAGCGCACACTACACACCGTAATCAAGACTGTTATCAAAGCATGCAGTGTTAGTGCCATGGCGACCAAAATGACTATTAATAAAAATGTCGGCCTGCTGACGTGTGCACTGTTGTTGACCCCATGGCGCGGAAACATCATGAGAGAGCTCACGGTGATGTTGGCCCGTTAAGTCACAGTGGGAGGGGCCCCTGACTCTCTCACAGCTGCTTTGAAGCCCAGCACTTTGAAATAATAACACAATATCTCCAACGGCACATTTCCATATTCAAACGAGCGGCTGGGAGCGCAGGAGGAGCGGGGCAAGACCAGCCGGATCGCTCCCAGATTCTCTTTGATGCTTTGTGCTTGCCACACAGCATTTGGCAATCAGAATAAATGCAGTTATTAATGTGATCCTACAAAATTTAGTACTCCTCACTCCTAAGGCGATGTATTGTGCAGTACAATAACCCAGGCCCTAGTGGTTAAGGTTTCACCATTAAATGAACTGCATGAACACTAAACGGGTTCTTTTGAGCTTGACTGTGACTGTGACAAGCCTAGAGATGTTGTATCAGTCAATCCTGCACGTTGGAGTGATGTTGAGTAATATAGTAGAAGCTTTCACTTCTCAAAGTGTCTTTTCTAGAAGTTGGTGCATCATTTGTTAGTATTTGCTTGCCTTGTCCTGGTTCCTAGATATTGGTGTGCCTTCTGCTACAAGAGCAGTAGTTAAAAATCCCAAAGTAGAACCAAACTTACTTTTAGTTGAGATTTAGTCAAATAATTCTCTTCAGTTTGAATCAAATTTTAGTCTCCTACTTTTTTACGTAAACTATCATGTTTCATAGGTTTTAAAGCAGTCACAGCCATTTTGGAATTTGGTTTGTAGGAATCATGACTAAATAGCCGCCGGCTAATTTAGTCTGCTAACAGCCCTAGCATATTCCCACCGTCACATGTGAAAATCTCAAATCAAAGGTTCTCAATCACACTTTTTCATTGAGAGAGGACGAAAGGTGATATCAGATATCAGATATTATTGAGCGGGTTTGGCTGCTGAGACCACCTGGCAATGTTGATTTAATGGGTGCACAATATGACAGCTGACGGGAACCATTTTGGATGCACCAAGCGGAGGGGAATTAGCTCAAATGGTAGAGGGCTCGCTTAGCGTGCGAGAGGTAGAGGGAAAGCTGGGGCCCAATCTTCTCGCCCCCCCCGCACACGCGAATGCGGTGCCAATGACGCGTAAGGGGGAGAGTTTGCACGAAGTGATGAAAGGAGGACCCTCGAAGAACATTTTGGCATGTCGTGGTTTTGAGATTAAAAACTCTGTAAATATCAATGGCAGACCCGGGCTGCCGCGATCTCACAACCCTGGAGTTAAAGCAGACGCGTGCGTCTTCCTTCCGCCACATCCTACCTGTTATATAGTCCCACAGGAGAGCAGATTCTTTCATCCATTCCTAGTTCCGTTAGATATATTTAGTTCTTGGATACTATTACACTGTTTATCTCATGTATTGTGCCCAGACCTTTGTTTATTTGGGAATTAGAAACTGTATATTAATATTATGTAATGGATAATGTATAGAACGCTGGTCATTATCGTGAAAATAAGCACCGACAGGGCGAACCGGACCCCGACGCGAAGTGGAGGGGTCTTGTTTATACGCGCTTATTATACGGCCATTTGCCAACTGAACACACACAACATAAACTTCGTACACTTTTATGAAGGTCGAAAGGTTTATTTAATGACTTCCGCAACAAATAGTTCCCAAAAGTTTGCGCGTTGCTCGGCCACGTTTTGCTAGGCTAGAAGCAGCAAGGCTAGTAGCTAGCATAGCTACTTAGTTGAAGGCGCAGTTGGAGGAATGGTGGTGAATCTCTGGGTAAGTTGAAAGTCAGACTCACGCTAACTTCACGAGCAATTCCCCCAACTTCTCTCGCAGTGACGGGGACAGAGAGAGTGTCGCTACTACGTACGCGCGGAGTGATATGAAAGCACGAACTCCGTTGCCATTGGCAGCGGTCATTATTTTTTTCAGAGGTCCTTTATCAGAAAATAATGACCGGTAGAACGTTGGGAAATCCCATTCAAATCAACGGAGCTTCTACTTACGCTGTGAAGAGCCGTATAATAAAAATAAATAATATAGCTTTTATGTCAATACATATTCTTCACAATGTGTTACAGGCATTGTGAAGTAACCGTACACACTGTTAACAGTGTTTATTATACGGCTCTTCACAACGTAAGTAGAAGCTCCGTTGATTTGAATGGGATTTCCCAACGTTCTACCTTATTTTCCCGATAATGACCAGCGTTCTATACATTATCCCTTACATAATGTTCATTTTAAATGCTTTATTTGTACAGTCTGGTCAAATAAAAGTATAAATATATTATTATTATTATTATATGTAACAAAACTATTAAGGCTGTTTCTGTTTATGTAATTAATGTACCAAATGTGTATCTGTATTTGAGACTGAACTTGGCAGCAATCAGGAGTCATAAAAGTACTGGGGTCATTGAAGTTCTTGTGATGTGCACCTGCACTGACCCCCCACTGTGACACTTGTGTTCAAAGAAAAGCTGCTGTGATGACACTGCAGCTGACCTCAGTTAAGTAAACATTGCACATTCCTGTCCCAAGGCAATTAAGCAGCACAATGAATAGGAGGGTGAACAACAATTTATTTACTCAAACTAAGTACAAGACATTGATAAACAACAATAAACCACTAACAATGTAGAAATAGAATAGAACATCTATAATAGAAAACGCTATCTCAATGGCCGCCGCCTGGGCGCCGCCATGTTTATTTCCCATACCGACTTTGAAGCTAAGCAGGGACGGGCCTGGTTAGGCCTGGGATGGGAGACCGTTTGGGAACACCAGGAAGCCTGGCGAGAGTAGTGAGTGTGTGCGTGGTTGGTGGTGGGGGCTCATGTGCGCATAATTGTTCAGCAACTTTGAGCGTCTGGAAAAGCGCTATATAACACTAATGCATTATTACTATTATTATTATTATTACATCCGCGGCCGGCCCCCACGTGACGGTCCCACCAGCCGCGGGCATTGACCACGGGTCCATATGGACCGCGGTGCTGCTGTCCGAGGACAACCCGCCGTCACAACAACGCGAGTGCACGAGATCTGACTGCCGTGCGTGCGCGCGCATCCTAACAGGGCGATGTGTGTCATCGTCACTCACCGCTAACCTGTAGACGCTCCGCACAGGTACAGTTACATCCTCCAAAAGACATCTGCGCGTCTTTGTTTAAGTCTCTCCTGCAGTGACCGAGCCTGTGGTTCATTATAGATCCAGGCAGTATTCCGTCTCTAAAGCTTTGTCTCCGAAAAACAGTACACGCAAAACATTGCCCAAAAGCCTCTAATCAAACGCGCCGCTCCGACTGATATCCTCCGTGTGAGTAAAAGCGAAAATGAAACTACAACTTAACGAGCGCATGGCCTGCCCTGCGTAGTTTTTTTCTTTTTTTTTCTTTTGCTGCTGTACCATTTGTTTTCTATTTTGCTTTCACGTATTGTGAGCCCAGAGGTTCATTTTATTCTAAAGCAGCTTTGAACGCATTGCCAATTTTATTGTAAAGCTATAAATACTGTCTCACAACGATCATTAGGCTATTTCATTTCAAAACCTACTGATTATTTTTTTGATTGCACACCACGGGTCCTGCACCGTGAACCAAACCGTTAGAGCTGAACCCCTAATATTTATCCATAATTATTCCACTGTCTCTTGAATTCAATTCCCTGAGTTTAGCGAACATATTGTCGTTGTAGTTTATAAGAAAAGAGTACGGGTGCATCAAACACTCCAATTGCAGATTGTTTGAAATTATTTTTAGCATTCATTATTTTAAACGTTTTTAGTGGCCATAGTTTTTGGACTGGGTTGGGAACCACTGGTCTACAGCTGAACTGTGTGACGGGTTGGACATTTCTTTGTAATCACTCATAATCTCAGAATATCAAATGTGGAGACTAGCGAGGCCCGGCCGAAGGCCGGGTCTCAGCTAGTTCTGTAATATAAATGAAACAAACAAGACATAACACGAAAATGGAAAAAATGAACATTCACTGTATTTACACATATATATTTATTTACAAGTATTTACAAACGATCTTTAAACAAGAGTATTTACATTTTGACATCAATTAGTTGCAGCTGAGGTAAGTATCAAGATATATTTACATGTTAACATATTTACAGTCTAGTATTTACAAGATTATTATTATTATGGTGGTGGCTGTCCATGTTTTTTTCTGCTGGCGTTGTTCGACCAGCCACTCCTCCAAAGATTTGCCACCAGAGACGCTGGGGCAAACGGTAGCACTGCCAAAGCGGCTGTGGCCAAACTCCTTCGTTTTGGGTTGGCCACACTTGGAGCAATTGTTATATGCTGCTTCACGGACATATTTTCTTTTGTGGGCTCCACTGGCCTCCTCTTCTGCCCTGCGTCGCCTGTTTCTCTGTGTGAAGCGGGACACAGACACTGGGGCAGTGGAAGCAGGAGTAACTGGTGCGGCAGGAAACACTGGAGTTGGAGCCAGGAGAGGAGCAGCTGAAGGGCCACCTGCAGCTGCTGCTACCAGTGCGGGCACAGGGTTCAATAAAATAAACTGGGGCATTGGCGCAGGGACTGATGGAAGAGGAGGGGCTGCTGGGTGATGCGCACAATTGTTGTACTGGCAGGTCGTCTGCCCGGCCGCAGTTTAGGAGCCTGTCCCGCTCTGTTTGGAGGAAGGACAAACTCGTGCCGGGCCCCTGATGTGGACGGAGCCTCATCCAGCCTTTCCCGTGGAGCAGGAAGCTGTGAGCTGGCCACAGTGAAGCGGTCTTCTGCAGCAAGACCCTGGGTGAGGACAGTCACTTCCTGGGTGTTCTCCCTTCGATTAAACCTGCAATAAAAACAAAATATTTATTATAAATAACTGAAAGCTTTCTTTCAAATGACAATGTAAAACTATTGTGCTTACCACTGAGTGAGAGTCCTTTGATTCAGCACAAACAGCTGAAGTGACGTGGCCTCCATCAGAGTGTGGCAGTTCAGCACCAGGTCTCGGATGTGGTGGTAATCATTGAGCACCTTGGTCCAACGAGGAAGACGGACTCCATCCTTTTTAGTTGGGGACTTGTGCAGTGCACAAAGTTTGATGCACATGGCCTCAACTAAGCGACTGGTGCTGGGCCACTGAGCCGGCCCCCCAGGATGACCGATCAGACATCTCTTCACACTCTCCACACCCGGTGTCACTCCTGTGTTTTTTGGCGGCTTGAAGCGTCCATGGGTCAGCTTGGGCTGGTGTCTGGGCTGATAGTGGATCCTCTTCTTGTCCCCATCAGGAAGAGCAGTCCACAGGCGGATGACCTCTGTGACCTGCTGCTCGTCCAGTTAGAGTGCCTGACGGAGGGACACCAGGTACTCAGCCAGATCCTGCACCTTATCCCAGCCCGCGAGGCCATCGGGTCCAAGAACAGGAGCCTGCAGGGAAGTATTACAATAGCAATGCACAGCATGTTAAATGTCAGAGTGTAAAAGCAAAAATGAACTAATAATGAGCAGCTTACTTACAGGAGCCTGGTCTGCAACACTGGACCCAGTTGATGTTGCAGGACCAGAGGCAATACTTGGCTGGACAGAAGACTGCTGTGGCGGAGACTGCAGAGGAGGTTGTAGAGGAGACTGGGCTGGGCGCAGCTGCGGAGACTGCTGAGGAAGGTGAACAGGGCGCTGCAGAGGAGGGTGTAGAGGAGGCTGAGCAGGGCACTGCTGAGGAGACTGCGGAGGAGGCACTGCAGAGGAGGGTGTAGAAGAGGCAGAGCAGGGCGCTGCTGAGGAGACTGCGGAGGAGGCAGAGCAGGGCGCTGCTGAGGAGGCTGAGCAGGGCGCTGCAGTCCTTGGCTGGATGTGGGTGGCTGCAGTGAGGATGGTCCTGGTGCGGAGGGACAGGGGTTGAAGACCAGCGGCCCTCTGCTGTGGACTGGGACAGTCTCAGTGGGGTCAAAGAGGACAGGCACTGTGAGGTCCTCTGGTTCCTCCTCAACGAAGCCTTCATCCTGAACCACCTCATCGTCCATCTGCTCCACCAGCTGATCCTCCTCCTCCGGGTTATCCATAACAGTCAGGGATTTCCCAGACTGACTGTACAGATACTCCATACCGAGCAGCTCCCCTGCGAAAGAACACATGCAAAGCACAATCACATTATAATAGCTGTAGTGGCTATTTGTCCATAACAAACTGAAAAAAAAAAAAATCCAACTTTTCAAAGGGCCACTGAGGCTACAGTTTATCAGATCAAAAAGGCATTAATGTTTCAATTAGCCCCTACCAGTGACCAATAAACAATAACGTAAATAACCATCTAAATTTGAAGAAAATAATAAGTGTAAATGCAAAAAAAAGCAAATACACTTTAGCAAAAGAAAGGAAAGAAATTAGGCTATAAAGGCTAATATTAAGCCTTGTACAAAGTACAAATAACTCCCAACAATAGTTGAAGTATTTGAAATAAAGTATAAAAATGTACACTCAAACACCTGTATAACGTATAATCTTTTGTTTGAGTTAACATGAATAATTCTCACCTGTGTAAGCCCCTGGAGGCTGATAGCGCTCATCCAGGGACACCTTCAGCACTTTTCGGCTGAGCCGGTCCAATGCCTCCCGCTCAGCACTGCTGTAGGTCCTCAGGTCAGTCTTTCCCCCCACCGCTTCATCCATACGGTCCTGGTTCCAGCGCATCAGGCCTTCCAGGAGATAGGCCTGGAAATGCGCGTCACTGGCACTGGTCCCTAGAGGTGAAATAAAGTCAAATATATGCATGCGATGTATTTAGAACAAATATCATTTAAAACTGAAATTTTCCTTTAAGTTATAACCTACCTGGGATGAAGCGGTTCAAATGGAGGTGAAAAGACTCCAAAGAGGTGGAGCCACGAGCGCACCGGTAGCAGCTGAGCTCCACACCACCCTTCTTCAGGGTGCCCGTTTTCTGGTACAGAGGGAAGCCCTCTGGGTCCTGAATACAGGCGATGTGCCTCTGCTGGTCTATCCAGACCTGTTGGATGCGCTCGTGGTCCAGCAGTGGTACGCCCAGAGTGTCCCTCCCCTTCTCACTGTCCATCTCTGTAATGAGCGCCTTTATCCTCCTGGTGGTCTCCTCCACTCCTCTGGTCCGCTTACGACAGTGCAGGGCCAACTCCTTCCTGGTGATCAGCTTGTCCAGGGCCTTCTCTGAGACTGGACCAGCTCCTCTGGCTTGTAGCTCCCCCGCTTTGGCCAGCCAAAGAGCAGCGACGTCATGTGGATCCAGCTCAAAGATGCACCTGGAGAGCCGAGTCATGTATGCGCCATAGAGCGGATGAGCCTCCGTGATGACACCTGCCGCAAAGCGCCGCATGAAGTGCCAGATGTCCAGGCGCACTTGGAGCTCATCCCACTCTGCGAACATGGCTCTGACCTGCGACTGTCCGTGCGGGCTGCAGCAGTCTCTGTCCACATACATGATGGCAGGCGGTGCCACTCCCGCCTCCCTGTACCTCTTCATGAGCCCCGCCGCCATGGGCCACAATCCATGCCCCTCTGCTGCTGTGAGCACTGACACCAACACCTGGCCGTGCTCATTACCCACATTGGTGCACCAACCAGCAGTGTTGGCAGCAGCGCCAGCCAGCTTTTTGGTGACCTATGTAAAAAACAGTAGAAAAACAAATGTAAGAAAATGTAAGATAATAAAAATAATTATTATTCAAACTTGACTTTTTATACCTTTTTAGTGGAGTCCATCTTGAGGACAGAGCCAAAGGCCGATGTAATTTTGGCCTTGACCTCAGGTAGCCGCGAGAGGACGTCCCTGGCGTACACAGACAGCAGCCACTTGGGTTTGGGGATGGGTGGCAGGGGCGGGGGCGCAGAGAACACTGGAGGCTCAATGATGGAGGAGTCTGTGAAGGGCTCACAGACAGTGAGGTACTCCAGTGTCCGCTGTGACCACGCTGCTGTGTGCTGCTCCTGTAGCTTCTTGTGAAGCTGTGTGACGCTGTTGCCCTGGGTCCTCTCCCGCATCATAATGACCACACGGTAGTCACACGAGTACCTACAGACAGTCAAATAATTCTGTTCAATGCCACATCTTGTTATTTCAATGTTACTGTCAGTAAAACAATGTATTCAATTGTATGCAGTACAACACATTACATCATTCATTGGTCTAATTATGAATGTGTTCTACCTGTAGGTCAGAATGGCGGGGAATTTCCTGCGGTGTCCCATGTCCAGCTGGCCCAGGATGTCTTCCGACCAGGCTGGATACTTCTTCTTGCACCCTTTGCACTCCAGATACTCTGTGGCCATGTCATACCACCCGTCTATGTCCAGGACCTTGCGCACAGTGCGGTAAATACCTGCAGCTGTCAGCTTGTGGCTATTGCAGGCTGGCTGGACACAGACGAGTGGAATGGACCACATCTTCAGCGGCATCCAGAGGCACAAAGGGCGGCAGAAGAAGACATCAGGAGAGGCAGGGGGCTGGGTGAAGACGGTTGGGGGCTGGGGAGGGTACCACCAGAAATTGGGGTGTGGCGTCAGCTCTGGCTTCCCTGTTCTGGTGTTGGCCCTGAACAGAGTGTTCCTGATCCAGTCCTGCTGGAAAGATGGGAGCTGCTCGTTCCAGTGCACTGGAAGCTCTGCGGGCGGATGGGACACCTGGCCAGGGGTCCACAATGCTGGAGCAGGAGCGGCAGCAGGGGCTGGAGCAGGAGCAGCAGCAGGGGCTGGGGCAGGAGCACAAGCAGGGGCTGGGGCAGGAGCACGAGCAGCCGCAGCAGCAGGGGCAGGGGCAGGGGCCAGGGCAGGAGCACAAGCTGGGACAGGAGCAGGGGCCAGGGCAGGGCCTCTCGAAGCCGCAGTGACTGGAGCGTAAAAAGACACAACATAATTATCTTATTGGATTAGACTTTCATTAGATGACTTTTTCAGCTCTGCTGGACAGCTACTGCGATTACATGGTTTCGTGCAAAGCATGTATGATTAGTAGACAGGCGACATGATGATGAAACGATGGGAGGAAGCAGTGAAAATCATCCTGTTTTTCACCCAAGCACCATTAGGACAAATACAAGAAGAAAAAGGAGATGGGATCAGCCAAAGGTGAAGCAAAGCAGCCCAAGCACTGTAAGCGCCGCTAACTACAACAGCCACCTATTCTAAGGGGAGTGGGGAATGTGTGAGATGACAAGAATGAGCTTTAGTAAGTGGTTATGACAAAAAATTAAGTTAAAACCTTTTACATACACCTTTAAATTCTCTTTTTGCTTTGAAGATGTTCACTCAAACGAGTGAATGTAGATTGACACCTGAGAAGTGCCATTCCTCTGTGTTGCAAAATAAAAGAACATATGTCATTTAAAAAATACTGTTGTCACAGAATTGTTTGTAAAATATTGTTTGAGATTTACATACCTTGAGCAAGTTGCCCCTCAGCTTGTGAGGCTACAGTTGCCATCTCCTCGTCATCTTCCTCCTCAAAAAAATCCCCAGCAGGAGAGTCTGTAAAATAACATAAAACACTGAGCACATGTCACAAACTCACCTGTATGCGTTAACTGATACTCACCAGATGTAAAGAGCCGTCTCCGGGCTGCGGACTCAGACACAGGAGGGCAACGTGGTCCTACAGCTGTTTACAAAACACGTCTTGTCGTGAGACATATATACTGCATATACACTGTAATGATTTTAAAGCTTACAAATCACTTACAGGGTTTGGCTGGCGACAAAAGCTTTTGTGCCAGCTGTGAAGCAGACAAATGCTTCCCCCGCGCCAACAGGGCCTTCACATTGGCAGCCAGCAGCGGCCTGCTCTGAGTGGCAGCAGGTGGAGGAGGAACAGACACAGTGGCAGTGGGCACAGCAGCAGAGGGGGCAGATGCAGCGGGCACAGGAGTGGTGGGCAGGTGGGCTGGAGCCTGCCTCTTCAGCACGTATGCGTAAAAGGGCCATGTTGGTGTTAGGCCTGGCCTTTGCCTTCTTGAGGTAGTTGATGAGAGCCCGGGCTTCCTTGCTTGGGTCCTCATACACCTCCTTCATTAACCTGAAGCTAGCTAGCTAGCTCAACGAGCTCAACTGTTTATGGAAACAGCTGTGGTGGAGTCGCTCACACCTGGGCCCCACAAACTGAAACTTTTATGTTTGACTTTACTAATCCAGACAAATATGCTTAAATGCAGGATCATTTTATGTACGCCTGAAAATCATGAATAGTGCCTTAACCGTTTTCAATAGAAATGGAAAGCTCATATTTTATGAACAGTAGCTAACCTAGCTGCTTACTCTCCTCTACTTCACATTTATCAAACATTTTGTTTTGGCCAAAAAACGTTGAAATTAAACAAAATCCATCTCATACGTTCCTGTCAGTCACTAATTACGTGTTTATCTGAATCAGCTGTGTCATGCGTTGCTATGGCGATGCCACAGCGGAGTGATATCCCAGTGATTAACTACCGGACTACGTGTGCGGTTATACCAAAATAATGCACGCTTGTTAGCGCCCACCAGCCAATCAGAATCGAGTATTCACCCAGACCATGGTATAACAATCATTAAACAAATGCCATGCATGAATCGTTTTGTTGTGTCTAGCAATTGTAGCAGAGATTACAGGAACGCACACAATATAACGTGAAGGCTAAATTTGCTGGATTACAATACGAAAATAATGCATATTAATAATATTACTACAGCATACATGTAGCTACGTCGCTTCAGGCGCGCTAAAAACACATATCCAACAGGTAAAACATGGATGTACACCTCAGATAATGTCAGTATTATGTACTGTCTTTGTGATGAACACAATATTTTTAATAAAAAAGCTCGTTAGGAAGCATTGACGCCAAATATCATCAAAATAGTTGTTTTTCTCCGCAAAAACAATGTCATGCTGCTAACAACCATTAATGTGCTGCTAACAACAAGATACCCTTCGTGTCTAACACACTTAGCTGTTAAAAAAGTAAATATGTTTAAACTTACCGATCGCTAAAGGTGTCCAGACAGATGAATGACATCTCCGCACTTTCCTCCGTGACTTTATGAAGGAGCCGGGAGGTGCAGCGTGATTGGTCGAAAGTAAGCCCACCAGCTCGCGACGTGATTGGCCCGAGGGGAGCATGAGGCCGTGCGCTGATTGGTTGCCTGTGGGCTTACTTGGGCTTACTTTGCTCTAAAATCAGAATGCAGGAGGCGCAAGCGAGAGGTAGAGGGATCGATGCCCTCATTCTCCACAGTTTGTAGCTGTCTCGGTCTCACGATGTCTTTAGCAAGAAGCCCAAGGCAGCCAGGATTCCAAAAATCAATTTGACTCATGAAAGTTTTGATGTTCAAAGTATGTACAGTGATCAACACTGTGTCTCTGTGGCGCAATCGGCCAGCGCGTTCGGCTGTTAACCGAGAGGTTGGTGGTTCGAGCCCACCCAGGGACGGTAGGCCATTCCCCTCTTATTTTGGATGGCCACTGATTGTACTCCTCTTGATTCAAAGAATTGGCGTGACGGGATATTGGTACACAGATTGTGGTGTGTTGGCCTGGCTGAGCAAAGAGCATGTCTGCAGAGCAGACAATTTCATTTGTTGAATTCCCAAAGTGTCTTTTTTAGCAGTTGCATTTCATGCGCTTTATGCTCATGAACAGATAATTCCAATGCAGTCGGAACCGATCGGACTAAAAGTAATCCAGCAAAACTAACTGCAAAAACGCAACATCAAGACCATTGTCCACTGTAGTTGATAGAGTATTGCCAATTGAACCCTTGCTTCTTGGGGTTTTGCCATAAGACACTGCAAGGTGAACGTATGAGCTAATTTGGAAACTGCAAAATGGGAAATCGGCCCACTTCTTGGTATTAACTCACTCAACGATGGGAACGTGTGCTCAGTCTTGTGGCGCTGTGGCTTAGTTGGTCAAAGCGCCTGTCTAGAAAACAGGAGATCCTGGGTTCAAATCCCAGCAGTGCCTTTTCAGTAGTCGTTCTGAAAACTGCGCGCGCTCTTAACTTGAGGAAGCCAATAGGAAACGTCAGACAGCAAACAAATGACATTCTCATGTCGATGCTCTGCACTTACCTCCGGACAAAAGACCTTTTATAACCTTGCGTGATGAAGTGGGCCAAGTGGGCCAGGGGACCCACTGATCATTTAATGGGTGCACAATATGACAGCTGACGGTAACCATTTTGGATGCACCAACCAGAGGGGAATTAGCTCAAATGGTAGAGCGCTCGCTTAGCATGCGAGAAGTAGAGGGATCGATGCCCTCATTCTCCACAGTTTGCAGCTCTCTGGGGCTCACAATGACTTTAGTGGGAAGCCCAATTCAACCGGAATCTTAAAATGAACTTTACTCATGAAAGATGTGATGTCAAAACTATGTACAGTGCCAAGCACAATGTCTCTGTGGCGCAATCGGCCAGCGCGCTCGGCTGTTAACCGAGAGGTTGGTGGTTCGAGCCCACCCAGGGACGGTAGGCCATTTACCTCTTATTTTGGATGGCCACTGATTGTACTCCTCTTGATTCAAAGAATTGGCGTGACGCGATATTGGAACACAGATTGTGGTGTTGTGGCCTGGCTGGCCAAAAAGCATGTCTGCACAGCGGACAAGTCAGGTACTGAATTCCGAAAAAGTCTTTTTTTAGCAGTTGCATTTCATGTGCTTTATGCTCATGAAAAGATCATTCCAGTGCAGTCGGAACCCATTGGACTAAAAGTAACCCAGGTAAACTAACTGTAAAAGCGCAACATAAAGACCATTTTCAACTGTCGTTGAAACTGTCGTTGGTAGAGCATTGCCAATTGAATCCATGCTTCGTGGGGTTTTGCCAAAAGACACTGCAAGGTGAACGTATGAGCTAATTTGGAAACTGCAAAATGGGAAATCGGCCCACTTCTTGGTATTAACTCATTCAACGATGGGAACGTGTGCTCAGTCTTGTGGTGCTGTGGCTTAGTTGGTCAAAGCGCCTGTCTTGTAAACAGGAGATCCTGGGTTCAAATCCCAGCAGTGCCTTTTCAGTAGTTGTTCTGAAAAACTGTGCATGCTCAGAAATTGAGGACGGAGAGATGAAACATTAGACAGCAAACTTATGACGTTCCCATGTCAATGCACTTAACTCCAGACAAAAGAAGAAGCCCGAACTGAGCTTTTATAACCTTGCGTGATTAAGTGGGGAAGGCGATCCAATGTTCATTTAATGGGTGTACAAAAAGACAGCTGATGGGAACCTTTTAGGATGCACCAAGAAGAGGGGAATTAGCTCAAATGGTAGAGCGCTCGCTTAGCATGCGAGAGGTAGAGGGATCGATGCCCTCATTCTCCACAGTTTGTAGCTGTCTCGGTCTCACGATGTCTTTAGCAAGAAGCCCAAGGCAGCCAGGATTCCAAAAATCAATTTGACTCATGAAAGTTTTGATGTTCAAAGTATGTACAGTGATCAACACTGTGTCTCTGTGGCGCAATCGGCCAGCGCGTTCGGCTGTTAACCGAGAGGTTGGTGGTTCGAGCCCACCCAGGGACGGTAGGCCATTTCCCTCTTATTTTGGATGGCCACTGATTGTACTCCTCTTGATTCAAAGAATTGGCGTGACGGGATATTGGTACACAGATTGTGGTGTGTTGGCCTGGCTGAGCAAAGAGCATGTCTGCAGA
Source organism: Gobius niger (assembly GCF_951799975.1). Lineage (NCBI taxonomy): Eukaryota > Metazoa > Chordata > Actinopteri > Gobiiformes > Gobiidae > Gobius > Gobius niger. The sequence continues at coordinate 33,883,106 of NC_136856.1, forward strand.
GCAGACAATTTCATTTGTTGAATTCCCAAAGTGTCTTTTTTAGCAGTTGCATTTCATGCGCTTTATGCTCATGAACAGATAATTCCAATGCAGTCGGAACCGATCGGACTAAAAGTAATCCAGCAAAACTAACTGCAAAAACGCAACATCAAGACCATTGTCCACTGTAGTTGATAGAGTATTGCCAATTGAACCCTTGCTTCTTGGGGTTTAGCCATAAGACACTGCAAGGTGAACGTATGAGCTAATTTGGAAACTGCAAAATGGGAAATCGGCCCACTTCTTGGTATTAACTCACTCAACGATGGGAACGTGTGCTCAGTCTTGTGGCGCTGTGGCTTAGTTGGTCAAAGCGCCTGTCTAGTAAACAGGAGATCCTGGGTTCAAATCCCAGCAGTGCCTTTTCAGTAGTCGTTCTGAAAACTGCGCGCGCTCTTAACTTGAGGAAGCCAATAGGAAACGTCAGACAGCCAACAAATGACATTCTCATGTCGATGCTCTGCACTTACCTCCGGACAAAACACCTTTTATAACCTTGCGTGATGAAGTGGGCCAAGTGGGCCAGGGGACCCACTGATCATTTAATGGGTGCACAATATGACAGCTGACGGTAACCATTTTGGATGCACCAACCAGAGGGGAATTAGCTCAAATGGTAGAGCGCTCGCTTAGCATGCGAGAGGTAGAGGGATCGATGCCCTCATTCTCCACAGTTTGCAGCTCTCTGGGGCTCACAATGACTTTAGTGGGAAGCCCAATTCAACCGGAATCTTAAAATGAACTTTACTCATGAAAGATGTGATGTCAAAAGTATGTACAGTGCCAAGCACAATGTCTCTGTGGCGCAATCGGCCAGCGCGCTCGGCTGTTAACCGAGAGGTTGGTGGTTCGAGCCCACCCAGGGACGGTAGGCCATTTACCTCTTATTTTGGATGGCCACTGATTGTACTCCTCTTGATTCAAAGAATTGGCGTGACGCGATATTGGAACACAGATTGTGGTGTTGTGGCCTGGCTGGCCAAAAAGCATGTCTGCACAGCGGACAAGTCAGGTACTGAATTCCGAAAAAGTCTTTTTTTAGCAGTTGCATTTCATGTGCTTTATGCTCATGAAAAGATCATTCCAGTGCAGTCGGAACCCATTGGACTAAAAGTAACCCAGGTAAACTAACTGTAAAAGCGCAACATAAAGACCATTTTCAACTGTCGTTGAAACTGTCGTTGGTAGAGCATTGCCAATTGAATCCATGCTTCGTGGGGTTTTGCCAAAAGACACTGCAAGGTGAACGTATGAGCTAATTTGGAAACTGCAAAATGGGAAATCGGCCCACTTCTTGGTATTAACTCATTCAACGATGGGAACGTGTGCTCAGTCTTGTGGTGCTGTGGCTTAGTTGGTCAAAGCGCCTGTCTTGTAAACAGGAGATCCTGGGTTCAAATCCCAGCAGTGCCTTTTCAGTAGTTGTTCTGAAAAACTGTGCATGCTCAGAAATTGAGGACGGAGAGATGAAACATTAGACAGCAAACCTATGACGTTCCCATGTCAATGCACTTAACTCCAGACAAAAGAAGAAGCCCGAACTGAGCTTTTATAACCTTGCGTGATTAAGTGGGGAAGGCGATCCAATGTTCATTTAATGGGTGTACAAAAAGACAGCTGATGGGAACCTTTTAGGATGCACCAAGAAGAGGGGAATTAGCTCAAATGGTAGAGCGCTCGCTTAGCATGCGAGAGGTAGAGGGATCGATGCCCTCATTCTCCACAGTTTGTAGCTGTCTCGGTCTCACGATGTCTTTAGCAAGAAGCCCAAGGCAGCCAGGATTCCAAAAATCAATTTGACTCATGAAAGTTTTGATGTTCAAAGTATGTACAGTGATCAACACTGTGTCTCTGTGGCGCAATCGGCCAGCGCGTTCGGCTGTTAACCGAGAGGTTGGTGGTTCGAGCCCACCCAGGGACGGTAGGCCATTTCCCTCTTATTTTGGATGGCCACTGATTGTACTCCTCTTGATTCAAAGAATTGGCGTGACGGGATATTGGTACACAGATTGTGGTGTGTTGGCCTGGCTGAGCAAAGAGCATGTCTGCAGAGCAGACAATTTCATTTGTTGAATTCCCAAAGTGTCTTTTTTAGCAGTTGCATTTCATGCGCTTTATGCTCATGAACAGATAATTCCAATGCAGTCGGAACCGATCGGACTAAAAGTAATCCAGCAAAACTAACTGCAAAAACGCAACATCAAGACCATTGTCCACTGTAGTTGATAGAGTATTGCCAATTGAACCCTTGCTTCTTGGGGTTTAGCCATAAGACACTGCAAGGTGAACGTATGAGCTAATTTGGAAACTGCAAAATGGGAAATCGGCCCACTTCTTGGTATTAACTCACTCAATGATGGGAACGTGTGCTCAGTCTTGTGGCGCTGTGGCTTAGTTGGTCAAAGCGCCTGTCTAGTAAACAGGAGATCCTGGGTTCAAATCCCAGCAGTGCCTTTTCAGTAGTCGTTCTGAAAACTGCGCGCGCTCTTAACTTGAGGAAGCCAATAGGAAACGTCAGACAGCAAACAAATGACATTCTCATGTCGATGCTCTGCACTTACCTCCGGACAAAAGACCTTTTATAACCTTGCGTGATGAAGTGGGCCAAGTGGGCCAGGGGACCCACTGATCATTTAATGGGTGCACAATATGACAGCTGACGGTAACCATTTTGGATGCACCAACCAGAGGGGAATTAGCTCAAATGGTAGAGCGCTCGCTTAGCATGCGAGATGTAGAGGGATCGATGCCCTCATTCTCCACAGTTTGCAGCTCTCTGGGGCTCACAATGACTTTAGTGGGAAGCCCAATTCAACCGGAATCTTAAAATGAACTTTACTCATGAAAGATGTGATGTCAAAAGTATGTACAGTGCCAAGCACAATGTCTCTGTGGCGCAATCGGCCAGCGCGCTCGGCTGTTAACCGAGAGGTTGGTGGTTCGAGCCCACCCAGGGACGGTAGGCCATTTACCTCTTATTTTGGATGGCCACTGATTGTACTACTCTTGATTCAAAGAATTGGCGTGACGCGATATTGGAACACAGATTGTGGTGTTGTGGCCTGGCTGGCCAAAAAGCATGTCTGCACAGCGGACAAGTCAGGTACTGAATTCTGAAAAAGTCTTTTTTTAGCAGTTGCATTTCATGTGCTTTATGCTCATGAAAAGATCATTCCAGTGCAGTCGGAACCCATTGGACTAAAAGTAACCCAGGTAAACTAACTGTAAAAGCGCAACATCAAGACCATTTTCAACTGTCGTTGATAGAGCATTGGCAATTGAATCCATGCTTCGTGGGGTTTTGCCAAAAGACACTGCAAGGTGAACGTATGAGCTAATTTGGAAACTGCAAAATGGGAAATCGGCCCACTTCTTGGTATTAACTCATTCAACGATGGGAACGTGTGCTCAGTCTCGTGGCGCTGTGGCTTAGTTGGTCAAAGCGCCTGTCTTGTAAACAGGAGATCCTGGGTTCAAATCCCAGCAGTGCCTTTTCAGTAGTTGTTCTGAAAAACTGTGCATGCTCAGAAATTGAGGACGGAGAGATGAAACATTAGACAGCAAACCTATGACGTTCCCATGTCAATGCACTTAACTCCAGACAAAAGAAGAAGCCCGAACTGAGCTTTTATATCCTTGCGTGATTAAGTGGGGAAGGCGATCCAATGTTCATTTAATGGGTGTACAAAAAGACAGCTGATGGGAACCTTTTAGGATGCACCAAGAAGAGGGGAATTAGCTCAAATGGTAGAGCGCTCGCTTAGCATGCGAGAGAAAGAGGGATCGATGCCCTCATTCTCCACAGTTTGTAGCTGTCTCGGTCTCACGATGTCTTTAGCAAGAAGCCCAAGGCAGCCAGGATTCCAAAAATCAATTTGACTCATGAAAGTTTTGATGTTCAAAGTATGTACAGTGATCAACACTGTGTCTCTGTGGCGCAATCGGCCAGCGCGTTCGGCTGTTAACCGAGAGGTTGGTGGTTCGAGCCCACCCAGGGACGGTAGGCCATTCCCCTCTTATTTTGGATGGCCACTGATTGTACTCCTCTTGATTCAAAGAATTGGCGTGACGGGATATTGGTACACAGATTGTGGTGTGTTGGCCTGGCTGAGCAAAGAGCATGTCTGCAGAGCAGACAATTTCATTTGTTGAATTCCCAAAGTGTCTTTTTTAGCAGTTGCATTTCATGCGCTTTATGCTCATGAACAGATAATTCCAATGCAGTCGGAACCGATCGGACTAAAAGTAATCCAGGAAAACTAACTGCAAAAACGCAACATCAAGACCATTGTCCACTGTAGTTGATAGAGTATTGCCAATTGAACCCTTGCTTCTTGGGGTTTTGCCATAAGACACTGCAAGGTGTATGTATGAGCTAATTTGGAAACTGCAAAATGGGAAATCAGCCCACTTCTTGGTATTAACTCACTCAACGATGGGAACGTGTGCTCAGTCTTGTGGTGCTGTGGCTTAGTTGGTCAAAGCGCCTGTCTAGTAAACAGGAGATCCTGGGTTCAAATCCCAGCAGTGCCTTTTCAGTAGTCGTTCTGAAAACTGCGCGCGCTCTTAACTTGAGGAAGCCAATAGGAAACGTCAGACAGCAAACAAATGACATTCTCATGTCGATGCTCTGCACTTACCTCCGGACAAAAGACCTTTTATAACCTTGCGTGATGAAGTGGGCCAAGTGGGCCAGGGGACCCACTGATCATTTAATGGGTGCACAATATGACAGCTGACGGTAACCATTTTGGATGCACCAACCAGAGGGGAATTAGCTCAAATGGTAGAGCGCTCGCTTAGCATGCGAGAGGTAGAGGGATCGATGCCCTCATTCTCCACAGTTTGCAGCTCTCTGGGGCTCACAATGACTTTAGTGGGAAGCCCAATTCAACCGGAATCTTAAAATGAACTTTACTCATGAAAGATGTGATGTCAAAAGTATGTAGAGTGCCAAGCACAATGTCTCTGTGGCGCAATCGGCCAGCGCGCTCGGCTGTTAACCGAGAGGTTGGTGGTTCGAGCCCACCCAGGGACGGTAGGCCATTTCCCTCTTATTTTGGATGGCCACTGATTGTACTCCTCTTGATTCAAAGAATTGGCGTGACGCGCTATTGGAACACAGATTGTGGTGTTGTGGCCTGGCTGGCCAAAAAGCATGTCTGCACAGCGGACAAGTCAGGTACTGAATTCCGAAAAAGTCTTTTTTTAGCAGTTGCATTTCATGTGCTTTATGCTAATGAAAAGATCATTCCAGTGCAGTCGGAACCCATTGGACTAAAAGTAACCCAGGTAAACTAACTGTAAAAGCGCAACATAAAGACCATTTTCAACTGTCGTTGAAACTGTCGTTGGTAGAGCATTGCCAATTGAATCCATGCTTCGTGGGGTTTTGCCAAAAGACACTGCAAGGTGAACGTATGAGCTAATTTGGAAACTGCAAAATGGGAAATCGGCCCATTTCTTGGTATTAACTCATTCAACGATGGGAACGTGTGCTCAGTCTTGTGGTGCTGTGGCTTAGTTGGTCAAAGCGCCTGTCTTGTAAACAGGAGATCCTGGGTTCAAATCCCAGCAGTGCCTTTTCAGTAGTTGTTCTGAAAAACTGTGCATGCTCAGAAATTGAGGACGGAGAGATGAAACATTAGACAGCAAACCTATGACGTTCCCATGTCAATGCACTTAACTCCAGACAAAAGAAGAAGCCCGAACTGAGCTTTTATATCCTTGCGTGATTAAGTGGGGAAGGCGATCCAATGTTCATTTAATGGGTGTACAAAAAGACAGCTGATGGGAACCTTTTAGGATGAACCAAGAAGAGGGGAATTAGCTCAAATGGTAGAGCGCTCGCTTAGCATGCGAGAGAAAGAGGGATCGATGCCCTCATTCTCCACAGTTTGTAGCTGTCTCGGTCTCACGATGTCTTTAGCAAGAAGCCCAAGGCAGCCAGGATTCCAAAAATCAATTTGACTCATGAAAGTTTTGATGTTCAAAGTATGTACAGTGATCAACACTGTGTCTCTGTGGCGCAATCGGCCAGCGCGTTCGGCTGTTAACCGAGAGGTTGGTGGTTCGAGCCCACCCAGGGACGGTAGGCCATTCCCCTCTTATTTTGGATGGCCACTGATTGTACTCCTCTTGATTCAAAGAATTGGCGTGACGGGATATTGGTACACAGATTGTGGTGTGTTGGCCTGGCTGAGCAAAGAGCATGTCTGCAGAGCAGACAATTTCATTTGTTGAATTCCCAAAGTGTCTTTTTTAGCAGTTGCATTTCATGCGCTTTATGCTCATGAACAGATAATTCCAATGCAGTCGGAACCGATCGGACTAAAAGTAATCCAGCAAAACTAACTGCAAAAACGCAACATCAAGACCATTGTCCACTGTAGTTGATAGAGTATTGCCAATTGAACCCTTGCTTCTTGGGGTTTAGCCATAAGACACTGCAAGGTGAACGTATGAGCTAATTTGGAAACTGCAAAATGGGAAATCGGCCCACTTCTTGGTATTAACTCACTCAACGATGGGAACGTGTGCTCAGTCTTGTGGCGCTGTGGCTTAGTTGGTCAAAGCGCCTGTCTTGTAAACAGGAGATCCTGGGTTCAAATCCCAGCAGTGCCTTTTCAGTAGTTGTTCTGAAAAACTGTGCATGCTCAGAAATTGAGGACGGAGAGATGAAACATTAGACAGCAAACCTATGACGTTCCCATGTCAATGCACTTAACTCCAGACAAAAGAAGAAGCCCGAACTGAGCTTTTATATCCTTGCGTGATTAAGTGGGGAAGGCGATCCAATGTTCATTTAATGGGTGTACAAAAAGACAGCTGATGGGAACCTTTTAGGATGCACCAAGAAGAGGGGAATTAGCTCAAATGGTAGAGCGCTCGCTTAGCATGCGAGAGAAAGAGGGATCGATGCCCTCATTCTCCACAGTTTGTAGCTGTCTCGGTCTCACGATGTCTTTAGCAAGAAGCCCAAGGCAGCCAGGATTCCAAAAATCAATTTGACTCATGAAAGTTTTGATGTTCAAAGTATGTACAGTGATCAACACTGTGTCTCTGTGGCGCAATCGGCCAGCGCGTTTGGCTGTTAACCGAGAGGTTGGTGGTTCGAGCCCACCCAGGGACGGTAGGCCATTCCCCTCTTATTTTGGATGGCCACTGATTGTACTCCTCTTGATTCAAAGAATTGGCGTGACGGGATATTGGTACACAGATTGTGGTGTGTTGGCCTGGCTGAGCAAAGAGCATGTCTGCAGAGCAGACAATTTCATTTGTTGAATTCCCAAAGTGTCTTTTTTAGCAGTTGCATTTCATGCGCTTTATGCTCATGAACAGATAATTCCAATGCAGTCGGAACCGATCGGACTAAAAGTAATCCAGGAAAACTAACTGCAAAAACGCAACATCAAGACCATTGTCCACTGTAGTTGATAGAGTATTGCCAATTGAACCCTTGCTTCTTGGGGTTTTGCCATAAGACACTGCAAGGTGTATGTATGAGCTAATTTGGAAACTGCAAAATGGGAAATCAGCCCACTTCTTGGTATTAACTCACTCAACGATGGGAACGTGTGCTCAGTCTTGTGGTGCTGTGGCTTAGTTGGTCAAAGCGCCTGTCTAGTAAACAGGAGATCCTGGGTTCAAATCCCAGCAGTGCCTTTTCAGTAGTCGTTCTGAAAACTGCGCGCGCTCTTAACTTGAGGAAGCCAATAGGAAACGTCAGACAGCAAACAAATGACATTCTCATGTCGATGCTCTGCACTTACCTCCGGACAAAAGACCTTTTATAACCTTGCGTGATGAAGTGGGCCAAGTGGGCCAGGGGACCCACTGATCATTTAATGGGTGCACAATATGACAGCTGACGGTAACCATTTTGGATGCGCCAACCAGAGGGGAATTAGCTCAAATGGTAGAGCGCTCGCTTAGCATGCGAGAGGTAGAGGGATCGATGCCCTCATTCTCCACAGTTTGCAGCTCTCTGGGGCTCACAATGACTTTAGTGGGAAGCCCAATTCAACCGGAATCTTAAAATGAACTTTACTCATGAAAGATGTGATGTCAAAAGTATGTACAGTGCCAAGCACAATGTCTCTGTGGCGCAATCGGCCAGCGCGCTCGGCTGTTAACCGAGAGGTTGGTGGTTCGAGCCCACCCAGGGACGGTAGGCCATTTACCTCTTATTTTGGATGGCCACTGATTGTACTCCTCTTGATTCAAAGAATTGGCGTGACGCGATATTGGAACACAGATTGTGGTGTTGTGGCCTGGCTGGCCAAAAAGCATGTCTGCACAGCGGACAAGTCAGGTACTGAATTCCGAAAAAGTCTTTTTTTAGCAGTTGCATTTCATGTGCTTTATGCTCATGAAAAGATCATTCCAGTGCAGTCGGAACCCATTGGACTAAAAGTAACCCAGGTAAACTAACTGTAAACGCGCAACATAAAGACCATTTTCAACTGTCGTTGCAACTGTCGTTGGTAGAGCATTGCCAATTGAATCCATGCTTCGTGGGGTTTTGCCAAAAGACACTGCAAGGTGAACGTATGAGCTAATTTGGAAACTGCAAAATGGGAAATCGGCCCACTTCTTGGTATTAACTCATTCAACGATGGGAACGTGTGCTCAGTCTTGTGGTGCTGTGGCTTAGTTGGTCAAAGCGCCTGTCTTGTAAACAGGAGATCCTGGGTTCAAATCCCAGCAGTGCCTTTTCAGTAGTTGTTCTGAAAAACTGTGCATGCTCAGAAATTGAGGACGGAGAGATGAAACATTAGACAGCAAACCTATGACGTTCCCATGTCAATGCACTTAACTCCAGACAAAAGAAGAAGCCCGAACTGAGCTTTTATAACCTTGCGTGATTAAGTGGGGAAGGCGATCCAATGTTCATTTAATGGGTGTACAAAAAGACAGCTGATGGGAACCTTTTAGGATGCACCAAGAAGAGGGGAATTAGCTCAAATGGTAGAGCGCTCGCTTACCATGCGAGAGAAAGAGGGATCGATGCCCTCATTCTCCACAGTTTGTAGCTGTCTCGGTCTCACGATGTCTTTAGCAAGAAGCCCAAGGCAGCCAGGATTCCAAAAATCAATTTGACTCATGAAAGTTTTGATGTTCAAAGTATGTACAGTGATCAACACTGTGTCTCTGTGGCGCAATCGGCCAGCGCGTTCGGCTGTTAACCGAGAGGTTGGTGGTTCGAGCCCACCCAGGGACGGTAGGCCATTTCCCTCTTATTTTGGATGGCCACTGATTGTACTCCTCTTGATTCAAAGAATTGGCGTGACGGGATATTGGTACACAGATTGTGGTGTGTTGGCCTGGCTGAGCAAAGAGCATGTCTGCAGAGCAGACAATTTCATTTGTTGAATTCCCAAAGTGTCTTTTTTAGCAGTTGCATTTCATGCGCTTTATGCTCATGAACAGATAATTCCAATGCAGTCGGAACCGATCGGACTAAAAGTAATCCAGCAAAACTAACTGCAAAAACGCAACATCAAGACCATTGTCCACTGTAGTTGATAGAGTATTGCCAATTGAACCCTTGCTTCTTGGGGTTTAGCCATAAGACACTGCAAGGTGAACGTATGAGCTAATTTGGAAACTGCAAAATGGGAAATCGGCCCACTTCTTGGTATTAACTCACTCAACGATGGGAACGTGTGCTCAGTCTTGTGGCGCTGTGGCTTAGTTGGTCAAAGCGCCTGTCTAGTAAACAGGAGATCCTGGGTTCAAATCCCAGCAGTGCCTTTTCAGTAGTCGTTCTGAAAACTGCGCGCGCTCTTAACTTGAGGAAGCCAATAGGAAACGTCAGACAGCCAACAAATGACATTCTCATGTCGATGCTCTGCACTTACCTCCGGACAAAACACCTTTTATAACCTTGCGTGATGAAGTGGGCCAAGTGGGCCAGGGGACCCACTGATCATTTAATGGGTGCACAATATGACAGCTGACGGTAACCATTTTGGATGCACCAACCAGAGGGGAATTAGCTCAAATGGTAGAGCGCTCGCTTAGCATGCGAGAGGTAGAGGGATCGATGCCCTCATTCTCCACAGTTTGCAGCTCTCTGGGGCTCACAATGACTTTAGTGGGAAGCCCAATTCAACCGGAATCTTAAAATGAACTTTACTCATGAAAGATGTGATGTCAAAAGTATGTACAGTGCCAAGCACAATGTCTCTGTGGCGCAATCGGCCAGCGCGCTCGGCTGTTAACCGAGAGGTTGGTGGTTCGAGCCCACCCAGGGACGGTAGGCCATTTACCTCTTATTTTGGATGGCCACTGATTGTACTCCTCTTGATTCAAAGAATTGGCGTGACGCGATATTGGAACACAGATTGTGGTGTTGTGGCCTGGCTGGCCAAAAAGCATGTCTGCACAGCGGACAAGTCAGGTACTGAATTCCGAAAAAGTCTTTTTTTAGCAGTTGCATTTCATGTGCTTTATGCTCATGAAAAGATCATTCCAGTGCAGTCGGAACCCATTGGACTAAAAGTAACCCAGGTAAACTAACTGTAAAAGCGCAACATAAAGACCATTTTCAACTGTCGTTGAAACTGTCGTTGGTAGAGCATTGCCAATTGAATCCATGCTTCGTGGGGTTTTGCCAAAAGACACTGCAAGGTGAACGTATGAGCTAATTTGGAAACTGCAAAATGGGAAATCGGCCCACTTCTTGGTATTAACTCATTCAACGATGGGAACGTGTGCTCAGTCTTGTGGTGCTGTGGCTTAGTTGGTCAAAGCGCCTGTCTTGTAAACAGGAGATCCTGGGTTCAAATCCCAGCAGTGCCTTTTCAGTAGTTGTTCTGAAAAACTGTGCATGCTCAGAAATTGAGGACGGAGAGATGAAACATTAGACAGCAAACCTATGACGTTCCCATGTCAATGCACTTAACTCCAGACAAAAGAAGAAGCCCGAACTGAGCTTTTATATCCTTGCGTGATTAAGTGGGGAAGGCGATCCAATGTTCATTTAATGGGTGTACAAAAAGACAGCTGATGGGAACCTTTTAGGATGAACCAAGAAGAGGGGAATTAGCTCAAATGGTAGAGCGCTCGCTTAGCATGCGAGAGAAAGAGGGATCGATGCCCTCATTCTCCACAGTTTGTAGCTGTCTCGGTCTCACGATGTCTTTAGCAAGAAGCCCAAGGCAGCCAGGATTCCAAAAATCAATTTGACTCATGAAAGTTTTGATGTTCAAAGTATGTACAGTGATCAACACTGTGTCTCTGTGGCGCAATCGGCCAGCGCGTTCGGCTGTTAACCGAGAGGTTGGTGGTTCGAGCCCACCCAGGGACGGTAGGCCATTCCCCTCTTATTTTGGATGGCCACTGATTGTACTCCTCTTGATTCAAAGAATTGGCGTGACGGGATATTGGTACACAGATTGTGGTGTGTTGGCCTGGCTGAGCAAAGAGCATGTCTGCAGAGCAGACAATTTCATTTGTTGAATTCCCAAAGTGTCTTTTTTAGCAGTTGCATTTCATGCGCTTTATGCTCATGAACAGATAATTCCAATGCAGTCGGAACCGATCGGACTAAAAGTAATCCAGCAAAACTAACTGCAAAAACGCAACATCAAGACCATTGTCCACTGTAGTTGATAGAGTATTGCCAATTGAACCCTTGCTTCTTGGGGTTTAGCCATAAGACACTGCAAGGTGTATGTATGAGCTAATTTGGAAACTGCAAAATGGGAAATCAGCCCACTTCTTGGTATTAACTCACTCAACGATGGGAACGTGTGCTCAGTCTTGTGGTGCTGTGGCTTAGTTGGTCAAAGCGCCTGTCTAGTAAACAGGAGATCCTGGGTTCAAATCCCAGCAGTGCCTTTTCAGTAGTCGTTCTGAAAACTGCGCGCGCTCTTAACTTGAGGAAGCCAATAGGAAACGTCAGACAGCAAACAAATGACATTCTCATGTCGATGCTCTGCACTTACCTCCGGACAAAAGACCTTTTATAACCTTGCGTGATGAAGTGGGCCAAGTGGGCCAGGGGACCCACTGATCATTTAATGGGTGCACAATATGACAGCTGACGGTAACCATTTTGGATGCGCCAACCAGAGGGGAATTAGCTCAAATGGTAGAGCGCTCGCTTAGCATGCGAGAGGTAGAGGGATCGATGCCCTCATTCTCCACAGTTTGCAGCTCTCTGGGGCTCACAATGACTTTAGTGGGAAGCCCAATTCAACCGGAATCTTAAAATGAACTTTACTCATGAAAGATGTGATGTCAAAAGTATGTACAGTGCCAAGCACAATGTCTCTGTGGCGCAATCGGCCAGCGCGCTCGGCTGTTAACCGAGAGGTTGGTGGTTCGAGCCCACCCAGGGACGGTAGGCCATTTACCTCTTATTTTGGATGGCCACTGATTGTACTCCTCTTGATTCAAAGAATTGGCGTGACGCGATATTGGAACACAGATTGTGGTGTTGTGGCCTGGCTGGCCAAAAAGCATGTCTGCACAGCGGACAAGTCAGGTACTGAATTCCGAAAAAGTCTTTTTTTAGCAGTTGCATTTCATGTGCTTTATGCTCATGAAAAGATCATTCCAGTGCAGTCGGAACCCATTGGACTAAAAGTAACCCAGGTAAACTAACTGTAAACGCGCAACATAAAGACCATTTTCAACTGTCGTTGCAACTGTCGTTGGTAGAGCATTGCCAATTGAATCCATGCTTCGTGGGGTTTTGCCAAAAGACACTGCAAGGTGAACGTATGAGCTAATTTGGAAACTGCAAAATGGGAAATCGGCCCACTTCTTGGTATTAACTCATTCAACGATGGGAACGTGTGCTCAGTCTTGTGGTGCTGTGGCTTAGTTGGTCAAAGCGCCTGTCTTGTAAACAGGAGATCCTGGGTTCAAATCCCAGCAGTGCCTTTTCAGTAGTTGTTCTGAAAAACTGTGCATGCTCAGAAATTGAGGACGGAGAGATGAAACATTAGACAGCAAACCTATGACGTTCCCATGTCAATGCACTTAACTCCAGACAAAAGAAGAAGCCCGAACTGAGCTTTTATAACCTTGCGTGATTAAGTGGGGAAGGCGATCCAATGTTCATTTAATGGGTGTACAAAAAGACAGCTGATGGGAACCTTTTAGGATGCACCAAGAAGAGGGGAATTAGCTCAAATGGTAGAGCGCTCGCTTACCATGCGAGAGAAAGAGGGATCGATGCCCTCATTCTCCACAGTTTGTAGCTGTCTCGGTCTCACGATGTCTTTAGCAAGAAGCCCAAGGCAGCCAGGATTCCAAAAATCAATTTGACTCATGAAAGTTTTGATGTTCAAAGTATGTACAGTGATCAACACTGTGTCTCTGTGGCGCAATCGGCCAGCGCGTTCGGCTGTTAACCGAGAGGTTGGTGGTTCGAGCCCACCCAGGGACGGTAGGCCATTTCCCTCTTATTTTGGATGGCCACTGATTGTACTCCTCTTGATTCAAAGAATTGGCGTGACGGGATATTGGTACACAGATTGTGGTGTGTTGGCCTGGCTGAGCAAAGAGCATGTCTGCAGAGCAGACAATTTCATTTGTTGAATTCCCAAAGTGTCTTTTTTAGCAGTTGCATTTCATGCGCTTTATGCTCATGAACAGATAATTCCAATGCAGTCGGAACCGATCGGACTAAAAGTAATCCAGCAAAACTAACTGCAAAAACGCAACATCAAGACCATTGTCCACTGTAGTTGATAGAGTATTGCCAATTGAACCCTTGCTTCTTGGGGTTTAGCCATAAGACACTGCAAGGTGAACGTATGAGCTAATTTGGAAACTGCAAAATGGGAAATCGGCCCACTTCTTGGTATTAACTCACTCAACGATGGGAACGTGTGCTCAGTCTTGTGGCGCTGTGGCTTAGTTGGTCAAAGCGCCTGTCTAGTAAACAGGAGATCCTGGGTTCAAATCCCAGCAGTGCCTTTTCAGTAGTCGTTCTGAAAACTGCGCGCGCTCTTAACTTGAGGAAGCCAATAGGAAACGTCAGACAGCCAACAAATGACATTCTCATGTCGATGCTCTGCACTTACCTCCGGACAAAACACCTTTTATAACCTTGCGTGATGAAGTGGGCCAAGTGGGCCAGGGGACCCACTGATCATTTAATGGGTGCACAATATGACAGCTGACGGTAACCATTTTGGATGCACCAACCAGAGGGGAATTAGCTCAAATGGTAGAGCGCTCGCTTAGCATGCGAGAGGTAGAGGGATCGATGCCCTCATTCTCCACAGTTTGCAGCTCTCTGGGGCTCACAATGACTTTAGTGGGAAGCCCAATTCAACCGGAATCTTAAAATGAACTTTACTCATGAAAGATGTGATGTCAAAAGTATGTACAGTGCCAAGCACAATGTCTCTGTGGCGCAATCGGCCAGCGCGCTCGGCTGTTAACCGAGAGGTTGGTGGTTCGAGCCCACCCAGGGACGGTAGGCCATTTACCTCTTATTTTGGATGGCCACTGATTGTACTCCTCTTGATTCAAAGAATTGGCGTGACGCGATATTGGAACACAGATTGTGGTGTTGTGGCCTGGCTGGCCAAAAAGCATGTCTGCACAGCGGACAAGTCAGGTACTGAATTCCGAAAAAGTCTTTTTTTAGCAGTTGCATTTCATGTGCTTTATGCTCATGAAAAGATCATTCCAGTGCAGTCGGAACCCATTGGACTAAAAGTAACCCAGGTAAACTAACTGTAAAAGCGCAACATAAAGACCATTTTCAACTGTCGTTGAAACTGTCGTTGGTAGAGCATTGCCAATTGAATCCATGCTTCGTGGGGTTTTGCCAAAAGACACTGCAAGGTGAACGTATGAGCTAATTTGGAAACTGCAAAATGGGAAATCGGCCCACTTCTTGGTATTAACTCATTCAACGATGGGAACGTGTGCTCAGTCTTGTGGTGCTGTGGCTTAGTTGGTCAAAGCGCCTGTCTTGTAAACAGGAGATCCTGGGTTCAAATCCCAGCAGTGCCTTTTCAGTAGTTGTTCTGAAAAACTGTGCATGCTCAGAAATTGAGGACGGAGAGATGAAACATTAGACAGCAAACCTATGACGTTCCCATGTCAATGCACTTAACTCCAGACAAAAGAAGAAGCCCGAACTGAGCTTTTATATCCTTGCGTGATTAAGTGGGGAAGGCGATCCAATGTTCATTTAATGGGTGTACAAAAAGACAGCTGATGGGAACCTTTTAGGATGAACCAAGAAGAGGGGAATTAGCTCAAATGGTAGAGCGCTCGCTTAGCATGCGAGAGAAAGAGGGATCGATGCCCTCATTCTCCACAGTTTGTAGCTGTCTCGGTCTCACGATGTCTTTAGCAAGAAGCCCAAGGCAGCCAGGATTCCAAAAATCAATTTGACTCATGAAAGTTTTGATGTTCAAAGTATGTACAGTGATCAACACTGTGTCTCTGTGGCGCAATCGGCCAGCGCGTTCGGCTGTTAACCGAGAGGTTGGTGGTTCGAGCCCACCCAGGGACGGTAGGCCATTCCCCTCTTATTTTGGATGGCCACTGATTGTACTCCTCTTGATTCAAAGAATTGGCGTGACGGGATATTGGTACACAGATTGTGGTGTGTTGGCCTGGCTGAGCAAAGAGCATGTCTGCAGAGCAGACAATTTCATTTGTTGAATTCCCAAAGTGTCTTTTTTAGCAGTTGCATTTCATGCGCTTTATGCTCATGAACAGATAATTCCAATGCAGTCGGAACCGATCGGACTAAAAGTAATCCAGCAAAACTAACTGCAAAAACGCAACATCAAGACCATTGTCCACTGTAGTTGATAGAGTATTGCCAATTGAACCCTTGCTTCTTGGGGTTTAGCCATAAGACACTGCAAGGTGAACGTATGAGCTAATTTGGAAACTGCAAAATGGGAAATCGGCCCACTTCTTGGTATTAACTCACTCAACGATGGGAACGTGTGCTCAGTCTTGTGGCGCTGTGGCTTAGTTGGTCAAAGCGCCTGTCTTGTAAACAGGAGATCCTGGGTTCAAATCCCAGCAGTGCCTTTTCAGTAGTTGTTCTGAAAAACTGTGCATGCTCAGAAATTGAGGACGGAGAGATGAAACATTAGACAGCAAACCTATGACGTTCCCATGTCAATGCACTTAACTCCAGACAAAAGAAGAAGCCCGAACTGAGCTTTTATATCCTTGCGTGATTAAGTGGGGAAGGCGATCCAATGTTCATTTAATGGGTGTACAAAAAGACAGCTGATGGGAACCTTTTAGGATGCACCAAGAAGAGGGGAATTAGCTCAAATGGTAGAGCGCTCGCTTAGCATGCGAGAGAAAGAGGGATCGATGCCCTCATTCTCCACAGTTTGTAGCTGTCTCGGTCTCACGATGTCTTTAGCAAGAAGCCCAAGGCAGCCAGGATTCCAAAAATCAATTTGACTCATGAAAGTTTTGATGTTCAAAGTATGTACAGTGATCAACACTGTGTCTCTGTGGCGCAATCGGCCAGCGCGTTTGGCTGTTAACCGAGAGGTTGGTGGTTCGAGCCCACCCAGGGACGGTAGGCCATTCCCCTCTTATTTTGGATGGCCACTGATTGTACTCCTCTTGATTCAAAGAATTGGCGTGACGGGATATTGGTACACAGATTGTGGTGTGTTGGCCTGGCTGAGCAAAGAGCATGTCTGCAGAGCAGACAATTTCATTTGTTGAATTCCCAAAGTGTCTTTTTTAGCAGTTGCATTTCATGCGCTTTATGCTCATGAACAGATAATTCCAATGCAGTCGGAACCGATCGGACTAAAAGTAATCTAGGAAAACTAACTGCAAAAACGCAACATCAAGACCATTGTCCACTGTAGTTGATAGAGTATTGCCAATTGAACCCTTGCTTCTTGGGGTTTTGCCATAAGACACTGCAAGGTGTATGTATGAGCTAATTTGGAAACTGCAAAATGGGAAATCAGCCCACTTCTTGGTATTAACTCACTCAACGATGGGAACGTGTGCTCAGTCTTGTGGTGCTGTGGCTTAGTTGGTCAAAGCGCCTGTCTAGTAAACAGGAGATCCTGGGTTCAAATCCCAGCAGTGCCTTTTCAGTAGTCGTTCTGAAAACTGCGCGCGCTCTTAACTTGAGGAAGCCAATAGGAAACGTCAGACAGCAAACAAATGACATTCTCATGTCGATGCTCTGCACTTACCTCCGGACAAAAGACCTTTTATAACCTTGCGTGATGAAGTGGGCCAAGTGGGCCAGGGGACCCACTGATCATTTAATGGGTGCACAATATGACAGCTGACGGTAACCATTTTGGATGCACCAACCAGAGGGGAATTAGCTCAAATGGTAGAGCGCTCGCTTAGCATGCGAGAGGTAGAGGGATCGATGCCCTCATTCTCCACAGTTTGCAGCTCTCTGGGGCTCACAATGACTTTAGTGGGAAGCCCAATTCAACCGGAATCTTAAAATGAACTTTACTCATGAAAGATGTGATGTCAAAAGTATGTACAGTGCCAAGCACAATGTCTCTGTGGCGCAATCGGCCAGCGCGCTCGGCTGTTAACCGAGAGGTTGGTGGTTCGAGCCCACCCAGGGACGGTAGGCCATTTACCTCTTATTTTGGATGGCCACTGATTGTACTCCTCTTGATTCAAAGAATTGGCGTGACGCGATATTGGAACACAGATTGTGGTGTTGTGGCCTGGCTGGCCAAAAAGCATGTCTGCACAGCGGACAAGTCAGGTACTGAATTCCGAAAAAGTCTTTTTTTAGCAGTTGCATTTCATGTGCTTTATGCTCATGAAAAGATCATTCCAGTGCAGTCGGAACCCATTGGACTAAAAGTAACCCAGGTAAACTAACTGTAAACGCGCAACATAAAGACCATTTTCAACTGTCGTTGCAACTGTCGTTGGTAGAGCATTGCCAATTGAATCCATGCTTCGTGGGGTTTTGCCAAAAGACACTGCAAGGTGAACGTATGAGCTAATTTGGAAACTGCAAAATGGGAAATCGGCCCACTTCTTGGTATTAACTCATTCAACGATGGGAACGTGTGCTCAGTCTTGTGGTGCTGTGGCTTAGTTGGTCAAAGCGCCTGTCTTGTAAACAGGAGATCCTGGGTTCAAATCCCAGCAGTGCCTTTTCAGTAGTTGTTCTGAAAAACTGTGCATGCTCAGAAATTGAGGACGGAGAGATGAAACATTAGACAGCAAACCTATGACGTTCCCATGTCAATGCACTTAACTCCAGACAAAAGAAGAAGCCCGAACTGAGCTTTTATAACCTTGCGTGATTAAGTGGGGAAGGCGATCCAATGTTCATTTAATGGGTGTACAAAAAGACAGCTGATGGGAACCTTTTAGGATGCACCAAGAAGAGGGGAATTAGCTCAAATGGTAGAGCGCTCGCTTAGCATGCGAGAGGTAGAGGGATCGATGCCCTCATTCTCCACAGTTTGTAGCTGTCTCGGTCTCACGATGTCTTTAGCAAGAAGCCCAAGGCAGCCAGGATTCCAAAAATCAATTTGACTCATGAAAGTTTTGATGTTCAAAGTATGTACAGTGATCAACACTGTGTCTCTGTGGCGCAATCGGCCAGCGCGTTCGGCTGTTAACCGAGAGGTTGGTGGTTCGAGCCCACCCAGGGACGGTAGGCCATTTCCCTCTTATTTTGGATGGCCACTGATTGTACTCCTCTTGATTCAAAGAATTGGCGTGACGGGATATTGGTACACAGATTGTGGTGTGTTGGCCTGGCTGAGCAAAGAGCATGTCTGCAGAGCAGACAATTTCATTTGTTGAATTCCCAAAGTGTCTTTTTTAGCAGTTGCATTTCATGCGCTTTATGCTCATGAACAGATAATTCCAATGCAGTCGGAACCGATCGGACTAAAAGTAATCCAGCAAAACTAACTGCAAAAACGCAACATCAAGACCATTGTCCACTGTAGTTGATAGAGTATTGCCAATTGAACCCTTGCTTCTTGGGGTTTAGCCATAAGACACTGCAAGGTGAACGTATGAGCTAATTTGGAAACTGCAAAATGGGAAATCGGCCCACTTCTTGGTATTAACTCACTCAACGATGGGAACGTGTGCTCAGTCTTGTGGCGCTGTGGCTTAGTTGGTCAAAGCGCCTGTCTAGTAAACAGGAGATCCTGGGTTCAAATCCCAGCAGTGCCTTTTCAGTAGTCGTTCTGAAAACTGCGCGCGCTCTTAACTTGAGGAAGCCAATAGGAAACGTCAGACAGCCAACAAATGACATTCTCATGTCGATGCTCTGCACTTACCTCCGGACAAAACACCTTTTATAACCTTGCGTGATGAAGTGGGCCAAGTGGGCCAGGGGACCCACTGATCATTTAATGGGTGCACAATATGACAGCTGACGGTAACCATTTTGGATGCACCAACCAGAGGGGAATTAGCTCAAATGGTAGAGCGCTCGCTTAGCATGCGAGAGGTAGAGGGATCGATGCCCTCATTCTCCACAGTTTGCAGCTCTCTGGGGCTCACAATGACTTTAGTGGGAAGCCCAATTCAACCGGAATCTTAAAATGAACTTTACTCATGAAAGATGTGATGTCAAAAGTATGTACAGTGCCAAGCACAATGTCTCTGTGGCGCAATCGGCCAGCGCGCTCGGCTGTTAACCGAGAGGTTGGTGGTTCGAGCCCACCCAGGGACGGTAGGCCATTTACCTCTTATTTTGGATGGCCACTGATTGTACTCCTCTTGATTCAAAGAATTGGCGTGACGCGATATTGGAACACAGATTGTGGTGTTGTGGCCTGGCTGGCCAAAAAGCATGTCTGCACAGCGGACAAGTCAGGTACTGAATTCCGAAAAAGTCTTTTTTTAGCAGTTGCATTTCATGTGCTTTATGCTCATGAAAAGATCATTCCAGTGCAGTCGGAACCCATTGGACTAAAAGTAACCCAGGTAAACTAACTGTAAAAGCGCAACATAAAGACCATTTTCAACTGTCGTTGAAACTGTCGTTGGTAGAGCATTGCCAATTGAATCCATGCTTCGTGGGGTTTTGCCAAAAGACACTGCAAGGTGAACGTATGAGCTAATTTGGAAACTGCAAAATGGGAAATCGGCCCACTTCTTGGTATTAACTCATTCAACGATGGGAACGTGTGCTCAGTCTTGTGGTGCTGTGGCTTAGTTGGTCAAAGCGCCTGTCTTGTAAACAGGAGATCCTGGGTTCAAATCCCAGCAGTGCCTTTTCAGTAGTTGTTCTGAAAAACTGTGCATGCTCAGAAATTGAGGACGGAGAGATGAAACATTAGACAGCAAACCTATGACGTTCCCATGTCAATGCACTTAACTCCAGACAAAAGAAGAAGCCCGAACTGAGCTTTTATATCCTTGCGTGATTAAGTGGGGAAGGCGATCCAATGTTCATTTAATGGGTGTACAAAAAGACAGCTGATGGGAACCTTTTAGGATGAACCAAGAAGAGGGGAATTAGCTCAAATGGTAGAGCGCTCGCTTAGCATGCGAGAGAAAGAGGGATCGATGCCCTCATTCTCCACAGTTTGTAGCTGTCTCGGTCTCACGATGTCTTTAGCAAGAAGCCCAAGGCAGCCAGGATTCCAAAAATCAATTTGACTCATGAAAGTTTTGATGTTCAAAGTATGTACAGTGATCAACACTGTGTCTCTGTGGCGCAATCGGCCAGCGCGTTCGGCTGTTAACCGAGAGGTTGGTGGTTCGAGCCCACCCAGGGACGGTAGGCCATTCCCCTCTTATTTTGGATGGCCACTGATTGTACTCCTCTTGATTCAAAGAATTGGCGTGACGGGATATTGGTACACAGATTGTGGTGTGTTGGCCTGGCTGAGCAAAGAGCATGTCTGCAGAGCAGACAATTTCATTTGTTGAATTCCCAAAGTGTCTTTTTTAGCAGTTGCATTTCATGCGCTTTATGCTCATGAACAGATAATTCCAATGCAGTCGGAACCGATCGGACTAAAAGTAATCCAGCAAAACTAACTGCAAAAACGCAACATCAAGACCATTGTCCACTGTAGTTGATAGAGTATTGCCAATTGAACCCTTGCTTCTTGGGGTTTAGCCATAAGACACTGCAAGGTGAACGTATGAGCTAATTTGGAAACTGCAAAATGGGAAATCGGCCCACTTCTTGGTATTAACTCACTCAACGATGGGAACGTGTGCTCAGTCTTGTGGCGCTGTGGCTTAGTTGGTCAAAGCGCCTGTCTAGTAAACAGGAGATCCTGGGTTCAAATCCCAGCAGTGCCTTTTCAGTAGTCGTTCTGAAAACTGCGCGCGCTCTTAACTTGAGGAAGCCAATAGGAAACGTCAGACAGCCAACAAATGACATTCTCATGTCGATGCTCTGCACTTACCTCCGGACAAAACACCTTTTATAACCTTGCGTGATGAAGTGGGCCAAGTGGGCCAGGGGACCCACTGATCATTTAATGGGTGCACAATATGACAGCTGACGGTAACCATTTTGGATGCACCAACCAGAGGGGAATTAGCTCAAATGGTAGAGCGCTCGCTTAGCATGCGAGAGGTAGAGGGATCGATGCCCTCATTCTCCACAGTTTGCAGCTCTCTGGGGCTCAAAATGACTTTAGTGGGAAGCCCAATTCAACCGGAATCTTAAAATGAACTTTACTCATGAAAGATGTGATGTCAAAAGTATGTAGAGTGCCAAGCACAATGTCTCTGTGGCGCAATCGGCCAGCGCGCTCGGCTGTTACCGAGAGGTTGGTGGTTCGAGCCCACCCAGGGACGGTAGGCCATTTCCCTCTTATTTTGGATGGCCACTGATTGTACTCCTCTTGATTCAAAGAATTGGCGTGACGCGCTATTGGAACACAGATTGTGGTGTTGTGGCCTGGCTGGCCAAAAAGCATGTCTGCACAGCGGACAAGTCAGGTACTGAATTCCGAAAAAGTCTTTTTTTAGCAGTTGCATTTCATGTGCTTTATGCTCATGAAAAGATCATTCCAGTGCAGTCGGAACCCATTGGACTAAAAGTAACCCAGGTAAACTAACTGTAAAAGCGCAACATCAAGACCATTTTCAACTGTCGTTGATAGAGCATTGCCAATTGAATCCATGCTTCGTGGGGTTTTGCCAAAAGACACTGCAAGGTGAACGTATGAGCTAATTTGGAAACTGCAAAATGGGAAATCGGCCCACTTCTTGGTATTAACTCATTCAACGATGGGAACGTGTGCTCAGTCTCGTGGCACTGTGGCTTAGTTGGTCAAAGCGCCTGTCTTGTAAACAGGAGATCCTGGGTTCAAATCCCAGCAGTGCCTTTTCAGTAGTTGTTCTGAAAAACTGTGCATGCTCAGAAATTGAGGACAGAGAGATGAAACATTAGACAGCAAACCTATGACGTTCCCATGTCAATGCACTTAACTCCAGACAAAAGAAGAAGCCCGAACTGAGCTTTTATAACCTTGCGTGATTAAGTGGGGAAGGCGATCCAATGTTCATTTAATGGGTGTACAAAAAGACAGCTGATGGGAACCTTTTAGGATGCACCAAGAAGAGGGGAATTAGCTCAAATGGTAGAGCGCTCGCTTAGCATGCGAGAGGTAGAGGGATCGATGCCCTCATTCTCCACAGTTTGTAGCTGTCTCGGTCTCACGATGTCTTTAGCAAGAAGCCCAAGGCAGCCAGGATTCCAAAAATCAATTTGACTCATGAAAGTTTTGATGTTCAAAGTATGTACAGTGATCAACACTGTGTCTCTGTGGCGCAATCGGCCAGCGCGTTCGGCTGTTAACCGAGAGGTTGGTGGTTCGAGCCCACCCAGGGACGGTAGGCCATTCCCCTCTTATTTTGGATGGCCACTGATTGTACTCCTCTTGATTCAAAGAATTGGCGTGACGGGATATTGGTACACAGATTGTGGTGTGTTGGCCTGGCTGAGCAAAGAGCATGTCTGCAGAGCAGACAATTTCATCTGTTGAATTCCCAAAGTGTCTTTTTTAGCAGTTGCATTTCATGCGCTTTATGCTCATGAACAGATAATTCCAATGCAGTCGGAACCCATTGGACTAAAAGTAACCCAGGTAAACTAACTGTAAAAGCGCAACATAAAGACCATTTTCAACTGTCGTTGAAACTGTCGTTGGTAGAGCATTGCCAATTGAATCCATGCTTCGTGGGGTTTTGCCAAAAGACACTGCAAGGTGAACGTATGAGCTAATTTGGAAACTGCAAAATGGGAAATCGGCCCACTTCTTGGTATTAACTCAATCAACGATGGGAACGTGTGCTCAGTCTCGTGGCGCTCTGGCTTAGTTGATCAAAGCGCCTGTCTTGTAAACAGGAGATCCTGGGTTCAAATCCCAGCAGTGCCTTTTCAGTAGTTGTTCTGAAAAACTGTGCATGCTCAGAAATTGAGGACGGAGAGATGAAACATTAGACAGCAAACCTATGACGTTCCCATGTCAATGCACTTAACTCCAGACAAAAGAAGAAGCCCGAACTGAGCTTTTATAACCTTGCGTGATTAAGTGGGGAAGGTGATCCAATGTTCATTTAATGGGTGCACAATATGACAGCTGATGGGAACCTTCTAGGATGCACCAAGAAGAGGGGAATTAGCTCAAATGGTAGAGCGCTCGCTTAGCATGCGAGAGGTAGAGGGATCGATGCCCTCATTCTCCACAGTTTGTAGCTGTCTCGGGCTCACGATGTCTTTAGCAAGAAGCCCAAGGCAGCCAGGATTCCAAAAATCAATTTGACTCATGAAAGTTTTGATGTTCAAAGTATGTACAGTGATCAACACTGTGTCTCTGTGGCGCAATCGGCCAGCGCGTTCGGCTGTTAACCGAGAGGTTGGTGGTTCGAGCCCACCCAGGGACGGTAGGCCATTTCCCTCTTAATTTGGATGGCCACTGATTGTACTCCTCTTGATTCAAAGAATTGGCGTGACGGGATATTGGTACACAGATTGTGGTGTGTTGGCCTGGCTGAGCAAAGAGCATGTCTGCAGAGCAGACAATTTCATTTGTTGAATTCCCAAAGTGTCTTTTTTAGCAGTTGCATTTCATGCGCTTTATGCTCATGAACAGATAATTCCAATGCAGTCGGAACCGATCGGACTAAAAGTAATCCAGGAAAACTAACTGCAAAAACGCAACATCAAGACCATTGTCCACTGTAGTTGATAGAGTATTGCCAATTGAACCCTTGCTTCTTGGGGTTTAGCCATAAGACACTGCAAGGTGAACGTATGAGCTAATTTGGAAACTGCAAAATGGGAAATCGGCCCACTTCTTGGTATTAACTCACTCAACGATGGGAACGTGTGCTCAGTCTTGTGGCGCTGTGGCTTAGTTGGTCAAAGCGCCTGTCTAGTAAACAGGAGATCCTGGGTTCAAATTCCAGCAGTGCCTTTTCAGTAGTCGTTCTGAAAACTGCGCGCGCTCTTAACTTGAGGAAGCCAATAGGAAACGTCAGACAGCAAACAAATGACATTCTCATGTCGATGCTCTGCACTTACCTCCGGACAAAACACCTTTTATAACCTTGCGTGATGAAGTGGGCCAAGTGGGCCAGGGGACCCACTCATCATTTAATGGGTGCACAATATGACAGCTGACGGTAACCATTTTGGATGCACCAACCAGAGGGGAATTAGCTCAAATGGTAGAGCGCTCGCTTAGCATGCGAGAGGTAGAGGGATCGATGCCCTCATTCTCCACAGTTTGCAGCTCTCTGGGGCTCACAATGACTTTAGTGGGAAGCCCAATTCAACCGGAATCTTAAAATGAACTTTACTTATGAAAGATGTGATGTCAAAAGTATGTACAGTGCCAAGCACAATGTCTCTGTGGCGCAATCGGCCAGCGCGCTCGGCTGTTAACCGAGAGGTTGGTGGTTCGAGCCCACCCAGGGACGGTAGGCCATTTCCCTCTTATTTTGGATGGCCACTGATTGTACTCCTCTTGATTCAAAGAATTGGCGTGACGCGCTATTGGAACACAGATTGTGGTGTTGTGGCCTGGCTGGCCAAAAAGCATGTCTGCACAGCGGACAAGTCAGGTACTGAATTCCGAAAAAGTCTTTTTTTAGCAGTTGCATTTCATGTGCTTTATGCTCATGAAAAGATCATTCCAGTGCATTGGACTAAAAGTAACCCAGGTAAACTAACTGTAAAAGCGCAACATCAAGACCATTTTCAACTGTCGTTGATAGAGCATTGCCAATTGAATCCATGCTTCGTGGGGTTTTGCCAAAAGACACTGCAAGGTGAACGTATGAGCTAATTTGGAAACTGCAAAATGGGAAATCGGCCCACTTCTTGGTATTAACTCATTCAACGATGGGAACGTGTGCTCAGTCTCGTGGCGCTGTGGCTTAGTTGGTCAAAGCGCCTGTCTTGTAAACAGGAGATCCTGGGTTCAAATCCCAGCAGTGCCTTTTCAGTAGTTGTTCTGAAAAACTGTGCATGCTCAGAAATTGAGGACGGAGAGATGAAACATTAGACAGCAAACCTATTACGTTCCCATGTCAATGCACTTAACTCCAGACAAAAGAAGAAGCCCGAACTGAGCTTTTATAACCTTGCGTGATTAAGTGGGGAAGGCGATCCAATGTTCATTTAATGGGTGTACAAAAAGACAGCTGATGGGAACCTTTTAGGATGCACCAAGAAGAGGGGAATTAGCTCAAATGGTAGAGCGCTCGCTTAGCATAAGCTGGGGCCCAATCTTCTCGCCCCCCCGCACACGCGAAGGCGGTGCCAATGACGCGTAAGGAGGAGAGTTTGCACGGAGTGATGAAAGGAGGACCCTCGAAGAACATTTTGGCATGTCGTGGTTTTGAGATTAAAAACTCTGTAAATATCAATGGCAGACCCGGGCTGCCGCGATCTTACAACCCTGGAGTTAAAGCAGACGCGTGCGTCTTCCTTCCGCCACATCCTACCTGTTATATAGTCCCGCAGGAGAGCAGATTCTTTCATCCATTCGTTGTTACGTTCGATATATTTAGTTCTTGGATACTATTACACTGTATATTAATATTATAAATAAATAATATAGCTTTTATGTAAATACATATTCTGCATAATGTGTTACAGGCATTGTGAAGTAACTGTACACACTGTTTACTGTGTATAATGCTCATTTTAAATGATTTATTTGTACAGTTTGGTCAAATAAAAGTATAAATATATTTTTTTGTAACAAAACTATTAAGGCTGTTTCTGTTTATTATTATTATTGTTATTATTATTAATGTACCAAATGTGTAACTGCATTTGAGACTGAACTTGATAGCAATCAGGAGTCATAAAAGTACTGGGGTCATTGAAGTTCATGTGATGTGCACCTGCACTGACCCCCCACTGTGACACTTGTGTTCAAAGAAAAGCTGCTGTGATTACAGTGCAGCTGACCTCAGTTAAGTAAACATTGCACATTCCTGTCCCAAGGCAATTAAGCAGCACAATGAATAGGAGGGTGAACAAAAATTTATTTACTCAAACTAAGTACAAGACATTGATAAACAACAATAAACCACTAGAACATTCTGTAATATAAATGTAACAAACAAGACATAACACAAAGATGAAAAAAAAATGAACATTAACTGTATTTACACATAGATATGTATTTACAAGTATTTACAAACGATCTTTAAACAAGTAGGAGTATTTACATTTTGACATTAATTAGTTGCAGCTGAGGTAAGTATCAAGATATATTTACATGTTAACATATTTACAGTATTTACAAGATTATTATTTTTATGGTGGTGGCTGTCCATGTTGTTTCTGCTGGCGTTGTTCGACCAGCCACTCCTCCAAAGATTTGCCACCAGAGACGCTGGGGCAAAAAGTAGCACTGCCAAAGCGGCTGTGGCCAAACTCCTTTGTTTTGGGCTGGCCACACTTGGAGCACTGGTTATATGCCGCTTCACGGACATATTTTCTTTTGTGTGCTCCACTGGCCTCCTCTTCTGCCCTGCGTCGCCTGTTTCTCTGTGTGAAGCGGGACACAGACACTGGGGCAGTGGAAGCAGGAGTAACTGGTGCGGCAGGAAACACTGGAGTTGGAGCCAGGAGAGGAGCAGCTGAAGGGCCACCTGCAGCTGCTGCTACCAGTGCGGGCACAGGGTTCAATAAAACAAACTGGGGCATTGGCGCAGGGACTGATGGAAGAGGAGGGGCTGCTGGGGTGATGGGCCGCACAATTGTTGCACTGGCAGGTCGTCTGCCCGGCCGCAGCTTAGGAGCCTGTCCCGCTCTGTTTGGAGGAAGGACAAACTCGTGCCGGGCCCCTGATGTGGACGGAGCCTCATCCAGCCTTTCCCGTGGAGCAGGAAGCTGTGAGCTGGCCACAGTGAAGCGGTCTTCTGCAGCAAGACCCTGGGTGAGGACAGTCACTTCCTGGGTGTTCTCCCTTCGATTAAACCTGCAATAAAAACAAAATATTTATTATAAATAACTGCAAGCTTTCTTTCAAATGACAGTGTAAAACTATTGTGCTTACCACTGAGTGAGAGTCCTTTGATTCAGCACAAACAGCTGAAGTGACGTGGCCTCCATCAGAGTGTGGCAGTTCAGCACCAGGTCTCGGATGTGGTGGTAGTCATTGAGCACCTTGGTCCAACGAGGAAGACGGACTCCATCCTTTTTAGTTGGGGACTTGTGCAGTGCACAAAGTTTGATGCACATGGCCTCAACTAAGCGACTGGTGCTGGGCCACTGAGCCGGCCCCCCAGGATGACCGATCAGACATCTCTTCACACTCTCCACACCCGGTGTCACTCCTGTGTTTTTTGGCGGCTTGAAGCGTCCATGGGTCAGCTTGGGCTGGTGTCTGGGCTGATAGTGGATCCTCTTCTTGTCCCCATCAGGAAGAGCAGTCCACAGGCGGATGACCTCTGTGACCTGCTGCTCGTCCAGGTAGAGTGCCTGACGGAGGGACACCAGGTACTCAGCCAGATCCTGCACCTTATCCCAGCCCGCGAGGCCATCGGGTCCAAGAACAGGAGCCTGCAGGGAAGTATTACAATAACAATGCACAGCATGTTAGATGTCAGAGTGTAAAAGCAAAAATGAACTAATAATGAGCAGCTTACTTACAGGAGCCTGGTCTGCAACACTGGACCCAGTTGATGTTGCAGGACCAGAGGCAATACTTGGCTGGACAGAAGGCTGCTGTGGCGGAGACTGCAGAGGAGGTTGTAGAGGAGACTGGGCTGGGCGCAACTGCGGAGACTGCTGAGGAAGGTGAACAGGGCGCTGCAGAGGAGGGTGTAGAGGAGGCTGAGCAGGGCACTGCTGAGGAGACTGCGGAGGAGGCACTGCAGAGGAGGGTGTAGAAGAGGCAGAGCAGGGCGCTGCTGAGGAGACTGCGGAGGAGGCAGAGCAGGGCGCTGCTGAGGAGGCTGAGCAGGGCGCTGCAGTCCTTGGCTGGATGTGGGTGGCTGCAGTGAGGATGGTCCTGGTGCGGAGGGACAGGGGTTGAAGACCTGCGGCCCTCTGCTGTGGACTGGGACAGTCTCAGTGGGGTCAAAGAGGACAGGCACTGTGAGGTCCTCTGGTTCCTCCTCAACGAAGCCTTCATCCTGAACCACCTCATCGTCCATCTGCTCCACCAGCCGATCCTCCTCCTCCGGGTTATCCATAACAGTCAGGGATTTCCCAGACTGACTGTATAGATACTCCATACCGAGCAGCTCCCCTGCGAAAGAACACATGCAAAGCACAATCACATTATAATAGCTGTAGAGGCTATTTGTCCATAACAAACTGAAAAAAAAAAAACAATCCAACTTTTCAAAGGGCCACTGAGGCTACAGTTTATCAGATCAAAAAGGCATTAATGTTTCAATTAGCCCCTACCAGTGACCAATAAACAATAACGTAAATAACCATCTAAATTTGAAGAAGAAAATAATAAGTGTAAATGCAAAAAAAAGCAAATTCACTTTAGTAAAAGCAAGGAAAGAAATTAGGCTATAAAGGCTAATATTAAGCCTTGTACAAAGTACAAATAACTCCCAACAATAGTTGAAGTATTTGAAATAAAGTATAAAAATGTACTCTCAAACACCTGTATAACGTATAATCTTTTGTTTGAGTTAACATGAATAATTCTCACCTGTGTAAGCCCCTGGAGGCTGATAGCGCTCATCCAGGGACACCTTCAGCACTTTTCGGCTGAGCCGGTCCAATGCCTCCCGCTCAGCACTGCTGTAGGTCCTCAGGTCAGTCTTTCCCCCCACCGCTTCATCCATACGGTCCTGGTTCCAGCGCATCAGGCCTTCCAGGAGATAGGCCTGGAAATGCGCGTCACTGGCACTGGTCCCTAGAGGTGAAATAAAGTCAAATATATGCATGCGATGTATTTAGAACAAATATCATTTAAAACTGAAATTTTCCTTTAAGTTATAACCTACCTGGGATGAAGCGGTTCAAATGGAGGTGAAAAGACTCCAAAGAGGTGGAGCCACGAGCGCACCGGTAGCAGCTGAGCTCCACACCACCCTTCTTCAGGGTGCCTGTTTTCTGGTACAGAGGGAAGCCCTCTGGGTCCTGAATACAGGCGATGTGCCTCTGCTGGTCTATCCAGACCTGTTGGATGCGCTCGTGGTCCAGCAGTGGTACGCCCAGAGTGTCCCTCCCCTTCTCACTGTCCATCTCTGTAATGAGCGCCTTTATCCTCCTGGTGGTCTCCTCCACTCCTCTGGTCCGCTTACGACAGTGCAGGGCCAACTCCTTCCTGGTGATCAGCTTGTCCAGGGCCTTCTCTGAGACTGGACCAGCTCCTCTGGCCTGTAGCTCCCCCTGCTTGGCCAGCCGAAGAGCAGCGACGTCAAGTGGATCCAGCTCAAAGATGCACCTGGAGAGCCGAGTCATGTAGGCGCCGTAGAGCGGATGAGCCTCCGTGATGACACCTGCCGCAAAGCGCCGCATGAAGTGCCAGATGTCCAGGCGCACTTGGAGCTCATCCCACTCTGCGAACATGGCTCTGACCTGCGACTGTCCGTGCGGGCTGCAGCAGTCTCTGTCCACATACATGATGGCAGGCGGTGCCACTCCCGCCTCCCTGTACCTCTTCATGAGCCCCGCCGCCATGGGCCACAATCCATGTCCCTCTGCCGCTGTGAGCACTGACACCAACACCTGGCCGTGCTCATTACCCACATTGGTGCACCAACCAGCAGTGTTGGCAGCAGCGCCAGCCAGCTTTTTGGTGACCTATGTAAAAAACAGTAGAAAAACAAATGTAAGATAATGTAAGATAATAAAAATGATTATTATTCAAACTTGACTTTTTATACCTTTTTAGTGGAGTCCATCTTGAGGACAGAGCCAAAGGCCGATGTAATTTTGGCCTTGACCTCAGGTAGCCGCGAGAGGACGTCCCTGGCGTACACAGACAGCAGCCACTTGGGTTTGGGGATGGGTGGGAGGGGCGGGGGCGCAGAGAACACTGGAGGCTCAATGATGGAGGAGTCTGTGAAGGGCTCACAGACAGTGAGGTACTCCAGTGTCCGCTGTGACCACGCTGCTGTGTGCTGCTCCTGTAGCTTCTTGTGAAGCTGCGTGACGCTGTTGCCCTGGGTCCTCTCCCTCATCATAATGACCACACGGTAGTCACACGAGTACCTACAGACAGTCAAATAATTCTGTTCAATGCCACATCTTGTTATTTCAATGTTACTGTCAGTAAAACAATGTATTCAATTGTATGCAGTACAACACATTACAGTTCATTGGTCTAATTATGAATGTGTTCTACCTGTAGGTCAGAATGGCGGGGAATTTCCTGCGGTGTCCCATGTCCAGCTGTCCCAGGATGTCTTCAGACCAGGCTGGATACTTCTTCTTGCACCATTTGCACTCCAGATACTCTGTGGCCATGTCATACCACCCGTCTATGTCCAGGACCTTGCGCACAGTGCGGTAAATACCTGCAGCTGTCAGCTTGTGGCTATTGCAGGCTGGCTGGACACAGACGAGTGGAATGGACCACATCTTCAGCGGCATCCAGAGGAACAAAGGGCGGCAGAAGAAGACATCAGGAGAGGCAGGGGGCTGGGTGAAGACGGTTGGGGGCTGGGGAGGGTACCACCAGAAATTGGGGTGTGGCGTCAGCTCTGGCTTCCCTGTTCTGGTGTTGGCCCTGAACAGAGTGTTCCTGATCCAGTCCTGCTGGAAAGATGGGAGCTGCTCGTTCCAGTGCACTGGAAGCTCTGCGGGCGGATGGGACACCTGGCCAGGGGTCCACAATGCTGGAGCAGGAGCAGCAGCAGGGTCTGGGGCAGGAGCACGAGCAGGAGCAGGGTCTGGGGCAGGAGCAGGAGCAGGAGCAGGAGCGGGGGCAGGAGCACGAGCACGAGCAGCCGCAGCAGCAGGGGCAGGGGCAGGGGCCAGGGCAGGAGCACAAGCTGGGACAGGAGCAGGGGCCAGGGCAGGGCCTCTCGAAGCCGCAGTGACTGGAGCGTAAAAAGACACAACATAATTATCTTATTGGATTAGACTTTCATTAGATGACTTTTTCAGCTCTGCTGGACAGCTACTGCGATTACATGGTTTCGTACAAAGCATGTATGATTAGTAGACAGGCGACATGATGATGAAACGATGGGAGGAAGCAGTGAAAATCATCCTGTTTTTCACCCAAGCACCATTAGGACAAATACAAGAAGAAAAAGGAGATGGGATCAGCCAAAGGTGAAGCAAAGCAGCCCAAGCACTGTAAGCGCTGCTAACTACAACAGCCACTTACTCTAAGGGGAGTGGGGAATGTGTGAGATGACAAGAATGAGCTTTAGTAAGTGGTTATGACAAAAAATTAAGTTAAAACCTTTTACATACACCTTTAAATTCTCTTTTTGCTTTGAAGATGTTCACTCAAACGAGTGAATGTAGATTGACACCTGAGAAGTGCCATTCCTCTGTGTTGCAAAATAAAAGAACATATGTCATATAAAAAATACTGTTGTCACAGAATTGTTTGTAAAATATTGTTTGAGATTTACATACCTTGAGCAAGTTGCCCCTCAGCTTGTGAGGCTACAGTTGCCATCTCCTCGTCATCTTCCTCCTCAAAAAAATCCCCAGCAGGAGAGTCTGTAAAATAACATAAAACACTGAGCACATGTCACAAACTCACCTGTATGCATCAACTGATACTCACCAGATGTAAAGAGCCGTCTCCGGGCTGCGGACTCAGACACAGGAGGGCAACGTGGTCCTACAGCTGTTAACAAAACACGTCTTGTTGTGAGACATACATACTGCATATACACTGTAATAATTTTAAAGCTTACAAATCACTTACAGGGTTTGGCTGGCGACAAAAGCTTTTGTGCCAGCTGTGAAGCAGACAAATGCTTCCCCCGCGCCAACAGGGCCTTCACATTGGCAGCCAGCAGTGGCCTGCTCTGAGTGGCAGCAGGTGGAGGAGGAACAGACACAGTGGCAGTGGGCACAGCAGCAGAGGGGGCAGATGCAGTGGGCACAGGAGTGGTGGGCAGGTGGGCTGGAGCCTGCCTCTTCAGCACGTATGCTTTGAAGAGGGCCATGTTGGTGTTAGGCCTGGCCTTTGCCTTCTTGAGGTAGTTGATGAGAGCCCGGGCTTCCTTGCTTGGGTCCTCATACACCTCCTTCATTGACCTACCCTTGAAGTCACCAAACTCCACCATCAGACAACCAGAGTCTCCCGTCCTCTGGGCCTCCTGCAGCATGGCCTGTTTTCTCTGGTGCACCTCCACAGCCTCCCCTATCTCCCTGATCTGTGAGGTGTATCTAAGGAACAGGTGTTTATTGGCCGACAGCGGGTTGTCCCTCTCCTCCTCCCCCATGATGCTGCTGACCAGATACACGGCATACCCCAGTGAGTTCTCCAGCAGCCACAGGAACCGCTGGCCCTGGTGTTTCCCAAACTGGATCTTGCAATGAGCCAGAACCAAGAACTCGTCTCCAGGATTCCCTCGATTCTGCCTCACAAAGGCAGTGGCCTCAGCCAGGACCTCCTCCTTACACCTGGCTCTCCCTGCCACCACGATCTCACTCCTATTGGCCTCCTCAGTTGGCCCCATGAGGAGTCGACCTTCCGAGGTTTTGCGGAAAACTGGATATGCGTGCATAATCTGAAAGGACACAGGCATAAACAGAACGTTACATAGCTGTCATATTAGAGCTGAAAGCATTTTACTACACTGTACTGCACTACTACATTATTGTTATTTTATACCACTGTGAATCCCTTTTAATGGCCTTGTTTACAAATTGTGCTCTACAAATAAACCTGTCTTGACTAGCCCTGCCTGTACATGACAGTAAAACATTTAATAATTGAAACACTGGATTTATAAAACCTGTCATCATTGAAATAACTTACAAATGGGTTTTATTCATTTACAAATGTCACCCACTGCTGCCCTGGAGTCACTAAGTAATTGTAGTAGTATTAATTCATATTAAAATACCGTACAGACTTATCATATTTAGCTACGTTGTACCACCATCAGCATCTTGACAGCATCCAGCCCGCCCAAAATACACCCGCATTTTTTTAGGCGGGATGTAACTGTATTATTCTGTAACATCATTTAATGACACTATTAACAATCATTAAACAAATGCCATGCATGAATCGTTTTGTTGTGTCTAGCAATTGTAGCAGAGATTACAGGAACGCACACAATATAACGTGAAGGCTAAATGTGCTAGATTACATTACGAAAATAATGCATATTAATATTATTACTACAGCATACATGTAGCTACGTTAGGCGCTTCAGGCGCGCTAAAAACACACATCCAACAGGTAAAACATGGATGTACACCTCAGATAATGTCAGTATTATGTACTGTCTTTGTGATGAACACAATATTTGTAATAAAAAAGCTCGTTAGGAAGCATTGAAGTGACGCCACGCATCGTTAATATAGATGTTTTTCTCCGCAAAAACTATGTCATGCTGCTAACAACCATTAATGTGCTGCTAACAACAAGATACCCTTCGTGTCTAACACACTTAGCTGTTAAAAAAGTAAATATGTTTAAACTTACCGATCGCTAAAGGTGTCCAGACAGATGAATGACATCTCCGCACTTTCCTCCGTGACTTTATGAAGGAGCCGGGAGGTGCAGCGTGATTGGTCGAAAGTAAGCCCACCAGCTCGCGACGTGATTGGCCCGAGGGGAGCATGAGGCCGTGCGCTGATTGGTTGCCTGTGGGCTTACTTGGGCTTACTTTGCTCTAATATCAGAATGCAGCAGGCGCAAGCGAGAGGTAGAGGGATCAATGCCCTCATTCTCCACAGTTTGTCGCTGTCTCGGTCTCACGATGTCTTTAGCAAGAAGCCCAAGGCAGCCAGGATTCCAAAAATCAATTTGACTCATGAAAGTTTTGATGTTCAAAGTATGTACAGTGATCAACACTGTGTCTCTGTGGCGCAATCGGCCAGCGCGTTCGGCTGTTAACCGAGAGGTTGGTGGTTCGAGCCCATCCAGGGACGGTAGGCCATTCCCCTCTTATTTTGGATGGCCACTGATTGTACTCCTCTTGATTCAAAGAATTGGCGTGACGGGATATTGGTACACAGATTGTGGTGTGTTGGCCTGGCTGAGCAAAGAGCATGTCTGCAGAGCAGACAATTTCATTTGTTGAATTCCCAAAGTGTCTTTTTTAGCAGTTGCATTTCATGCGCTTTATGCTCATGAACAGATAATTCCAATGCAGTCGGAACCGATCGGACTAAAAGTAATCCAGCAAAACTAACTGCAAAAACGCAACATCAAGACCATTGTCCACTGTAGTTGATAGAGTATTGCCAATTGAACCCTTGCTTCTTGGGGTTTTGCCATAAGACACTGCAAGGTGAACGTATGAGCTAATTTGGAAACTGCAAAATGGGAAATCGGCCCACTTCTTGGTATTAACTCACTCAACGATGGGAACGTGTGCTCAGTCTTGTGGCGCTGTGGCTTAGTTGGTCAAAGCGCCTGTCTAGTAAACAGGAGATCCTGGGTTCAAATCCCAGCAGTGCCTTTTCAGTAGTCGTTCTGAAAACTGCGCGCGCTCTTAACTTGAGGAAGCCAATAGGAAACGTCAGACAGCAAACAAATGACATTCTCATGTCGATGCTCTGCACTTACCTCCGGACAAAAGACCTTTTATAACCTTGCGTGATGAAGTGGGCCAAGTGGGCCAGGGGACCCACTGATCATTTAATGGGTGCACAATATGACAGCTGACGGTAACCATTTTGGATGCACCAACCAGAGGGGAATTAGCTCAAATGGTAGAGCGCTCGCTTAGCATGCGAGAAGTAGAGGGATAGATGCCCTCATTCTCCACAGTTTGCAGCTCTCTGGGGCTCACAATGACTTTAGTGGGAAGCCCAATTCAACCGGAATCTTAAAATGAACTTTACTCATGAAAGATGTGATGTCAAAACTATGTACAGTGCCAAGCACAATGTCTCTGTGGCGCAATCGGCCAGCGCGTTCGGCTGTTAACCGAGAGGTTGGTGGTTCGAGCCCACCCAGGGACGGTAGGCCATTTCCCTCTTATTTTGGATGGCCACTGATTGTACTCCTCTTGATTCAAAGAATTGGCGTGACGGGATATTGGTACACAGATTGTGGTGTGTTGGCCTGGCTGAGCAAAGAGCATGTCTGCAGAGCAGACAATTTCATTTGTTGAATTCCCAAAGTGTCTTTTTTAGCAGTTGCATTTCATGCGCTTTATGCTCATGAACAGATAATTCCAATGCAGTCGGAACCGATCGGACTAAAAGTAATCCAGGAAAACTAACTGCAAAAACGCAACATCAAGACCATTGTCCACTGTAGTTGATAGAGTATTGCCAATTGAACCCTTGCTTCTTGGGGTTTAGCCATAAGACACTGCAAGGTGAACGTATGAGCTAATTTGGAAACTGCAAAATGGGAAATCGGTCCACTTCTTGGTATTAACTCATTCAACGATGGGAACGTGTGCTCAGTCTCGTGGCGCTCTGGCTTAGTTGGTCAAAGCGCCTGTCTTGTAAACAGGAGATCCTGGGTTCAAATCCCAGCAGTGCCTTTTCAGTAGTTGTTCTGAAAAACTGTGCATGCTCAGAAATTGAGGACGGAGAGATGAAACATTAGACAGCAAACCTATGACGTTCCCATGTCAATGCACTTAACTCCAGACAAAAGAAGAAGCCCGAACTGAGCTTTTATAACCTTGCGTGATTAAGTGGGGAAGGCGATCCAATGTTCATTTAATGGGTGTACAAAAAGACAGCTGATGGGAACCTTTTAGGATGCACCAAGAAGAGGGGAATTAGCTCAAATGGTAGAGCGCTCGCTTAGCATGCGAGAGGTAGAGGGATCAATGCCCTCATTCTCCACAGTTTGTAGCTGTCTCGGTCTCACGATGTCTTTAGCAAGAAGCCCAAGGCAGCCAGGATTCCAAAAATCAATTTGACTCATGAAAGTTTTGATGTTCAAAGTATGTACAGTGATCAACACTGTGTCTCTGTGGCGCAATCGGCCAGCGCGTTCGGCTGTTAACCGAGAGGTTGGTGGTTCGAGCCCATCCAGGGACGGTAGGCCATTCCCCTCTTATTTTGGATGGCCACTGATTGTACTCCTCTTGATTCAAAGAATTGGCGTGACGGGATATTGGTACACAGATTGTGGTGTGTTGGCCTGGCTGAGCAAAGAGCATGTCTGCAGAGCAGACAATTTCATTTGTTGAATTCCCAAAGTCTCTTTTTTAGCAGTTGCATTTCATGCGCTTTATGCTCATGAACAGATAATTCCAATGCAGTCGGAACCGATCGGACTAAAAGTAATCCAGGAAAACTAACTGCAAAAACGCAACATCAAGACCATTGTCCACTGTAGTTGATAGAGTATTGCCAATTGAACCCTTGCTTCTTGGGGTTTAGCCATAAGACACTGCAAGGTGAACGTATGAGCTAATTTGGAAACTGCAAAATGGGAAATCGGTCCACTTCTTGGTATTAACTCATTCAACGATGGGAACGTGTGCTCAGTCTCGTGGCGCTCTGGCTTAGTTGGTCAAAGCGCCTGTCTTGTAAACAGGAGATCCTGGGTTCAAATCCCAGCAGTGCCTTTTCAGTAGTTGTTCTGAAAAACTGTGCATGCTCAGAAATTGAGGACGGAGAGATGAAACATTAGACAGCAAACCTATGACGTTCCCATGTCAATGCACTTAACTCCAGACAAAAGAAGAAGCCCGAACTGAGCTTTTATAACCTTGCGTGATTAAGTGGGGAAGGCGATCCAATGTTCATTTAATGGGTGTACAAAAAGACAGCTGATGGGAACCTTTTAGGATGCACCAAGAAGAGGGGAATTAGCTCAAATGGTAGAGCGCTCGCTTAGCATGCGAGAGGTAGAGGGATCGATGCCCTCATTCTCCACAGTTTGTAGCTGTCTCGGTCTCACGATGTCTTTAGCAAGAAGCCCAAGGCAGCCAGGATTCCAAAAATCAATTTGACTCATGAAAGTTTTGATGTTCAAAGTATGTACAGTGATCAACACTGTGTCTCTGTGGCGCAATCGGCCAGCGCGTTCGGCTGTTAACCGAGAGGTTGGTGGTTCGAGCCCACCCAGGGACGGTAGGCCATTTACCTCTTATTTTGGATGGCCACTGATTGTACTCCTCTTGATTCAAAGAATTGGCGTGACGCGATATTGGAACACAGATTGTGGTGTTGTGGCCTGGCTGGCCAAAAAGCATGTCTGCACAGCGGACAAGTCAGGTACTGAATTCCGAAAAAGTCTTTTTTAAGCAGTTGCATTTCATGTGCTTTATGCTCATGAAAAGATCATTCCAGTGCAGTCGGAACCCATTGGACTAAAAGTAACCCAGGTAAACTAACTGTAAAAGCGCAACATAAAGACCATTTTCAACTGTCGTTGAAACTGTCGTTGGTAGAGCATTGCCAATTGAATCCATGCTTCGTGGGGTTTTGCCAAAAGACACTGCAAGGTGAACGTATGAGCTAATTTGGAAACTGCAAAATGGGAAATCGGCCCACTTCTTGGTATTAACTCATTCAACGATGGGAACGTGTGCTCAGTCTCGTGGCGCTGTGGCTTAGTTGGTCAAAGCGCCTGTCTTGTAAACAGGAGATCCTGGGTTCAAATCCCAGCAGTGCCTTTTCAGTAGTTGTTCTGAAAAACTGTGCATGCTCAGAAATTGAGGACGGAGAGATGAAACATTAGACAGCAAACCTATGACGTTCCCATGTCAATGCACTTAACTCCAGACAAAAGAAGAAGCCCGAACTGAGCTTTTATAACCTTGCGTGATTAAGTGGGGAAGGCGATCCAATGTTCATTTAATGGGTGTACAAAAAGACAGCTGATGGGAACCTTTTAGGATGCACCAAGAAGAGGGGAATTAGCTCAAATGGTAGAGCGCTCGCTTAGCATGCGAGAGGTAGAGGGATCAATGCCCTCATTCTCCACAGTTTGTAGCTGTCTCGGTCTCACGATGTCTTTAGCAAGAAGCCCAAGGCAGCCAGGATTCCAAAAATCAATTTGACTCATGAAAGTTTTGATGTTCAAAGTATGTACAGTGATCAACACTGTGTCTCTGTGGCGCAATCGGCCAGCGCGTTCGGCTGTTAACCGAGAGGTTGGTGGTTTGAGCCCATCCAGGGACGGTAGGCCATTCCCCTCTTATTTTGGATGGCCACTGATTGTACTCCTCTTGATTCAAAGAATTGGCGTGACGGGATATTGGTACACAGATTGTGGTGTGTTGGCCTGGCTGAGCAAAGAGCATGTCTGCAGAGCAGACAATTTCATTTGTTGAATTCCCAAAGTGTCTTTTTTAGCAGTTGCATTTCATGCGCTTTATGCTCATGAACAGATAATTCCAATGCAGTCGGAACCGATCGGACTAAAAGTAATCCAGCAAAACTAACTGCAAAAACGCAACATCAAGACCATTGTCCACTGTAGTTGATAGAGTATTGCCAATTGAACCCTTGCTTCTTGGGGTTTAGCCATAAGACACTGCAAGGTGAACGTATGAGCTAATTTGGAAACTGCAAAATGGGAAATCGGCCCACTTCTTGGTATTAACTCACTCAACGATGGGAACGTGTGCTCAGTCTTGTGGCGCTGTGGCTTAGTTGGTCAAAGCGCCTGTCTAGTAAACAGGAGATCCTGGGTTCAAATCCCAGCAGTGCCTTTTCAGTAGTCGTTCTGAAAACTGCGCGCGCTCTTAACTTGAGGAAGCCAATAGGAAACGTCAGACAGCAAACAAATGACATTCTCATGTCGATGCTCTGCACTTACCTCCGGACAAAACACCTTTTATAACCTTGCGTGATGAAGTGGGCCAAGTGGGCCAGGGGACCCACTCATCATTTAATGGGTGCACAATATGACAGCTGACGGTAACCATTTTGGATGCACCAACCAGAGGGGAATTAGCTCAAATGGTAGAGCGCTCGCTTAGCATGCGAGAGGTAGAGGGATCGATGCCCTCATTCTCCACAGTTTGCAGCTCTCTGGGGCTCACAATGACTTTAGTGGGAAGCCCAATTCAACCGGAATCTTAAAATGAACTTTACTTATGAAAGATGTGATGTCAAAAGTATGTACAGTGCCAAGCACAATGTCTCTGTGGCGCAATCGGCCAGCGCGCTCGGCTGTTAACCGAGAGGTTGGTGGTTCGAGCCCACCCAGGGACGGTAGGCCATTTCCCTCTTATTTTGGATGGCCACTGATTGTACTCCTCTTGATTCAAAGAATTGGCGTGACGCGCTATTGGAACACAGATTGTGGTGTTGTGGCCTGGCTGGCCAAAAAGCATGTCTGCACAGCGGACAAGTCAGGTACTGAATTCCGAAAAAGTCTTTTTTTAGCAGTTGCATTTCATGTGCTTTATGCTCATGAAAAGATCATTCCAGTGCAGTCGGAATCCATTGGACTAAAAGTAACCCAGGTAAACTAACTGTAAAAGTGCAACATAAAGACCATTTTCAACTGTCGTTGATAGAGCATTGCCAATTGAATCCATGCTTCGTGGGGTTTTGCCAAAAGACACTGCAAGGTGAACGTATGAGCTAATTTGGAAACTGCAAAATGGGAAATCGGCCCACTTCTTGGTATTAACTCATTCAACGATGGGAACGTGTGCTCAGTCTCGTGGTGCTGTGGCTTAGTTGGTCAAAGCGCCTGTCTTGTAAACAGGAGATCCTGGGTTCAAATCCCAGCAGTGCCTTTTCAGTAGTTGTTCTGAAAAACTGTGCATGCTCAGAAATTGAGGACGGAGAGATGAAACATTAGACAGCAAACCTATGACGTTCCCATGTCAATGCACTTAACTCCAGACAAAAGAAGAAGCCCGAACTGAGCTTTTATAACCTTGCGTGATTAAGTGGGGAAGGCGATCCAATGTTCATTTAATGGGTGTACAAAAAGACAGCTGATGGGAACCTTTTAGGATGCACCAAGAAGAGGGGAATTAGCTCAAATGGTAGAGCGCTCGCTTAGCATGCGAGAGGTAGAGGGATCGATGCCCTCATTCTCCACAGTTTGTAGCTGTCTCGGTCTCACGATGTCTTTAGCAAGAAGCCCAAGGCAGCCAGGATTCCAAAAATCAATTTGACTCATGAAAGTTTTGATGTTCAAAGTATGTACAGTGATCAACACTGTGTCTCTGTGGCGCAATCGGCCAGCGCGTTCGGCTGTTAACAGAGAGGTTGGTGGTTCGAGCCCACCCAGGGACGGTAGGCCATTCCCCTCTTATTTTGGATGGCCACTGATTGTACTCCTCTTGATTCAAAGAATTGGCGTGACGGGATATTGGTACACAGATTGTGGTGTGTTGGCCTGGCTGAGCAAAGAGCATGTCTGCAGAGCAGACAATTTCATCTGTTGAATTCCCAAAGTGTCTTTTTTAGCAGTTGCATTTCATGCGCTTTATGCTCATGAACAGATAATTCCAATGCAGTCGGAACCGATCGGACTAAAAGTAATCCAGCAAAACTAACTGCAAAAACGCAACATCAAGACCATTGTCCACTGTAGTTGATAGAGTATTGCCAATTGAACCCTTGCTTCTTGGGGTTTTGCCATAAGACACTGCAAGGTGAACGTATGAGCTAATTTGGAAACTGCAAAATGGGAAATCGGCCCACTTCTTGGTATTAACTCACTCAACGATGGGAATGTGTGCTCAGTCTTGTGGCGCTGTGGCTTAGTTGGTCAAAGCGCCTGTCTAGTAAACAGGAGATCCTGGGTTCAAATCCCAGCAGTGCCTTTTCAGTAGTCGTTCTGAAAACTGCGCGCGCTCTTAACTTGAGGAAGCCAATAGGAAACGTCAGACAGCAAACAAATGACATTCTCATGTCGATGCTCTGCACTTACCTCCGGACAAAAGACCTTTTATAACCTTGCGTGATGAAGTGGGCCAAGTGGGCCAGGGGACCCACTGATCATTTAATGGGTGCACAATATGACAGCTGACGGTAACCATTTAGGATGCACCAACCAGAGGGGAATTAGCTCAAATGGTAGAGCGCTCGCTTA
This sequence comes from Gobius niger, assembly GCF_951799975.1. NCBI lineage: Eukaryota > Metazoa > Chordata > Actinopteri > Gobiiformes > Gobiidae > Gobius > Gobius niger. Next base: position 33,924,676 of record NC_136856.1, read on the forward strand.
GCATGCGAGAGGTAGAGGGATCGATGCCCTCATTCTCCACAGTTTGCAGCTCTCTGGGGCTCACAGTGACTTTAGTGGGAAGCCCAATTCAACCGGAATCTTAAAATGAACTTTACTCATGAAAGATGTGATGTCAAAAGTATGTACAGTGCCGAGCACAATGTCTCTGTGGCGCAATCGGCCAGCGCGCTCGGCTGTTAACCGAGAGGTTGGTGGTTCGAGCCCACCCAGGGACGGTAGGCCATTTACCTCTTATTTTGGATGGCCACTGATTGTACTCCTCTTGATTCAAAGAATTGGCGTGACGCGATATTGGAACACAGATTGTGGTGTTGTGGCCTGGCTGGCCAAAAAGCATGTCTGCACAGCGGACAAGTCAGGTACTGAATTCCGAAAAAGTCTTTTTTTAGCAGTTGCATTTCATGTGCTTTATGCTCATGAAAAGATCATTCCAGTGCAGTCGGAACCCATTGGACTAAAAGTAACCCAGGTAAACTAACTGTAAAAGCGCAACATAAAGACCATTTTCAACTGTCGTTGAAACTGTCGTTGGTAGAGCATTGCCAATTGAATCCATGCTTCGTGGGGTTTTGCCAAAAGACACTGCAAGGTGAACGTATGAGCTAATTTGGAAACTGCAAAATGGGAAATCGGCCCACTTCTTGGTATTAACTCATTCAACGATGGGAACGTGTGCTCAGTCTCGTGGCGCTCTGGCTTAGTTGGTCAAAGCGCCTGTCTTGTAAACAGGAGATCCTGGGTTCAAATCCCAGCAGTGCCTTTTCAGTAGTTGTTCTGAAAAACTGTGCATGCTCAGAAATTGAGGACGGAGAGATGAAACATTAGACAGCAAACCTATGACGTTCCCATGTCAATGCACTTAACTCCAGACAAAAGAAGAAGCCCGAACTGAGCTTTTATAACCTTGCGTGATTAAGTGGGGAAGGTGATCCAATGTTCATTTAATGGGTGCACAATATGACAGCTGATGGGAACCGTTTAGGATGCACCAAGAAGAGGGGAATTAGCTCAAATGGTAGAGCGCTCGCTTAGCATGCGAGAGGTAGAGGGATCGATGCCCTCATTCTCCACAGTTTGTAGCTGTCTTGGTCTCACGATGTCTTTAGCAAGAAGCCCAAGGCAGCCAGGATTCCAAAAATCAATTTGACTCATGAAAGTTTTGATGTTCAAAGTATGTACAGTGATCAACACTGTGTCTCTGTGGCGCAATCGGCCAGCGCGTTCGGCTGTTAACCGAGAGGTTGGTGGTTCGAGCCCACCCAGGGACGGTAGGCCATTTCCCTCTTATTTTGGATGGCCACTGATTGTACTCCTCTTGATTCAAAGAATTGGCGTGACGGGATATTGGTACACAGATTGTGGTGTGTTGGCCTGGCTGAGCAAAGAGCATGTCTGCAGAGCAGACAATTTCATTTGTTGAATTCCCAAAGTGTCTTTTTTAGCAGTTGCATTTCATGCGCTTTATGCTCATGAACAGATAATTCCAATGCAGTCGGAACCGATCGGACTAAAAGTAATCCAGGAAAACTAACTGCAAAAACGCAACATCAAGACCATTGTCCACTGTAGTTGATAGAGTATTGCCAATTGAACCCTTGCTTCTTGGGGTTTAGCCATAAGACACTGCAAGGTGAACATATGAGCTAATTTGGAAACTGCAAAATGGGAAATCGGCCCACTTCTTGGTATTAACTCACTCAACGATGGGAACGTGTGCTCAGTCTTGTGGCGCTGTGGCTTAGTTGGTCAAAGCGCCTGTCTAGTAAACAGGAGATCCTGGGTTCAAATCCCAGCAGTGCCTTTTCAGTAGTCGTTCTGAAAACTGCGCGCGCTCTTAACTTGAGGAAGCCAATAGGAAACGTCAGACAGCCAACAAATGACATTCTCATGTCGATGCTCTGCACTTACCTCCGGACAAAACACCTTTTATAACCTTGCGTGATGAAGTGGGCCAAGTGGGCCAGGGGACCCACTCATCATTTAATGGGTGCACAATATGACAGCTGACGGTAACCATTTTGGATGCACCAACCAGAGGGGAATTAGCTCAAATGGTAGAGCGCTCGCTTAGCATGCGAGAGGTAGAGGGATCGATGCCCTCATTCTCCACAGTTTGCAGCTCTCTGGGGCTCACAATGACTTTAGTGGGAAGCCCAATTCAACCGGAATCTTAAAATGAACTTTACTCATGAAAGATGTGATGTCAAAAGTATGTACAGTGCCAAGCACAATGTCTCTGTGGCGCAATCGGCCAGTGCGCTCGGCTGTTAACCGAGAGGTTGGTGGTTCGAGCCCACCCAGGGACGGTAGGCCATTTCCCTCTTATTTTGGATGGCCACTGATTGTACTCCTCTTGATTCAAAGAATTGGCGTGACGCGCTATTGGAACACAGATTGTGGTGTTGTGGCCTGGCTGGCCAAAAAGCATGTCTGCACAGCGGACAAGTCAGGTACTGAATTCCGAAAAAGTCTTTTTTTAGCAGTTGCATTTCATGTGCTTTATGCTCATGAAACGATCATTCCAGTGCATTGGACTAAAAGTAACCCAGGTAAACTAACTGTAAAAGCGCAACATCAAGACCATTTTCAACTGTCGTTGATAGAGCATTGCCAATTGAATCCATGCTTCGTGGGGTTTTGCCAAAAGACACTGCAAGGTGAACGTATGAGCTAATTTGGAAACTGCAAAATGGGAAATCGGCCCACTTCTTGGTATTAACTCATTCAACGATGGGAACGTGTGCTCAGTCTCGTGGCGCTGTGGCTTAGTTGGTCAAAGCGCCTGTCTTGTAAACAGGAGATCCTGGGTTCAAATCCCAGCAGTGCCTTTTCAGTAGTTGTTCTGAAAAACTGTGCATGCTCAGAAATTGAGGACGGAGAGATGAAACATTAGACAGCAAACCTATGACGTTCCCATGTCAATGCACTTAACTCCAGACAAAAGAAGAAGCCCGAACTGAGCTTTTATAACCTTGCGTGATTAAGTGGGGAAGGCGATCCAATGTTCATTTAATGGGTGTACAAAAAGACAGCTGATGGGAACCTTTTAGGATGCACCAAGAAGAGGGGAATTAGCTCAAATGGTAGAGCGCTCGCTTAGCATGCGAGAGGTAGAGGGATCAATGCCCTCATTCTCCACAGTTTGTAGCTGTCTCGGTCTCACGATGTCTTTAGCAAGAAGCCCAAGGCAGCCAGGATTCCAAAAATCAATTTGACTCATGAAAGTTTTGATGTTCAAAGTATGTACAGTGATCAACACTGTGTCTCTGTGGCGCAATCGGCCAGCGCGTTCGGCTGTTAACCGAGAGGTTGGTGGTTCGAGCCCATCCAGGGACGGTAGGCCATTCCCCTCTTATTTTGGATGGCCACTGATTGTACTCCTCTTGATTCAAAGAATTGGCGTGACGGGATATTGGTACACAGATTGTGGTGTGTTGGCCTGGCTGAGCAAAGAGCATGTCTGCAGAGCAGACAATTTCATTTGTTGAATTCCCAAAGTGTCTTTTTTAGCAGTTGCATTTCATGCGCTTTATGCTCATGAACAGATAATTCCAATGCAGTCGGAACCGATCGGACTAAAAGTAATCCAGCAAAACTAACTGCAAAAACGCAACATCAAGACCATTGTCCACTGTAGTTGATAGAGTATTGCCAATTGAACCCTTGCTTCTTGGGGTTTAGCCATAAGACACTGCAAGGTGAACGTATGAGCTAATTTGGAAACTGCAAAATGGGAAATCGGCCCACTTCTTGGTATTAACTCACTCAACGATGGGAACGTGTGCTCAGTCTTGTGGCGCTGTGGCTTAGTTGGTCAAAGCGCCTGTCTAGTAAACAGGAGATCCTGGGTTCAAATCCCAGCAGTGCCTTTTCAGTAGTCGTTCTGAAAACTGCGCGCGCTCTTAACTTGAGGAAGCCAATAGGAAACGTCAGACAGCAAACAAATGACATTCTCATGTCGATGCTCTGCACTTACCTCCGGACAAAACACCTTTTATAACCTTGCGTGATGAAGTGGGCCAAGTGGGCCAGGGGACCCACTCATCATTTAATGGGTGCACAATATGACAGCTGACGGTAACCATTTTGGATGCACCAACCAGAGGGGAATTAGCTCAAATGGTAGAGCGCTCGCTTAGCATGCGAGAGGTAGAGGGATCGATGCCCTCATTCTCCACAGTTTGCAGCTCTCTGGGGCTCACAATGACTTTAGTGGGAAGCCCAATTCAACCGGAATCTTAAAATGAACTTTACTCATGAAAGATGTGATGTCAAAAGTATGTACAGTGCCAAGCACAATGTCTCTGTGGCGCAATCGGCCAGTGCGCTCGGCTGTTAACCGAGAGGTTGGTGGTTCGAGCCCACCCAGGGACGGTAGGCCATTTCCCTCTTATTTTGGATGGCCACTGATTGTACTCCTCTTGATTCAAAGAATTGGCGTGACGCGCTATTGGAACACAGATTGTGGTGTTGTGGCCTGGCTGGCCAAAAAGCATGTCTGCACAGCGGACAAGTCAGGTACTGAATTCCGAAAAAGTCTTTTTTTAGCAGTTGCATTTCATGTGCTTTATGCTCATGAAAAGATCATTCCAGTGCATTGGACTAAAAGTAACCCAGGTAAACTAACTGTAAAAGCGCAACATCAAGACCATTTTCAACTGTCGTTGATAGAGCATTGCCAATTGAATCCATGCTTCGTGGGGTTTTGCCAAAAGACACTGCAAGGTGAACGTATGAGCTAATTTGGAAACTGCAAAATGGGAAATCGGCCCACTTCTTGGTATTAACTCATTCAACGATGGGAACGTGTGCTCAGTCTCGTGGCGCTGTGGCTTAGTTGGTCAAAGCGCCTGTCTTGTAAACAGGAGATCCTGGGTTCAAATCCCAGCAGTGCCTTTTCAGTAGTTGTTCTGAAAAACTGTGCATGCTCAGAAATTGAGGACGGAGAGATGAAACATTAGACAGCAAACCTATGACGTTCCCATGTCAATGCACTTAACTCCAGACAAAAGAAGAAGCCCGAACTGAGCTTTTATAACCTTGCGTGATTAAGTGGGGAAGGCGATCCTATGTTCATTTAATGGGTGTACAAAAAGACAGCTGATGGGAACCTTTTAGGATGCACCAAGAAGAGGGGAATTAGCTCAAATGGTAGAGCGCTCGCTTAGCATGCGAGAGGTAGAGGGATCAATGCCCTCATTCTCCACAGTTTGTAGCTGTCTCGGTCTCACGATGTCTTTAGCAAGAAGCCCAAGGCAGCCAGGATTCCAAAAATCAATTTGACTCATGAAAGTTTTGATGTTCAAAGTATGTACAGTGATCAACACTGTGTCTCTGTGGCGCAATCGGCCAGCGCGTTCGGCTGTTAACCGAGAGGTTGGTGGTTCGAGCCCATCCAGGGACGGTAGGCCATTCCCCTCTTATTTTGGATGGCCACTGATTGTACTCCTCTTGATTCAAAGAATTGGCGTGACGGGATATTGGTACACAGATTGTGGTGTGTTGGCCTGGCTGAGCAAAGAGCATGTCTGCAGAGCAGACAATTTCATTTGTTGAATTCCCAAAGTGTCTTTTTTAGCAGTTGCATTTCATGCGCTTTATGCTCATGAACAGATAATTCCAATGCAGTCGGAACCGATCGGACTTAAAGTAATCCAGCAAAACTAACTGCAAAAACGCAACATCAAGACCATTGTCCACTGTAGTTGATAGAGTATTGCCAATTGAACCCTTGCTTCTTGGGGTTTAGCCATAAGACACTGCAAGGTGAACGTATGAGCTAATTTGGAAACTGCAAAATGGGAAATCGGCCCACTTCTTGGTATTAACTCACTCAACGATGGGAACGTGTGCTCAGTCTTGTGGCGCTGTGGCTTAGTTGGTCAAAGCGCCTGTCTAGTAAACAGGAGATCCTGGGTTCAAATCCCAGCAGTGCCTTTTCAGTAGTCGTTCTGAAAACTGCGCGCGCTCTTAACTTGAGGAAGCCAATAGGAAACGTCAGACAGCAAACAAATGACATTCTCATGTCGATGCTCTGCACTTACCTCCGGACAAAACACCTTTTATAACCTTGCGTGATGAAGTGGGCCAAGTGGGCCAGGGGACCCACTCATCATTTAATGGGTGCACAATATGACAGCTGACGGTAACCATTTTGGATGCACCAACCAGAGGGGAATTAGCTCAAATGGTAGAGCGCTCGCTTAGCATGCGAGAGGTAGAGGGATCGATGCCCTCATTCTCCACAGTTTGTAGCTGTCTCGGTCTCACGATGTCTTTAGCAAGAAGCCCAAGGCAGCCAGGATTCCTAAAATCAATTTGACTCATGAAAGTTTTGATGTTCAAAGTATGTACAGTGATCAACACTGTGTCTCTGTGGCGCAATCGGCCAGCGCGTTCGGCTGTTAACCGAGAGGTTGGTGGTTCGAGCCCACCCAGGGACGGTAGGCCATTCCCCTCTTATTTTGGATGGCCACTGATTGTACTCCTCTTGATTCAAAGAATTGGCGTGACGGGATATTGGTACACAGATTGTGGTGTGTTGGCCTGGCTGAGCAAAGAGCATGTCTGCAGAGCAGACAATTTCATTTGTTGAATTCCCAAAGTGTCTTTTTTAGCAGTTGCATTTCATGCGCTTTATGCTCATGAACAGATAATTCCAATGCAGTCGGAACCGATCGGACTAAAAGTAATCCAGCAAAACTAACTGCAAAAACGCAACATCAAGACCATTGTCCACTGTAGTTGATAGAGTATTGCCAATTGAACCCTTGCTTCTTGGGGTTTTGCCATAAGACACTGCAAGGTGAACGTATGAGCTAATTTGGAAACTGCAAAATGGGAAATCGGCCCACTTCTTGGTATTAACTCACTCAACGATGGGAACGTGTGCTCAGTCTTGTGGCGCTGTGGCTTAGTTGGTCAAAGCGCCTGTCTAGTAAACAGGAGATCCTGGGTTCAAATCCCAGCAGTGCCTTTTCAGTAGTCGTTCTGAAAACTGCGCGCGCTCTTAACTTGAGGAAGCCAATAGGAAACGTCAGACAGCAAACAAATGACATTCTCATGTCGATGCTCTGCACTTACCTCCGGACAAAAGACCTTTTATAACCTTGCGTGATGAAGTGGGCCAAGTGGGCCAGGGGACCCACTGATCATTTAATGGGTGCACAATATGACAGCTGACGGTAACCATTTTGGATGCACCAACCAGAGGGGAATTAGCTCAAATGGTAGAGCGCTCGCTTAGCATGCGAGAAGTAGAGGGATCGATGCCCTCATTCTCCACAGTTTGCAGCTCTCTGGGGCTCACAATGACTTTAGTGGGAAGCCCAATTCAACCGGAATCTTAAAATGAACTTTACTCATGAAAGATGTGATGTCAAAACTATGTACAGTGCCAAGCACAATGTCTCTGTGGCGCAATCGGCCAGCGCGTTCGGCTGTTAACCGAGAGGTTGGTGGTTCGAGCCCACCCAGGGACGGTAGGCCATTTCCCTCTTATTTTGGATGGCCACTGATTGTACTCCTCTTGATTCAAAGAATTGGCGTGACGGGATATTGGTACACAGATTGTGGTGTGTTGGCCTGGCTGAGCAAAGAGCATGTCTGCAGAGCAGACAATTTCATTTGTTGAATTCCCAAAGTGTCTTTTTTAGCAGTTGCATTTCATGCGCTTTATGCTCATGAACAGATAATTCCAATGCAGTCGGAACCGATCGGACTAAAAGTAATCCAGCAAAACTAACTGCAAAAACGCAACATCAAGACCATTGTCCACTGTAGTTGATAGAGTATTGCCAATTGAACCCTTGCTTCTTGGGGTTTAGCCATAAGACACTGCAAGGTGAACGTATGAGCTAATTTGGAAACTGCAAAATGGGAAATCGGCCCACTTCTTGGTATTAACTCACTCAACGATGGGAACGTGTGCTCAGTCTTGTGGCGCTGTGGCTTAGTTGGTCAAAGCGCCTGTCTAGTAAACAGGAGATCCTGGGTTCAAATCCCAGCAGTGCCTTTTCAGTAGTCGTTCTGAAAACTGCGCGCGCTCTTAACTTGAGGAAGCCAATAGGAAACGTCAGACAGCAAACAAATGACATTCTCATGTCGATGCTCTGCACTTACCTCCGGACAAAAGACCTTTTATAACCTTGCGTGATGAAGTGGGCCAAGTGGGCCAGGGGACCCACTGATCATTTAATGGGTGCACAATATGACAGCTGACGGTAACCATTTTGGATGCACCAACCAGAGGGGAATTAGCTCAAATGGTAGAGCGCTCGCTTAGCATGCGAGAGGTAGAGGGATCGATGCCCTCATTCTCCACAGTTTGCAGCTCTCTGGGGCTCACAATGACTTTAGTGGGAAGCCCAATTCAACCGGAATCTTAAAATGAACTTTACTCATGAAAGATGTGATGTCAAAAGTATGTACAGTGCCAAGCACAATGTCTCTGTGGCGCAATCGGCCAGCGCGCTCGGCTGTTAACCGAGAGGTTGGTGGTTCGAGCCCACCCAGGGACGGTAGGCCATTTCCCTCTTATTTTGGATGGCCACTGATTGTACTCCTTTTGATTCAAAGAATTGGCGTGACGCGCTATTGGAACACAGATTGTGGTGTTGTGGCCTGGCTGGCCAAAAAGCATGTCTGCACAGCGGACAAGTCAGGTACTGAATTCCGAAAAAGTCTTTTTTTAGCAGTTGCATTTCATGTGCTTTATGCTCATGAAAAGATCATTCCAGTGCATTGGACTAAATGTAACCCAGGTAAACTAACTGTAAAAGCGCAACATCAAGACCATTTTCAACTGTCGTTGATAGAGCATTGCCAATTGAATCCATGCTTCGTGGGGTTTTGCCAAAAGACACTGCAAGGTGAACGTATGAGCTAATTTGGAAACTGCAAAATGGGAAATCGGCCCACTTCTTGGTATTAACTCATTCAACGATGGGAACGTGTGCTCAGTCTCGTGGCGCTGTGGCTTAGTTGGTCAAAGCGCCTGTCTTGTAAACAGGAGATCCTGGGTTCAAATCCCAGCAGTGCCTTTTCAGTAGTTGTTCTGAAAAACTGTGCATGCTCAGAAATTGAGGACGGAGAGATGAAACATTAGACAGCAAACCTATTACGTTCCCATGTCAATGCACTTAACTCCGGACAAAAGAAGAAGCCCGAACTGAGCTTTTATAACCTTGCGTGATTAAGTGGGGAAGGCGATCCAATGTTCATTTAATGGGTGTACAAAAAGACAGCTGATGGGAACCTTTTAGGATGCACCAAGAAGAGGGGAATTAGCTCAAATGGTAGAGCGCTCGCTTAGCATGCGAGAGGTAGAGGGATCGATGCCCTCATTCTCCACAGTTTGTAGCTGTCTCGGTCTCACGATGTCTTTAGCAAGAAGCCCAAGGCAGCCAGGATTCCAAAAATCAATTTGACTCATGAAAGTTTTGATGTTCAAAGCATGTACAGTGATCAACACTGTGTCTCTGTGGCGCAATCGGCCAGCGCGTTCGGCTGTTAACCGAGAGGTTGGTGGTTCGAGCCCACCCAGGGACGGTAGGCCATTCCCCTCTTATTTTGGATGGCCACTGATTGTACTCCTCTTGATTCAAAGAATTGGCGTGACGGGATATTGGTACACAGATTGTGGTGTGTTGGCCTGGCTGAGCAAAGAGCATGTCTGCAGAGCAGACAATTTCATTTGTTGAATTCCCAAAGTGTCTTTTTTAGCAGTTGCATTTCATGCGCTTTATGCTCATGAACAGATAATTCCAATGCAGTCGGAACCGATCGGACTAAAAGTAATCCAGGAAAACTAACTGCAAAAACGCAACATCAAGACCATTGTCCACTGTAGTTGATAGAGTATTGCCAATTGAACCCTTGCTTCTTGGGGTTTAGCCATAAGACACTGCAAGGTGAACGTATGAGCTAATTTGGAAACTGCAAAATGGGAAATCGGTCCACTTCTTGGTATTAACTCATTCAACGATGGGAACGTGTGCGCAGTCTCGTGGCGCTCTGGCTTAGTTGGTCAAAGCGCCTGTCTTGTAAACAGGAGATCCTGGGTTCAAATCCCAGCAGTGCCTTTTCAGTAGTTGTTCTGAAAAACTGTGCATGCTCAGAAATTGAGGACGGAGAGATGAAACATTAGACAGCAAACCTATGACGTTCCCATGTCAATGCACTTAACTCCAGAAAAAAGAAGAAGCCCGAACTGAGCTTTTATAACCTTGCGTGATTAAGTGGGGAAGGCGATCCAATGTTCATTTAATGGGTGCACAATATGACAGCTGATGGGAACCTTTTAGGATGCACCAAGAAGAGGCGAAATAGCTCAAATGGTAGAGTGCTCGCTTAGCATGCGAGAGGTAGAGGGATCGATGCCCTCATTCTCCACAGTTTGTAGCTGTCTCGGTCTCACGATGTCTTTAGCAAGAAGCCCAAGGCAGCCAGGATTCCAAAAATCAATTTGACTCATGAAAGTTTTGATGTTCAAAGTATGTACAGTGATCAACACTGTGTCTCTGTGGCGCAATCGGCCAGCGCGTTCGGCCGTTAACCGAGAGGTTGGTGGTTCGAGCCCACCCAGGGACGCTAGGCCATTTCCCTCTTATTTTGGATGGCCACTGATTGTACTCCTCTTGATTCAAAGAATTGGCGTGACGGGATATTGGTACACAGATTGTGGTGTGTTGGCCTGGCTGAGCAAAGAGCATGTCTGCAGAGCAGACAATTTCATTTGTTGAATTCCCAAAGTGTCTTTTTTAGCAGTTGCATTTCATGCGCTTTATGCTCATGAACAGATAATTCCAATGCAGTCGGAACCGATCGGACTAAAAGTAATCCAGGAAAACTAACTGCAAAAACGCAACATCAAGACCATTGTCCACTGTAGTTGATAGAGTATTGCCAATTGAACCCTTGCTTCTTGGGGTTTAGCCATAAGACACTGCAAGGTGAACGTATGAGCTAATTTGGAAACTGCAAAATGGGAAATCGGCCCACTTCTTGGTATTAACTCACTCAACGATGGGAACGTGTGCTCAGTCTTGTGGCGCTGTGGCTTAGTTGGTCAAAGCGCCTGTCTAGTAAACAGGAGATCCTGGGTTCAAATCCCAGCAGTGCCTTTTCAGTAGTCGTTCTGAAAACTGCGCGCGCTCTTAACTTGAGGAAGCCAATAGGAAACGTCAGACAGCAAACAAATGACATTCTCATGTCGATGCTCTGCACTTACCTCCGGACAAAACACCTTTTATAACCTTGCGTGATGAAGTGGGCCAAGTGGGCCAGGGGACCCACTCATCATTTAATGGGTGCACAACATGACAGCTGACGGTAACCATTTTGGATGCACCAACCAGAGGGGAATTAGCTCAAATGGTAGAGCGCTCGCTTAGCATGCGAGAGGTAGAGGGATCGATGCCCTCATTCTCCACAGTTTGCAGCTCTCTGGGGCTCACAATGACTTTAGTGGGAAGCCCAATTCAACCGGAATCTTAAAATGAACTTTACTCATGAAAGATGTGATGTCAAAAGTATGTACAGTGCCAAGCACAATGTCTCTGTGGCGCAATCGGCCAGTGCGCTCGGCTGTTAACCGAGAGGTTGGTGGTTCGAGCCCACCCAGGGACGGTAGGCCATTTCCCTCTTATTTTGGATGGCCACTGATTGTACTCCTCTTGATTCAAAGAATTGGCGTGACGCGCTATTGGAACACAGATTGTGGTGTTGTGGCCTGGCTGGCCAAAAAGCATGTCTGCACAGCGGACAAGTCAGGTACTGAATTCCGAAAAAGTCTTTTTTTAGCAGTTGCATTTCATGTGCTTTATGCTCATGAAAAGATCATTCCAGTGCATTGGACTAAAAGTAACCCAGGTAAACTAACTGTAAAAGCGCAACATCAAGACCATTTTCAACTGTCGTTGATAGAGCATTGCCAATTGAATCCATGCTTCGTGGGGTTTTGCCAAAAGACACTGCAAGGTGAACGTATGAGCTAATTTGGAAACTGCAAAATGGGAAATCGGCCCACTTCTTGGTATTAACTCATTCAACGATGGGAACGTGTGCTCAGTCTCGTGGCGCTGTGGCTTAGTTGGTCAAAGCGCCTGTCTTGTAAACAGGAGATCCTGGGTTCAAATCCCAGCAGTGCCTTTTCAGTAGTTGTTCTGAAAAACTGTGCATGCTCAGAAATTGAGGACGGAGAGATGAAACATTAGACAGCAAACCTATGACGTTCCCATGTCAATGCACTTAACTCCAGACAAAAGAAGAAGCCCGAACTGAGCTTTTATAACCTTGCGTGATTAAGTGGGGAAGGCGATCCAATGTTCATTTAATGGGTGTACAAAAAGACAGCTGATGGGAACCTTTTAGGATGCACCAAGAAGAGGGGAATTAGCTCAAATGGTAGAGCGCTCGCTTAGCATGCGAGAGGTAGAGGGATCAATGCCCTCATTCTCCACAGTTTGTAGCTGTCTCGGTCTCACGATGTCTTTAGCAAGAAGCCCAAGGCAGCCAGGATTCCAAAAATCAATTTGACTCATGAAAGTTTTGATGTTCAAAGTATGTACAGTGATCAACACTGTGTCTCTGTGGCGCAATCGGCCAGCGCGTTCGGCTGTTAACCGAGAGGTTGGTGGTTCGAGCCCACCCAGGGACGGTAGGCCATTTCCCTCTTATTTTGGATGGCCACTGATTGTACTCCTCTTGATTCAAAGAATTGGCGTGACGGGATATTGGTACACAGATTGTGGTGTGTTGGCCTGGCTGAGCAAAGAGCATGTCTGCAGAGCAGACAATTTCATTTGTTGAATTCCCAAAGTGTCTTTTTTAGCAGTTGCATTTCATGCGCTTTATGCTCATGAACAGATAATTCCAATGCAGTCGGAACCGATCGGACTAAAAGTAATCCAGCAAAACTAACTGCAAAAACGCAACATCAAGACCATTGTCCACTGTAGTTGATAGAGTATTGCCAATTGAACCCTTGCTTCTTGGGGTTTAGCCATAAGACACTGCAAGGTGAACGTATGAGCTAATTTGGAAACTGCAAAATGGGAAATCGGCCCACTTCTTGGTATTAACTCACTCAACGATGGGAACGTGTGCTCAGTCTTGTGGCGCTGTGGCTTAGTTGGTCAAAGCGCCTGTCTAGTAAACAGGAGATCCTGGGTTCAAATCCCAGCAGTGCCTTTTCAGTAGTCGTTCTGAAAACTGCGCGCGCTCTTAACTTGAGGAAGCCAATAGGAAACGTCAGACAGCAAACAAATGACATTCTCATGTCGATGCTCTGCACTTACCTCCGGACAAAACACCTTTTATAACCTTGCGTGATGAAGTGGGCCAAGTGGGCCAGGGGACCCACTGATCATTTAATGGGTGCACAATATGACAGCTGACGGTAACCATTTAGGATGCACCAACCAGAGGGGAATTAGCTCAAATGGTAGAGCGCTCGCTTAGCATGCGAGAGGTAGAGGGATCGATGCCCTCATTCTCCACAATTTGCAGCTCTCTGGGGCTCACAATGACTTTAGTGGGAAGCCCAATTCAACCGGAATCTTAAAATGAACTTTACTCATGAAAGATGTGATGTCAAAAGTATGTACAGTGCCGAGCACAATGTCTCTGTGGCGCAATCGGCCAGCGCGCTCGGCTGTTAACCGAGAGGTTGGTGGTTCGAGCCCACCCAGGGACGGTAGGCCATTTACCTCTTATTTTGGATGGCCACTGATTGTACTCCTCTTGATTCAAAGAATTGGCGTGACGCGATATTGGAACACAGATTGTGGTGTTGTGGCCTGGCTGGCCAAAAAGCATGTCTGCACAGCGGACAAGTCAGGTACTGAATTCCGAAAAAGTCTTTTTTTAGCAGTTGCATTTCATGTGCTTTATGCTCATGAAAAGATCATTCCAGTGCATTGGACTAAAAGTAACCCAGGTAAACTAACTGTAAAAGCGCAACATCAAGACCATTTTCAACTGTCGTTGATAGAGCATTGCCAATTGAATCCATGCTTCGTGGGGTTTTGCCAAAAGACACTGCAAGGTGAACGTATGAGCTAATTTGGAAACTGCAAAATGGGAAATCGGCCCACTTCTTGGTATTAACTCATTCAACGATGGGAACGTGTGCTCAGTCTCGTGGCGCTGTGGCTTAGTTGGTCAAAGCGCCTGTCTTGTAAACAGGAGATCCTGGGTTCAAATCCCAGCAGTGCCTTTTCAGTAGTTGTTCTGAAAAACTGTGCATGCTCAGAAATTGAGGACGGAGAGATGAAACATTAGACAGCAAACCTATGACGTTCCCATGTCAATGCACTTAACTCCAGACAAAAGAAGAAGCCCGAACTGAGCTTTTATAACCTTGCGTGATTAAGTGGGGAAGGCGATCCTATGTTCATTTAATGGGTGTACAAAAAGACAGCTGATGGGAACCTTTTAGGATGCACCAAGAAGAGGGGAATTAGCTCAAATGGTAGAGCGCTCGCTTAGCATGCGAGAGGTAGAGGGATCAATGCCCTCATTCTCCACAGTTTGTAGCTGTCTCGGTCTCACGATGTCTTTAGCAAGAAGCCCAAGGCAGCCAGGATTCCAAAAATCAATTTGACTCATGAAAGTTTTGATGTTCAAAGTATGTACAGTGATCAACACTGTGTCTCTGTGGCGCAATCGGCCAGCGCGTTCGGCTGTTAACCGAGAGGTTGGTGGTTCGAGCCCATCCAGGGACGGTAGGCCATTCCCCTCTTATTTTGGATGGCCACTGATTGTACTCCTCTTGATTCAAAGAATTGGCGTGACGGGATATTGGTACACAGATTGTGGTGTGTTGGCCTGGCTGAGCAAAGAGCATGTCTGCAGAGCAGACAATTTCATTTGTTGAATTCCCAAAGTGTCTTTTTTAGCAGTTGCATTTCATGCGCTTTATGCTCATGAACAGATAATTCCAATGCAGTCGGAACCGATCGGACTAAAAGTAATCCAGCAAAACTAACTGCAAAAACGCAACATCAAGACCATTGTCCACTGTAGTTGATAGAGTATTGCCAATTGAACCCTTGCTTCTTGGGGTTTAGCCATAAGACACTGCAAGGTGAACGTATGAGCTAATTTGGAAACTGCAAAATGGGAAATCGGCCCACTTCTTGGTATTAACTCACTCAACGATGGGAACGTGTGCTCAGTCTTGTGGCGCTGTGGCTTAGTTGGTCAAAGCGCCTGTCTAGTAAACAGGAGATCCTGGGTTCAAATCCCAGCAGTGCCTTTTCAGTAGTCGTTCTGAAAACTGCGCGCGCTCTTAACTTGAGGAAGCCAATAGGAAACGTCAGACAGCAAACAAATGACATTCTCATGTCGATGCTCTGCACTTACCTCCGGACAAAACACCTTTTATAACCTTGCGTGATGAAGTGGGCCAAGTGGGCCAGGGGACCCACTCATCATTTAATGGGTGCACAATATGACAGCTGACGGTAACCATTTTGGATGCACCAACCAGAGGGGAATTAGCTCAAATGGTAGAGCGCTCGCTTAGCATGCGAGAGGTAGAGGGATCGATGCCCTCATTCTCCACAGTTTGTAGCTGTCTCGGTCTCACGATGTCTTTAGCAAGAAGCCCAAGGCAGCCAGGATTCCTAAAATCAATTTGACTCATGAAAGTTTTGATGTTCAAAGTATGTACAGTGATCAACACTGTGTCTCTGTGGCGCAATCGGCCAGCGCGTTCGGCTGTTAACCGAGAGGTTGGTGGTTCGAGCCCACCCAGGGACGGTAGGCCATTCCCCTCTTATTTTGGATGGCCACTGATTGTACTCCTCTTGATTCAAAGAATTGGCGTGACGGGATATTGGTACACAGATTGTGGTGTGTTGGCCTGGCTGAGCAAAGAGCATGTCTGCAGAGCAGACAATTTCATTTGTTGAATTCCCAAAGTGTCTTTTTTAGCAGTTGCATTTCATGCGCTTTATGCTCATGAACAGATAATTCCAATGCAGTCGGAACCGATCGGACTAAAAGTAATCCAGCAAAACTAACTGCAAAAACGCAACATCAAGACCATTGTCCACTGTAGTTGATAGAGTATTGCCAATTGAACCCTTGCTTCTTGGGGTTTTGCCATAAGACACTGCAAGGTGAACGTATGAGCTAATTTGGAAACTGCAAAATGGGAAATCGGCCCACTTCTTGGTATTAACTCACTCAACGATGGGAACGTGTGCTCAGTCTTGTGGCGCTGTGGCTTAGTTGGTCAAAGCGCCTGTCTAGTAAACAGGAGATCCTGGGTTCAAATCCCAGCAGTGCCTTTTCAGTAGTCGTTCTGAAAACTGCGCGCGCTCTTAACTTGAGGAAGCCAATAGGAAACGTCAGACAGCAAACAAATGACATTCTCATGTCGATGCTCTGCACTTACCTCCGGACAAAAGACCTTTTATAACCTTGCGTGATGAAGTGGGCCAAGTGGGCCAGGGGACCCACTGATCATTTAATGGGTGCACAATATGACAGCTGACGGTAACCATTTTGGATGCACCAACCAGAGGGGAATTAGCTCAAATGGTAGAGCGCTCGCTTAGCATGCGAGAAGTAGAGGGATCGATGCCCTCATTCTCCACAGTTTGCAGCTCTCTGGGGCTCACAATGACTTTAGTGGGAAGCCCAATTCAACCGGAATCTTAAAATGAACTTTACTCATGAAAGATGTGATGTCAAAACTATGTACAGTGCCAAGCACAATGTCTCTGTGGCGCAATCGGCCAGCGCGTTCGGCTGTTAACCGAGAGGTTGGTGGTTCGAGCCCACCCAGGGACGGTAGGCCATTTCCCTCTTATTTTGGATGGCCACTGATTGTACTCCTCTTGATTCAAAGAATTGGCGTGACGGGATATTGGTACACAGATTGTGGTGTGTTGGCCTGGCTGAGCAAAGAGCATGTCTGCAGAGCAGACAATTTCATTTGTTGAATTCCCAAAGTGTCTTTTTTAGCAGTTGCATTTCATGCGCTTTATGCTCATGAACAGATAATTCCAATGCAGTCGGAACCGATCGGACTAAAAGTAATCCAGCAAAACTAACTGCAAAAACGCAACATCAAGACCATTGTCCACTGTAGTTGATAGAGTATTGCCAATTGAACCCTTGCTTCTTGGGGTTTAGCCATAAGACACTGCAAGGTGAACGTATGAGCTAATTTGGAAACTGCAAAATGGGAAATCGGCCCACTTCTTGGTATTAACTCACTCAACGATGGGAACGTGTGCTCAGTCTTGTGGCGCTGTGGCTTAGTTGGTCAAAGCGCCTGTCTAGTAAACAGGAGATCCTGGGTTCAAATCCCAGCAGTGCCTTTTCAGTAGTCGTTCTGAAAACTGCGCGCGCTCTTAACTTGAGGAAGCCAATAGGAAACGTCAGACAGCAAACAAATGACATTCTCATGTCGATGCTCTGCACTTACCTCCGGACAAAAGACCTTTTATAACCTTGCGTGATGAAGTGGGCCAAGTGGGCCAGGGGACCCACTGATCATTTAATGGGTGCACAATATGACAGCTGACGGTAACCATTTTGGATGCACCAACCAGAGGGGAATTAGCTCAAATGGTAGAGCGCTCGCTTAGCATGCGAGAGGTAGAGGGATCGATGCCCTCATTCTCCACAGTTTGCAGCTCTCTGGGGCTCACAATGACTTTAGTGGGAAGCCCAATTCAACCGGAATCTTAAAATGAACTTTACTCATGAAAGATGTGATGTCAAAAGTATGTAGAGTGCCAAGCACAATGTCTCTGTGGCGCAATCGGCCAGCGCGCTCGGCTGTTAACCGAGAGGTTGGTGGTTCGAGCCCACCCAGGGACGGTAGGCCATTTCCCTCTTATTTTGGATGGCCACTGATTGTACTCCTTTTGATTCAAAGAATTGGCGTGACGCGCTATTGGAACACAGATTGTGGTGTTGTGGCCTGGCTGGCCAAAAAGCATGTCTGCACAGCGGACAAGTCAGGTACTGAATTCCGAAAAAGTCTTTTTTTAGCAGTTGCATTTCATGTGCTTTATGCTCATGAAAAGATCATTCCAGTGCATTGGACTAAATGTAACCCAGGTAAACTAACTGTAAAAGCGCAACATCAAGACCATTTTCAACTGTCGTTGATAGAGCATTGCCAATTGAATCCATGCTTCGTGGGGTTTTGCCAAAAGACACTGCAAGGTGAACGTATGAGCTAATTTGGAAACTGCAAAATGGGAAATCGGCCCACTTCTTGGTATTAACTCATTCAACGATGGGAACGTGTGCTCAGTCTCGTGGCGCTGTGGCTTAGTTGGTCAAAGCGCCTGTCTTGTAAACAGGAGATCCTGGGTTCAAATCCCAGCAGTGCCTTTTCAGTAGTTGTTCTGAAAAACTGTGCATGCTCAGAAATTGAGGACGGAGAGATGAAACATTAGACAGCAAACCTATTACGTTCCCATGTCAATGCACTTAACTCCGGACAAAAGAAGAAGCCCGAACTGAGCTTTTATAACCTTGCGTGATTAAGTGGGGAAGGCGATCCAATGTTCATTTAATGGGTGTACAAAAAGACAGCTGATGGGAACCTTTTAGGATGCACCAAGAAGAGGGGAATTAGCTCAAATGGTAGAGCGCTCGCTTAGCATGCGAGAGGTAGAGGGATCGATGCCCTCATTCTCCACAGTTTGTAGCTGTCTCGGTCTCACGATGTCTTTAGCAAGAAGCCCAAGGCAGCCAGGATTCCAAAAATCAATTTGACTCATGAAAGTTTTGATGTTCAAAGTATGTACAGTGATCAACACTGTGTCTCTGTGGCGCAATCGGCCAGCGCGTTCGGCTGTTAACCGAGAGGTTGGTGGTTCGAGCCCACCCAGGGACGGTAGGCCATTCCCCTCTTATTTTGGATGGCCACTGATTGTACTCCTCTTGATTCAAAGAATTGGCGTGACGGGATATTGGTACACAGATTGTGGTGTGTTGGCCTGGCTGAGCAAAGAGCATGTCTGCAGAGCAGACAATTTCATTTGTTGAATTCCCAAAGTGTCTTTTTTAGCAGTTGCATTTCATGCGCTTTATGCTCATGAACAGATAATTCCAATGCAGTCGGAACCGATCGGACTAAAAGTAATCCAGGAAAACTAACTGCAAAAACGCAACATCAAGACCATTGTCCACTGTAGTTGATAGAGTATTGCCAATTGAACCCTTGCTTCTTGGGGTTTAGCCATAAGACACTGCAAGGTGAACGTATGAGCTAATTTGGAAACTGCAAAATGGGAAATCGGTCCACTTCTTGGTATTAACTCATTCAACGATGGGAACGTGTGCGCAGTCTCGTGGCGCTCTGGCTTAGTTGGTCAAAGCGCCTGTCTTGTAAACAGGAGATCCTGGGTTCAAATCCCAGCAGTGCCTTTTCAGTAGTTGTTCTGAAAAACTGTGCATGCTCAGAAATTGAGGACGGAGAGATGAAACATTAGACAGCAAACCTATGACGTTCCCATGTCAATGCACTTAACTCCAGAAAAAAGAAGAAGCCCGAACTGAGCTTTTATAACCTTGCGTGATTAAGTGGGGAAGGCGATCCAATGTTCATTTAATGGGTGCACAATATGACAGCTGATGGGAACCTTTTAGGATGCACCAAGAAGAGGCGAAATAGCTCAAATGGTAGAGTGCTCGCTTAGCATGCGAGAGGTAGAGGGATCGATGCCCTCATGCTCCACAGTTTGTAGCTGTCTCGGTCTCACGATGTCTTTAGCAAGAAGCCCAAGGCAGCCAGGATTCCAAAAATCAATTTGACTCATGAAAGTTTTGATGTTCAAAGTATGTACAGTGATCAACACTGTGTCTCTGTGGCGCAATCGGCCAGCGCGTTCGGCCGTTAACCGAGAGGTTGGTGGTTCGAGCCCACCCAGGGACGCTAGGCCATTTCCCTCTTATTTTGGATGGCCACTGATTGTACTCCTCTTGATTCAAAGAATTGGCGTGACGGGATATTGGTACACAGATTGTGGTGTGTTGGCCTGGCTGAGCAAAGAGCATGTCTGCAGAGCAGACAATTTCATTTGTTGAATTCCCAAAGTGTCTTTTTTAGCAGTTGCATTTCATGCGCTTTATGCTCATGAACAGATAATTCCAATGCAGTCGGAACCGATCGGACTAAAAGTAATCCAGGAAAACTAACTGCAAAAACGCAACATCAAGACCATTGTCCACTGTAGTTGATAGAGTATTGCCAATTGAACCCTTGCTTCTTGGGGTTTAGCCATAAGACACTGCAAGGTGAACGTATGAGCTAATTTGGAAACTGCAAAATGGGAAATCGGCCCACTTCTTGGTATTAACTCACTCAACGATGGGAACGTGTGCTCAGTCTTGTGGCGCTGTGGCTTAGTTGGTCAAAGCGCCTGTCTAGTAAACAGGAGATCCTGGGTTCAAATCCCAGCAGTCCCTTTTCAGTAGTCGTTCTGAAAACTGCGCGCGCTCTTAACTTGAGGAAGCCAATAGGAAACGTCAGACAGCAAACAAATGACATTCTCATGTCGATGCTCTGCACTTACCTCCGGACAAAACACCTTTTATAACCTTGCGTGATGAAGTGGGCCAAGTGGGCCAGGGGACCCACTCATCATTTAATGGGTGCACAATATGACAGCTGACGGTAACCATTTTGGATGCACCAACCAGAGGGGAATTAGCTCAAATGGTAGAGCGCTCGCTTAGCATGCGAGAGGTAGAGGGATCGATGCCCTCATTCTCCACAGTTTGCAGCTCTCTGGGGCTCACAATGACTTTAGTGGGAAGCCCAATTCAACCGGAATCTTAAAATGAACTTTACTCATGAAAGATGTGATGTCAAAAGTATGTACAGTGCCAAGCACAATGTCTCTGTGGCGCAATCGGCCAGTGCGCTCGGCTGTTAACCGAGAGGTTGGTGGTTCGAGCCCACCCAGGGACGGTAGGCCATTTCCCTCTTATTTTGGATGGCCACTGATTGTACTCCTCTTGATTCAAAGAATTGGCGTGACGCGCTATTGGAACACAGATTGTGGTGTTGTGGCCTGGCTGGCCAAAAAGCATGTCTGCACAGCGGACAAGTCAGGTACTGAATTCCGAAAAAGTCTTTTTTTAGCAGTTGCATTTCATGTGCTTTATGCTCATGAAAAGATCATTCCAGTGCATTGGACTAAAAGTAACCCAGGTAAACTAACTGTAAAAGCGCAACATCAAGACCATTTTCAACTGTCGTTGATAGAGCATTGCCAATTGAATCCATGCTTCGTGGGGTTTTGCCAAAAGACACTGCAAGGTGAACGTATGAGCTAATTTGGAAACTGCAAAATGGGAAATCGGCCCACTTCTTGGTATTAACTCATTCAACGATGGGAACGTGTGCTCAGTCTCGTGGCGCTGTGGCTTAGTTGGTCAAAGCGCCTGTCTTGTAAACAGGAGATCCTGGGTTCAAATCCCAGCAGTGCCTTTTCAGTAGTTGTTCTGAAAAACTGTGCATGCTCAGAAATTGAGGACGGAGAGATGAAACATTAGACAGCAAACCTATGACGTTCCCATGTCAATGCACTTAACTCCAGACAAAAGAAGAAGCCCGAACTGAGCTTTTATAACCTTGCGTGATTAAGTGGGGAAGGCGATCCAATGTTCATTTAATGGGTGTACAAAAAGACAGCTGATGGGAACCTTTTAGGATGCACCAAGAAGAGGGGAATTAGCTCAAATGGTAGAGCGCTCGCTTAGCATGCGAGAGGTAGAGGGATCAATGCCCTCATTCTCCACAGTTTGTAGCTGTCTCGGTCTCACGATGTCTTTAGCAAGAAGCCCAAGGCAGCCAGGATTCCAAAAATCAATTTGACTCATGAAAGTTTTGATGTTCAAAGTATGTACAGTGATCAACACTGTGTCTCTGTGGCGCAATCGGCCAGCGCGTTCGGCTGTTAACCGAGAGGTTGGTGGTTCGAGCCCATCCAGGGACGGTAGGCCATTCCCCTCTTATTTTGGATGGCCACTGATTGTACTCCTCTTGATTCAAAGAATTGGCGTGACGGGATATTGGTACACAGATTGTGGTGTGTTGGCCTGGCTGAGCAAAGAGCATGTCTGCAGAGCAGACAATTTCATTTGTTGAATTCCCAAAGTGTCTTTTTTAGCAGTTGCATTTCATGCGCTTTATGCTCATGAACAGATAATTCCAATGCAGTCGGAACCGATCGGACTAAAAGTAATCCAGCAAAACTAACTGCAAAAACGCAACATCAAGACCATTGTCCACTGTAGTTGATAGAGTATTGCCAATTGAACCCTTGCTTCTTGGGGTTTAGCCATAAGACACTGCAAGGTGAACGTATGAGCTAATTTGGAAACTGCAAAATGGGAAATCGGCCCACTTCTTGGTATTAACTCACTCAACGATGGGAACGTGTGCTCAGTCTTGTGGCGCTGTGGCTTAGTTGGTCAAAGCGCCTGTCTAGTAAACAGGAGATCCTGGGTTCAAATCCCAGCAGTGCCTTTTCAGTAGTCGTTCTGAAAACTGCGCGCGCTCTTAACTTGAGGAAGCCAATAGGAAACGTCAGACAGCAAACAAATGACATTCTCATGTCGATGCTCTGCACTTACCTCCGGACAAAACACCTTTTATAACCTTGCGTGATGAAGTGGGCCAAGTGGGCCAGGGGACCCACTCATCATTTAATGGGTGCACAATATGACAGCTGACGGTAACCATTTTGGATGCACCAACCAGAGGGGAATTAGCTCAAATGGTAGAGCGCTCGCTTAGCATGCGAGAGGTAGAGGGATCGATGCCCTCATTCTCCACAGTTTGTAGCTGTCTCGGTCTCACGATGTCTTTAGCAAGAAGCCCAAGGCAGCCAGGATTCCTAAAATCAATTTGACTCATGAAAGTTTTGATGTTCAAAGTATGTACAGTGATCAACACTGTGTCTCTGTGGCGCAATCGGCCAGCGCGTTCGGCTGTTAACCGAGAGGTTGGTGGTTCGAGCCCACCCAGGGACGGTAGGCCATTCCCCTCTTATTTTGGATGGCCACTGATTGTACTCCTCTTGATTCAAAGAATTGGCGTGACGGGATATTGGTACACAGATTGTGGTGTGTTGGCCTGGCTGAGCAAAGAGCATGTCTGCAGAGCAGACAATTTCATTTGTTGAATTCCCAAAGTGTCTTTTTTAGCAGTTGCATTTCATGCGCTTTATGCTCATGAACAGATAATTCCAATGCAGTCGGAACCGATCGGACTAAAAGTAATCCAGCAAAACTAACTGCAAAAACGCAACATCAAGACCATTGTCCACTGTAGTTGATAGAGTATTGCCAATTGAACCCTTGCTTCTTGGGGTTTTGCCATAAGACACTGCAAGGTGAACGTATGAGCTAATTTGGAAACTGCAAAATGGGAAATCGGCCCACTTCTTGGTATTAACTCACTCAACGATGGGAACGTGTGCTCAGTCTTGTGGCGCTGTGGCTTAGTTGGTCAAAGCGCCTGTCTAGTAAACAGGAGATCCTGGGTTCAAATCCCAGCAGTGCCTTTTCAGTAGTCGTTCTGAAAACTGCGCGCGCTCTTAACTTGAGGAAGCCAATAGGAAACGTCAGACAGCAAACAAATGACATTCTCATGTCGATGCTCTGCACTTACCTCCGGACAAAAGACCTTTTATAACCTTGCGTGATGAAGTGGGCCAAGTGGGCCAGGGGACCCACTGATCATTTAATGGGTGCACAATATGACAGCTGACGGTAACCATTTTGGATGCACCAACCAGAGGGGAATTAGCTCAAATGGTAGAGCGCTCGCTTAGCATGCGAGAAGTAGAGGGATCGATGCCCTCATTCTCCACAGTTTGCAGCTCTCTGGGGCTCACAATGACTTTAGTGGGAAGCCCAATTCAACCGGAATCTTAAAATGAACTTTACTCATGAAAGATGTGATGTCAAAACTATGTACAGTGCCAAGCACAATGTCTCTGTGGCGCAATCGGCCAGCGCGTTCGGCTGTTAACCGAGAGGTTGGTGGTTCGAGCCCACCCAGGGACGGTAGGCCATTTCCCTCTTATTTTGGATGGCCACTGATTGTACTCCTCTTGATTCAAAGAATTGGCGTGACGGGATATTGGTACACAGATTGTGGTGTGTTGGCCTGGCTGAGCAAAGAGCATGTCTGCAGAGCAGACAATTTCATTTGTTGAATTCCCAAAGTGTCTTTTTTAGCAGTTGCATTTCATGCGCTTTATGCTCATGAACAGATAATTCCAATGCAGTCGGAACCGATCGGACTAAAAGTAATCCAGCAAAACTAACTGCAAAAACGCAACATCAAGACCATTGTCCACTGTAGTTGATAGAGTATTGCCAATTGAACCCTTGCTTCTTGGGGTTTAGCCATAAGACACTGCAAGGTGAACGTATGAGCTAATTTGGAAACTGCAAAATGGGAAATCGGCCCACTTCTTGGTATTAACTCACTCAACGATGGGAACGTGTGCTCAGTCTTGTGGCGCTGTGGCTTAGTTGGTCAAAGCGCCTGTCTAGTAAACAGGAGATCCTGGGTTCAAATCCCAGCAGTGCCTTTTCAGTAGTCGTTCTGAAAACTGCGCGCGCTCTTAACTTGAGGAAGCCAATAGGAAACGTCAGACAGCAAACAAATGACATTCTCATGTCGATGCTCTGCACTTACCTCCGGACAAAACACCTTTTATAACCTTGCGTGATGAAGTGGGCCAAGTGGGCCAGGGGACCCACTGATCATTTAATGGGTGCACAATATGACAGCTGACGGTAACCATTTAGGATGCACCAACCAGAGGGGAATTAGCTCAAATGGTAGAGCGCTCGCTTAGCATGCGAGAGGTAGAGGGATCGATGCCCTCATTCTCCACAATTTGCAGCTCTCTGGGGCTCACAATGACTTTAGTGGGAAGCCCAATTCAACCGGAATCTTAAAATGAACTTTACTCATGAAAGATGTGATGTCAAAAGTATGTACAGTGCCGAGCACAATGTCTCTGTGGCGCAATCGGCCAGCGCGCTCGGCTGTTAACCGAGAGGTTGGTGGTTCGAGCCCACCCAGGGACGGTAGGCCATTTACCTCTTATTTTGGATGGCCACTGATTGTACTCCTCTTGATTCAAAGAATTGGCGTGACGCGATATTGGAACACAGATTGTGGTGTTGTGGCCTGGCTGGCCAAAAAGCATGTCTGCACAGCGGACAAGTCAGGTACTGAATTCCGAAAAAGTCTTTTTTTAGCAGTTGCATTTCATGTGCTTTATGCTCATGAAAAGATCATTCCAGTGCAGTCGGAACCCATTGGACTAAAAGTAACCCAGGTAAACTAACTGTAAAAGCGCAACATAAAGACCATTTTCAACTGTCGTTGAAACTGTCGTTGGTAGAGCATTGCCAATTGAATCCATGCTTCGTGGGGTTTTGCCAAAAGACACTGCAAGGTGAACGTATGAGCTAATTTGGAAACTGCAAAATGGGAAATCGGCCCACTTCTTGGTATTAACTCATTCAACGATGGGAACGTGTGCTCAGTCTCGTGGCGCTCTGGCTTAGTTGGTCAAAGCGCCTGTCTTGTAAACAGGAGATCCTGGGTTCAAATCCCAGCAGTGCCTTTTCAGTAGTTGTTCTGAAAAACTGTGCATGCTCAGAAATTGAGGACGGAGAGATGAAACATTAGACAGCAAACCTATGACGTTCCCATGTCAATGCACTTAACTCCAGACAAAAGAAGAAGCCCGAACTGAGCTTTTATAACCTTGCGTGATTAAGTGGGGAAGGTGATCCAATGTTCATTTAATGGGTGCACAATATGACAGCTGATGGGAACCGTTTAGGATGCACCAAGAAGAGGGGAATTAGCTCAAATGGTAGAGCGCTCGCTTAGCACGCGAGAGGTAGAGGGATCGATGCCCTCATTCTCCACAGTTTGTAGCTGTCTCGGTCTCACGATGTCTTTAGCAAGAAGCCCAAGGCAGCCAGGATTCCAAAAATCAATTTGACTCATGAAAGTTTTGATGTTCAAAGTATGTACAGTGATCAACACTGTGTCTCTGTGGCGCAATCGGCCAGCGCGTTCGGCTGTTAACCGAGAGGTTGGTGGTTCGAGCCCACCCAGGGACGGTAGGCCATTTCCCTCTTATTTTGGATGGCCACTGATTGTACTCCTCTTGATTCAAAGAATTGGCGTGACGGGATATTGGTACACAGATTGTGGTGTGTTGGCCTGGCTGAGCAAAGAGCATGTCTGCAGAGCAGACAATTTCATTTGTTGAATTCCCAAAGTGTCTTTTTTAGCAGTTGCATTTCATGCGCTTTATGCTCATGAACAGATAATTCCAATGCAGTCGGAACCGATCGGACTAAAAGTAATCCAGGAAAACTAACTGCAAAAACGCAACATCAAGACCATTGTCCACTGTAGTTGATAGAGTATTGCCAATTGAACCCTTGCTTCTTGGGGTTTAGCCATAAGACACTGCAAGGTGAACGTATGAGCTAATTTGGAAACTGCAAAATGGGAAATCGGCCCACTTCTTGGTATTAACTCACTCAACGATGGGAACGTGTGCTCAGTCTTGTGGCGCTGTGGCTTAGTTGGTCAAAGCGCCTGTCTAGTAAACAGGAGATCCTGGGTTCAAATCCCAGCAGTGCCTTTTCAGTAGTCGTTCTGAAAACTGCGCGCGCTCTTAACTTGAGGAAGCCAATAGGAAACGTCAGACAGCAAACAAATGACATTCTCATGTCGATGCTCTGCACTTACCTCCGGACAAAAGACCTTTTATAACCTTGCGTGATGAAGTGGGCCAAGTGGGCCAGGGGACCCACTGATCATTTAATGGGTGCACAATATGACAGCTGACGGTAACCATTTTGGATGCACCAACCAGAGGGGAATTAGCTCAAATGGTAGAGCGCTAGCTTAGCATGCGAGAAGTAGAGGGATCGATGCCCTCATTCTCCACAGTTTGCAGCTCTCTGGGGCTCACAATGACTTTAGTGGGAAGCCCAATTCAACCGGAATCTTAAAATGAACTTTACTCATGAAAGATGTGATGTCAAAACTATGTACAGTGCCAAGCACAATGTCTCTGTGGCGCAATCGGCCAGCGCGTTCGGCTGTTAACCGAGAGGTTGGTGGTTCGAGCCCACCCAGGGACGGTAGGCCATTTCCCTCTTATTTTGGATGGCCACTGATTGTACTCCTCTTGATTCAAAGAATTGGCGTGACGGGATATTGGTACACAGATTGTGGTGTGTTGGCCTGGCTGAGCAAAGAGCATGTCTGCAGAGCAGACAATTTCATTTGTTGAATTCCCAAAGTGTCTTTTTTAGCAGTTGCATTTCATGCGCTTTATGCTCATGAACAGATAATTCCAATGCAGTCGGAACCGATCGGACTAAAAGTAATCCAGCAAAACTAACTGCAAAAACGCAACATCAAGACCATTGTCCACTGTAGTTGATAGAGTATTGCCAATTGAACCCTTGCTTCTTGGGGTTTAGCCATAAGACACTGCAAGGTGAACGTATGAGCTAATTTGGAAACTGCAAAATGGGAAATCGGCCCACTTCTTGGTATTAACTCACTCAACGATGGGAACGTGTGCTCAGTCTTGTGGCGCTGTGGCTTAGTTGGTCAAAGCGCCTGTCTAGTAAACAGGAGATCCTGGGTTCAAATCCCAGCAGTGCCTTTTCAGTAGTCGTTCTGAAAACTGCGCGCGCTCTTAACTTGAGGAAGCCAATAGGAAACGTCAGACAGCAAACAAATGACATTCTCATGTCGATGCTCTGCACTTACCTCCGGACAAAAGACCTTTTATAACCTTGCGTGATGAAGTGGGCCAAGTGGGCCAGGGGACCCACTGATCATTTAATGGGTGCACAATATGACAGCTGACGGTAACCATTTTGGATGCACCAACCAGAGGGGAATTAGCTCAAATGGTAGAGCGCTCGCTTAGCATGCGAGAGGTAGAGGGATCGATGCCCTCATTCTCCACAGTTTGCAGCTCTCTGGGGCTCACAATGACTTTAGTGGGAAGCCCAATTCAACCGGAATCTTAAAATGAACTTTACTCATGAAAGATGTGATGTCAAAAGTATGTAGAGTGCCAAGCACAATGTCTCTGTGGCGCAATCGGCCAGCGCGCTCGGCTGTTAACCGAGAGGTTGGTGGTTCGAGCCCACCCAGGGACGGTAGGCCATTTCCCTCTTATTTTGGATGGCCACTGATTGTACTCCTCTTGATTCAAAGAATTGGCGTGACGCGCTATTGGAACACAGATTGTGGTGTTGTGGCCTGGCTGGCCAAAAAGCATGTCTGCACAGCGGACAAGTCAGGTACTGAATTCCGAAAAAGTCTTTTTTTAGCAGTTGCATTTCATGTGCTTTATGCTCATGAAAAGATCATTCCAGTGCATTGGACTAAAAGTAACCCAGGTAAACTAACTGTAAAAGCGCAACATCAAGACCATTTTCAACTGTCGTTGATAGAGCATTGCCAATTGAATCCATGCTTCGTGGGGTTTTGCCAAAAGACACTGCAAGGTGAACGTATGAGCTAATTTGGAAACTGCAAAATGGGAAATCGGCCCACTTCTTGGTATTAACTCATTCAACGATGGGAACGTGTGCTCAGTCTCGTGGCGCTGTGGCTTAGTTGGTCAAAGCGCCTGTCTTGTAAACAGGAGATCCTGGGTTCAAATCCCAGCAGTGCCTTTTCAGTAGTTGTTCTGAAAAACTGTGCATGCTCAGAAATTGAGGACGGAGAGATGAAACATTAGACAGCAAACCTATTACGTTCCCATGTCAATGCACTTAACTCCGGACAAAAGAAGAAGCCCGAACTGAGCTTTTATAACCTTGCGTGATTAAGTGGGGAAGGCGATCCAATGTTCATTTAATGGGTGTACAAAAAGACAGCTGATGGGAACCTTTTAGGATGCACCAAGAAGAGGGGAATTAGCTCAAATGGTAGAGCGCTCGCTTAGCATGCGAGAGGTAGAGGGATCGATGCCCTCATTCTCCACAGTTTGTAGCTGTCTCGGTCTCACGATGTCTTTAGCAAGAAGCCCAAGGCAGCCAGGATTCCAAAAATCAATTTGACTCATGAAAGTTTTGATGTTCAAAGTATGTACAGTGATCAACACTGTGTCTCTGTGGCGCAATCGGCCAGCGCGTTCGGCTGTTAACCGAGAGGTTGGTGGTTCGAGCCCACCCAGGGACGGTAGGCCATTCCCCTCTTATTTTGGATGGCCACTGATTGTACTCCTCTTGATTCAAAGAATTGGCGTGACGGGATATTGGTACACAGATTGTGGTGTGTTGGCCTGGCTGAGCAAAGAGCATGTCTGCAGAGCAGACAATTTCATTTGTTGAATTCCCAAAGTGTCTTTTTTAGCAGTTGCATTTCATGCGCTTTATGCTCATGAACAGATAATTCCAATGCAGTCGGAACCGATCGGACTAAAAGTAATCCAGCAAAACTAACTGCAAAAACGCAACATCAAGACCATTGTCCACTGTAGTTGATAGAGTATTGCCAATTGAACCCTTGCTTCTTGGGGTTTAGCCATAAGACACTGCAAGGTGAACGTATGAGCTAATTTGGAAACTGCAAAATGGGAAATCGGTCCACTTCTTGGTATTAACTCACTCAACGATGGGAACGTGTGCTCAGTCTTGTGGCGCTGTGGCTTAGTTGGTCAAAGCGCCTGTCTAGTAAACAGGAGATCCTGGGTTCAAATCCTAGCAGTGCCTTTTCAGTAGTCGTTCTGAAAACTGCGCGCGCTCTTAACTTGAGGAAGCCAATAGGAAACGTCAGACAGCAAACAAATGACATTCTCATGTCGATGCTCTGCACTTACCTCCGGACAAAAGACCTTTTATAACCTTGCGTGATGAAGTGGGCCAAGTGGGCCAGGGGACCCACTGATCATTTAATGGGTGCACAATATGACAGCTGACGGTAACCATTTTGGATGCACCAACCAGAGGGGAATTAGCTCAAATGGTAGAGCGCTCGCTTAGCATGCGAGAAGTAGAGGGATCGATGCCCTCATTCTCCACAGTTTGCAGCTCTCTGGGGCTCACAATGACTTTAGTGGGAAGCCCAATTCAACCGGAATCTTAAAATGAACTTTACTCATGAAAGATGTGATGTCAAAACTATGTACAGTGCCAAGCACAATGTCTCTGTGGCGCAATCGGCCAGCGCGCTCGGCTGTTAACCGAGAGGTTGGTGGTTCGAGCCCACCCAGGGACGGTAGGCCATTTACCTCTTATTTTGGATGGCCACTGATTGTACTCCTCTTGATTCAAAGAATTGGCGTGACGCGATATTGGAACACAGATTGTGGTGTTGTGGCCTGGCTGGCCAAAAAGCATGTCTGCACAGCGGACAAGTCAGGTACTGAATTCCGAAAAAGTCTTTTTTTAGCAGTTGCATTTCATGTGCTTTATGCTCATGAAAAGATCATTCCAGTGCAGTCGGAACCCATTGGACTAAAAGTAACCCAGGTAAACTAACTGTAAAAGCGCAACATAAAGACCATTTTCAACTGTCGTTGAAACTGTCGTTGGTAGAGCATTGCCAATTGAATCCATGCTTCGTGGGGTTTTGCCAAAAGACACTGCAAGGTGAACGTATGAGCTAATTTGGAAACTGCAAAATGGGAAATCGGCCCACTTCTTGGTATTAACTCATTCAACGATGGGAACGTGTGCTCAGTCTTGTGGTGCTGTGGCTTAGTTGGTCAAAGCGCCTGTCTTGTAAACAGGAGATCCTGGGTTCAAATCCCAGCAGTGCCTTTTCAGTAGTTGTTCTGAAAAACTGTGCATGCTCAGCAATTGAGGACGGAGAGATGAAACATTAGCCAGCAAACCTATGACGTTCCCATGTCAATGCACTTAACTCCAGACAAAAGAAGAAGCCCGAACTGAGCTTTTATAACCTTGCGTGATTAAGTGGGGAAGGCGATCCAATGTTCATTTAATGGGTGTACAAAAAGACAGCTGATGGGAACCTTTTAGGATGCACCAAGAAGAGGGGAACTAGCTCAAATGGTAGAGCGCTCGCTTAGCATGCGAGAGGTAGAGGGATCGATGCCGTCATTCTCCACAGTTTGTAGCTGTCTCGGTCTCACGATGTCTTTAGCAAGAAGCCCAAGGCAGCCAGGATTCCAAAAATCAATTTGACTCATGAAAGTTTTGATGTTCAAAGTATGTACAGTGATCAACACTGTGTCTCTGTGGCGCAATCGGCCAGCGCGTTCGGCTGTTAACCGAGAGGTTGGTGGTTCGAGCCCACCCAGGGACGGTAGGCCATTCCCCTCTTATTTTGGATGGCCACTGATTGTACTCCTCTTGATTCAAAGAATTGCCGTGACGGGATATTGGTACACAGATTGTGGTGTGTTGGCCTGGCTGAGCAAAGAGCATGTCTGCAGAGCAGACAATTTCATCTGTTGAATTCCCAAAGTGTCTTTTTTAGCAGTTGCATTTCATGCGCTTTATGCTCATGAACAGATAATTCCAATGCAATCGGAACCGATCGGACTAAAAGTAATCCAGCAAAACTAACTGCAAAAACGCAACATCAAGACCATTGTCCACTGTAGTTGATAGAGTATTGCCAATTGAACCCTTGCTTCTTGGGGTTTTGCCATAAGACACTGCAAGGTGAACGTATGAGCTAATTTGGAAACTGCAAAATGGGAAATCGGCCCACTTCTTGGTATTAACTCACTCAACGATGGGAACGTGTGCTCAGTCTTGTGGCGCTGTGGCTTAGTTGGTCAAAGCGCCTGTCTAGTAAACAGGAGATCCTGGGTTCAAATCCCAGCAGTGCCTTTTCAGTAGTCGTTCTGAAAACTGCGCGCGCTCTTAACTTGAGGAAGCCAATAGGAAACGTCAGACAGCAAACAAATGACATTCTCATGTCGATGCTCTGCACTTACCTCCGGACAAAACACCTTTTATAACCTTGCATGATGAAGTGGGCCAAGTGGGCCAGGGGACCCACTGATCATTTAATGGGTGCACAATATGACAGCTGACGGTAACCATTTTGGATGCACCAACCAGAGGGGAATTAGCTCAAATGGTAGAGCGCTCGCTTAGCATAAGCTGGGGCCCAATCTTCTCGCCCCCCCGCACACGCGAAGGCGGTGCCAATGACGCGTAAGGAGGAGAGTTTGCACGGAGTGATGAAAGGAGGACCCTCGAAGAACATTTTGGCATGTCGTGGTTTTGAGATTAAAAACTCTGTAAATATCAATGGCAGACCCGGGCTGCCGCGATCTCACAACCCTGGAGTTAAAGCAGACGCGTGCGTCTTCCTTCCGCCACATCCTACCTGTTATATAGTCCCGCAGGAGAGCAGATTCTTTCATCCATTCGTTGTTACGTTCAATATATTTAGTTCTTGGATACTATTACACTGTTTATGTCATGTATTATTATTTATTTGGGAATTAATAACTGTATATTAATATTATAAATAAATAATATAGCTTTTATGTAAATACATATTCTGCATAATGTGTTACAGGCATTGTGAAGTAACTGTACACACTGTTTACTGTGTATAATGCTCATTTTAAATGATTTATTTGTACAGTTTGGTCAAATAAAAGTATAAATATATATTTTTGTAACAAAACTATTAAGGCTGTTTCTGTTTATTATTATTATTGTTATTATTATTAATGTACCAAATGTGTAACTGCATTTGAGACTGAACTTGATAGCAATCAGGAGTCATAAAAGTACTGGGGTCATTGAAGTTCATGTGATGTGCACCTGCACTGACCCCCCACTGTGACACTTGTGTTCAAAGAAAAGCTGCTGTGATTACAGTGCAGCTGACCTCAGTTAAGTAAACATTGCACATTCCTGTCCCAAGGCAATTAAGCAGCACAATGAATAGGAGGGTGAACAAAAATTTATTTACTCAAACTAAGTACAAGACATTGATAAACAACAATAAACCACTAGAACATTCTGTAATATAAATGTAACAAACAAGACATAACACAAAGATGTAAAAAAAAATAAACATTAACTGTATTTACACATAGATATGTATTTACAAGTATTTACAAACGATCTTTAAACAAGTAGGAGTATTTACATTTTGACATTAATTAGTTGCAGCTGAGGTAAGTATCAAGATATATTTACATGTTAACATATTTACAGTATTTACAAGATTATTATTTTTATGGTGGTGGCTGTCCATGTTGTTTCTGCTGGCGTTGTTCAACCAGCCACTCCTCCAAAGATTTGCCACCAGAGACGCTGGGGCAAAAAGTAGCACTGCCAAAGCGGCTGTGGCCAAACTCCTTCGTTTTGGGCTGGCCACACTTGGAGCACTGGTTATATGCCGCTTCACGGACATATTTTCTTTTGTGTGCTCCACTGGCCTCCTCTTCTGCCCTGCGTCGCCTGTTTCTCTGTGTGAAGCGGGACACAGACACTGGGGCAGTGGGAGCAGGAGTAACTGGTGCGGCAGGAAACACTGGAGTTGGAGCCAGGAGAGGAGCAGCTGAAGGGCCACCTGCAGCTGCTGCTACCAGTGCGGGCACAGGGTTCAATAAAACAAACTGGGGCATTGGCGCAGGGACTGATGGAAGAGAAGGGGCTGCTGGGGTGATGGGCCGCACAATTGTAGCACTGGCGGGTCGTCTGCCCGGCCGCAGCTTAGGAGCCTGTCCCGCTCTGTTTGGAGGAAGGACAAACTCGTGCCGGGCCCCTGATGTGGACGGAGCCTCATCCAGCCTTTCCCGTGGAGCAGGAAGCTGTGAGCTGGCCACAGTGAAGCGGTCTTCTGCAGCAAGACCCTGGGTGAGGACAGTCACTTCCTGGGTGTTCTCCCTTCGATTAAACCTGCAATAAAAACAAAATATTTATTATAAATAACTGCAAGCTTTCTTTCAAATGACAATGTAAAACTATTGTGCTTACCACTGAGTGAGAGTCCTTTGATTCAGCACAAACAGCTGAAGTGACGTGGCCTCCATCAGAGTGTGGCAGTTCAGCACCAGGTCTCGGATGTGGTGGTAGTCATTGAGCACCTTGGTCCAACGAGGAAGACGGACTCCATCCTTTTTAGTTGGGGACTTGTGCAGTGCACAAAGTTTGATGCACATGGCTTCAACTAAGCGACTGGTGCTGGGCCACTGAGCCGGCCCCCCAGGATGACCGATCAGACATCTCTTCACACTCTCCACACCCGGTGTCACTCCTGTGTTTTTTGGCGGCTTGAAGCGTCCATGGGTCAGCTTGGGCTGGTGTCTGGGCTGATAGTGGATCCTCTTCTTGTCCCCATCAGGAAGAGCAGTCCACAGGCGGATGACCTCTGTGACCTGCTGCTCGTCCAGGTAGAGTGCCTGACGGAGGGACACCAGGTACTCAGCCAGATCCTGCACCTTATCCCAGCCCGCGAGGCCATCGGGTCCAAGAACAGGAGCCTGCAGGGAAGTATTACAATAACAATGCACAGCATGTTAGATGTCAGAGTGTAAAAGCAAAAATGAACTAATAATGAGCAGCTTACTTACAGGAGCCTGGTCTGCAACACTGGACCCAGTTGATGTTGCAGGACCAGAGGCAATACTTGGCTGGACAGAAGACTGCTGTGGCGGAGACTGCAGAGGAGGTTGTAGAGGAGACTGGGCTGGGCGCAGCTGCGGAGACTGCTGAGGAAGGTGAACAGGGCGCTGCAGAGGTGGATGTAGAGGAGGCAGAGCAGGGCGCTGCTGAGGAGACTGCGGAGGAGGGTGTAGAGGAGGCAGAGCAGGGCGCTGCTGAGGAGGCTGAGCAGGGCGCTGCAGTCCTTGGCTGGATGTGGGTGGCTGCAGTGAGGATGGTCCTGGTGCGGAGGGACAGGGGTTGAAGACCTGCGGCCCTCTGCTGTGGACTGGGACAGTCTCAGTGGGGTCAAAGAGGACAGGCACTGTGAGGTCCTCTGGTTCCTCCTCAACGAAGCCTTCATCCTGAACCACCTCATCGTCCATCTGCTCCACCAGCCGATCCTCCTCCTCCGGGTTATCCATAACAGTCAGGGATTTCCCAGACTGACTGTATAGATACTCCATACCGAGCAGCTCCCCTGCGAAAGAACACATGCAAAGCACAATCACATTATAATAGCTGTAGTGGCTATTTGTCCATAACAAACTGAAAAAAAAAAAAAAAAATCCAACTTTTCAAAGGGCCACTGAGGCTACAGTTTATCAGATCAAAAAGGCATTAATGTTTCAATTAGCCCCTACCAGTGACCAATAAACAATAACGTAAATAACCATCTAAATTTGAAGAAGAAAATAATAAGTGTAAATGCAAAAAAAAGCAAATTCACTTTAGTAAAAGAAAGGAAAGAAATTAGGCTATAAAGGCTAATATTAAGCCTTGTACAAAGTACAAATAACTCCCAACAATAGTTGAAGTATTTGAAATAAAGTATAAAAATGTACACTCAAACACCTGTATAACGTATAATCTTTTGTTTGAATTAACATGAATAATTCTCACCTGTGTAAGCCCCTGGAGGCTGATAGCGCTCATCCAGGGACACCTTCAGCACTTTTCGGCTGAGCCGGTCCAATGCCTCCCGCTCAGCACTGCTGTAGGTCCTCAGGTCAGTCTTTCCCCCCACCGCTTCATCCATACGGTCCTGGTTCCAGCGCATCAGGCCTTCCAGGAGATAGGCCTGGAAATGCGCGTCACTGGCACTGGTCCCTAGAGGTGAAATAAAGTCAAATATATGCATGCGATGTATTTAGAACAAATATCATTTAAAACTGAAATTTTCCTTTAAGTTATAACCTACCTGGGATGAAGCGGTTCAAATGGAGGTGAAAAGACTCCAAAGAGGTGGAGCCACGAGCGCACCGGTAGCAGCTGAGCTCCACACCACCCTTCTTCAGGGTGCCTGTTTTCTGGTACAGAGGGAAGCCCTCTGGGTCCTGAATACAGGCGATGTGCCTCTGCTGGTCTATCCAGACCTGTTGGATGCGCTCGTGGTCCAGCAGTGGTACGCCCAGAGTGTCCCTCCCCTTCTCACTGTCCATCTCCGTAATGAGCGCCTTTATCCTCCTGGTGGTCTCCTCCACTCCTCTGGTCCGCTTACGACAGTGCAGGGCCAACTCCTTCCTGGTGATCAGCTTGTCCAGGGCCTTCTCTGAGACTGGACCAGCTCCTCTGGCCTGTAGCTCCCCCTGCTTGGCCAGCCGAAGAGCAGCGACGTCATGTGGATCCAGCTCAAAGATGCACCTGGAGAGCCGAGTCATGTAGGCGCCGTAGAGCGGATGAGCCTCCGTGATGACACCTGCCGCAAAGCGCCGCATGAAGTGCCAGATGTCCAGGCGCACTTGGAGCTCATCCCACTCTGCGAACATGGCTCTGACCTGCGACTGTCCGTGTGGGCTGCAGCAGTCTCTGTCCACATACATGATGGCAGGCGGTGCCACTCCCGCCTCCCTGTACCTCTTCATGAGCCCCGCCGCCATGGGCCACAATCCATGTCCCTCTGCCGCTGTGAGCACTGACACCAACACCTGGCCGTGCTCATTACCCACATTGGTGCACCAACCAGCAGTGTTGGCAGCAGCGCCAGCCAGCTTTTTGGTGACCTATGTAAAAAACAGTAGAAAAACAAATGTAAGATAATGTAAGATAATAAAAATGATTATTATTCAAACTTGACTTTTTATACCTTTTTAGTGGAGTCCATCTTGAGGACAGAGCCAAAGGCCGATGTAATTTTGGCCTTGACCTCAGGTAGCCGCGAGAGGACGTCCCTGGCGTACACAGACAGCAGCCACTTGGGTTTGGGGATGGGTGGGAGGGGCGGGGGCGCAGAGAACACTGGAGGCTCAATGATGGAGGAGTCTGTGAAGGGCTCACAGACAGTGAGGTACTCCAGTGTCCGCTGTGACCACGCTGCTGTGTGCTGCTCCTGTAGCTTCTTGTGAAGCTGTGTGACGCTGTTGCCCTGGGTCCTCTCCCGCATCATAATGACCACACGGTAGTCACACGAGTACCTACAGACAGTCAAATAATTCTGTTCAATGCCACATCTTGTTATTTCAATGTTACTGTCAGTAAAACAATGTATTTAATTGTATGCAGTACAACACATTACAGTTCATTGGTCTAATTATGAATGTGTTCTACCTGTAGGTCAGAATGGCGGGGAATTTCCTGCGGTGTCCCATGTCCAGCTGTCCCAGGATGTCTTCAGACCAGGCTGGATACTTCTTCTTGCACCATTTGCACTCCAGATACTCTGTGGCCATGTCATACCACCCGTCTATGTCCAGGACCTTGCGCACAGTGCGGTAAATACCTGCAGCTGTCAGCTTGTGGCTATTGCAGGCTGGCTGGACACAGACGAGTGGAATGGACCACATCTTCAGCGGCATCCAGAGGAACAAAGGGCGGCAGAAGAAGACATCAGGAGAGGCAGGGGGCTGGGTGAAGACGGTTGGGGGCTGGGGAGGGTACCACCAGAAATTGGGGTGTGGCGTCAGCTCTGGCTTCCCTGTTCTGGTGTTGGCCCTGAACAGAGTCTTCCTGATCCAGTCCTGCTGGAAAGATGGGAGCTGCTCGTTCCAGTGCACTGGAAGCTCTGCGGGCGGATGGGACACCTGGCCAGGGGTCCACAATGCTGGAGCAGGAGCAGCAGCAGGGGCTGGAGCAGGAGCAGCAGCAGGGGCTGGGGCAGGAGCAGCAGGAGGGGCTGGGGCAGGGGCCAGGGCAGGAGCACAAGCTGGGACAGGAGCAGGGGCCAGGGCAGGGCCTCTCGAAGCCGCAGTGACTGGAGCGTAAAAAGACACAACATAATTATCTTATTGGATTAGACTTTCATTAGATGACTTTTTCAGCTCTGCTGGACAGCTACTGCGATTACATGGTTTCGTACAAAGCATGTATGATTAGTAGACAGGCGACATGATGATGAAACGATGGGAGGAAGCAGTGAAAAGTTTTTCACCCAAGCACCATTAGGACAAATACAAGAAGAAAAAGGAGATGGGATCAGCCAAAGGTGAAGCAAAGCAGCCCAAGCACTGTAAGCGCCGCTAACTACAACAGCCACCTATTCTAAGGGGAGTGGGGAATGTGTGAGATGACAAGAATGAGCTTTAGTAAGTGGTTATGACAAAAAATTAAGTTAAAACCTTTTACATACACCTTTAAATTCTCTTTTTGCTTTGAAGATGTTCACTCAAACGAGTGAATGTAGATTGACACCTGAGAAGTGCCATTCCTCTGTGTTGCAAAATAAAAGAACATATGTCATTTAAAAAATACTGTTGTCACAGAATTGTTTGTAAAATATTGTTTGAGATTTACATACCTTGAGCAAGTTGCCCCTCAGCTTGTGAGGCTACAGTTGCCATCTCCTCGTCATCTTCCTCCTCAAAAAAATCCCCAGCAGGAGAGTCTGTAAAATAACATAAAACACTGAGCACATGTCACAAACTCACCTGTATGCGTCAACTGATACTCACCAGATGTAAAGAGCCGTCTCCGGGCTGCGGACTCAGACACAGGAGGGCAACGTGGTCCTACAGCTGTTAACAAAACACGTCTTGTTGTGAGACATACATACTGCATATACACTGTAATAATTTTAAAGCTTACAAATCACTTACAGGGTTTGGCTGGCGACAAAAGCTTTTGTGCCAGCTGTGAAGCAGACAAATGCTTCCCCCGCGCCAACAGGGCCTTCACATTGGCAGCCAGCAGCGGCCTGCTCTGAGTGGCAGCAGGTGGAGGAGGAACAGACACAGTGGCAGTGGGCACAGCAGCAGAGGGGGCAGATGCAGCGGGCACAGGAGTGGTGGGCAGGTGGGCTGGAGCCTGCCTCTTCAGCACGTATGCTTTGAAGAGGGCCATGTTGGTGTTAGGCCTGGCCTTTGCCTTCTTGAGGTAGTTGATGAGAGCCCGGGCTTCCTTGCTTGGGTCCTCATACACCTCCTTCATTGACCTACCCTTGAAGTCACCAAACTCCACCATCAGACAACCAGAGTCTCCCGTCCTCTGGGCCTCCTGCAGCATGGCCTGTTTTCTCTGGTGCACCTCCACAGCCTCCCCTATCTCCCTGATCTGTGAGGTGTATCTAAGGAACAGGTGTTTATTGGCCGACAGCGGGTTGTCCCTCTCCTCCTCCCCCATGATGCTGCTGACCAGATACACTGCATACCCCAGTGAGTTCTCCAGCAGCCACAGGAACCGCTGGCCCTGGTGTTTCCCAAACTGGATCTTGCAATGAGCCAGAACCAAGAACTCGTCTCCAGGATTCCCTCGATTCTGCCTCACAAAGGCAGTGGCCTCAGCCAGGACCTCCTCCTTACACCTGGCTCTCCCTGCCACCACGATCTCACTCCTATTGGCCTCCTCAGTTGGCCCCATGAGGAGTCGACCTTCCGAGGTTTTGCGGAAAACTGGATATGCATGCATAATCTGAAAGGACACAGGCATAAACAGAACGTTACATAGCTGTCATATTAGAGCTGAAAGCATTTTACTACACTGTACTGCACTACTACATTATTGTTATTTTATACCACTGTGAATCCCTTTTAATGGCCTTGTTTACAAATTGTGCTCTACAAATAAACCTGTCTTGACTAGCCCTGCCTGTACATGACTGTAAAACATTTAATAATTGAAACACTGGATTTATAAAACCTGTCATCATTGAAATAACTTACAAATGGGTTTTATTCATTTACAAATGTCACCCACTGCTGCCCTGGAGTCACTAAGTAATTGTAGTAGTATTAATTCATATTAAAATACCGTACAGACTTATCATATTTAGCTACGTTGTACCACCATCAGCATCTTGACAGCATCCAGCCCGCCCAAAATACACCCGCATTTTTTTAGGCGGGATGTAACTGTATTATTCTGTAACATCATTTAATGACACTATTAACAATCATTAAACAAATGCCATGCATGAGTCGTTTTGTTGTGTCTAGCAATTGTAGCAGAGATTACAGGAACGCACACAATATAACGTGAAGGCTAAATGTGCTAGATTACATTACGAAAATAATGCATATTAATATTATTACTACAGCATACATGTAGCTACGTTAGGCGCTTCAGGCGCGCTAAAAACACACATCCAACAGGTAAAACATGGATGTACACCTCAGATAATGTCAGTATTATGTACTGTCTTTGTGATGAACACAATATTTGTAATAAAAAAGCTCGTTAGGAAGCATTGAAGTGACGCCACGCATCGTTAATATAGATGTTTTTCTCCGCAAAAACTATGTCATGCTGCTAACAACCATTAATGTGCTGCTAACAACAAGATACCCTTCGTGTCTAACACACTTAGCTGTTAAAAAAGTAAATATGTTTAAACTTACCGATCGCTAAAGGTGTCCAGACAGATGAATGACATCTCCGCACTTTCCTCCGTGACTTTATGAAGGAGCCGGGAGGTGCAGCGTGATTGGTCGAAAGTAAGCCCACCAGCTCGCGACGTGATTGGCCCGAGGGGAGCATGAGGCCGTGCGCTGATTGGTTGCCTGTGGGCTTACTTGGGCTTACTTTGCTCTAAAATCAGAATGCAGCAGGCGCAAGCGAGAGGTAGAGGGATCGATGCCGTCATTCTCCACAGTGTGCAGCTCTCTGGGGCTCACAATGACTTTAGTGGGAAGCCAAATTCAACCGGAATCTTAAAATGAACTTTACTCATGAAAGATGTGATGTGAAAAGTATGTACAGTGCCAAGCACAATGTCTCTGTGGCGCAATCGGCCAGCGCGCTCGGCTGTTAACCGAGAGGTTGGTGGTTCGAGCCCACCCAGGGACGGTAGGCCATTTCCCTCTTATTTTGGATGGCCACTGATTGTACTCCTCTTGATTCAAAGAATTGGCGTGACGCGCTATTGGAACACAGATTGTGGTGTTGTGGCCTGGCTGGCCAAAAAGCATGTCTGCACAGCGGACAAGTCAGGTACTGAATTCCGAAAAAGTCTTTTTTTAGCAGTTGCATTTCATGTGCTTTATGCTCATGAAAAGATCATTCCAGTGCAGTCGGAACCCATTGGACTAAAAGTAACCCAGGTAAACTAACTGTAAAAGCGCAACATAAAGACCATTTTCAACTGTCGTTGAAACTGTCGTTGGTAGAGCATTGCCAATTGAATCCATGCTTCGTGGGGTTTTGCCAAAAGACACTGCAAGGTGAACGTATGAGCTAATTTGGAAACTGCAAAATGGGAAATCGGCCCACTTCTTGGTATTAACTCATTCAACGATGGGAACGTGTGCTCAGTCTCGTGGCGCTGTGGCTTAGTTGGTCAAAGCGCCTGTCTTGTAAACAGGAGATCCTGGGTTCAAATCCCAGCAGTGCCTTTTCAGTAGTTGTTCTGAAAAACTGTGCATGCTCAGAAATTGAGGACGGAGAGATGAAACATTAGACAGCAAACCTATGACGTTCCCATGTCAATGCACTTAACTCCAGACAAAAGAAGAAGCCCGAACTGAGCTTTTATAACCTTGCGTGATTAAGTGGGGAAGGCGATCCAATGTTCATTTAATGGGTGTACAAAAAGACAGCTGATGGGAACCTTTTAGGATGCACCAAGAAGAGGGGAATTAGCTCAAATGGTAGAGCGCTCGCTTAGCATGCGAGAGGTAGAGGGATCAATGCCCTCATTCTCCACAGTTTGTAGCTGTCTCGGTCTCACGATGTCTTTAGCAAGAAGCCCAAGGCAGCCAGGATTCCAAAAATCAATTTGACTCATGAAAGTTTTGATGTTCAAAGTATGTACAGTGATCAACACTGTGTCTCTGTGGCGCAATCGGCCAGCGCGTTCGGCTGTTAACCGAGAGGTTGGTGGTTTGAGCCCATCCAGGGACGGTAGGCCATTCCCCTCTTATTTTGGATGGCCACTGATTGTACTCCTCTTGATTCAAAGAATTGGCGTGACGGGATATTGGTACACAGATTGTGGTGTGTTGGCCTGGCTGAGCAAAGAGCATGTCTGCAGAGCAGACAATTTCATTTGTTGAATTCCCAAAGTGTCTTTTTTAGCAGTTGCATTTCATGCGCTTTATGCTCATGAACAGATAATTCCAATGCAGTCGGAACCGATCGGACTAAAAGTAATCCAGCAAAACTAACTGCAAAAACGCAACATCAAGACCATTGTCCACTGTAGTTGATAGAGTATTGCCAATTGAACCCTTGCTTCTTGGGGTTTAGCCATAAGACACTGCAAGGTGAACGTATGAGCTAATTTGGAAACTGCAAAATGGGAAATCGGCCCACTTCTTGGTATTAACTCACTCAACGATGGGAACGTGTGCTCAGTCTTGTGGCGCTGTGGCTTAGTTGGTCAAAGCGCCTGTCTAGTA
This sequence comes from Gobius niger, assembly GCF_951799975.1. NCBI lineage: Eukaryota > Metazoa > Chordata > Actinopteri > Gobiiformes > Gobiidae > Gobius > Gobius niger. The sequence goes on from NC_136856.1 coordinate 33,967,122, forward strand.
AACAGGAGATCCTAGGTTCAAATCCCAGCAGTGCCTTTTCAGTAGTCGTTCTGAAAACTGCGCGCGCTCTTAACTTGAGGAAGCCAATAGGAAACGTCAGACAGCAAACAAATGACATTCTCATGTCGATGCTCTGCACTTACCTCCGGACAAAACACCTTTTATAACCTTGCGTGATGAAGTGGGCCAAGTGGGCCAGGGGACCCACTCATCATTTAATGGGTGCACAATATGACAGCTGACGGTAACCATTTTGGATGCACCAACCAGAGGGGAATTAGCTCAAATGGTAGAGCGCTCGCTTAGCATGCGAGAGGTAGAGGGATCGATGCCCTCATTCTCCACAGTTTGTAGCTGTCTCGGTCTCACGATGTCTTTAGCAAGAAGCCCAAGGCAGCCAGGATTCCAAAAATCAATTTGACTCATGAAAGTTTTGATGTTCAAAGTATGTACAGTGATCAACACTGTGTCTCTGTGGCGCAATCGGCCAGCGCGTTCGGCTGTTAACCGAGAGGTTGGTGGTTCGAGCCCACCCAGGGACGGTAGGCCTTTCCCCTCTTATTTTGGATGGCCACTGATTGTACTCCTCTTGATTCAAAGAATTGGCGTGACGGGATATTGGTACACAGATTGTGGTGTGTTGGCCTGGCTGAGCAAAGAGCATGTCTGCAGAGCAGACAATTTCATTTGTTGAATTCCCAAAGTGTCTTTTTTAGCAGTTGCATTTCATGCGCTTTATGCTCATGAACAGATAATTCCAATGCAGTCGGAACCGATCGGACTAAAAGTAATCCAGCAAAACTAACTGCAAAAACGCAACATCAAGACCATTGTCCACTGTAGTTGATAGAGTATTGCCAATTGAACCCTTGCTTCTTGGGGTTTTGCCATAAGACACTGCAAGGTGAACGTATGAGCTAATTTGGAAACTGCAAAATGGGAAATCGGCCCACTTCTTGGTATTAACTCACTCAACGATGGGAACGTGTGCTCAGTCTTGTGGCGCTGTGGCTTAGTTGGTCAAAGCGCCTGTCTAGTAAACAGGAGATCCTGGGTTCAAATCCCAGCAGTGCCTTTTCAGTAGTCGTTCTGAAAACTGCGCGCGCTCTTAACTTGAGGAAGCCAATAGGAAACGTCAGACAGCAAACAAATGACATTCTCATGTCGATGCTCTGCACTTACCTCCGGACAAAAGACCTTTTATAACCTTGCGTGATGAAGTGGGCCAAGTGGGCCAGGGGACCCACTGATCATTTAATGGGTGCACAATATGACAGCTGACGGTAACCATTTTGGATGCACCAACCAGAGGGGAATTAGCTCAAATGGTAGAGCGCTCGCTTAGCATGTGAGAAGTAGAGGGATCGATGCCCTCATTCTCCACAGTTTGCAGCTCTCTGGGGCTCACAGTGACTTTAGTGGGAAGCCCAATTCAACCGGAATCTTAAAATGAACTTTACTCATGAAAGATGTGATGTCAAAAGTATGTACAGTGCCGAGCACAATGTCTCTGTGGCGCAATCGGCCAGCGCGCTCGGCTGTTAACCGAGAGGTTGGTGGTTCGAGCCCACCCAGGGACGGTAGGCCATTTACCTCTTATTTTGGATGGCCACTGATTGTACTCCTCTTGATTCAAAGAATTGGCGTGACGCGATATTGGAACACAGATTGTGGTGTTGTGGCCTGGCTGGCCAAAAAGCATGTCTGCACAGCGGACAAGTCAGGTACTGAATTCCGAAAAAGTCTTTTTTTAGCAGTTGCATTTCATGTGCTTTATGCTCATGAAAAGATCATTCCAGTGCAGTCGGAACCCATTGGACTAAAAGTAACCCAGGTAAACTAACTGTAAAAGCGCAACATAAAGACCATTTTCAACTGTCGTTGAAACTGTCGTTGGTAGAGCATTGCCAATTGAATCCATGCTTCGTGGGGTTTTGCCAAAAGACACTGCAAGGTGAACGTATGAGCTAATTTGGAAACTGCAAAATGGGAAATCGGCCCACTTCTTGGTATTAACTCATTCAACGATGGGAACGTGTGCTCAGTCTCGTGGCGCTCTGGCTTAGTTGGTCAAAGCGCCCGTCTTGTAAACAGGAGATCCTGGGTTCAAATCCCAGCAGTGCCTTTTCAGTAGTTGTTCTGAAAAACTGTGCATGCTCAGAAATTGAGGACGGAGAGATGAAACATTAGACAGCAAACCTATGACGTTCCCATGTCAATGCACTTAACTCCAGACAAAAGAAGAAGCCCGAACTGAGCTTTTATAACCTTGCGTGATTAAGTGGGGAAGGTGATCCAATGTTCATTTAATGGGTGCACAATATGACAGCTGATGGGAACCGTTTAGGATGCACCAAGAAGAGGGGAATTAGCTCAAATGGTAGAGCGCTCGGTTAGCATGCGAGAGGTAGAGGGATCGATGCCCTCATTCTCCACAGTTTGTAGCTGTCTCGGTCTCACGATGTCTTTAGCAAGAAGCCCAAGGCAGCCAGGATTCCAAAAATCAATTTGACTCATGAAAGTTTTGATGTTCAAAGTATGTACAGTGATCAACACTGTGTCTCTGTGGCGCAATCGGCCAGCGCGTTCGGCTGTTAACCGAGAGGTTGGTGGTTCGAGCCCACCCAGGGACGGTAGGCCATTTCCCTCTTATTTTGGATGGCCACTGATTGTACTCCTCTTGATTCAAAGAATTGGCGTGACGGGATATTGGTACACAGATTGTGGTGTGTTGGCCTGGCTGAGCAAAGAGCATGTCTGCAGAGCAGACAATTTCATTTGTTGAATTCCCAAAGTGTCTTTTTTAGCAGTTGCATTTCATGCGCTTTATGCTCATGAACAGATAATTCCAATGCAGTCGGAACCGATCGGACTAAAAGTAATCCAGCAAAACTAACTGCAAAAACGCAACATCAAGACCATTGTCCACTGTAGTTGATAGAGTATTGCCAATTGAACCCTTGCTTCTTGGGGTTTAGCCATAAGACACTGCAAGGTGAACGTATGAGCTAATTTGGAAACTGCAAAATGGGAAATCGGCCCACTTCTTGGTATTAACTCACTCAACGATGGGAACGTGTGCTCAGTCTTGTGGCGCTGTGGCTTAGTTGGTCAAAGCGCCTGTCTAGTAAACAGGAGATCCTGGGTTCAAATCCCAGCAGTGCCTTTTCAGTAGTCGTTCTGAAAACTGCGCGCGCTCTTAACTTGAGGAAGCCAATAGGAAACGTCAGACAGCCAACAAATGACATTCTCATGTCGATGCTCTGCACTTACCTCCGGACAAAACACCTTTTATAACCTTGCGTGATGAAGTGGGCCAAGTGGGCCAGGGGACCCACTCATCATTTAATGGGTGCACAATATGACAGCTGACGGTAACCATTTTGGATGCACCAACCAGAGGGGAATTAGCTCAAATGGTAGAGCGCTCGCTTAGCATGCGAGAGGTAGAGGGATCGATGCCCTCATTCTCCACAGTTTGCAGCTCTCTGGGGCTCACAATGACTTTAGTGGGAAGCCCAATTCAACCGGAATCTTAAAATGAACTTTACTCATGAAAGATGTGATGTCAAAAGTATGTACAGTGCCAAGCACAATGTCTCTGTGGCGCAATCGGCCAGTGCGCTCGGCTGTTAACCGAGAGGTTGGTGGTTCGAGCCCACCCAGGGACGGTAGGCCATTTCCCTCTTATTTTGGATGGCCACTGATTGTACTCCTCTTGATTCAAAGAATTGGCGTGACGCGCTATTGGAACACAGATTGTGGTGTTGTGGCCTGGCTGGCCAAAAAGCATGTCTGCACAGCGGACAAGTCAGGTACTGAATTCCGAAAAAGTCTTTTTTTAGCAGTTGCATTTCATGTGCTTTATGCTCATGAAAAGATCATTCCAGTGCATTGGACTAAAAGTAACCCAGGTAAACTAACTGTAAAAGCGCAACATCAAGACCATTTTCAACTGTCGTTGATAGAGCATTGCCAATTGAATCCATGCTTCGTGGGGTTTTGCCAAAAGACACTGCAAGGTGAACGTATGAGCTAATTTGGAAACTGCAAAATGGGAAATCGGCCCACTTCTTGGTATTAACTCATTCAACGATGGGAACGTGTGCTCAGTCTCGTGGCGCTGTGGCTTAGTTGGTCAAAGCGCCTGTCTTGTAAACAGGAGATCCTGGGTTCAAATCCCAGCAGTGCCTTTTCAGTAGTTGTTCTGAAAAACTGTGCATGCTCAGAAATTGAGGACGGAGAGATGAAACATTAGACAGCAAACCTATGACGTTCCCATGTCAATGCACTTAACTCCAGACAAAAGAAGAAGCCCGAACTGAGCTTTTATAACCTTGCGTGATTAAGTGGGGAAGGCGATCCAATGTTCATTTAATGGGTGTACAAAAAGACAGCTGATGGGAACCTTTTAGGATGCACCAAGAAGAGGGGAATTAGCTCAAATGGTAGAGCGCTCGCTTAGCATGCGAGAGGTAGAGGGATCAATGCCCTCATTCTCCACAGTTTGTAGCTGTCTCGGTCTCACGATGTCTTTAGCAAGAAGCCCAAGGCAGCCAGGATTCCAAAAATCAATTTGACTCATGAAAGTTTTGATGTTCAAAGTATGTACAGTGATCAACACTGTGTCTCTGTGGCGCAATCGGCCAGCGCGTTCGGCTGTTAACCGAGAGGTTGGTGGTTCGAGCCCATCCAGGGACGGTAGGCCATTCCCCTCTTATTTTGGATGGCCACTGATTGTACTCCTCTTGATTCAAAGAATTGGCGTGACGGGATATTGGTACACAGATTGTGGTGTGTTGGCCTGGCTGAGCAAAGAGCATGTCTGCAGAGCAGACAATTTCATTTGTTGAATTCCCAAAGTGTCTTTTTTAGCAGTTGCATTTCATGCGCTTTATGCTCATGAACAGATAATTCCAATGCAGTCGGAACCGATCGGACTAAAAGTAATCCAGCAAAACTAACTGCAAAAACGCAACATCAAGACCATTGTCCACTGTAGTTGATAGAGTATTGCCAATTGAACCCTTGCTTCTTGGGGTTTAGCCATAAGACACTGCAAGGTGAACGTATGAGCTAATTTGGAAACTGCAAAATGGGAAATCGGCCCACTTCTTGGTATTAACTCACTCAACGATGGGAACGTGTGCTCAGTCTTGTGGCGCTGTGGCTTAGTTGGTCAAAGCGCCTGTCTAGTAAACAGGAGATCCTGGGTTCAAATCCCAGCAGTGCCTTTTCAGTAGTCGTTCTGAAAACTGCGCGCGCTCTTAACTTGAGGAAGCCAATAGGAAACGTCAGACAGCAAACAAATGACATTCTCATGTCGATGCTCTGCACTTACCTCCGGACAAAACACCTTTTATAACCTTGCGTGATGAAGTGGGCCAAGTGGGCCAGGGGACCCACTCATCATTTAATGGGTGCACAATATGACAGCTGACGGTAACCATTTTGGATGCACCAACCAGAGGGGAATTAGCTCAAATGGTAGAGCGCTCGCTTAGCATGCGAGAGGTAGAGGGATCGATGCCCTCATTCTCCACAGTTTGCAGCTGTCTGGGGCTCACAATGACTTTAGTGGGAAGCCCAATTCAACCGGAATCTTAAAATGAACTTTACTCATGAAAGATGTGATGTCAAAAGTATGTACAGTGCCAAGCACAATGTCTCTGTGGCGCAATCGGCCAGTGCGCTCGGCTGTTAACCGAGAGGTTGGTGGTTCGAGCCCACCCAGGGACGGTAGGCCATTTCCCTCTTATTTTGGATGGCCACTGATTGTACTCCTCTTGATTCAAAGAATTGGCGTGACGCGCTATTGGAACACAGATTGTGGTGTTGTGGCCTGGCTGGCCAAAAAGCATGTCTGCACAGCGGACAAGTCAGGTACTGAATTCCGAAAAAGTCTTTTTTTAGCAGTTGCATTTCATGTGCTTTATGCTCATGAAAAGATCATTCCAGTGCATTGGACTAAAAGTAACCCAGGTAAACTAACTGTAAAAGCGCAACATCAAGACCATTTTCAACTGTCGTTGATAGAGCATTGCCAATTGAATCCATAATTCGTGGGGTTTTGCCAAAAGACACTGCAAGGTGAACGTATGAGCTAATTTGGAAACTGCAAAATGGGAAATCGGCCCACTTCTTGGTATTAACTCATTCAACGATGGGAACGTGTGCTCAGTCTCGTGGCGCTGTGGCTTAGTTGGTCAAAGCGCCTGTCTTGTAAACAGGAGATCCTGGGTTCAAATCCCAGCAGTGCCTTTTCAGTAGTTGTTCTGAAAAACTGTGCATGCTCAGAAATTGAGGACGGAGAGATGAAACATTAGACAGCAAACCTATGACGTTCCCATGTCAATGCACTTAACTCCAGACAAAAGAAGAAGCCCGAACTGAGCTTTTATAACCTTGCGTGATTAAGTGGGGAAGGCGATCCAATGTTCATTTAATGGGTGTACAAAAAGACAGCTGATGGGAACCTTTTAGGATGCACCAAGAAGAGGGGAATTAGCTCAAATGGTAGAGCGCTCGCTTAGCATGCGAGAGGTAGAGGGATCAATGCCCTCATTCTCCACAGTTTGTAGCTGTCTCGGTCTCACGATGTCTTTAGCAAGAAGCCCAAGGCAGCCAGGATTCCAAAAATCAATTTGACTCATGAAAGTTTTGATGTTCAAAGTATGTACAGTGATCAACACTGTGTCTCTGTGGCGCAATCGGCCAGCGCGTTCGGCTGTTAACCGAGAGGTTGGTGGTTCGAGCCCATCCAGGGACGGTAGGCCATTCCCCTCTTATTTTGGATGGCCACTGATTGTACTCCTCTTGATTCAAAGAATTGGCGTGACGGGATATTGGTACACAGATTGTGGTGTGTTGGCCTGGCTGAGCAAAGAGCATGTCTGCAGAGCAGACAATTTCATTTGTTGAATTCCCAAAGTGTCTTTTTTAGCAGTTGCATTTCATGCGCTTTATGCTCATGAACAGATAATTCCAATGCAGTCGGAACCGATCGGACTAAAAGTAATCCAGCAAAACTAACTGCAAAAACGCAACATCAAGACCATTGTCCACTGTAGTTGATAGAGTATTGCCAATTGAACCCTTGCTTCTTGGGGTTTTGGCATAAGACACTGCAAGGTGAACGTATGAGCTAATTTGGAAACTGCAAAATGGGAAATCGGCCCACTTCTTGGTATTAACTCACTCAACGATGGGAACGTGTGCTCAGTCTTGTGGCGCTGTGGCTTAGTTGGTCAAAGCGCCTGTCTAGTAAACAGGAGATCCTGGGTTCAAATCCCAGCAGTGCCTTTTCAGTAGTCGTTCTGAAAACTGCGCGCGCTCTTAACTTGAGGAAGCCAATAGGAAACGTCAGACAGCAAACAAATGACATTCTCATGTCGATGCTCTGCACTTACCTCCGGACAAAAGACCTTTTATAACCTTGCGTGATGAAGTGGGCCAAGTGGGCCAGGGGACCCACTGATCATTTAATGGGTGCACAATATGACAGCTGACGGTAACCATTTTGGATGCACCAACCAGAGGGGAATTAGCTCAAATGGTAGAGCGCTCGCTTAGCATGCGAGAAGTAGAGGGATCGATGCCCTCATTCTCCACAGTTTGCAGCTCTCTGGGGCTCACAATGACTTTAGTGGGAAGCCCAATTCAACCGGAATCTTAAAATGAACTTTACTCATGAAAGATGTGATGTCAAAACTATGTACAGTGCCAAGCACAATGTCTCTGTGGCGCAATCGGCCAGCGCGTTCGGCTGTTAACCGAGAGGTTGGTGGTTCGAGCCCACCCAGGGACGGTAGGCCATTTCCCTCTTATTTTGGATGGCCACTGATTGTACTCCTCTTGATTCAAAGAATTGGCGTGACGGGATATTGGTACACAGATTGTGGTGTGTTGGCCTGGCTGAGCAAAGAGCATGTCTGCAGAGCAGACAATTTCATTTGTTGAATTCCCAAAGTGTCTTTTTTAGCAGTTGCATTTCATGCGCTTTATGCTCATGAACAGATAATTCCAATGCAGTCGGAACCGATCGGACTAAAAGTAATCCAGCAAAACTAACTGCAAAAACGCAACATCAAGACCATTGTCCACTGTAGTTGATAGAGTATTGCCAATTGAACCCTTGCTTCTTGGGGTTTAGCCATAAGACACTGCAAGGTGAACGTATGAGCTAATTTGGAAACTGCAAAATGGGAAATCGGCCCACTTCTTGGTATTAACTCACTCAACGATGGGAACGTGTGCTCAGTCTTGTGGCGCTGTGGCTTAGTTGGTCAAAGCGCCTGTCTAGTAAACAGGAGATCCTGGGTTCAAATCCCAGCAGTGCCTTTTCAGTAGTCGTTCTGAAAACTGCGCGCGCTCTTAACTTGAGGAAGCCAATAGGAAACGTCAGACAGCAAACAAATGACATTCTCATGTCGATGCTCTGCACTTACCTCCGGACAAAACACCTTTTATAACCTTGCGTGATGAAGTGGGCCAAGTGGGCCAGGGGACCCACTCATCATTTAATGGGTGCACAATATGACAGCTGACGGTAACCATTTTGGATGCACCAACCAGAGGGGAATTAGCTCAAATGGTAGAGCGCTCGCTTAGCATGCGAGAGGTAGAGGGATCGATGCCCTCATTCTCCACAGTTTGCAGCTCTCTGGGGCTCACAATGACTTTAGTGGGAAGCCCAATTCAACCGGAATCTTAAAATGAACTTTACTCATGAAAGATGTGATGTCAAAAGTATGTACAGTGCCAAGCACAATGTCTCTGTGGCGCAATCGGCCAGTGCGCTCGGCTGTTAACCGAGAGGTTGGTGGTTCGAGCCCACCCAGGGACGGTAGGCCATTTCCCTCTTATTTTGGATGGCCACTGATTGTACTCCTCTTGATTCAAAGAATTGGCGTGACGCGCTATTGGAACACAGATTGTGGTGTTGTGGCCTGGCTGGCCAAAAAGCATGTCTGCACAGCGGACAAGTCAGGTACTGAATTCCGAAAAAGTCTTTTTTTAGCAGTTGCATTTCATGTGCTTTATGCTCATGAAAAGATCATTCCAGTGCATTGGACTAAAAGTAACCCAGGTAAACTAACTGTAAAAGCGCAACATCAAGACCATTTTCAACTGTCGTTGATAGAGCATTGCCAATTGAATCCATGCTTCGTGGGGTTTTGCCAAAAGACACTGCAAGGTGAACGTATGAGCTAATTTGGAAACTGCAAAATGGGAAATCGGCCCACTTCTTGGTATTAACTCATTCAACGATGGGAACGTGTGCTCAGTCTCGTGGCGCTGTGGCTTAGTTGGTCAAAGCGCCTGTCTTGTAAACAGGAGATCCTGGGTTCAAATCCCAGCAGTGCCTTTTCAGTAGTTGTTCTGAAAAACTGTGCATGCTCAGAAATTGAGGACGGAGAGATGAAAAATTAGACAGCAAACCTATGACGTTCCCATGTCAATGCACTTAACTCCAGACAAAAGAAGAAGCCCGAACTGAGCTTTTATAACCTTGCGTGATTAAGTGGGGAAGGCGATCCAATGTTCATTTAATGGGTGTACAAAAAGACAGCTGATGGGAACCTTTTAGGATGCACCAAGAAGAGGGGAATTAGCTCAAATGGTAGAGCGCTCGCTTAGCATGCGAGAGGTAGAGGGATCAATGCCCTCATTCTCCACAGTTTGTAGCTGTCTCGGTCTCACGATGTCTTTAGCAAGAAGCCCAAGGCAGCCAGGATTCCAAAAATCAATTTGACTCATGAAAGTTTTGATGTTCAAAGTATGTACAGTGATCAACACTGTGTCTCTGTGGCGCAATCGGCCAGCGCGTTCGGCTGTTAACCGAGAGGTTGGTGGTTCGAGCCCATCCAGGGACGGTAGGCCATTCCCCTCTTATTTTGGATGGCCACTGATTGTACTCCTCTTGATTCAAAGAATTGGCGTGACGGGATATTGGTACACAGATTGTGGTGTGTTGGCCTGGCTGAGCAAAGAGCATGTCTGCAGAGCAGACAATTTCATTTGTTGAATTCCCAAAGTGTCTTTTTTAGCAGTTGCATTTCATGCGCTTTATGCTCATGAACAGATAATTCCAATGCAGTCGGAACCGATCGGACTAAAAGTAATCCAGCAAAACTAACTGCAAAAACGCAACATCAAGACCATTGTCCACTGTAGTTGATAGAGTATTGCCAATTGAACCCTTGCTTCTTGGGGTTTAGCCATAAGACACTGCAAGGTGAACGTATGAGCTAATTTGGAAACTGCAAAATGGGAAATCGGCCCACTTCTTGGTATTAACTCACTCAACGATGGGAACGTGTGCTCAGTCTTGTGGCGCTGTGGCTTAGTTGGTCAAAGTGCCTGTCTAGTAAACAGGAGATCCTGGGTTCAAATCCCAGCAGTGCCTTTTCAGTAGTCGTTCTGAAAACTGCGCGCGCTCTTAACTTGAGGAAGCCAATAGGAAACGTCAGACAGCAAACAAATGACATTCTCATGTCGATGCTCTGCACTTACCTCCGGACAAAACACCTTTTATAACCTTGCGTGATGAAGTGGGCCAAGTGGGCCAGGGGACCCACTCATCATTTAATGGGTGCACAATATGACAGCTGACGGTAACCATTTTGGATGCACCAACCAGAGGGGAATTAGCTCAAATGGTAGAGCGCTCGCTTAGCATGCGAGAGGTAGAGGGATCGATGCCCTCATTCTCCACAGTTTGCAGCTGTCTGGGGCTCACAATGACTTTAGTGGGAAGCCCAATTCAACCGGAATCTTAAAATGAACTTTACTCATGAAAGATGTGATGTCAAAAGTATGTACAGTGCCAAGCACAATGTCTCTGTGGCGCAATCGGCCAGTGCGCTCGGCTGTTAACTGAGAGGTTGGTGGTTCGAGCCCACCCAGGGACGGTAGGCCATTTCCCTCTTATTTTGGATGGCCACTGATTGTACTCCTCTTGATTCAAAGAATTGGCGTGACGCGCTATTGGAACACAGATTGTGGTGTTGTGGCCTGGCTGGCCAAAAAGCATGTCTGCACAGCGGACAAGTCAGGTACTGAATTCCGAAAAAGTCTTTTTTTAGCAGTTGCATTTCATGTGCTTTATGCTCATGAAAAGATCATTCCAGTGCATTGGACTAAAAGTAACCCAGGTAAACTAACTGTAAAAGCGCAACATCAAGACCATTTTCAACTGTCGTTGATAGAGCATTGCCAATTGAATCCATGCTTCGTGGGGTTTTGCCAAAAGACACTGCAAGGTGAACGTATGAGCTAATTTGGAAACTGCAAAATGGGAAATCGGCCCACTTCTTGGTATTAACTCATTCAACGATGGGAACGTGTGCTCAGTCTCGTGGCGCTGTGGCTTAGTTGGTCAAAGCGCCTGTCTTGTAAACAGGAGATCCTGGGTTCAAATCCCAGCAGTGCCTTTTCAGTAGTTGTTCTGAAAAACTGTGCATGCTCAGAAATTGAGGACGGAGAGATGAAACATTAGACAGCAAACCTATGACGTTCCCATGTCAATGCACTTAACTCCAGACAAAAGAAGAAGCCCGAACTGAGCTTTTATAACCTTGCGTGATTAAGTGGGGAAGGCGATCCAATGTTCATTTAATGGGTGTACAAAAAGACAGCTGATGGGAACCTTTTAGGATGCACCAAGAAGAGGGGAATTAGCTCAAATGGTAGAGCGCTCGCTTAGCATGCGAGAGGTAGAGGGATCAATGCCCTCATTCTCCACAGTTTGTAGCTGTCTCGGTCTCACGATGTCTTTAGCAAGAAGCCCAAGGCAGCCAGGATTCCAAAAATCAATTTGACTCATGAAAGTTTTGATGTTCAAAGTATGTACAGTGATCAACACTGTGTCTCTGTGGCGCAATCGGCCAGCGCGTTCGGCTGTTAACCGAGAGGTTGGTGGTTCGAGCCCATCCAGGGACGGTAGGCCATTCCCCTCTTATTTTGGATGGCCACTGATTGTACTCCTCTTGATTCAAAGAATTGGCGTGACGGGATATTGGTACACAGATTGTGGTGTGTTGGCCTGGCTGAGCAAAGAGCATGTCTGCAGAGCAGACAATTTCATTTGTTGAATTCCCAAAGTGTCTTTTTTAGCAGTTGCATTTCATGCGCTTTATGCTCATGAACAGATAATTCCAATGCAGTCGGAACCGATCGGACTAAAAGTAATCCAGCAAAACTAACTGCAAAAACGCAACATCAAGACCATTGTCCACTGTAGTTGATAGAGTATTGCCAATTGAACCCTTGCTTCTTGGGGTTTTGGCATAAGACACTGCAAGGTGAACGTATGAGCTAATTTGGAAACTGCAAAATGGGAAATCGGCCCACTTCTTGGTATTAACTCACTCAACGATGGGAACGTGTGCTCAGTCTTGTGGCGCTGTGGCTTAGTTGGTCAAAGCGCCTGTCTAGTAAACAGGAGATCCTGGGTTCAAATCCCAGCAGTGCCTTTTCAGTAGTCGTTCTGAAAACTGCGCGCGCTCTTAACTTGAGGAAGCCAATAGGAAACGTCAGACAGCAAACAAATGACATTCTCATGTCGATGCTCTGCACTTACCTCCGGACAAAAGACCTTTTATAACCTTGCGTGATGAAGTGGGCCAAGTGGGCCAGGGGACCCACTGATCATTTAATGGGTGCACAATATGACAGCTGACGGTAACCATTTTGGATGCACCAACCAGAGGGGAATTAGCTCAAATGGTAGAGCGCTCGCTTAGCATGCGAGAAGTAGAGGGATCGATGCCCTCATTCTCCACAGTTTGCAGCTCTCTGGGGCTCACAATGACTTTAGTGGGAAGCCCAATTCAACCGGAATCTTAAAATGAACTTTACTCATGAAAGATGTGATGTCAAAACTATGTACAGTGCCAAGCACAATGTCTCTGTGGCGCAATCGGCCAGCGCGTTCGGCTGTTAACCGAGAGGTTGGTGGTTCGAGCCCACCCAGGGACGGTAGGCCATTTCCCTCTTATTTTGGATGGCCACTGATTGTACTCCTCTTGATTCAAAGAATTGGCGTGACGGGATATTGGTACACAGATTGTGGTGTGTTGGCCTGGCTGAGCAAAGAGCATGTCTGCAGAGCAGACAATTTCATTTGTTGAATTCCCAAAGTGTCTTTTTTAGCAGTTGCATTTCATGCGCTTTATGCTCATGAACAGATAATTCCAATGCAGTCGGAACCGATCGGACTAAAAGTAATCCAGCAAAACTAACTGCAAAAACGCAACATCAAGACCATTGTCCACTGTAGTTGATAGAGTATTGCCAATTGAACCCTTGCTTCTTGGGGTTTAGCCATAAGACACTGCAAGGTGAACGTATGAGCTAATTTGGAAACTGCAAAATGGGAAATCGGCCCACTTCTTGGTATTAACTCACTCAACGATGGGAACGTGTGCTCAGTCTTGTGGCGCTGTGGCTTAGTTGGTCAAAGCGCCTGTCTAGTAAACAGGAGATCCTGGGTTCAAATCCCAGCAGTGCCTTTTCAGTAGTCGTTCTGAAAACTGCGCGCGCTCTTAACTTGAGGAAGCCAATAGGAAACGTCAGACAGCAAACAAATGACATTCTCATGTCGATGCTCTGCACTTACCTCCGGACAAAACACCTTTTATAACCTTGCGTGATGAAGTGGGCCAAGTGGGCCAGGGGACCCACTCATCATTTAATGGGTGCACAATATGACAGCTGACGGTAACCATTTTGGATGCACCAACCAGAGGGGAATTAGCTCAAATGGTAGAGCGCTCGCTTAGCATGCGAGAGGTAGAGGGATCGATGCCCTCATTCTCCACAGTTTGCAGCTCTCTGGGGCTCACAATGACTTTAGTGGGAAGCCCAATTCAACCGGAATCTTAAAATGAACTTTACTCATGAAAGATGTGATGTCAAAACTATGTACAGTGCCAAGCACAATGTCTCTGTGGCGCAATCGGCCAGTGCGCTCGGCTGTTAACCGAGAGGTTGGTGGTTCGAGCCCACCCAGGGACGGTAGGCCATTTCCCTCTTATTTTGGATGGCCACTGATTGTACTCCTCTTGATTCAAAGAATTGGCGTGACGCGCTATTGGAACACAGATTGTGGTGTTGTGGCCTGGCTGGCCAAAAAGCATGTCTGCACAGCGGACAAGTCAGGTACTGAATTCCGAAAAAGTCTTTTTTTAGCAGTTGCATTTCATGTGCTTTATGCTCATGAAAAGATCATTCCAGTGCATTGGACTAAAAGTAACCCAGGTAAACTAACTGTAAAAGCGCAACATCAAGACCATTTTCAACTGTCGTTGATAGAGCATTGCCAATTGAATCCATGCTTCGTGGGGTTTTGCCAAAAGACACTGCAAGGTGAACGTATGAGCTAATTTGTAAACTGCAAAATGGGAAATCGGCCCACTTCTTGGTATTAACTCATTCAACGATGGGAACGTGTGCTCAGTCTCGTGGCGCTGTGGCTTAGTTGGTCAAAGCGCCTGTCTTGTAAACAGGAGATCCTGGGTTCAAATCCCAGCAGTGCCTTTTCAGTAGTTGTTCTGAAAAACTGTGCATGCTCAGAAATTGAGGACGGAGAGATGAAACATTAGACAGCAAACCTATGACGTTCCCATGTCAATGCACTTAACTCCAGACAAAAGAAGAAGCCCGAACTGAGCTTTTATAACCTTGCGTGATTAAGTGGGGAAGGCGATCCAATGTTCATTTAATGGGTGTACAAAAAGACAGCTGATGGGAACCTTTTAGGATGCACCAAGAAGAGGGGAATTAGCTCAAATGGTAGAGCGCTCGCTTAGCATGCGAGAGGTAGAGGGATCAATGCCCTCATTCTCCACAGTTTGTAGCTGTCTCGGTCTCATGATGTCTTTAGCAAGAAGCCCAAGGCAGCCAGGATTCCAAAAATCAATTTGACTCATGAAAGTTTTGATGTTCAAAGTATGTACAGTGATCAACACTGTGTCTCTGTGGCGCAATCGGCCAGCGCGTTCGGCTGTTAACCGAGAGGTTGGTGGTTTGAGCCCATCCAGGGACGGTAGGCCATTCCCCTCTTATTTTGGATGGCCACTGATTGTACTCCTCTTGATTCAAAGAATTGGCGTGACGGGATATTGGTACACAGATTGTGGTGTGTTGGCCTGGCTGAGCAAAGAGCATGTCTGCAGAGCAGACAATTTCATTTGTTGAATTCCCAAAGTGTCTTTTTTAGCAGTTGCATTTCATGCGCTTTATGCTCATGAACAGATAATTCCAATGCAGTCGGAACCGATCGGACTAAAAGTAATCCAGCAAAACTAACTGCAAAAACGCAACATCAAGACCATTGTCCACTGTAGTTGATAGAGTATTGCCAATTGAACCCTTGCTTCTTGGGGTTTAGCCATAAGACACTGCAAGGTGAACGTATGAGCTAATTTGGAAACTGCAAAATGGGAAATCGGCCCACTTCTTGGTATTAACTCACTCAACGATGGGAACGTGTGCTCAGTCTTGTGGCGCTGTGGCTTAGTTGGTCAAAGCGCCTGTCTAGTAAACAGGAGATCCTGGGTTCAAATCCCAGCAGTGCCTTTTCAGTAGTCGTTCTGAAAACTGCGCGCGCTCTTAACTTGAGGAAGCCAATAGGAAACGTCAGACAGCAAACAAATGACATTCTCATGTCGATGCTCTGCACTTACCTCCGGACAAAACACCTTTTATAACCTTGCGTGATGAAGTGGGCCAAGTGGGCCAGGGGACCCACTCATCATTTAATGGGTGCACAATATGACAGCTGACGGTAACCATTTTGGATGCACCAACCAGAGGGGAATTAGCTCAAATGGTAGAGCGCTCGCTTAGCATGCGAGAGGTAGAGGGATCGATGCCCTCATTCTCCACAGTTTGTAGCTGTCTCGGTCTCACGATGTCTTTAGCAAGAAGCCCAAGGCAGCCAGGATTCCAAAAATCAATTTGACTCATGAAAGTTTTGATGTTCAAAGTATGTACAGTGATCAACACTGTGTCTCTGTGGCGCAATCGGCCAGCGCGTTCGGCTGTTAACCGAGAGGTTGGTGGTTCGAGCCCACCCAGGGACGGTAGGCCATTCCCCTCTTATTTTGGATGGCCACTGATTGTACTCCTCTTGATTCAAAGAATTGGCGTGACGGGATATTGGTACACAGATTGTGGTGTGTTGGCCTGGCTGAGCAAAGAGCATGTCTGCAGAGCAGACAATTTCATTTGTTGAATTCCCAAAGTGTCTTTTTTAGCAGTTGCATTTCATGCGCTTTATGCTCATGAACAGATAATTCCAATGCAGTCGGAACCGATCGGACTAAAAGTAATCCAGCAAAACTAACTGCAAAAACGCAACATCAAGACCATTGTCCACTGTAGTTGATAGAGTATTGCCAATTGAACCCTTGCTTCTTGGGGTTTTGCCATAAGACACTGCAAGGTGAACGTATGAGCTAATTTGGAAACTGCAAAATGGGAAATCGGCCCACTTCTTGGTATTAACTCACTCAACGATGGGAACGTGTGCTCAGTCTTGTGGCGCTGTGGCTTAGTTGGTCAAAGCGCCTGTCTAGTAAACAGGAGATCCTGGGTTCAAATCCCAGCAGTGCCTTTTCAGTAGTCGTTCTGAAAACTGCGCGCGCTCTTAACTTGAGGAAGCCAATAGGAAACGTCAGACAGCAAACAAATGACATTCTCATGTCGATGCTCTGCACTTACCTCCGGACAAAAGACCTTTTATAACCTTGCGTGATGAAGTGGGCCAAGTGGGCCAGGGGACCCACTGATCATTTAATGGGTGCACAATATGACAGCTGACGGTAACCATTTTGGATGCACCAACCAGAGGGGAATTAGCTCAAATGGTAGAGCGCTCGCTTAGCATGCGAGAAGTAGAGGGATCGATGCCCTCATTCTCCACAGTTTGCAGCTCTCTGGGGCTCACAATGACTTTAGTGGGAAGCCCAATTCAACCGGAATCTTAAAATGAACTTTACTCATGAAAGATGTGATGTCAAAAGTATGTACAGTGCCAAGCACAATGTCTCTGTGGCGCAATCGGCCAGCGCGCTCGGCTGTTAACCGAGAGGTTGGTGGTTCGAGCCCACCCAGGGACGGTAGGCCATTTACCTCTTATTTTGGATGGCCACTGATTGTACTCCTCTTGATTCAAAGAATTGGCGTGACGCGATATTGGAACACAGATTGTGGTGTTGTGGCCTGGCTGGCCAAAAAGCATGTCTGCACAGCGGACAAGTCAGGTACTGAATTCCGAAAAAGTCTTTTTTTAGCAGTTGCATTTCATGTGCTTTATGCTCATGAAAAGATCATTCCAGTGCAGTCGGAACCCATTGGACTAAAAGTAACCCAGGTAAACTAACTGTAAAAGCGCAACATAAAGACCATTTTCAACTGTCGTTGAAACTGTCGTTGGTAGAGCATTGCCAATTGAATCCATGCTTCGTGGGGTTTTGCCAAAAGACACTGCAAGGTGAACGTATGAGCTAATTTGGAAACTGCAAAATGGGAAATCGGCCCACTTCTTGGTATTAACTCATTCAACGATGGGAACGTGTGCTCAGTCTTGTGGTGCTGTGGCTTAGTTGGTCAAAGCGCCTGTCTTGTAAACAGGAGATCCTGGGTTCAAATCCCAGCAGTGCCTTTTCAGTAGTTGTTCTGAAAAACTGTGCATGCTCAGAAATTGAGGACGGAGAGATGAAACATTAGCCAGCAAACCTATGACGTTCCCATGTCAATGCACTTAACTCCAGACAAAAGAAGAAGCCCGAACTGAGCTTTTATAACCTTGCGTGATTAAGTGGGGAAGGCGATCCAATGTTCATTTAATGGGTGTACAAAAAGACAGCTGATGGGAACCTTTTAGGATGCACCAAGAAGAGGGGAACTAGCTCAAATGGTAGAGCGCTCGCTTAGCATGCGAGAGGTAGAGGGATCGATGCCGTCATTCTCCACAGTTTGTAGCTGTCTCGGTCTCACGATGTCTTTAGCAAGAAGCCCAAGGCAGCCAGGATTCCAAAAATCAATTTGACTCATGAAAGTTTTGATGTTCAAAGTATGTACAGTGATCAACACTGTGTCTCTGTGGCGCAATCGGCCAGCGCGTTCGGCTGTTAACCGAGAGGTTGGTGGTTCGAGCCCACCCAGGGACGGTAGGCCATTCCCCTCTTATTTTGGATGGCCACTGATTGTACTCCTCTTGATTCAAAGAATTGCCGTGACGGGATATTGGTACACAGATTGTGGTGTGTTGGCCTGGCTGAGCAAAGAGCATGTCTGCAGAGCAGACAATTTCATCTGTTGAATTCCCAAAGTGTCTTTTTTAGCAGTTGCATTTCATGCGCTTTATGCTCATGAACAGATAATTCCAATGCAATCGGAACCGATCGGACTAAAAGTAATCCAGCAAAACTAACTGCAAAAACGCAACATCAAGACCATTGTCCACTGTAGTTGATAGAGTATTGCCAATTGAACCCTTGCTTCTTGGGGTTTTGCCATAAGACACTGCAAGGTGAACGTATGAGCTAATTTGGAAACTGCAAAATGGGAAATCGGCCCACTTCTTGGTATTAACTCACTCAACGATGGGAACGTGTGCTCAGTCTTGTGGCGCTGTGGCTTAGTTGGTCAAAGCGCCTGTCTAGTAAACAGGAGATCCTGGGTTCAAATCCCAGCAGTGCCTTTTCAGTAGTCGTTCTGAAAACTGCGCGCGCTCTTAACTTGAGGAAGCCAATAGGAAACGTCAGACAGCAAACAAATGACATTCTCATGTCGATGCTCTGCACTTACCTCCGGACAAAACACCTTTTATAACCTTGCATGATGAAGTGGGCCAAGTGGGCCAGGGGACCCACTGATCATTTAATGGGTGCACAATATGACAGCTGACGGTAACCATTTTGGATGCACCAACCAGAGGGGAATTAGCTCAAATGGTAGAGCGCTCGCTTAGCATGCGAGAGGTAGAGGGATCGATGCCGTCATTCTCCACAGTTTGCAGCTCTCTGGGGCTCACAATGACTTTAGTGGGAAGCCAAATTCAACCGGAATCTTAAAATGAACTTTACTCATGAAAGATGTGATGTGAAAAGTATGTACAGTGCCAAGCACAATGTCTCTGTGGCGCAATCGGCCAGCGCGCTCGGCTGTTAACCGAGAGGTTGGTGGTTCGAGCCCACCCAGGGACGGTAGGCCATTCCCCTCTTATTTTGGATGGCCACTGATTGTACTCCTCTTGATTCAAAGAATTGCCGTGACGGGATATTGGTACACAGATTGTGGTGTGTTGGCCTGGCTGAGCAAAGAGCATGTCTGCAGAGCAGACAATTTCATCTGTTGAATTCCCAAAGTGTCTTTTTTAGCAGTTGCATTTCATGCGCTTTATGCTCATGAACAGATAATTCCAATGCAATCGGAACCGATCGGACTAAAAGTAATCCAGCAAAACTAACTGCAAAAACGCAACATCAAGACCATTGTCCACTGTAGTTGATAGAGTATTGCCAATTGAACCCTTGCTTCTTGGGGTTTTGCCATAAGACACTGCAAGGTGAACGTATGAGCTAATTTGGAAACTGCAAAATGGGAAATCGGCCCACTTCTTGGTATTAACTCACTCAACGATGGGAACGTGTGCTCAGTCTTGTGGCGCTGTGGCTTAGTTGGTCAAAGCGCCTGTCTAGTAAACAGGAGATCCTGGGTTCAAATCCCAGCAGTGCCTTTTCAGTAGTCGTTCTGAAAACTGCGCGCGCTCTTAACTTGAGGAAGCCAATAGGAAACGTCAGACAGCAAACAAATGACATTCTCATGTCGATGCTCTGCACTTACCTCCGGACAAAACACCTTTTATAACCTTGCATGATGAAGTGGGCCAAGTGGGCCAGGGGACCCACTGATCATTTAATGGGTGCACAATATGACAGCTGACGGTAACCATTTTGGATGCACCAACCAGAGGGGAATTAGCTCAAATGGTAGAGCGCTCGCTTAGCATGCGAGAGGTAGAGGGATCGATGCCGTCATTCTCCACAGTTTGCAGCTCTCTGGGGCTCACAATGACTTTAGTGGGAAGCCAAATTCAACCGGAATCTTAAAATGAACTTTACTCATGAAAGATGTGATGTGAAAAGTATGTACAGTGCCAAGCACAATGTCTCTGTGGCGCAATCGGCCAGCGCGCTCGGCTGTTAACCGAGAGGTTGGTGGTTCGAGCCCACCCAGGGACGGTAGGCCATTTCCCTCTTATTTTGGATGGCCACTGATTGTACTCCTCTTGATTCAAAGAATTGGCGTGACGCGCTATTGGAACACAGATTGTGGTGTTGTGGCCTGGCTGGCCAAAAAGCATGTCTGCACAGCGGACAAGTCAGGTACTGAATTCCGAAAAAGTCTTTTTTTAGCAGTTGCATTTCATGTGCTTTATGCTCATGAAAAGATCATTCCAGTGCATTGGACTAAAAGTAACCCAGGTAAACTAACTGTAAAAGCGCAACATCAAGACCATTTTCAACTGTCGTTGATAGAGCATTGCCAATTGAATCCATGCTTCGTGGGGTTTTGCCAAAAGACACTGCAAGGTGAACGTATGAGCTAATTTGGAAACTGCAAAATGGGAAATCGGCCCACTTCTTGGTATTAACTCATTCAACGATGGGAACGTGTGCTCAGTCTCGTGGCGCTGTGGCTTAGTTGGTCAAAGCGCCTGTCTTGTAAACAGGAGATCCTGGGTTCAAATCCCAGCAGTGCCTTTTCAGTAGTTGTTCTGAAAAACTGTGCATGCTCAGAAATTGAGGACGGAGAGATGAAACATTAGACAGCAAACCTATTACGTTCCCATGTCAATGCACTTAACTCCAGACAAAAGAAGAAGCCCGAACTGAGCTTTTATAACCTTGCGTGATTAAGTGGGGAAGGCGATCCAATGTTCATTTAATGGGTGTACAAAAAGACAGCTGATGGGAACCTTTTAGGATGCACCAAGAAGAGGGGAATTAGCTCAAATGGTAGAGCGCTCGCTTAGCATGCGAGAGGTAGAGGGATCAATGCCCTCATTCTCCACAGTTTGTAGCTGTCTCGGTCTCACGATGTCTTTAGCAAGAAGCCCAAGGCAGCCAGGATTCCAAAAATCAATTTGACTCATGAAAGTTTTGATGTTCAAAGTATGTACAGTGATCAACACTGTGTCTCTGTGGCGCAATCGGCCAGCGCGTTCGGCTGTTAACCGAGAGGTTGGTGGTTCGAGCCCATCCAGGGACGGTAGGCCATTCCCCTCTTATTTTGGATGGCCACTGATTGTACTCCTCTTGATTCAAAGAATTGGCGTGACGGGATATTGGTACACAGATTGTGGTGTGTTGGCCTGGCTGAGCAAAGAGCATGTCTGCAGAGCAGACAATTTCATTTGTTGAATTCCCAAAGTGTCTTTTTTAGCAGTTGCATTTCATGCGCTTTATGCTCATGAACAGATAATTCCAATGCAGTCGGAACCGATCGGACTAAAAGTAATCCAGCAAAACTAACTGCAAAAACGCAACATCAAGACCATTGTCCACTGTAGTTGATAGAGTATTGCCAATTGAACCCTTGCTTCTTGGGGTTTAGCCATAAGACACTGCAAGGTGAACGTATGAGCTAATTTGGAAACTGCAAAATGGGAAATCGGCCCACTTCTTGGTATTAACTCACTCAACGATGGGAACGTGTGCTCAGTCTTGTGGCGCTGTGGCTTAGTTGGTCAAAGTGCCTGTCTAGTAAACAGGAGATCCTGGGTTCAAATCCCAGCAGTGCCTTTTCAGTAGTCGTTCTGAAAACTGCGCGCGCTCTTAACTTGAGGAAGCCAATAGGAAACGTCAGACAGCAAACAAATGACATTCTCATGTCGATGCTCTGCACTTACCTCCGGACAAAACACCTTTTATAACCTTGCGTGATGAAGTGGGCCAAGTGGGCCAGGGGACCCACTCATCATTTAATGGGTGCACAATATGACAGCTGACGGTAACCATTTTGGATGCACCAACCAGAGGGGAATTAGCTCAAATGGTAGAGCGCTCGCTTAGCATGCGAGAGGTAGAGGGATCGATGCCCTCATTCTCCACAGTTTGCAGCTGTCTGGGGCTCACAATGACTTTAGTGGGAAGCCCAATTCAACCGGAATCTTAAAATGAACTTTACTCATGAAAGATGTGATGTCAAAAGTATGTACAGTGCCAAGCACAATGTCTCTGTGGCGCAATCGGCCAGTGCGCTCGGCTGTTAACTGAGAGGTTGGTGGTTCGAGCCCACCCAGGGACGGTAGGCCATTTACCTCTTATTTTGGATGGCCACTGATTGTACTCCTCTTGATTCAAAGAATTGGCGTGACGCGCTATTGGAACACAGATTGTGGTGTTGTGGCCTGGCTGGCCAAAAAGCATGTCTGCACAGCGGACAAGTCAGGTACTGAATTCCGAAAAAGTCTTTTTTTAGCAGTTGCATTTCATGTGCTTTATGCTCATGAAAAGATCATTCCAGTGCATTGGACTAAAAGTAACCCAGGTAAACTAACTGTAAAAGCGCAACATCAAGACCATTTTCAACTGTCGTTGATAGAGCATTGCCAATTGAATCCATGCTTCGTGGGGTTTTGCCAAAAGACACTGCAAGGTGAACGTATGAGCTAATTTGGAAACTGCAAAATGGGAAATCGGCCCACTTCTTGGTATTAACTCATTCAACGATGGGAACGTGTGCTCAGTCTCGTGGCGCTGTGGCTTAGTTGGTCAAAGCGCCTGTCTTGTAAACAGGAGATCCTGGGTTCAAATCCCAGCAGTGCCTTTTCAGTAGTTGTTCTGAAAAACTGTGCATGCTCAGAAATTGAGGACGGAGAGATGAAACATTAGACAGCAAACCTATGACGTTCCCATGTCAATGCACTTAACTCCAGACAAAAGAAGAAGCCCGAACTGAGCTTTTATAACCTTGCGTGATTAAGTGGGGAAGGCGATCCAATGTTCATTTAATGGGTGTACAAAAAGACAGCTGATGGGAACCTTTTAGGATGCACCAAGAAGAGGGGAATTAGCTCAAATGGTAGAGCGCTCGCTTAGCATGCGAGAGGTAGAGGGATCAATGCCCTCATTCTCCACAGTTTGTAGCTGTCTCGGTCTCACGATGTCTTTAGCAAGAAGCCCAAGGCAGCCAGGATTCCAAAAATCAATTTGACTCATGAAAGTTTTGATGTTCAAAGTATGTACAGTGATCAACACTGTGTCTCTGTGGCGCAATCGGCCAGCGCGTTCGGCTGTTAACCGAGAGGTTGGTGGTTCGAGCCCATCCAGGGACGGTAGGCCATTCCCCTCTTATTTTGGATGGCCACTGATTGTACTCCTCTTGATTCAAAGAATTGGCGTGACGGGATATTGGTACACAGATTGTGGTGTGTTGGCCTGGCTGAGCAAAGAGCATGTCTGCAGAGCAGACAATTTCATTTGTTGAATTCCCAAAGTGTCTTTTTTAGCAGTTGCATTTCATGCGCTTTATGCTCATGAACAGATAATTCCAATGCAGTCGGAACCGATCGGACTAAAAGTAATCCAGCAAAACTAACTGCAAAAACGCAACATCAAGACCATTGTCCACTGTAGTTGATAGAGTATTGCCAATTGAACCCTTGCTTCTTGGGGTTTTGGCATAAGACACTGCAAGGTGAACGTATGAGCTAATTTGGAAACTGCAAAATGGGAAATCGGCCCACTTCTTGGTATTAACTCACTCAACGATGGGAACGTGTGCTCAGTCTTGTGGCGCTGTGGCTTAGTTGGTCAAAGCGCCTGTCTAGTAAACAGGAGATCCTGGGTTCAAATCCCAGCAGTGCCTTTTCAGTAGTCGTTCTGAAAACTGCGCGCGCTCTTAACTTGAGGAAGCCAATAGGAAACGTCAGACAGCAAACAAATGACATTCTCATGTCGATGCTCTGCACTTACCTCCGGACAAAAGACCTTTTATAACCTTGCGTGATGAAGTGGGCCAAGTGGGCCAGGGGACCCACTGATCATTTAATGGGTGCACAATATGACAGCTGACGGTAACCATTTTGGATGCACCAACCAGAGGGGAATTAGCTCAAATGGTAGAGCGCTCGCTTAGCATGCGAGAAGTAGAGGGATCGATGCCCTCATTCTCCACAGTTTGCAGCTCTCTGGGGCTCACAATGACTTTAGTGGGAAGCCCAATTCAACCGGAATCTTAAAATGAACTTTACTCATGAAAGATGTGATGTCAAAACTATGTACAGTGCCAAGCACAATGTCTCTGTGGCGCAATCGGCCAGCGCGTTCGGCTGTTAACCGAGAGGTTGGTGGTTCGAGCCCACCCAGGGACGGTAGGCCATTTCCCTCTTATTTTGGATGGCCACTGATTGTACTCCTCTTGATTCAAAGAATTGGCGTGACGGGATATTGGTACACAGATTGTGGTGTGTTGGCCTGGCTGAGCAAAGAGCATGTCTGCAGAGCAGACAATTTCATTTGTTGAATTCCCAAAGTGTCTTTTTTAGCAGTTGCATTTCATGCGCTTTATGCTCATGAACAGATAATTCCAATGCAGTCGGAACCGATCGGACTAAAAGTAATCCAGCAAAACTAACTGCAAAAACGCAACATCAAGACCATTGTCCACTGTAGTTGATAGAGTATTGCCAATTGAACCCTTGCTTCTTGGGGTTTAGCCATAAGACACTGCAAGGTGAACGTATGAGCTAATTTGGAAACTGCAAAATGGGAAATCGGCCCACTTCTTGGTATTAACTCACTCAACGATGGGAACGTGTGCTCAGTCTTGTGGCGCTGTGGCTTAGTTGGTCAAAGCGCCTGTCTAGTAAACAGGAGATCCTGGGTTCAAATCCCAGCAGTGCCTTTTCAGTAGTCGTTCTGAAAACTGCGCGCGCTCTTAACTTGAGGAAGCCAATAGGAAACGTCAGACAGCAAACAAATGACATTCTCATGTCGATGCTCTGCACTTACCTCCGGACAAAACACCTTTTATAACCTTGCGTGATGAAGTGGGCCAAGTGGGCCAGGGGACCCACTCATCATTTAATGGGTGCACAATATGACAGCTGACGGTAACCATTTTGGATGCACCAACCAGAGGGGAATTAGCTCAAATGGTAGAGCGCTCGCTTAGCATGCGAGAGGTAGAGGGATCGATGCCCTCATTCTCCACAGTTTGCAGCTCTCTGGGGCTCACAATGACTTTAGTGGGAAGCCCAATTCAACCGGAATCTTAAAATGAACTTTACTCATGAAAGATGTGATGTCAAAACTATGTACAGTGCCAAGCACAATGTCTCTGTGGCGCAATCGGCCAGTGCGCTCGGCTGTTAACCGAGAGGTTGGTGGTTCGAGCCCACCCAGGGACGGTAGGCCATTTCCCTCTTATTTTGGATGGCCACTGATTGTACTCCTCTTGATTCAAAGAATTGGCGTGACGCGCTATTGGAACACAGATTGTGGTGTTGTGGCCTGGCTGGCCAAAAAGCATGTCTGCACAGCGGACAAGTCAGGTACTGAATTCCGAAAAAGTCTTTTTTTAGCAGTTGCATTTCATGTGCTTTATGCTCATGAAAAGATCATTCCAGTGCATTGGACTAAAAGTAACCCAGGTAAACTAACTGTAAAAGCGCAACATCAAGACCATTTTCAACTGTCGTTGATAGAGCATTGCCAATTGAATCCATGCTTCGTGGGGTTTTGCCAAAAGACACTGCAAGGTGAACGTATGAGCTAATTTGTAAACTGCAAAATGGGAAATCGGCCCACTTCTTGGTATTAACTCATTCAACGATGGGAACGTGTGCTCAGTCTCGTGGCGCTGTGGCTTAGTTGGTCAAAGCGCCTGTCTTGTAAACAGGAGATCCTGGGTTCAAATCCCAGCAGTGCCTTTTCAGTAGTTGTTCTGAAAAACTGTGCATGCTCAGAAATTGAGGACGGAGAGATGAAACATTAGACAGCAAACCTATGACGTTCCCATGTCAATGCACTTAACTCCAGACAAAAGAAGAAGCCCGAACTGAGCTTTTATAACCTTGCGTGATTAAGTGGGGAAGGCGATCCAATGTTCATTTAATGGGTGTACAAAAAGACAGCTGATGGGAACCTTTTAGGATGCACCAAGAAGAGGGGAATTAGCTCAAATGGTAGAGCGCTCGCTTAGCTTGCGAGAGGTAGAGGGATCAATGCCCTCATTCTCCACAGTTTGTAGCTGTCTCGGTCTCACGATGTCTTTAGCAAGAAGCCCAAGGCAGCCAGGATTCCAAAAATCAATTTGACTCATGAAAGTTTTGATGTTCAAAGTATGTACAGTGATCAACACTGTGTCTCTGTGGCGCAATCGGCCAGCGCGTTCGGCTGTTAACCGAGAGGTTGGTGGTTCGAGCCCACCCAGGGACGGTAGGCCATTTCCCTCTTATTTTGGATGGCCACTGATTGTACTCCTCTTGATTCAAAGAATTGGCGTGACGGGATATTGGTACACAGATTGTGGTGTGTTGGCCTGGCTGAGCAAAGAGCATGTCTGCAGAGCAGACAATTTCATTTGTTGAATTCCCAAAGTGTCTTTTTTAGCAGTTGCATTTCATGCGCTTTATGCTCATGAACAGATAATTCCAATGCAGTCGGAACCGATCGGACTAAAAGTAATCCAGGAAAACTAACTGCAAAAACGCAACATCAAGACCATTGTCCACTGTAGTTGATAGAGTATTGCCAATTGAACCCTTGCTTCTTGGGGTTTAGCCATAAGACACTGCAAGGTGAACGTATGAGCTAATTTGGAAACTGCAAAATGGGAAATCGGCCCACTTCTTGGTATTAACTCACTCAACGATGGGAACGTGTGCTCAGTCTTGTGGCGCTGTGGCTTAGTTGGTCAAAGCGCCTGTCTAGTAAACAGGAGATCCTGGGTTCAAATCCCAGCAGTGCCTTTTCAGTAGTCGTTCTGAAAACTGCGCGCGCTCTTAACTTGAGGAAGCCAATAGGAAACGTCAGACAGCCAACAAATGACATTCTCATGTCGATGCTCTGCACTTACCTCCGGACAAAACACCTTTTATAACCTTGCGTGATGAAGTGGGCCAAGTGGGCCAGGGGACCCACTCATCATTTAATGGGTGCACAATATGACAGCTGACGGTAACCATTTTGGATGCACCAACCAGAGGGGAATTAGCTCAAATGGTAGAGCGCTCGCTTAGCATGCGAGAGGTAGAGGGATCGATGCCCTCATTCTCCACAGTTTGCAGCTCTCTGGGGCTCACAATGACTTTAGTGGGAAGCCCAATTCAACCGGAATCTTAAAATGAACTTTACTCATGAAAGATGTGATGTCAAAAGTATGTACAGTGCCAAGCACAATGTCTCTGTGGCGCAATCGGCCAGTGCGCTCGGCTGTTAACCGAGAGGTTGGTGGTTCGAGCCCACCCAGGGACGGTAGGCCATTTCCCTCTTATTTTGGATGGCCACTGATTGTACTCCTCTTGATTCAAAGAATTGGCGTGACGCGCTATTGGAACACAGATTGTGGTGTTGTGGCCTGGCTGGCCAAAAAGCATGTCTGCACAGCGGACAAGTCAGGTACTGAATTCCGAAAAAGTCTTTTTTTAGCAGTTGCATTTCATGTGCTTTATGCTCATGAAAAGATC
The DNA here is from genome assembly GCF_951799975.1 of Gobius niger. Classification (NCBI taxonomy): domain Eukaryota; kingdom Metazoa; phylum Chordata; class Actinopteri; order Gobiiformes; family Gobiidae; genus Gobius; species Gobius niger. Next base: position 33,994,831 of record NC_136856.1, read on the forward strand.
ATTCCAGTGCATTGGACTAAAAGTAACCCAGGTAAACTAACTGTAAAAGCGCAACATCAAGACCATTTTCAACTGTCGTTGATAGAGCATTGCCAATTGAATCCATGCTTCGTGGGGTTTTGCCAAAAGACACTGCAAGGTGAACGTATGAGCTAATTTGGAAACTGCAAAATGGGAAATCGGCCCACTTCTTGGTATTAACTCATTCAACGATGGGAACGTGTGCTCAGTCTCGTGGCGCTGTGGCTTAGTTGGTCAAAGCGCCTGTCTTGTAAACAGGAGATCCTGGGTTCAAATCCCAGCAGTGCCTTTTCAGTAGTTGTTCTGAAAAACTGTGCATGCTCAGAAATTGAGGACGGAGAGATGAAACATTAGACAGCAAACCTATGACGTTCCCATGTCAATGCACTTAACTCCAGACAAAAGAAGAAGCCCGAACTGAGCTTTTATAACCTTGCGTGATTAAGTGGGGAAGGCGATCCAATGTTCATTTAATGGGTGTACAAAAAGACAGCTGATGGGAACCTTTTAGGATGCACCAAGAAGAGGGGAATTAGCTCAAATGGTAGAGCGCTCGCTTAGCATGCGAGAGGTAGAGGGATCAATGCCCTCATTCTCCACAGTTTGTAGCTGTCTCGGTCTCACGATGTCTTTAGCAAGAAGCCCAAGGCAGCCAGGATTCCAAAAATCAATTTGACTCATGAAAGTTTTGATGTTCAAAGTATGTACAGTGATCAACACTGTTTCTCTGTGGCGCAATCGGCCAGCGCGTTCGGCTGTTAACCGAGAGGTTGGTGGTTCGAGCCCATCCAGGGACGGTAGGCCATTCCCCTCTTATTTTGGATGGCCACTGATTGTACTCCTCTTGATTCAAAGAATTGGCGTGACGGGATATTGGTACACAGATTGTGGTGTGTTGGCCTGGCTGAGCAAAGAGCATGTCTGCAGAGCAGACAATTTCATTTGTTGAATTCCCAAAGTGTCTTTTTTAGCAGTTGCATTTCATGCGCTTTATGCTCATGAACAGATAATTCCAATGCAGTCGGAACCGATCGGACTAAAAGTAATCCAGCAAAACTAACTGCAAAAACGCAACATCAAGACCATTGTCCACTGTAGTTGATAGAGTATTGCCAATTGAACCCTTGCTTCTTGGGGTTTAGCCATAAGACACTGCAAGGTGAACGTATGAGCTAATTTGGAAACTGCAAAATGGGAAATCGGCCCACTTCTTGGTATTAACTCACTCAACGATGGGAACGTGTGCTCAGTCTTGTGGCGCTGTGGCTTAGTTGGTCAAAGCGCCTGTCTAGTAAACAGGAGATCCTGGGTTCAAATCCCAGCAGTGCCTTTTCAGTAGTCGTTCTGAAAACTGCGCGCGCTCTTAACTTGAGGAAGCCAATAGGAAACGTCAGACAGCAAACAAATGACATTCTCATGTCGATGCTCTGCACTTACCTCCGGACAAAACACCTTTTATAACCTTGCGTGATGAAGTGGGCCAAGTGGGCCAGGGGACCCACTCATCATTTAATGGGTGCACAATATGACAGCTGACGGTAACCATTTTGGATGCACCAACCAGAGGGGAATAAGCTCAAATTGTAGAGCGCTCGCTTAGCATGTGAGAGGTAGAGGGATCGATGCCCTCATTCTCCACAGTTTGCAGCTGTCTGGGGCTCACAATGACTTTAGTGGGAAGCCCAATTCAACCGGAATCTTAAAATGAACTTTACTCATGAAAGATGTGATGTCAAAAGTATGTACAGTGCCAAGCACAATGTCTCTGTGGCGCAATCGGCCAGTGCGCTTGGCTGTTAACCGAGAGGTTGGTGGTTCGAGCCCACCCAGGGACGGTAGGCCATTTCCCTCTTATTTTGGATGGCCACTGATTGTACTCCTCTTGATTCAAAGAATTGGCGTGACGCGCTATTGGAACACAGATTGTGGTGTTGTGGCCTGGCTGGCCAAAAAGCATGTCTGCACAGCGGACAAGTCAGGTACTGAATTCCGAAAAAGTCTTTTTTTAGCAGTTGCATTTCATGTGCTTTATGCTCATGAAAAGATCATTCCAGTGCATTGGACTAAAAGTAACCCAGGTAAACTAACTGTAAAAGCGCAACATCAAGACCATTTTCAACTGTCGTTGATAGAGCATTGCCAATTGAATCCATGCTTCGTGGGGTTTTGCCAAAAGACACTGCAAGGTGAACGTATGAGCTAATTTGGAAACTGCAAAATGGGAAATCGGCCCACTTCTTGGTATTAACTCATTCAACGATGGGAACGTGTGCTCAGTCTCGTGGCGCTGTGGCTTAGTTGGTCAAAGCGCCTGTCTTGTAAACAGGAGATCCTGGGTTCAAATCCCAGCAGTGCCTTTTCAGTAGTTGTTCTGAAAAACTGTGCATGCTCAGAAATTGAGGACGGAGAGATGAAACATTAGACAGCAAACCTATGACGTTCCCATGTCAATGCACTTAACTCCAGACAAAAGAAGAAGCCCGAACTGAGCTTTTATAACCTTGCGTGATTAAGTGGGGAAGGCGATCCAATGTTCATTTAATGGGTGTACAAAAAGACAGCTGATGGGAACCTTTTAGGATGCACCAAGAAGAGGGGAATTAGCTCAAATGGTAGAGCGCTCGCTTAGCATGCGAGAGGTAGAGGGATCAATGCCCTCATTCTCCACAGTTTGTAGCTGTCTCGGTCTCACGATGTCTTTAGCAAGAAGCCCAAGGCAGCCAGGATTCCAAAAATCAATTTGACTCATGAAAGTTTTGATGTTCAAAGTATGTACAGTGATCAACACTGTGTCTCTGTGGCGCAATCGGCCAGCGCGTTCGGCTGTTAACCGAGAGGTTGGTGGTTCGAGCCCATCCAGGGACGGTAGGCCATTCCCCTCTTATTTTGGATGGCCACTGATTGTACTCCTCTTGATTCAAAGAATTGGCGTGACGGGATATTGGTACACAGATTGTGGTGTGTTGGCCTGGCTGAGCAAAGAGCATGTCTGCAGAGCAGACAATTTCATTTGTTGAATTCCCAAAGTGTCTTTTTTAGCAGTTGCATTTCATGCGCTTTATGCTCATGAACAGATAATTCCAATGCAGTCGGAACCGATCGGACTAAAAGTAATCCAGCAAAACTAACTGCAAAAACGCAACATCAAGACCATTGTCCACTGTAGTTGATAGAGTATTGCCAATTGAACCCTTGCTTCTTGGGGTTTTGGCATAAGACACTGCAAGGTGAACGTATGTGCTAATTTGGAAACTGCAAAATGGGAAATCGGCCCACTTCTTGGTATTAACTCACTCAACGATGGGAACGTGTGCTCAGTCTTGTGGCGCTGTGGCTTAGTTGGTCAAAGCGCCTGTCTAGTAAACAGGAGATCCTGGGTTCAAATCCCAGCAGTGCCTTTTCAGTAGTCGTTCTGAAAACTGCGCGCGCTCTTAACTTGAGGAAGCCAATAGGAAACGTCAGACAGCAAACAAATGACATTCTCATGTCGATGCTCTGCACTTACCTCCGGACAAAAGACCTTTTATAACCTTGCGTGATGAAGTGGGCCAAGTGGGCCAGGGGACCCACTGATCATTTAATGGGTGCACAATATGACAGCTGACGGTAACCATTTTGGATGCACCAACCAGAGGGGAATTAGCTCAAATGGTAGAGCGCTCGCTTAGCATGCGAGAAGTAGAGGGATCGATGCCCTCATTCTCCACAGTTTGCAGCTCTCTGGGGCTCACAATGACTTTAGTGGGAAGCCCAATTCAACCGGAATCTTAAAATGAACTTTACTCATGAAAGATGTGATGTCAAAACTATGTACAGTGCCAAGCACAATGTCTCTGTGGCGCAATCGGCCAGCGCGTTCGGCTGTTAACCGAGAGGTTGGTGGTTCGAGCCCACCCAGGGACGGTAGGCCATTTCCCTCTTATTTTGGATGGCCACTGATTGTACTCCTCTTGATTCAAAGAATTGGCGTGACGCGCTATTGGAACACAGATTGTGGTGTTGTGGCCTGGCTGGCCAAAAAGCATGTCTGCACAGCGGACAAGTCAGGTACTGAATTCCGAAAAAGTCTTTTTTTAGCAGTTGCATTTCATGTGCTTTATGCTCATGAAAAGATCATTCCAGTGCATTGGACTAAAAGTAACCCAGGTAAACTAACTGTAAAAGCGCAACATCAAGACCATTTTCAACTGTCGTTGATAGAGCATTGCCAATTGAATCCATGCTTCGTGGGGTTTTGCCAAAAGACACTGCAAGGTGAACGTATGAGCTAATTTGGAAACTGCAAAATGGGAAATCGGCCCACTTCTTGGTATTAACTCATTCAACGATGGGAACGTGTGCTCAGTCTCGTGGCGCTGTGGCTTAGTTGGTCAAAGCGCCTGTCTTGTAAACAGGAGATCCTGGGTTCAAATCCCAGCAGTGCCTTTTCAGTAGTTGTTCTGAAAAACTGTGCATGCTCAGAAATTGAGGACGGAGAGATGAAACATTAGACAGCAAACCTATGACGTTCCCATGTCAATGCACTTAACTCCAGACAAAAGAAGAAGCCCGAACTGAGCTTTTATAACCTTGCGTGATTAAGTGGGGAAGGCGATCCAATGTTCATTTAATGGGTGTACAAAAAGACAGCTGATGGGAACCTTTTAGGATGCACCAAGAAGAGGGGAATTAGCTCAAATGGTAGAGCGCTCGCTTAGCATGCGAGAGGTAGAGGGATCAATGCCCTCATTCTCCACAGTTTGTAGCTGTCTCGGTCTCACGATGTCTTTAGCAAGAAGCCCAAGGCAGCCAGGATTCCAAAAATCAATTTGACTCATGAAAGTTTTGATGTTCAAAGTATGTACAGTGATCAACACTGTGTCTCTGTGGCGCAATCGGCCAGCGCGTTCGGCTGTTAACCGAGAGGTTGGTGGTTCGAGCCCATCCAGGGACGGTAGGCCATTCCCCTCTTATTTTGGATGGCCACTGATTGTACTCCTCTTGATTCAAAGAATTGGCGTGACGGGATATTGGTACACAGATTGTGGTGTGTTGGCCTGGCTGAGCAAAGAGCATGTCTGCAGAGCAGACAATTTCATTTGTTGAATTCCCAAAGTGTCTTTTTTAGCAGTTGCATTTCATGCGCTTTATGCTCATGAACAGATAATTCCAATGCAGTCGGAACCGATCGGACTAAAAGTAATCCAGCAAAACTAACTGCAAAAACGCAACATCAAGACCATTGTCCACTGTAGTTGATAGAGTATTGCCAATTGAACCCTTGCTTCTTGGGGTTTTGGCATAAGACACTGCAAGGTGAACGTATGTGCTAATTTGGAAACTGCAAAATGGGAAATCGGCCCACTTCTTGGTATTAACTCACTCAACGATGGGAACGTGTGCTCAGTCTTGTGGCGCTGTGGCTTAGTTGGTCAAAGCGCCTGTCTAGTAAACAGGAGATCCTGGGTTCAAATCCCAGCAGTGCCTTTTCAGTAGTCGTTCTGAAAACTGCGCGCGCTCTTAACTTGAGGAAGCCAATAGGAAACGTCAGACAGCAAACAAATGACATTCTCATGTCGATGCTCTGCACTTACCTCCGGACAAAAGACCTTTTATAACCTTGCGTGATGAAGTGGGCCAAGTGGGCCAGGGGACCCACTGATCATTTAATGGGTGCACAATATGACAGCTGACGGTAACCATTTTGGATGCACCAACCAGAGGGGAATTAGCTCAAATGGTAGAGCGCTCGCTTAGCATGCGAGAAGTAGAGGGATCGATGCCCTCATTCTCCACAGTTTGCAGCTCTCTGGGGCTCACAATGACTTTAGTGGGAAGCCCAATTCAACCGGAATCTTAAAATGAACTTTACTCATGAAAGATGTGATGTCAAAACTATGTACAGTGCCAAGCACAATGTCTCTGTGGCGCAATCGGCCAGCGCGTTCGGCTGTTAACCGAGAGGTTGGTGGTTCGAGCCCACCCAGGGACGGTAGGCCATTTCCCTCTTATTTTGGATGGCCACTGATTGTACTCCTCTTGATTCAAAGAATTGGCGTGACGGGATATTGGTACACAGATTGTGGTGTGTTGGCCTGGCTGAGCAAAGAGCATGTCTGCAGAGCAGACAATTTCATTTGTTGAATTCCCAAAGTGTCTTTTTTAGCAGTTGCATTTCATGCGCTTTATGCTCATGAACAGATAATTCCAATGCAGTCGGAACCGATCGGACTAAAAGTAATCCAGCAAAACTAACTGCAAAAACGCAACATCAAGACCATTGTCCACTGTAGTTGATAGAGTATTGCCAATTGAACCCTTGCTTCTTGGGGTTTAGCCATAAGACACTGCAAGGTGAACGTATGAGCTAATTTGGAAACTGCAAAATGGGAAATCGGCCCACTTCTTGGTATTAACTCACTCAACGATGGGAACGTGTGCTCAGTCTTGTGGCGCTGTGGCTTAGTTGGTCAAAGCGCCTGTCTAGTAAACAGGAGATCCTGGGTTCAAATCCCAGCAGTGCCTTTTCAGTAGTCGTTCTGAAAACTGCGCGCGCTCTTAACTTGAGGAAGCCAATAGGAAACGTCAGACAGCAAACAAATGACATTCTCATGTCGATGCTCTGCACTTACCTCCGGACAAAACACCTTTTATAACCTTGCGTGATGAAGTGGGCCAAGTGGGCCAGGGGACCCACTCATCATTTAATGGGTGCACAATATGACAGCTGACGGTAACCATTTTGGATGCACCAACCAGAGGGGAATTAGCTCAAATGGTAGAGCGCTCGCTTAGCATGCGAGAGGTAGAGGGATCGATGCCCTCATTCTCCACAGTTTGCAGCTCTCTGGGGCTCACAATGACTTTAGTGGGAAGCCCAATTCAACCGGAATCTTAAAATGAACTTTACTCATGAAAGATGTGATGTCAAAAGTATGTACAGTGCCAAGCACAATGTCTCTGTGGCGCAATCCGCCAGTGCGCTCGGCTGTTAACCGAGAGGTTGGTGGTTCGAGCCCACCCAGGGACGGTAGGCCATTTCCCTCTTATTTTGGATGGCCACTGATTGTACTCCTCTTGATTCAAAGAATTGGCGTGACGCGCTATTGGAACACAGATTGTGGTGTTGTGGCCTGGCTGGCCAAAAAGCATGTCTGCACAGCGGACAAGTCAGGTACTGAATTCCGAAAAAGTCTTTTTTTAGCAGTTGCATTTCATGTGCTTTATGCTCATGAAAAGATCATTCCAGTGCATTGGACTAAAAGTAACCCAGGTAAACTAACTGTAAAAGCGCAACATCAAGACCATTTTCAACTGTCGTTGATAGAGCATTGCCAATTGAATCCATGCTTCGTGGGGTTTTGCCAAAAGACACTGCAAGGTGAACGTATGAGCTAATTTGTAAACTGCAAAATGGGAAATCGGCCCACTTCTTGGTATTAACTCATTCAACGATGGGAACGTGTGCTCAGTCTCGTGGCGCTGTGGCTTAGTTGGTCAAAGCGCCTGTCTTGTAAACAGGAGATCCTGGGTTCAAATCCCAGCAGTGCCTTTTCAGTAGTTGTTCTGAAAAACTGTGCATGCTCAGAAATTGAGGACGGAGAGATGAAACATTAGACAGCAAACCTATGACGTTCCCATGTCAATGCACTTAACTCCAGACAAAAGAAGAAGCCCGAACTGAGCTTTTATAACCTTGCGTGATTAAGTGGGGAAGGCGATCCAATGTTCATTTAATGGGTGTACAAAAAGACAGCTGATGGGAACCTTTTAGGATGCACCAAGAAGAGGGGAATTAGCTCAAATGGTAGAGCGCTCGCTTAGCATGCGAGAGGTAGAGGGATCAATGCCCTCATTCTCCACAGTTTGTAGCTGTCTCGGTCTCACGATGTCTTTAGCAAGAAGCCCAAGGCAGCCAGGATTCCAAAAATCAATTTGACTCATGAAAGTTTTGATGTTCAAAGTATGTACAGTGATCAACACTGTGTCTCTGTGGCGCAATCGGCCAGCGCGTTCGGCTGTTAACCGAGAGGTTGGTGGTTCGAGCCCATCCAGGGACGGTAGGCCATTCCCCTCTTATTTTGGATGGCCACTGATTGTACTCCTCTTGATTCAAAGAATTGGCGTGACGGGATATTGGTACACAGATTGTGGTGTGTTGGCCTGGCTGAGCAAAGAGCATGTCTGCAGAGCAGACAATTTCATTTGTTGAATTCCCAAAGTGTCTTTTTTAGCAGTTGCATTTCATGCGCTTTATGCTCATGAACAGATAATTCCAATGCAGTCGGAACCGATCGGACTAAAAGTAATCCAGCAAAACTAACTGCAAAAACGCAACATCAAGACCATTGTCCACTGTAGTTGATAGAGTATTGCCAATTGAACCCTTGCTTCTTGGGGTTTAGCCATAAGACACTGCAAGGTGAACGTATGAGCTAATTTGGAAACTGCAAAATGGGAAATCGGCCCACTTCTTGGTATTAACTCACTCAACGATGGGAACGTGTGCTCAGTCTTGTGGCGCTGTGGCTTAGTTGGTCAAAGCGCCTGTCTAGTAAACAGGAGATCCTGGGTTCAAATCCCAGCAGTGCCTTTTCAGTAGTCGTTCTGAAAACTGCGCGCGCTCTTAACTTGAGGAAGCCAATAGGAAACGTCAGACAGCAAACAAATGACATTCTCATGTCGATGCTCTGCACTTACCTCCGGACAAAACACCTTTTATAACCTTGCGTGATTAAGTGGGCCAAGTGGGCCAGGGGACCCACTCATCATTTAATGGGTGCACAATATGACAGCTGACGGTAACCATTTTGGATGCACCAACCAGAGGGGAATTAGCTCAAATGGTAGAGCGCTCGCTTAGCTTGCGAGAGGTAGAGGGATCGATGCCCTCATTCTCCACAGTTTGCAGCTGTCTGGGGCTCACAATGACTTTAGTGGGAAGCCCAATTCAACCGGAATCTTAAAATGAACTTTACTCATGAAAGATGTGATGTCAAAAGTATGTACAGTGCCAAGCACAATGTCTCTGTGGCGCAATCGGCCAGTGCGCTCGGCTGTTAACCGAGAGGTTGGTGGTTCGAGCCCACCCAGGGACGGTAGGCCATTTCCCTCTTATTTTGGATGGCCACTGATTGTACTCCTCTTGATTCAAAGAATTGGCGTGACGCGCTATTGGAACACAGATTGTGGTGTTGTGGCCTGGCTGGCCAAAAAGCATGTCTGCACAGCGGACAAGTCAGGTACTGAATTCCGAAAAAGTCTTTTTTTAGCAGTTGCATTTCATGTGCTTTATGCTCATGAAAAGATCATTCCAGTGCATTGGACTAAAAGTAACCCAGGTAAACTAACTGTAAAAGCGCAACATCAAGACCATTTTCAACTGTCGTTGATAGAGCATTGCCAATTGAATCCATGCTTCGTGGGGTTTTGCCAAAAGACACTGCAAGGTGAACGTATGAGCTAATTTGGAAACTGCAAAATGGGAAATCGGCCCACTTCTTGGTATTAACTCATTCAACGATGGGAACGTGTGCTCAGTCTCGTGGCGCTGTGGCTTAGTTGGTCAAAGCGCCTGTCTTGTAAACAGGAGATCCTGGGTTCAAATCCCAGCAGTGCCTTTTCAGTAGTTGTTCTGAAAAACTGTGCATGCTCAGAAATTGAGGACGGAGAGATGAAACATTAGACAGCAAACCTATGACGTTCCCATGTCAATGCACTTAACTCCAGACAAAAGAAGAAGCCCGAACTGAGCTTTTATAACCTTGCGTGATTAAGTGGGGAAGGCGATCCAATGTTCATTTAATGGGTGTACAAAAAGACAGCTGATGGGAACCTTTTAGGATGCACCAAGAAGAGGGGAATTAGCTCAAATGGTAGAGCGCTCGCTTAGCATGCGAGAGGTAGAGGGATCAATGCCCTCATTCTCCACAGTTTGTAGCTGTCTCGGTCTCACGATGTCTTTAGCAAGAAGCCCAAGGCAGCCAGGATTCCAAAAATCAATTTGACTCATGAAAGTTTTGATGTTCAAAGTATGTACAGTGATCAACACTGTGTCTCTGTGGCGCAATCGGCCAGCGCGTTCGGCTGTTAACCGAGAGGTTGGTGGTTCGAGCCCATCCAGGGACGGTAGGCCATTCCCCTCTTATTTTGGATGGCCACTGATTGTACTCCTCTTGATTCAAAGAATTGGCGTGACGGGATATTGGTACACAGATTGTGGTGTGTTGGCCTGGCTGAGCAAAGAGCATGTCTGCAGAGCAGACAATTTCATTTGTTGAATTCCCAAAGTGTCTTTTTTAGCAGTTGCATTTCATGCGCTTTATGCTCATGAACAGATAATTCCAATGCAGTCGGAACCGATCGGACTAAAAGTAATCCAGCAAAACTAACTGCAAAAACGCAACATCAAGACCATTGTCCACTGTAGTTGATAGAGTATTGCCAATTGAACCCTTGCTTCTTGGGGTTTTGGCATAAGACACTGCAAGGTGAACGTATGTGCTAATTTGGAAACTGCAAAATGGGAAATCGGCCCACTTCTTGGTATTAACTCACTCAACGATGGGAACGTGTGCTCAGTCTTGTGGCGCTGTGGCTTAGTTGGTCAAAGCGCCTGTCTAGTAAACAGGAGATCCTGGGTTCAAATCCCAGCAGTGCCTTTTCAGTAGTCGTTCTGAAAACTGCGCGCGCTCTTAACTTGAGGAAGCCAATAGGAAACGTCAGACAGCAAACAAATGACATTCTCATGTCGATGCTCTGCACTTACCTCCGGACAAAAGACCTTTTATAACCTTGCGTGATGAAGTGGGCCAAGTGGGCCAGGGGACCCACTGATCATTTAATGGGTGCACAATATGACAGCTGACGGTAACCATTTTGGATGCACCAACCAGAGGGGAATTAGCTCAAATGGTAGAGCGCTCGCTTAGCATGCGAGAAGTAGAGGGATCGATGCCCTCATTCTCCACAGTTTGCAGCTCTCTGGGGCTCACAATGACTTTAGTGGGAAGCCCAATTCAACCGGAATCTTAAAATGAACTTTACTCATGAAAGATGTGATGTCAAAACTATGTACAGTGCCAAGCACAATGTCTCTGTGGCGCAATCGGCCAGCGCGTTCGGCTGTTAACCGAGAGGTTGGTGGTTCGAGCCCACCCAGGGACGGTAGGCCATTTCCCTCTTATTTTGGATGGCCACTGATTGTACTCCTCTTGATTCAAAGAATTGGCGTGACGGGATATTGGTACACAGATTGTGGTGTGTTGGCCTGGCTGAGCAAAGAGCATGTCTGCAGAGCAGACAATTTCATTTGTTGAATTCCCAAAGTGTCTTTTTTAGCAGTTGCATTTCATGCGCTTTATGCTCATGAACAGATAATTCCAATGCAGTCGGAACCGATCGGACTAAAAGTAATCCAGCAAAACTAACTGCAAAAACGCAACATCAAGACCATTGTCCACTGTAGTTGATAGAGTATTGCCAATTGAACCCTTGCTTCTTGGGGTTTAGCCATAAGACACTGCAAGGTGAACGTATGAGCTAATTTGGAAACTGCAAAATGGGAAATCGGCCCACTTCTTGGTATTAACTCACTCAACGATGGGAACGTGTGCTCAGTCTTGTGGCGCTGTGGCTTAGTTGGTCAAAGCGCCTGTCTAGTAAACAGGAGATCCTGGGTTCAAATCCCAGCAGTGCCTTTTCAGTAGTCGTTCTGAAAACTGCGCGCGCTCTTAACTTGAGGAAGCCAATAGGAAACGTCAGACAGCAAACAAATGACATTCTCATGTCGATGCTCTGCACTTACCTCCGGACAAAACACCTTTTATAACCTTGCGTGATGAAGTGGGCCAAGTGGGCCAGGGGACCCACTCATCATTTAATGGGTGCACAATATGACAGCTGACGGTAACCATTTTGGATGCACCAACCAGAGGGGAATTAGCTCAAATGGTAGAGCGCTCGCTTAGCATGTGAGAGGTAGAGGGATCGATGCCCTCATTCTCCACAGTTTGCAGCTGTCTGGGGCTCACAATGACTTTAGTGGGAAGCCCAATTCAACCGGAATCTTAAAATGAACTTTACTCATGAAAGATGTGATGTCAAAAGTATGTACAGTGCCAAGCACAATGTCTCTGTGGCGCAATCGGCCAGTGCGCTTGGCTGTTAACCGAGAGGTTGGTGGTTCGAGCCCACCCAGGGACGGTAGGCCATTTCCCTCTTATTTTGGATGGCCACTGATTGTACTCCTCTTGATTCAAAGAATTGGCGTGACGCGCTATTGGAACACAGATTGTGGTGTTGTGGCCTGGCTGGCCAAAAAGCATGTCTGCACAGCGGACAAGTCAGGTACTGAATTCCGAAAAAGTCTTTTTTTAGCAGTTGCATTTCATGTGCTTTATGCTCATGAAAAGATCATTCCAGTGCATTGGACTAAAAGTAACCCAGGTAAACTAACTGTAAAAGCGCAACATCAAGACCATTTTCAACTGTCGTTGATAGAGCATTGCCAATTGAATCCATGCTTCGTGGGGTTTTGCCAAAAGACACTGCAAGGTGAACGTATGAGCTAATTTGGAAACTGCAAAATGGGAAATCGGCCCACTTCTTGGTATTAACTCATTCAACGATGGGAACGTGTGCTCAGTCTCGTGGCGCTGTGGCTTAGTTGGTCAAAGCGCCTGTCTTGTAAACAGGAGATCCTGGGTTCAAATCCCAGCAGTGCCTTTTCAGTAGTTGTTCTGAAAAACTGTGCATGCTCAGAAATTGAGGACGGAGAGATGAAACATTAGACAGCAAACCTATGACGTTCCCATGTCAATGCACTTAACTCCAGACAAAAGAAGAAGCCCGAACTGAGCTTTTATAACCTTGCGTGATTAAGTGGGGAAGGCGATCCAATGTTCATTTAATGGGTGTACAAAAAGACAGCTGATGGGAACCTTTTAGGATGCACCAAGAAGAGGGGAATTAGCTCAAATGGTAGAGCGCTCGCTTAGCATGCGAGAGGTAGAGGGATCAATGCCCTCATTCTCCACAGTTTGTAGCTGTCTCGGTCTCACGATGTCTTTAGCAAGAAGCCCAAGGCAGCCAGGATTCCAAAAATCAATTTGACTCATGAAAGTTTTGATGTTCAAAGTATGTACAGTGATCAACACTGTGTCTCTGTGGCGCAATCGGCCAGCGCGTTCGGCTGTTAACCGAGAGGTTGGTGGTTCGAGCCCATCCAGGGACGGTAGGCCATTCCCCTCTTATTTTGGATGGCCACTGATTGTACTCCTCTTGATTCAAAGAATTGGCGTGACGGGATATTGGTACACAGATTGTGGTGTGTTGGCCTGGCTGAGCAAAGAGCATGTCTGCAGAGCAGACAATTTCATTTGTTGAATTCCCAAAGTGTCTTTTTTAGCAGTTGCATTTCATGCGCTTTATGCTCATGAACAGATAATTCCAATGCAGTCGGAACCGATCGGACTAAAAGTAATCCAGCAAAACTAACTGCAAAAACGCAACATCAAGACCATTGTCCACTGTAGTTGATAGAGTATTGCCAATTGAACCCTTGCTTCTTGGGGTTTTGGCATAAGACACTGCAAGGTGAACGTATGTGCTAATTTGGAAACTGCAAAATGGGAAATCGGCCCACTTCTTGGTATTAACTCACTCAACGATGGGAACGTGTGCTCAGTCTTGTGGCGCTGTGGCTTAGTTGGTCAAAGCGCCTGTCTAGTAAACAGGAGATCCTGGGTTCAAATCCCAGCAGTGCCTTTTCAGTAGTCGTTCTGAAAACTGCGCGCGCTCTTAACTTGAGGAAGCCAATAGGAAACGTCAGACAGCAAACAAATGACATTCTCATGTCGATGCTCTGCACTTACCTCCGGACAAAAGACCTTTTATAACCTTGCGTGATGAAGTGGGCCAAGTGGGCCAGGGGACCCACTGATCATTTAATGGGTGCACAATATGACAGCTGACGGTAACCATTTTGGATGCACCAACCAGAGGGGAATTAGCTCAAATGGTAGAGCGCTCGCTTAGCATGCGAGAAGTAGAGGGATCGATGCCCTCATTCTCCACAGTTTGCAGCTCTCTGGGGCTCACAATGACTTTAGTGGGAAGCCCAATTCAACCGGAATCTTAAAATGAACTTTACTCATGAAAGATGTGATGTCAAAACTATGTACAGTGCCAAGCACAATGTCTCTGTGGCGCAATCGGCCAGCGCGTTCGGCTGTTAACCGAGAGGTTGGTGGTTCGAGCCCACCCAGGGACGGTAGGCCATTTCCCTCTTATTTTGGATGGCCACTGATTGTACTCCTCTTGATTCAAAGAATTGGCGTGACGGGATATTGGTACACAGATTGTGGTGTGTTGGCCTGGCTGAGCAAAGAGCATGTCTGCAGAGCAGACAATTTCATTTGTTGAATTCCCAAAGTGTCTTTTTTAGCAGTTGCATTTCATGCGCTTTATGCTCATGAACAGATAATTCCAATGCAGTCGGAACCGATCGGACTAAAAGTAATCCAGCAAAACTAACTGCAAAAACGCAACATCAAGACCATTGTCCACTGTAGTTGATAGAGTATTGCCAATTGAACCCTTGCTTCTTGGGGTTTAGCCATAAGACACTGCAAGGTGAACGTATGAGCTAATTTGGAAACTGCAAAATGGGAAATCGGCCCACTTCTTGGTATTAACTCACTCAACGATGGGAACGTGTGCTCAGTCTTGTGGCGCTGTGGCTTAGTTGGTCAAAGCGCCTGTCTAGTAAACAGGAGATCCTGGGTTCAAATCCCAGCAGTGCCTTTTCAGTAGTCGTTCTGAAAACTGCGCGCGCTCTTAACTTGAGGAAGCCAATAGGAAACGTCAGACAGCAAACAAATGACATTCTCATGTCGATGCTCTGCACTTACCTCCGGACAAAACACCTTTTATAACCTTGCGTGATGAAGTGGGCCAAGTGGGCCAGGGGACCCACTCATCATTTAATGGGTGCACAATATGACAGCTGACGGTAACCATTTTGGATGCACCAACCAGAGGGGAATTAGCTCAAATGGTAGAGCGCTCGCTTAGCATGCGAGAGGTAGAGGGATCGATGCCCTCATTCTCCACAGTTTGCAGCTCTCTGGGGCTCACAATGACTTTAGTGGGAAGCCCAATTCAACCGGAATCTTAAAATGAACTTTACTCATGAAAGATGTGATGTCAAAAGTATGTACAGTGCCAAGCACAATGTCTCTGTGGCGCAATCCGCCAGTGCGCTCGGCTGTTAACCGAGAGGTTGGTGGTTCGAGCCCACCCAGGGACGGTAGGCCATTTCCCTCTTATTTTGGATGGCCACTGATTGTACTCCTCTTGATTCAAAGAATTGGCGTGACGCGCTATTGGAACACAGATTGTGGTGTTGTGGCCTGGCTGGCCAAAAAGCATGTCTGCACAGCGGACAAGTCAGGTACTGAATTCCGAAAAAGTCTTTTTTTAGCAGTTGCATTTCATGTGCTTTATGCTCATGAAAAGATCATTCCAGTGCATTGGACTAAAAGTAACCCAGGTAAACTAACTGTAAAAGCGCAACATCAAGACCATTTTCAACTGTCGTTGATAGAGCATTGCCAATTGAATCCATGCTTCGTGGGGTTTTGCCAAAAGACACTGCAAGGTGAACGTATGAGCTAATTTGTAAACTGCAAAATGGGAAATCGGCCCACTTCTTGGTATTAACTCATTCAACGATGGGAACGTGTGCTCAGTCTCGTGGCGCTGTGGCTTAGTTGGTCAAAGCGCCTGTCTTGTAAACAGGAGATCCTGGGTTCAAATCCCAGCAGTGCCTTTTCAGTAGTTGTTCTGAAAAACTGTGCATGCTCAGAAATTGAGGACGGAGAGATGAAACATTAGACAGCAAACCTATGACGTTCCCATGTCAATGCACTTAACTCCAGACAAAAGAAGAAGCCCGAACTGAGCTTTTATAACCTTGCGTGATTAAGTGGGGAAGGCGATCCAATGTTCATTTAATGGGTGTACAAAAAGACAGCTGATGGGAACCTTTTAGGATGCACCAAGAAGAGGGGAATTAGCTCAAATGGTAGAGCGCTCGCTTAGCATGCGAGAGGTAGAGGGATCAATGCCCTCATTCTCCACAGTTTGTAGCTGTCTCGGTCTCACGATGTCTTTAGCAAGAAGCCCAAGGCAGCCAGGATTCCAAAAATCAATTTGACTCATGAAAGTTTTGATGTTCAAAGTATGTACAGTGATCAACACTGTGTCTCTGTGGCGCAATCGGCCAGCGCGTTCGGCTGTTAACCGAGAGGTTGGTGGTTCGAGCCCATCCAGGGACGGTAGGCCATTCCCCTCTTATTTTGGATGGCCACTGATTGTACTCCTCTTGATTCAAAGAATTGGCGTGACGGGATATTGGTACACAGATTGTGGTGTGTTGGCCTGGCTGAGCAAAGAGCATGTCTGCAGAGCAGACAATTTCATTTGTTGAATTCCCAAAGTGTCTTTTTTAGCAGTTGCATTTCATGCGCTTTATGCTCATGAACAGATAATTCCAATGCAGTCGGAACCGATCGGACTAAAAGTAATCCAGCAAAACTAACTGCAAAAACGCAACATCAAGACCATTGTCCACTGTAGTTGATAGAGTATTGCCAATTGAACCCTTGCTTCTTGGGGTTTAGCCATAAGACACTGCAAGGTGAACGTATGAGCTAATTTGGAAACTGCAAAATGGGAAATCGGCCCACTTCTTGGTATTAACTCACTCAACGATGGGAACGTGTGCTCAGTCTTGTGGCGCTGTGGCTTAGTTGGTCAAAGCGCCTGTCTAGTAAACAGGAGATCCTGGGTTCAAATCCCAGCAGTGCCTTTTCAGTAGTCGTTCTGAAAACTGCGCGCGCTCTTAACTTGAGGAAGCCAATAGGAAACGTCAGACAGCAAACAAATGACATTCTCATGTCGATGCTCTGCACTTACCTCCGGACAAAACACCTTTTATAACCTTGCGTGATTAAGTGGGCCAAGTGGGCCAGGGGACCCACTCATCATTTAATGGGTGCACAATATGACAGCTGACGGTAACCATTTTGGATGCACCAACCAGAGGGGAATTAGCTCAAATGGTAGAGCGCTCGCTTAGCTTGCGAGAGGTAGAGGGATCGATGCCCTCATTCTCCACAGTTTGCAGCTGTCTGGGGCTCACAATGACTTTAGTGGGAAGCCCAATTCAACCGGAATCTTAAAATGAACTTTACTCATGAAAGATGTGATGTCAAAAGTATGTACAGTGCCAAGCACAATGTCTCTGTGGCGCAATCGGCCAGTGCGCTCGGCTGTTAACCGAGAGGTTGGTGGTTCGAGCCCACCCAGGGACGGTAGGCCATTTCCCTCTTATTTTGGATGGCCACTGATTGTACTCCTCTTGATTCAAAGAATTGGCGTGACGCGCTATTGGAACACAGATTGTGGTGTTGTGGCCTGGCTGGCCAAAAAGCATGTCTGCACAGCGGACAAGTCAGGTACTGAATTCCGAAAAAGTCTTTTTTTAGCAGTTGCATTTCATGTGCTTTATGCTCATGAAAAGATCATTCCAGTGCATTGGACTAAAAGTAACCCAGGTAAACTAACTGTAAAAGCGCAACATCAAGACCATTTTCAACTGTCGTTGATAGAGCATTGCCAATTGAATCCATGCTTCGTGGGGTTTTGCCAAAAGACACTGCAAGGTGAACGTATGAGCTAATTTGGAAACTGCAAAATGGGAAATCGGCCCACTTCTTGGTATTAACTCATTCAACGATGGGAACGTGTGCTCAGTCTCGTGGCGCTGTGGCTTAGTTGGTCAAAGCGCCTGTCTTGTAAACAGGAGATCCTGGGTTCAAATCCCAGCAGTGCCTTTTCAGTAGTTGTTCTGAAAAACTGTGCATGCTCAGAAATTGAGGACGGAGAGATGAAACATTAGACAGCAAACCTATGACGTTCCCATGTCAATGCACTTAACTCCAGACAAAAGAAGAAGCCCGAACTGAGCTTTTATAACCTTGCGTGATTAAGTGGGGAAGGCGATCCAATGTTCATTTAATGGGTGTACAAAAAGACAGCTGATGGGAACCTTTTAGGATGCACCAAGAAGAGGGGAATTAGCTCAAATGGTAGAGCGCTCGCTTAGCATGCGAGAGGTAGAGGGATCAATGCCCTCATTCTCCACAGTTTGTAGCTGTCTCGGTCTCACGATGTCTTTAGCAAGAAGCCCAAGGCAGCCAGGATTCCAAAAATCAATTTGACTCATGAAAGTTTTGATGTTCAAAGTATGTACAGTGATCAACACTGTGTCTCTGTGGCGCAATCGGCCAGCGCGTTCGGCTGTTAACCGAGAGGTTGGTGGTTCGAGCCCATCCAGGGACGGTAGGCCATTCCCCTCTTATTTTGGATGGCCACTGATTGTACTCCTCTTGATTCAAAGAATTGGCGTGACGGGATATTGGTACACAGATTGTGGTGTGTTGGCCTGGCTGAGCAAAGAGCATGTCTGCAGAGCAGACAATTTCATT
Source organism: Gobius niger (assembly GCF_951799975.1). Classification (NCBI taxonomy): domain Eukaryota; kingdom Metazoa; phylum Chordata; class Actinopteri; order Gobiiformes; family Gobiidae; genus Gobius; species Gobius niger. The sequence goes on from NC_136856.1 coordinate 34,013,385, forward strand.
TGTTGAATTCCCAAAGTGTCTTTTTTAGCAGTTGCATTTCATGCGCTTTATGCTCATGAACAGATAATTCCAATGCAGTCGGAACCGATCGGACTAAAAGTAATCCAGCAAAACTAACTGCAAAAACGCAACATCAAGACCATTGTCCACTGTAGTTGATAGAGTATTGCCAATTGAACCCTTGCTTCTTGGGGTTTTGGCATAAGACACTGCAAGGTGAACGTATGTGCTAATTTGGAAACTGCAAAATGGGAAATCGGCCCACTTCTTGGTATTAACTCACTCAACGATGGGAACGTGTGCTCAGTCTTGTGGCGCTGTGGCTTAGTTGGTCAAAGCGCCTGTCTAGTAAACAGGAGATCCTGGGTTCAAATCCCAGCAGTGCCTTTTCAGTAGTCGTTCTGAAAACTGCGCGCGCTCTTAACTTGAGGAAGCCAATAGGAAACGTCAGACAGCAAACAAATGACATTCTCATGTCGATGCTCTGCACTTACCTCCGGACAAAAGACCTTTTATAACCTTGCGTGATGAAGTGGGCCAAGTGGGCCAGGGGACCCACTGATCATTTAATGGGTGCACAATATGACAGCTGACGGTAACCATTTTGGATGCACCAACCAGAGGGGAATTAGCTCAAATGGTAGAGCGCTCGCTTAGCATGCGAGAAGTAGAGGGATCGATGCCCTCATTCTCCACAGTTTGCAGCTCTCTGGGGCTCACAATGACTTTAGTGGGAAGCCCAATTCAACCGGAATCTTAAAATGAACTTTACTCATGAAAGATGTGATGTCAAAACTATGTACAGTGCCAAGCACAATGTCTCTGTGGCGCAATCGGCCAGCGCGTTCGGCTGTTAACCGAGAGGTTGGTGGTTCGAGCCCACCCAGGGACGGTAGGCCATTTCCCTCTTATTTTGGATGGCCACTGATTGTACTCCTCTTGATTCAAAGAATTGGCGTGACGGGATATTGGTACACAGATTGTGGTGTGTTGGCCTGGCTGAGCAAAGAGCATGTCTGCAGAGCAGACAATTTCATTTGTTGAATTCCCAAAGTGTCTTTTTTAGCAGTTGCATTTCATGCGCTTTATGCTCATGAACAGATAATTCCAATGCAGTCGGAACCGATCGGACTAAAAGTAATCCAGCAAAACTAACTGCAAAAACGCAACATCAAGACCATTGTCCACTGTAGTTGATAGAGTATTGCCAATTGAACCCTTGCTTCTTGGGGTTTAGCCATAAGACACTGCAAGGTGAACGTATGAGCTAATTTGGAAACTGCAAAATGGGAAATCGGCCCACTTCTTGGTATTAACTCACTCAACGATGGGAACGTGTGCTCAGTCTTGTGGCGCTGTGGCTTAGTTGGTCAAAGCGCCTGTCTAGTAAACAGGAGATCCTGGGTTCAAATCCCAGCAGTGCCTTTTCAGTAGTCGTTCTGAAAACTGCGCGCGCTCTTAACTTGAGGAAGCCAATAGGAAACGTCAGACAGCAAACAAATGACATTCTCATGTCGATGCTCTGCACTTACCTCCGGACAAAACACCTTTTATAACCTTGCGTGATGAAGTGGGCCAAGTGGGCCAGGGGACCCACTCATCATTTAATGGGTGCACAATATGACAGCTGACGGTAACCATTTTGGATGCACCAACCAGAGGGGAATTAGCTCAAATGGTAGAGCGCTCGCTTAGCATGCGAGAGGTAGAGGGATCGATGCCCTCATTCTCCACAGTTTGCAGCTCTCTGGGGCTCACAATGACTTTAGTGGGAAGCCCAATTCAACCGGAATCTTAAAATGAACTTTACTCATGAAAGATGTGATGTCAAAAGTATGTACAGTGCCAAGCACAATGTCTCTGTGGCGCAATCCGCCAGTGCGCTCGGCTGTTAACCGAGAGGTTGGTGGTTCGAGCCCACCCAGGGACGGTAGGCCATTTCCCTCTTATTTTGGATGGCCACTGATTGTACTCCTCTTGATTCAAAGAATTGGCGTGACGCGCTATTGGAACACAGATTGTGGTGTTGTGGCCTGGCTGGCCAAAAAGCATGTCTGCACAGCGGACAAGTCAGGTACTGAATTCCGAAAAAGTCTTTTTTTAGCAGTTGCATTTCATGTGCTTTATGCTCATGAAAAGATCATTCCAGTGCATTGGACTAAAAGTAACCCAGGTAAACTAACTGTAAAAGCGCAACATCAAGACCATTTTCAACTGTCGTTGATAGAGCATTGCCAATTGAATCCATGCTTCGTGGGGTTTTGCCAAAAGACACTGCAAGGTGAACGTATGAGCTAATTTGTAAACTGCAAAATGGGAAATCGGCCCACTTCTTGGTATTAACTCATTCAACGATGGGAACGTGTGCTCAGTCTCGTGGCGCTGTGGCTTAGTTGGTCAAAGCGCCTGTCTTGTAAACAGGAGATCCTGGGTTCAAATCCCAGCAGTGCCTTTTCAGTAGTTGTTCTGAAAAACTGTGCATGCTCAGAAATTGAGGACGGAGAGATGAAACATTAGACAGCAAACCTATGACGTTCCCATGTCAATGCACTTAACTCCAGACAAAAGAAGAAGCCCGAACTGAGCTTTTATAACCTTGCGTGATTAAGTGGGGAAGGCGATCCAATGTTCATTTAATGGGTGTACAAAAAGACAGCTGATGGGAACTTTTTAGGATGCACCAAGAAGAGGGGAATTAGCTCAAATGGTAGAGCGCTCGCTTAGCATGCGAGAGGTAGAGGGATCGATGCCCTCATTCTCCACAGTTTGCAGCTCTCTGGGGCTCACAATGACTTTAGTGGGAAGCCCAATTCAACCGGAATCTTAAAATGAACTTTACTCATGAAAGATGTGATGTCAAAAGTATGTACAGTGCCAAGCACAATGTCTCTGTGGCGCAATCGGCCAGTGCGCTCGGCTGTTAACCGAGAGGTTGGTGGTTCGAGCCCACCCAGGGACGGTAGGCCATTTCCCTCTTATTTTGGATGGCCACTGATTGTACTCCTCTTGATTCAAAGAATTGGCGTGACGCGCTATTGGAACACAGATTGTGGTGTTGTGGCCTGGCTGGCCAAAAAGCATGTCTGCACAGCGGACAAGTCAGGTACTGAATTCCGAAAAAGTCTTTTTTTAGCAGTTGCATTTCATGTGCTTTATGCTCATGAAAAGATCATTCCAGTGCATTGGACTAAAAGTAACCCAGGTAAACTAACTGTAAAAGCGCAACATCAAGACCATTTTCAACTGTCGTTGATAGAGCATTGCCAATTGAATCCATGCTTCGTGGGGTTTTGCCAAAAGACACTGCAAGGTGAACGTATGAGCTAATTTGTAAACTGCAAAATGGGAAATCGGCCCACTTCTTGGTATTAACTCATTCAACGATGGGAACGTGTGCTCAGTCTCGTGGCGCTGTGGCTTAGTTGGTCAAAGCGCCTGTCTTGTAAACAGGAGATCCTGGGTTCAAATCCCAGCAGTGCCTTTTCAGTAGTTGTTCTGAAAAACTGTGCATGCTCAGAAATTGAGGACGGAGAGATGAAACATTAGACAGCAAACCTATGACGTTCCCATGTCAATGCACTTAACTCCAGACAAAAGAAGAAGCCCGAACTGAGCTTTTATAACCTTGCGTGATTAAGTGGGGAAGGCGATCCAATGTTCATTTAATGGGTGTACAAAAAGACAGCTGATGGGAACCTTTTAGGATGCACCAAGAAGAGGGGAATTAGCTCAAATGGTAGAGCGCTCGCTTAGCATGCGAGAGGTAGAGGGATCAATGCCCTCATTCTCCACAGTTTGTAGCTGTCTCGGTCTCACGATGTCTTTAGCAAGAAGCCCAAGGCAGCCAGGATTCCAAAAATCAATTTGACTCATGAAAGTTTTGATGTTCAAAGTATGTACAGTGATCAACACTGTGTCTCTGTGGCGCAATCGGCCAGCGCGTTCGGCTGTTAACCGAGAGGTTGGTGGTTCGAGCCCATCCAGGGACGGTAGTCCATTCCCCTCTTATTTTGGATGGCCACTGATTGTACTCCTCTTGATTCAAAGAATTGGCGTGACGGGATATTGGTACACAGATTGTGGTGTGTTGGCCTGGCTGAGCAAAGAGCATGTCTGCAGAGCAGACAATTTCATTTGTTGAATTCCCAAAGTGTCTTTTTTAGCAGTTGCATTTCATGCGCTTTATGCTCATGAACAGATAATTCCAATGCAGTCGGAACCGATCGGACTAAAAGTAATCCAGCAAAACTAACTGCAAAAACGCAACATCAAGACCATTGTCCACTGTAGTTGATAGAGTATTGCCAATTGAACCCTTGCTTCTTGGGGTTTAGCCATAAGACACTGCAAGGTGAACGTATGAGCTAATTTGGAAACTGCAAAATGGGAAATCGGCCCACTTCTTGGTATTAACTCACTCAACGATGGGAACGTGTGCTCAGTCTTGTGGCGCTGTGGCTTAGTTGGTCAAAGCGCCTGTCTAGTAAACAGGAGATCCTGGGTTCAAATCCCAGCAGTGCCATTTCATGCGCTTTATGCTCATGAACAGATAATTCCAATGCAGTCGGAACCGATCGGACTAAAGATCCTGGGTTCAAATCCCAGCAGTGCCTTTTCAGTAGTTGTTCTGAAAAACTGTGCATGCTCAGAAATTGAGGACGGAGAGATGAAACATTAGCCAGCAAACCTATGACGTTCCCATGTCAATGCACTTAACTCCAGACAAAAGAAGAAGCCCGAACTGAGCTTTTATAACCTTGCGTGATTAAGTGGGGAAGGCGATCCAATGTTCATTTAATGGGTGTACAAAAAGACAGCTGATGGGAACCTTTTAGGATGCACCAAGAAGAGGGGAACTAGCTCAAATGGTAGAGCGCTCGCTTAGCATGCGAGAGGTAGAGGGATCGATGCCGTCATTCTCCACAGTTTGTAGCTGTCTCGGTCTCACGATGTCTTTAGCAAGAAGCCCAAGGCAGCCAGGATTCCAAAAATCAATTTGACTCATGAAAGTTTTGATGTTCAAAGTATGTACAGTGATCAACACTGTGTCTCTGTGGCGCAATCGGCCAGCGCGTTCGGCTGTTAACCGAGAGGTTGGTGGTTCGAGCCCACCCAGGGACGGTAGGCCATTCCCCTCTTATTTTGGATGGCCACTGATTGTACTCCTCTTGATTCAAAGAATTGCCGTGACGGGATATTGGTACACAGATTGTGGTGTGTTGGCCTGGCTGAGCAAAGAGCATGTCTGCAGAGCAGACAATTTCATCTGTTGAATTCCCAAAGTGTCTTTTTTAGCAGTTGCATTTCATGCGCTTTATGCTCATGAACAGATAATTCCAATGCAATCGGAACCGATCGGACTAAAAGTAATCCAGCAAAACTAACTGCAAAAACGCAACATCAAGACCATTGTCCACTGTAGTTGATAGAGTATTGCCAATTGAACCCTTTCTTCTTGGGGTTTTGCCATAAGACACTGCAAGGTGAACGTATGAGCTAATTTGGAAACTGCAAAATGGGAAATCGGCCCACTTCTTGGTATTAACTCACTCAACGATGGGAACGTGTGCTCAGTCTTGTGGCGCTGTGGCTTAGTTGGTCAAAGCGCCTGTCTAGTAAACAGGAGATCCTGGGTTCAAATCCCAGCAGTGCCTTTTCAGTAGTCGTTCTGAAAACTGCGCGCGCTCTTAACTTGAGGAAGCCAATAGGAAACGTCAGACAGCAAACAAATGACATTCTCATGTCGATGCTCTGCACTTACCTCCGGACAAAACACCTTTTATAACCTTGCATGATGAAGTGGGCCAAGTGGGCCAGGGGACCCACTCATCATTTAATGGGTGCACAATATGACAGCTGACGGTAACCATTTTGGATGCACCAACCAGAGGGGAATTAGCTCAAATGGTAGAGCGCTCGCTTAGCATGCGAGAGGTAGAGGGATCGATGCCCTCATTCTCCACAGTGTGCAGCTCTCTGGGGCTCACAATGACTTTAGTGGGAAGCCAAATTCAACCGGAATCTTAAAATGAACTTTACTCATGAAAGATGTGATGTGAAAAGTATGTACAGTGCCAAGCACAATGTCTCTGTGGCGCAATCGGCCAGCGCGCTCGGCTGTTAACCGAGAGGTTGGTGGTTCGAGCCCACCCAGGGACGGTAGGCCATTTCCCTCTTATTTTGGATGGCCACTGATTGTACTCCTCTTGATTCAAAGAATTGGCGTGACGCGCTATTGGAACACAGATTGTGGTGTTGTGGCCTGGCTGGCCAAAAAGCATGTCTGCACAGCGGACAAGTCAGGTACTGAATTCCGAAAAAGTCTTTTTTTAGCAGTTGCATTTCATGTGCTTTATGCTCATGAAAAGATCATTCCAGTGCATTGGACTAAAAGTAACCCAGGTAAACTAACTGTAAAAGCGCAACATCAAGACCATTTTCAACTGTCGTTGATAGAGCATTGCCAATTGAATCCATGCTTCGTGGGGTTTTGCCAAAAGACACTGCAAGGTGAACGTATGAGCTAATTTGGAAACTGCAAAATGGGAAATCGGCCCACTTCTTGGTATTAACTCATTCAACGATGGGAACGTGTGCTCAGTCTCGTGGCGCTGTGGCTTAGTTGGTCAAAGCGCCTGTCTTGTAAACAGGAGATCCTGGGTTCAAATCCCAGCAGTGCCTTTTCAGTAGTTGTTCTGAAAAACTGTGCATGCTAAGAAATTGAGGACGGAGAGATGAAACATTAGACAGCAAACCTATTACGTTCCCATGTCAATGCACTTAACTCCAGACAAAAGAAGAAGCCCGAACTGAGCTTTTATAACCTTGCGTGATTAAGTGGGGAAGGCGATCCAATGTTCATTTAATGGGTGTACAAAAAGACAGCTGATGGGAACCTTTTAGGATGCACCAAGAAGAGGGGAATTAGCTCAAATGGTAGAGCGCTCGCTTAGCATGCGAGAGGTAGAGGGATCGATGCCCTCATTCTCCACAGTTTGTAGCTGTCTCGGTCTCACGATGTCTTTAGCAAGAAGCCCAAGGCAGCCAGGATTCCAAAAATCAATTTGACTCATGAAAGTTTTGATGTTCAAAGTATGTACAGTGATCAACACTGTGTCTCTGTGGCGCAATCGGCCAGTGCGTTCGGCTGTTAACCGAGAGGTTGGTGGTTCGAGCCCACCCAGGGACGGTAGGCCATTCCCCTCTTATTTTGGATGGCCACTGATTGTACTCCTCTTGATTCAAAGAATTGGCGTGACGGGATATTGGTACACAGATTGTGGTGTGTTGGCCTGGCTGAGCAAAGAGCATGTCTGCAGAGCAGACAATTTTATTTGTTGAATTCCAAAAGTGTCTTTTTTAGCAGTTGCATTTCATGCGCTTTATGCTCATGAACAGATAATTCCAATGCAGTCGGAACCGATCGGACTAAAAGTAATCCAGCAAAACTAACTGCAAAAACGCAACATCAAGACCATTGTCCACTGTAGTTGATAGAGTATTGCCAATTGAACCCTTGCTTCTTGGGGTTTTGCCATAAGACACTGCAAGGTGAACGTATGAGCTAATTTGGAAACTGCAACATGGGAAATCGGCCCACTTCTTGGTATTAACTCACTCAACGATGGGAACGTGTGCTCAGTCTTGTGGCGCTGTGGCTTAGTTGGTCAAAGCGCCTGTCTAGTAAACAGGAGATCCTGGGTTCAAATCCCAGCAGTGCCTTTTCAGTAGTCGTTCTGAAAACTGCGCGCGCTCTTAACTTGAGGAAGCCAATAGGAAACGTCAGACAGCAAACAAATGACATTCTCATGTCGATGCTCTGCACTTACCTCCGGACAAAACACCTTTTATAACCTTGCGTGATGAAGTGGGCCAAGTGGGCCAGGGGACCCACTCATCATTTAATGGGTGCAAAATATGACAGCTGACGGTAACCATTTTGGATGCACCAACCAGAGGGGAATTAGCTCAAATGGTAGAGCGCTCGCTTAGCATGCGAGAGGAAGAGGGATCGATGCCCTCATTCTCCACAGTTTGCAGCTCTCTGGGGCTCACAATGACTTTAGTGGGAAGCCCAATTCAACCGGAATCTTAAAATGAACTTTACTCATGAAAGATGTGATGTCAAAAGTATGTACAGTGCCGAGCACAATGTCTCTGTGGCGCAATCGGCCAGCGCGCTCGGCTGTTAACCGAGAGGTTGGTGGTTCGAGCCCACCCAGGGACGGTAGGCCATTTACCTCTTATTTTGGATGGCCACTGATTGTACTCCTCTTGATTCAAAGAATTGGCGTGACGCGATATTGGAACACAGATTGTGGTGTTGTGGCCTGGCTGGCCAAAAAGCATGTCTGCACAGCGGACAAGTCAGGTACTGAATTCCGAAAAAGTCTTTTTTTAGCAGTTGCATTTCATGTGCTTTATGCTCATGAAAAGATCATTCCAGTGCAGTCGGAACCCATTGGACTAAAAGTAACCCAGGTAAACTAACTGTAAAAGCGCAACATAAAGACCATTTTCAACTGTCGTTGAAACTGTCGTTGGTAGAGCATTGCCAATTGAATCCATGCTTCGTGGGGTTTTGCCAAAAGACACTGCAAGGTGAACGTATGAGCTAATTTGGAAACTGCAAAATGGGAAATCGGCCCACTTCTTGGTATTAACTCATTCAACGATGGGAACGTGTGCTCAGTCTCGTGGCGCTCTGGCTTAGTTGGTCAAAGCGCCTGTCTTGTAAACAGGAGATCCTGGGTTCAAATCCCAGCAGTGCCTTTTCAGTAGTTGTTCTGAAAAACTGTGCATGCTCAGAAATTGAGGACGGAGAGATGAAACATTAGACAGCAAACCTATGACGTTCCCATGTCAATGCACTTAACTCCAGACAAAAGAAGAAGCCCGAACTGAGCTTTTATAACCTTGCGTGATTAAGTGGGGAAGGTGATCCAATGTTCATTTAATGGGTGCACAATATGACAGCTGATGGGAACCGTTTAGGATGCACCAAGAAGAGGGGAATTAGCTCAAATGGTAGAGCGCTCGCTTAGCATGCGAGAGGTAGAGGGATCGATGCCCTCATTCTCCACAGTTTGTAGCTGTCTCGGTCTCACGATGTCTTTAGCAAGAAGCCCAAGGCAGCCAGGATTCCAAAAATCAATTTGACTCATGAAAGTTTTGATGTTCAAAGTATGTACAGTGATCAACACTGTGTCTCTGTGGCGCAATCGGCCAGCGCGTTCGGCTGTTAACCGAGAGGTTGGTGGTTCGAGCCCACCCAGGGACGGTAGGCCATTTCCCTCTTATTTTGGATGGCCACTGATTGTACTCCTCTTGATTCAAAGAATTGGCGTGACGGGATATTGGTACACAGATTGTGGTGTGTTGGCCTGGCTGAGCAAAGAGCATGTCTGCAGAGCAGACAATTTCATTTGTTGAATTCCCAAAGTGTCTTTTTTAGCAGTTGCATTTCATGCGCTTTATGCTCATGAACAGATAATTCCAATGCAGTCGGAACCGATCGGACTAAAAGTAATCCAGGAAAACTAACTGCAAAAACGCAACATCAAGACCATTGTCCACTGTAGTTGATAGAGTATTGCCAATTGAACCCTTGCTTCTTGGGGTTTAGCCATAAGACACTGCAAGGTGAACGTATGAGCTAATTTGGAAACTGCAAAATGGGAAATCGGCCCACTTCTTGGTATTAACTCACTCAACGATGGGAACGTGTGCTCAGTCTTGTGGCGCTGTGGCTTAGTTGGTCAAAGCGCCTGTCTAGTAAACAGGAGATCCTGGGTTCAAATCCCAGCAGTGCCTTTTCAGTAGTCGTTCTGAAAACTGCGCGCGCTCTTAACTTGAGGAAGCCAATAGGAAACGTCAGACAGCAAACAAATGACATTCTCATGTCGATGCTCTGCACTTACCTCCGGACAAAACACCTTTTATAACCTTGCGTGATGAAGTGGGCCAAGTGGGCCAGGGGACCCACTCATCATTTAATGGGTGCACAATATGACAGCTGACGGTAACCATTTTGGATGCACCAACCAGAGGGGAATTAGCTCAAATGGTAGAGCGCTCGCTTAGCATGCGAGAGGTAGAGGGATCGATGCCGTCATTCTCCACAGTTTGCAGCTCTCTGGGGCTCACAATGACTTTAGTGGGAAGCCCAATTCAACCGGAATCTTAAAATGAACTTTACTCATGAAAGATGTGATGTCAAAAGTATGTACAGTGCCAAGCACAATGTCTCTGTGGCGCAATCGGCCAGTGCGCTCGGCTGTTAACCGAGAGGTTGGTGGTTCGAGCCCACCCAGGGACGGTAGGCCATTTCCCTCTTATTTTGGATGGCCACTGATTGTACTCCTCTTGATTCAAAGAATTGGCGTGACGCGCTATTGGAACACAGATTGTGGTGTGTTGGCCTGGCTGAGCAAAGAGCATGTCTGCAGAGCAGACAATTTCATTTGTTGAATTCCCAAAGTTTCTTTTTTAGCAGTTGCATTTCATGCGCTTTATGCTCATGAACAGATAATTCCAATGCAGTCGGAACCGATCGGACTAAAAGTAATCCAGGAAAACTAACTGCAAAAACGCAACATCAAGACCATTGTCCACTGTAGTTGATAGAGTATTGCCAATTGAACCCTTGCTTCTTGGGGTTTAGCCATAAGACACTGCAAGGTGAACGTATGAGCTAATTTGGAAACTGCAAAATGGGAAATCGGCCCACTTCTTGGTATTAACTCACTCAACGATGGGAACGTGTGCTCAGTCTTGTGGCGCTGTGGCTTAGTTGGTCAAAGCGCCTGTCTAGTAAACAGGAGATCCTGGGTTCAAATCCCAGCAGTGCCTTTTCAGTAGTCGTTCTGAAAACTGCGCGCGCTCTTAACTTGAGGAAGCCAATAGGAAACGTCAGACAGCAAACAAATGACATTCTCATGTCGATGCTCTGCACTTACCTCCGGACAAAACACCTTTTATAACCTTGCGTGATGAAGTGGGCCAAGTGGGCCAGGGGACCCACTCATCATTTAATGGGTGCACAATATGACAGCTGACGGTAACCATTTTGGATGCACCAACCAGAGGGGAATTAGCTCAAATGGTAGAGCGCTCGCTTAGCATGCGAGAGGTAGAGGGATCGATGCCGTCATTCTCCACAGTTTGCAGCTCTCTGGGGCTCACAATGACTTTAGTGGGAAGCCCAATTCAACCGGAATCTTAAAATGAACTTTACTCATGAAAGATGTGATGTCAAAAGTATGTACAGTGCCAAGCACAATGTCTCTGTGGCGCAATCGGCCAGTGCGCTCGGCTGTTAACCGAGAGGTTGGTGGTTCGAGCCCACCCAGGGACGGTAGGCCATTTCCCTCTTATTTTGGATGGCCACTGATTGTACTCCTCTTGATTCAAAGAATTGGCGTGACGCGCTATTGGAACACAGATTGTGGTGTTGTGGCCTGGCTGGCCAAAAAGCATGTCTGCACAGCGGACAAGTCAGGTACTGAATTCCGAAAAAGTCTTTTTTTAGCAGTTGCATTTCATGTGCTTTATGCTCATGAAAAGATCATTCCAGTGCATTGGACTAAAAGTAACCCAGGTAAACTAACTGTAAAAGCGCAACATCAAGACCATTTTCAACTGTAGTTGATAGAGCATTGCCAATTGAATCCATGCTTCGTGGGGTTTTGCCAAAAGACACTGCAAGGTGAACGTATGAGCTAATTTGGAAACTGCAAAATGGGAAATCGGCCCACTTCTTGGTATTAACTCATTCAACGATGGGAACGTGTGCTCAGTCTCGTGGCGCTGTGGCTTAGTTGGTCAAAGCGCCTGTCTTGTAAACAGGAGATCCTGGGTTCAAATCCCAGCAGTGCCTTTTCAGTAGTTGTTCTGAAAAACTGTGCATGCTCAGAAATTGAGGACGGAGAGATGAAACATTAGCCAGCAAACCTATGACGTTCCCATGTCAATGCACTTAACTCCAGACAAAAGAAGAAGCCCGAACTGAGCTTTTATAACCTTGCGTGATTAAGTGGGGAAGGCGATCCAATGTTCATTTAATGGGTGTACAAAAAGACAGCTGATGGGAACCTTTTAGGATGCACCAAGAAGAGGGGAACTAGCTCAAATGGTAGAGCGCTCGCTTAGCATGCGAGAGGTAGAGGGATCGATGCCGTCATTCTCCACAGTTTGTAGCTGTCTCGGTCTCACGATGTCTTTAGCAAGAAGCCCAAGGCAGCCAGGATTCCAAAAATCAATTTGACTCATGAAAGTTTTGATGTTCAAAGTATGTACAGTGATCAACACTGTGTCTCTGTGGCGCAATCGGCCAGCGCGTTCGGCTGTTAACCGAGAGGTTGGTGGTTCGAGCCCACCCAGGGACGGTAGGCCATTCCCCTCTTATTTTGGATGGCCACTGATTGTACTCCTCTTGATTCAAAGAATTGCCGTGACGGGATATTGGTACACAGATTGTGGTGTGTTGGCCTGGCTGAGCAAAGAGCATGTCTGCAGAGCAGACAATTTCATCTGTTGAATTCCCAAAGTGTCTTTTTTAGCAGTTGCATTTCATGCGCTTTATGCTCATGAACAGATAATTCCAATGCAATCGGAACCGATCGGACTAAAAGTAATCCAGCAAAACTAACTGCAAAAACGCAACATCAAGACCATTGTCCACTGTAGTTGATAGAGTATTGCCAATTGAACCCTTTCTTCTTGGGGTTTTGCCATAAGACACTGCAAGGTGAACGTATGAGCTAATTTGGAAACTGCAAAATGGGAAATCGGCCCACTTCTTGGTATTAACTCACTCAACGATGGGAACGTGTGCTCAGTCTTGTGGCGCTGTGGCTTAGTTGGTCAAAGCGCCTGTCTAGTAAACAGGAGATCCTGGGTTCAAATCCCAGCAGTGCCTTTTCAGTAGTCGTTCTGAAAACTGCGCGCGCTCTTAACTTGAGGAAGCCAATAGGAAACGTCAGACAGCAAACAAATGACATTCTCATGTCGATGCTCTGCACTTACCTCCGGACAAAACACCTTTTATAACCTTGCATGATGAAGTGGGCCAAGTGGGCCAGGGGACCCACTCATCATTTAATGGGTGCACAATATGACAGCTGACGGTAACCATTTTGGATGCACCAACCAGAGGGGAATTAGCTCAAATGGTAGAGCGCTCGCTTAGCATGCGAGAGGTAGAGGGATCGATGCCCTCATTCTCCACAGTGTGCAGCTCTCTGGGGCTCACAATGACTTTAGTGGGAAGCCAAATTCAACCGGAATCTTAAAATGAACTTTACTCATGAAAGATGTGATGTGAAAAGTATGTACAGTGCCAAGCACAATGTCTCTGTGGCGCAATCGGCCAGCGCGCTCGGCTGTTAACCGAGAGGTTGGTGGTTCGAGCCCACCCAGGGACGGTAGGCCATTTCCCTCTTATTTTGGATGGCCACTGATTGTACTCCTCTTGATTCAAAGAATTGGCGTGACGCGCTATTGGAACACAGATTGTGGTGTTGTGGCCTGGCTGGCCAAAAAGCATGTCTGCACAGCGGACAAGTCAGGTACTGAATTCCGAAAAAGTCTTTTTTTAGCAGTTGCATTTCATGTGCTTTATGCTCATGAAAAGATCATTCCAGTGCATTGGACTAAAAGTAACCCAGGTAAACTAACTGTAAAAGCGCAACATCAAGACCATTTTCAACTGTCGTTGATAGAGCATTGCCAATTGAATCCATGCTTCGTGGGGTTTTGCCAAAAGACACTGCAAGGTGAACGTATGAGCTAATTTGGAAACTGCAAAATGGGAAATCGGCCCACTTCTTGGTATTAACTCATTCAACGATGGGAACGTGTGCTCAGTCTCGTGGCGCTGTGGCTTAGTTGGTCAAAGCGCCTGTCTTGTAAACAGGAGATCCTGGGTTCAAATCCCAGCAGTGCCTTTTCAGTAGTTGTTCTGAAAAACTGTGCATGCTAAGAAATTGAGGACGGAGAGATGAAACATTAGACAGCAAACCTATTACGTTCCCATGTCAATGCACTTAACTCCAGACAAAAGAAGAAGCCCGAACTGAGCTTTTATAACCTTGCGTGATTAAGTGGGGAAGGCGATCCAATGTTCATTTAATGGGTGTACAAAAAGACAGCTGATGGGAACCTTTTAGGATGCACCAAGAAGAGGGGAATTAGCTCAAATGGTAGAGCGCTCGCTTAGCATGCGAGAGGTAGAGGGATCGATGCCCTCATTCTCCACAGTTTGTAGCTGTCTCGGTCTCACGATGTCTTTAGCAAGAAGCCCAAGGCAGCCAGGATTCCAAAAATCAATTTGACTCATGAAAGTTTTGATGTTCAAAGTATGTACAGTGATCAACACTGTGTCTCTGTGGCGCAATCGGCCAGTGCGTTCGGCTGTTAACCGAGAGGTTGGTGGTTCGAGCCCACCCAGGGACGGTAGGCCATTCCCCTCTTATTTTGGATGGCCACTGATTGTACTCCTCTTGATTCAAAGAATTGGCGTGACGGGATATTGGTACACAGATTGTGGTGTGTTGGCCTGGCTGAGCAAAGAGCATGTCTGCAGAGCAGACAATTTTATTTGTTGAATTCCAAAAGTGTCTTTTTTAGCAGTTGCATTTCATGCGCTTTATGCTCATGAACAGATAATTCCAATGCAGTCGGAACCGATCGGACTAAAAGTAATCCAGCAAAACTAACTGCAAAAACGCAACATCAAGACCATTGTCCACTGTAGTTGATAGAGTATTGCCAATTGAACCCTTGCTTCTTGGGGTTTTGCCATAAGACACTGCAAGGTGAACGTATGAGCTAATTTGGAAACTGCAACATGGGAAATCGGCCCACTTCTTGGTATTAACTCACTCAACGATGGGAACGTGTGCTCAGTCTTGTGGCGCTGTGGCTTAGTTGGTCAAAGCGCCTGTCTAGTAAACAGGAGATCCTGGGTTCAAATCCCAGCAGTGCCTTTTCAGTAGTCGTTCTGAAAACTGCGCGCGCTCTTAACTTGAGGAAGCCAATAGGAAACGTCAGACAGCAAACAAATGACATTCTCATGTCGATGCTCTGCACTTACCTCCGGACAAAACACCTTTTATAACCTTGCGTGATGAAGTGGGCCAAGTGGGCCAGGGGACCCACTCATCATTTAATGGGTGCAAAATATGACAGCTGACGGTAACCATTTTGGATGCACCAACCAGAGGGGAATTAGCTCAAATGGTAGAGCGCTCGCTTAGCATGCGAGAGGAAGAGGGATCGATGCCCTCATTCTCCACAGTTTGCAGCTCTCTGGGGCTCACAATGACTTTAGTGGGAAGCCCAATTCAACCGGAATCTTAAAATGAACTTTACTCATGAAAGATGTGATGTCAAAAGTATGTACAGTGCCGAGCACAATGTCTCTGTGGCGCAATCGGCCAGCGCGCTCGGCTGTTAACCGAGAGGTTGGTGGTTCGAGCCCACCCAGGGACGGTAGGCCATTTACCTCTTATTTTGGATGGCCACTGATTGTACTCCTCTTGATTCAAAGAATTGGCGTGACGCGATATTGGAACACAGATTGTGGTGTTGTGGCCTGGCTGGCCAAAAAGCATGTCTGCACAGCGGACAAGTCAGGTACTGAATTCCGAAAAAGTCTTTTTTTAGCAGTTGCATTTCATGTGCTTTATGCTCATGAAAAGATCATTCCAGTGCAGTCGGAACCCATTGGACTAAAAGTAACCCAGGTAAACTAACTGTAAAAGCGCAACATAAAGACCATTTTCAACTGTCGTTGAAACTGTCGTTGGTAGAGCATTGCCAATTGAATCCATGCTTCGTGGGGTTTTGCCAAAAGACACTGCAAGGTGAACGTATGAGCTAATTTGGAAACTGCAAAATGGGAAATCGGCCCACTTCTTGGTATTAACTCATTCAACGATGGGAACGTGTGCTCAGTCTCGTGGCGCTCTGGCTTAGTTGGTCAAAGCGCCTGTCTTGTAAACAGGAGATCCTGGGTTCAAATCCCAGCAGTGCCTTTTCAGTAGTTGTTCTGAAAAACTGTGCATGCTCAGAAATTGAGGACGGAGAGATGAAACATTAGACAGCAAACCTATGACGTTCCCATGTCAATGCACTTAACTCCAGACAAAAGAAGAAGCCCGAACTGAGCTTTTATAACCTTGCGTGATTAAGTGGGGAAGGTGATCCAATGTTCATTTAATGGGTGCACAATATGACAGCTGATGGGAACCGTTTAGGATGCACCAAGAAGAGGGGAATTAGCTCAAATGGTAGAGCGCTCGCTTAGCATGCGAGAGGTAGAGGGATCGATGCCCTCATTCTCCACAGTTTGTAGCTGTCTCGGTCTCACGATGTCTTTAGCAAGAAGCCCAAGGCAGCCAGGATTCCAAAAATCAATTTGACTCATGAAAGTTTTGATGTTCAAAGTATGTACAGTGATCAACACTGTGTCTCTGTGGCGCAATCGGCCAGCGCGTTCGGCTGTTAACCGAGAGGTTGGTGGTTCGAGCCCACCCAGGGACGGTAGGCCATTTCCCTCTTATTTTGGATGGCCACTGATTGTACTCCTCTTGATTCAAAGAATTGGCGTGACGGGATATTGGTACACAGATTGTGGTGTGTTGGCCTGGCTGAGCAAAGAGCATGTCTGCAGAGCAGACAATTTCATTTGTTGAATTCCCAAAGTGTCTTTTTTAGCAGTTGCATTTCATGCGCTTTATGCTCATGAACAGATAATTCCAATGCAGTCGGAACCGATCGGACTAAAAGTAATCCAGGAAAACTAACTGCAAAAACGCAACATCAAGACCATTGTCCACTGTAGTTGATAGAGTATTGCCAATTGAACCCTTGCTTCTTGGGGTTTAGCCATAAGACACTGCAAGGTGAACGTATGAGCTAATTTGGAAACTGCAAAATGGGAAATCGGCCCACTTCTTGGTATTAACTCACTCAACGATGGGAACGTGTGCTCAGTCTTGTGGCGCTGTGGCTTAGTTGGTCAAAGCGCCTGTCTAGTAAACAGGAGATCCTGGGTTCAAATCCCAGCAGTGCCTTTTCAGTAGTCGTTCTGAAAACTGCGCGCGCTCTTAACTTGAGGAAGCCAATAGGAAACGTCAGACAGCAAACAAATGACATTCTCATGTCGATGCTCTGCACTTACCTCCGGACAAAACACCTTTTATAACCTTGCGTGATGAAGTGGGCCAAGTGGGCCAGGGGACCCACTCATCATTTAATGGGTGCACAATATGACAGCTGACGGTAACCATTTTGGATGCACCAACCAGAGGGGAATTAGCTCAAATGGTAGAGCGCTCGCTTAGCATGCGAGAGGTAGAGGGATCGATGCCGTCATTCTCCACAGTTTGCAGCTCTCTGGGGCTCACAATGACTTTAGTGGGAAGCCCAATTCAACCGGAATCTTAAAATGAACTTTACTCATGAAAGATGTGATGTCAAAAGTATGTACAGTGCCAAGCACAATGTCTCTGTGGCGCAATCGGCCAGTGCGCTCGGCTGTTAACCGAGAGGTTGGTGGTTCGAGCCCACCCAGGGACGGTAGGCCATTTCCCTCTTATTTTGGATGGCCACTGATTGTACTCCTCTTGATTCAAAGAATTGGCGTGACGCGCTATTGGAACACAGATTGTGGTGTGTTGGCCTGGCTGAGCAAAGAGCATGTCTGCAGAGCAGACAATTTCATTTGTTGAATTCCCAAAGTGTCTTTTTTAGCAGTTGCATTTCATGCGCTTTATGCTCATGAACAGATAATTCCAATGCAGTCGGAACCGATCGGACTAAAAGTAATCCAGGAAAACTAACTGCAAAAACGCAACATCAAGACCATTGTCCACTGTAGTTGATAGAGTATTGCCAATTGAACCCTTGCTTCTTGGGGTTTAGCCATAAGACACTGCAAGGTGAACGTATGAGCTAATTTGGAAACTGCAAAATGGGAAATCGGCCCACTTCTTGGTATTAACTCACTCAACGATGGGAACGTGTGCTCAGTCTTGTGGCGCTGTGGCTTAGTTGGTCAAAGCGCCTGTCTAGTAAACAGGAGATCCTGGGTTCAAATCCCAGCAGTGCCTTTTCAGTAGTCGTTCTGAAAACTGCGCGCGCTCTTAACTTGAGGAAGCCAATAGGAAACGTCAGACAGCAAACAAATGACATTCTCATGTCGATGCTCTGCACTTACCTCCGGACAAAACACCTTTTATAACCTTGCGTGATGAAGTGGGCCAAGTGGGCCAGGGGACCCACTCATCATTTAATGGGTGCACAATATGACAGCTGACGGTAACCATTTTGGATGCACCAACCAGAGGGGAATTAGCTCAAATGGTAGAGCGCTCGCTTAGCATGCGAGAGGTAGAGGGATCGATGCCGTCATTCTCCACAGTTTGCAGCTCTCTGGGGCTCACAATGACTTTAGTGGGAAGCCCAATTCAACCGGAATCTTAAAATGAACTTTACTCATGAAAGATGTGATGTCAAAAGTATGTACAGTGCCAAGCACAATGTCTCTGTGGCGCAATCGGCCAGTGCGCTCGGCTGTTAACCGAGAGGTTGGTGGTTCGAGCCCACCCAGGGACGGTAGGCCATTTCCCTCTTATTTTGGATGGCCACTGATTGTACTCCTCTTGATTCAAAGAATTGGCGTGACGCGCTATTGGAACACAGATTGTGGTGTTGTGGCCTGGCTGGCCAAAAAGCATGTCTGCACAGCGGACAAGTCAGGTACTGAATTCCGAAAAAGTCTTTTTTTAGCAGTTGCATTTCATGTGCTTTATGCTCATGAAAAGATCATTCCAGTGCATTGGACTAAAAGTAACCCAGGTAAACTAACTGTAAAAGCGCAACATCAAGACCATTTTCAACTGTAGTTGATAGAGCATTGCCAATTGAATCCATGCTTCGTGGGGTTTTGCCAAAAGACACTGCAAGGTGAACGTATGAGCTAATTTGGAAACTGCAAAATGGGAAATCGGCCCACTTCTTGGTATTAACTCATTCAACGATGGGAACGTGTGCTCAGTCTCGTGGCGCTGTGGCTTAGTTGGTCAAAGCGCCTGTCTTGTAAACAGGAGATCCTGGGTTCAAATCCCAGCAGTGCCTTTTCAGTAGTTGTTCTGAAAAACTGTGCATGCTCAGAAATTGAGGACGGAGAGATGAAACATTAGCCAGCAAACCTATGACGTTCCCATGTCAATGCACTTAACTCCAGACAAAAGAAGAAGCCCGAACTGAGCTTTTATAACCTTGCGTGATTAAGTGGGGAAGGCGATCCAATGTTCATTTAATGGGTGTACAAAAAGACAGCTGATGGGAACCTTTTAGGATGCACCAAGAAGAGGGGAACTAGCTCAAATGGTAGAGCGCTCGCTTAGCATGCGAGAGGTAGAGGGATCGATGCCGTCATTCTCCACAGTTTGTAGCTGTCTCGGTCTCACGATGTCTTTAGCAAGAAGCCCAAGGCAGCCAGGATTCCAAAAATCAATTTGACTCATGAAAGTTTTGATGTTCAAAGTATGTACAGTGATCAACACTGTGTCTCTGTGGCGCAATCGGCCAGCGCGTTCGGCTGTTAACCGAGAGGTTGGTGGTTCGAGCCCACCCAGGGACGGTAGGCCATTCCCCTCTTATTTTGGATGGCCACTGATTGTACTCCTCTTGATTCAAAGAATTGCCGTGACGGGATATTGGTACACAGATTGTGGTGTGTTGGCCTGGCTGAGCAAAGAGCATGTCTGCAGAGCAGACAATTTCATCTGTTGAATTCCCAAAGTGTCTTTTTTAGCAGTTGCATTTCATGCGCTTTATGCTCATGAACAGATAATTCCAATGCAATCGGAACCGATCGGACTAAAAGTAATCCAGCAAAACTAACTGCAAAAACGCAACATCAAGACCATTGTCCACTGTAGTTGATAGAGTATTGCCAATTGAACCCTTTCTTCTTGGGGTTTTGCCATAAGACACTGCAAGGTGAACGTATGAGCTAATTTGGAAACTGCAAAATGGGAAATCGGCCCACTTCTTGGTATTAACTCACTCAACGATGGGAACGTGTGCTCAGTCTTGTGGCGCTGTGGCTTAGTTGGTCAAAGCGCCTGTCTAGTAAACAGGAGATCCTGGGTTCAAATCCCAGCAGTGCCTTTTCAGTAGTCGTTCTGAAAACTGCGCGCGCTCTTAACTTGAGGAAGCCAATAGGAAACGTCAGACAGCAAACAAATGACATTCTCATGTCGATGCTCTGCACTTACCTCCGGACAAAACACCTTTTATAACCTTGCATGATGAAGTGGGCCAAGTGGGCCAGGGGACCCACTGATCATTTAATGGGTGCACAATATGACAGCTGACGGTAACCATTTTGGATGCACCAACCAGAGGGGAATTAGCTCAAATGGTAGAGCGCTCGCTTAGCATGCGAGAGGTAGAGGGATCGATGCCCTCATTCTCCACAGTGTGCAGCTCTCTGGGGCTCACAATGACTTTAGTGGGAAGCCAAATTCAACCGGAATCTTAAAATGAACTTTACTCATGAAAGATGTGATGTGAAAAGTATGTACAGTGCCAAGCACAATGTCTCTGTGGCGCAATCGGCCAGCGCGCTCGGCTGTTAACCGAGAGGTTGGTGGTTCGAGCCCACCCAGGGACGGTAGGCCATTTCCCTCTTATTTTGGATGGCCACTGATTGTACTCCTCTTGATTCAAAGAATTGGCGTGACGCGCTATTGGAACACAGATTGTGGTGTTGTGGCCTGGCTGGCCAAAAAGCATGTCTGCACAGCGGACAAGTCAGGTACTGAATTCCGAAAAAGTCTTTTTTTAGCAGTTGCATTTCATGTGCTTTATGCTCATGAAAAGATCATTCCAGTGCATTGGACTAAAAGTAACCCAGGTAAACTAACTGTAAAAGCGCAACATCAAGACCATTTTCAACTGTCGTTGATAGAGCATTGCCAATTGAATCCATGCTTCGTGGGGTTTTGCCAAAAGACACTGCAAGGTGAACGTATGAGCTAATTTGGAAACTGCAAAATGGGAAATCGGCCCACTTCTTGGTATTAACTCATTCAACGATGGGAACGTGTGCTCAGTCTCGTGGCGCTGTGGCTTAGTTGGTCAAAGCGCCTGTCTTGTAAACAGGAGATCCTGGGTTCAAATCCCAGCAGTGCCTTTTCAGTAGTTGTTCTGAAAAACTGTGCATGCTAAGAAATTGAGGACGGAGAGATGAAACATTAGACAGCAAACCTATTACGTTCCCATGTCAATGCACTTAACTCCAGACAAAAGAAGAAGCCCGAACTGAGCTTTTATAACCTTGCGTGATTAAGTGGGGAAGGCGATCCAATGTTCATTTAATGGGTGTACAAAAAGACAGCTGATGGGAACCTTTTAGGATGCACCAAGAAGAGGGGAATTAGCTCAAATGGTAGAGCGCTCGCTTAGCATGCGAGAGGTAGAGGGATCGATGCCCTCATTCTCCACAGTTTGTAGCTGTCTCGGTCTCACGATGTCTTTAGCAAGAAGCCCAAGGCAGCCAGGATTCCAAAAATCAATTTGACTCATGAAAGTTTTGATGTTCAAAGTATGTACAGTGATCAACACTGTGTCTCTGTGGCGCAATCGGCCAGTGCGTTCGGCTGTTAACCGAGAGGTTGGTGGTTCGAGCCCACCCAGGGACGGTAGGCCATTCCCCTCTTATTTTGGATGGCCACTGATTGTACTCCTCTTGATTCAAAGAATTGGCGTGACGGGATATTGGTACACAGATTGTGGTGTGTTGGCCTGGCTGAGCAAAGAGCATGTCTGCAGAGCAGACAATTTTATTTGTTGAATTCCAAAAGTGTCTTTTTTAGCAGTTGCATTTCATGCGCTTTATGCTCATGAACAGATAATTCCAATGCAGTCGGAACCGATCGGACTAAAAGTAATCCAGCAAAACTAACTGCAAAAACGCAACATCAAGACCATTGTCCACTGTAGTTGATAGAGTATTGCCAATTGAACCCTTGCTTCTTGGGGTTTTGCCATAAGACACTGCAAGGTGAACGTATGAGCTAATTTGGAAACTGCAACATGGGAAATCGGCCCACTTCTTGGTATTAACTCACTCAACGATGGGAACGTGTGCTCAGTCTTGTGGCGCTGTGGCTTAGTTGGTCAAAGCGCCTGTCTAGTAAACAGGAGATCCTGGGTTCAAATCCCAGCAGTGCCTTTTCAGTAGTCGTTCTGAAAACTGCGCGCGCTCTTAACTTGAGGAAGCCAATAGGAAACGTCAGACAGCAAACAAATGACATTCTCATGTCGATGCTCTGCACTTACCTCCGGACAAAAGACCTTTTATAACCTTGCGTGATGAAGTGGGCCAAGTGGGCCAGGGGACCCACTCATCATTTAATGGGTGCACAATATGACAGCTGACGGTAACCATTTTGGATGCACCAACCAGAGGGGAATTAGCTCAAATGGTAGAGCGCTCGCTTAGCATGCGAGAGGAAGAGGGATCGATGCCCTCATTCTCCACAGTTTGCAGCTCTCTGGGGCTCACAATGACTTTAGTGGGAAGCCCAATTCAACCGGAATCTTAAAATGAACTTTACTCATGAAAGATGTGATGTCAAAAGTATGTACAGTGCCGAGCACAATGTCTCTGTGGCGCAATCGGCCAGCGCGCTCGGCTGTTAACCGAGAGGTTGGTGGTTCGAGCCCACCCAGGGACGGTAGGCCATTTACCTCTTATTTTGGATGGCCACTGATTGTACTCCTCTTGATTCAAAGAATTGGCGTGACGCGATATTGGAACACAGATTGTGGTGTTGTGGCCTGGCTGGCCAAAAAGCATGTCTGCACAGCGGACAAGTCAGGTACTGAATTCCGAAAAAGTCTTTTTTTAGCAGTTGCATTTCATGTGCTTTATGCTCATGAAAAGATCATTCCAGTGCAGTCGGAACCCATTGGACTAAAAGTAACCCAGGTAAACTAACTGTAAAAGCGCAACATAAAGACCATTTTCAACTGTCGTTGAAACTGTCGTTGGTAGAGCATTGCCAATTGAATCCATGCTTCGTGGGGTTTTGCCAAAAGACACTGCAAGGTGAACGTATGAGCTAATTTGGAAACTGCAAAATGGGAAATCGGCCCACTTCTTGGTATTAACTCATTCAACGATGGGAACGTGTGCTCAGTCTCGTGGCGCTCTGGCTTAGTTGGTCAAAGCGCCTGTCTTGTAAACAGGAGATCCTGGGTTCAAATCCCAGCAGTGCCTTTTCAGTAGTTGTTCTGAAAAACTGTGCATGCTCAGAAATTGAGGACGGAGAGATGAAACATTAGACAGCAAACCTATGACGTTCCCATGTCAATGCACTTAACTCCAGACAAAAGAAGAAGCCCGAACTGAGCTTTTATAACCTTGCGTGATTAAGTGGGGAAGGTGATCCAATGTTCATTTAATGGGTGCACAATATGACAGCTGATGGGAACCGTTTAGGATGCACCAAGAAGAGGGGAATTAGCTCAAATGGTAGAGCGCTCGCTTAGCATAAGCTGGGGCCCAATCTTCTCGCCCCCCCGCACACGCGAAGGCGGTGCCAATGACGCGTAAGGAGGAGAGTTTGCACGGAGTGATGAAAGGAGGACCCTCGAAGAACATTTTGGCATGTCGTGGTTTTGAGATTAAAAACTCTGTAAATATCAATGGCAGACCCGGGCTGCCGCGATCTCACAACCCTGGAGTTAAAGCAGACGCGTGCGTCTTCCTTCCGCCACATCCTACCTGTTATATAGTCCCGCAGGAGAGCAGATTCTTTCATCCATTCGTTGTTACGTTCAATATATTTAGTTCTTGGATACTATTACACTGTTTATGTCATGTATTATTATTTATTTGGGAATTAATAACTGTATATTAATATTATAAATAAATAATATAGCTTTTATGTAAATACATATTCTGCATAATGTGTTACAGGCATTGTGAAGTAACTGTACACACTGTTTACTGTGTATAATGCTCATTTTAAATGATTTATTTGTACAGTTTGGTCAAATAAAAGTATAAATATATATTTTTGTAACAAAACTATTAAGGCTGTTTCTGTTTATTATTATTATTGTTATTATTATTAATGTACCAAATGTGTAACTGCATTTGAGACTGAACTTGATAGCAATCAGGAGTCATAAAAGTACTGGGGTCATTGAAGTTCATGTGATGTGCACCTGCACTGACCCCCCACTGTGACACTTGTGTTCAAAGAAAAGCTGCTGTGATTACAGTGCAGCTGACCTCAGTTAAGTAAACATTGCACATTCCTGTCCCAAGGCAATTAAGCAGCACAATGAATAGGAGGGTGAACAAAAATTTATTTACTCAAACTAAGTACAAGACATTGATAAACAACAATAAACCACTAGAACATTCTGTAATATAAATGTAACAAACAAGACATAACACAAAGATGTAAAAAAAAATAAACATTAACTGTATTTACACATAGATATGTATTTACAAGTATTTACAAACGATCTTTAAACAAGTAGGAGTATTTACATTTTGACATTAATTAGTTGCAGCTGAGGTAAGTATCAAGATATATTTACATGTTAACATATTTACAGTATTTACAAGATTATTATTTTTATGGTGGTGGCTGTCCATGTTGTTTCTGCTGGCGTTGTTCAACCAGCCACTCCTCCAAAGATTTGCCACCAGAGACGCTGGGGCAAAAAGTAGCACTGCCAAAGCGGCTGTGGCCAAACTCCTTCGTTTTGGGCTGGCCACACTTGGAGCACTGGTTATATGCCGCTTCACGGACATATTTTCTTTTGTGTGCTCCACTGGCCTCCTCTTCTGCCCTGCGTCGCCTGTTTCTCTGTGTGAAGCGGGACACAGACACTGGGGCAGTGGGAGCAGGAGTAACTGGTGCGGCAGGAAACACTGGAGTTGGAGCCAGGAGAGGAGCAGCTGAAGGGCCACCTGCAGCTGCTGCTACCAGTGCGGGCACAGGGTTCAATAAAACAAACTGGGGCATTGGCGCAGGGACTGATGGAAGAGAAGGGGCTGCTGGGGTGATGGGCCGCACAATTGTAGCACTGGCGGGTCGTCTGCCCGGCCGCAGCTTAGGAGCCTGTCCCGCTCTGTTTGGAGGAAGGACAAACTCGTGCCGGGCCCCTGATGTGGACGGAGCCTCATCCAGCCTTTCCCGTGGAGCAGGAAGCTGTGAGCTGGCCACAGTGAAGCGGTCTTCTGCAGCAAGACCCTGGGTGAGGACAGTCACTTCCTGGGTGTTCTCCCTTCGATTAAACCTGCAATAAAAACAAAATATTTATTATAAATAACTGCAAGCTTTCTTTCAAATGACAATGTAAAACTATTGTGCTTACCACTGAGTGAGAGTCCTTTGATTCAGCACAAACAGCTGAAGTGACGTGGCCTCCATCAGAGTGTGGCAGTTCAGCACCAGGTCTCGGATGTGGTGGTAGTCATTGAGCACCTTGGTCCAACGAGGAAGACGGACTCCATCCTTTTTAGTTGGGGACTTGTGCAGTGCACAAAGTTTGATGCACATGGCTTCAACTAAGCGACTGGTGCTGGGCCACTGAGCCGGCCCCCCAGGATGACCGATCAGACATCTCTTCACACTCTCCACACCCGGTGTCACTCCTGTGTTTTTTGGCGGCTTGAAGCGTCCATGGGTCAGCTTGGGCTGGTGTCTGGGCTGATAGTGGATCCTCTTCTTGTCCCCATCAGGAAGAGCAGTCCACAGGCGGATGACCTCTGTGACCTGCTGCTCGTCCAGGTAGAGTGCCTGACGGAGGGACACCAGGTACTCAGCCAGATCCTGCACCTTATCCCAGCCCGCGAGGCCATCGGGTCCAAGAACAGGAGCCTGCAGGGAAGTATTACAATAACAATGCACAGCATGTTAGATGTCAGAGTGTAAAAGCAAAAATGAACTAATAATGAGCAGCTTACTTACAGGAGCCTGGTCTGCAACACTGGACCCAGTTGATGTTGCAGGACCAGAGGCAATACTTGGCTGGACAGAAGACTGCTGTGGCGGAGACTGCAGAGGAGGTTGTAGAGGAGACTGGGCTGGGCGCAGCTGCGGAGACTGCTGAGGAAGGTGAACAGGGCGCTGCAGAGGTGGATGTAGAGGAGGCAGAGCAGGGCGCTGCTGAGGAGACTGCGGAGGAGGGTGTAGAGGAGGCAGAGCAGGGCGCTGCTGAGGAGGCTGAGCAGGGCGCTGCAGTCCTTGGCTGGATGTGGGTGGCTGCAGTGAGGATGGTCCTGGTGCGGAGGGACAGGGGTTGAAGACCTGCGGCCCTCTGCTGTGGACTGGGACAGTCTCAGTGGGGTCAAAGAGGACAGGCACTGTGAGGTCCTCTGGTTCCTCCTCAACGAAGCCTTCATCCTGAACCACCTCATCGTCCATCTGCTCCACCAGCCGATCCTCCTCCTCCGGGTTATCCATAACAGTCAGGGATTTCCCAGACTGACTGTATAGATACTCCATACCGAGCAGCTCCCCTGCGAAAGAACACATGCAAAGCACAATCACATTATAATAGCTGTAGTGGCTATTTGTCCATAACAAACTGAAAAAAAAATAAAAAAATCCAACTTTTCAAAGGGCCACTGAGGCTACAGTTTATCAGATCAAAAAGGCATTAATGTTTCAATTAGCCCCTACCAGTGACCAATAAACAATAACGTAAATAACCATCTAAATTTGAAGAAGAAAATAATAAGTGTAAATGCAAAAAAAAGCAAATTCACTTTAGTAAAAGAAAGGAAAGAAATTAGGCTATAAAGGCTAATATTAAGCCTTGTACAAAGTACAAATAACTCCCAACAATAGTTGAAGTATTTGAAATAAAGTATAAAAATGTACACTCAAACACCTGTATAACGTATAATCTTTTGTTTGAATTAACATGAATAATTCTCACCTGTGTAAGCCCCTGGAGGCTGATAGCGCTCATCCAGGGACACCTTCAGCACTTTTCGGCTGAGCCGGTCCAATGCCTCCCGCTCAGCACTGCTGTAGGTCCTCAGGTCAGTCTTTCCCCCCACCGCTTCATCCATACGGTCCTGGTTCCAGCGCATCAGGCCTTCCAGGAGATAGGCCTGGAAATGCGCGTCACTGGCACTGGTCCCTAGAGGTGAAATAAAGTCAAATATATGCATGCGATGTATTTAGAACAAATATCATTTAAAACTGAAATTTTCCTTTAAGTTATAACCTACCTGGGATGAAGCGGTTCAAATGGAGGTGAAAAGACTCCAAAGAGGTGGAGCCACGAGCGCACCGGTAGCAGCTGAGCTCCACACCACCCTTCTTCAGGGTGCCTGTTTTCTGGTACAGAGGGAAGCCCTCTGGGTCCTGAATACAGGCGATGTGCCTCTGCTGGTCTATCCAGACCTGTTGGATGCGCTCGTGGTCCAGCAGTGGTACGCCCAGAGTGTCCCTCCCCTTCTCACTGTCCATCTCCGTAATGAGCGCCTTTATCCTCCTGGTGGTCTCCTCCACTCCTCTGGTCCGCTTACGACAGTGCAGGGCCAACTCCTTCCTGGTGATCAGCTTGTCCAGGGCCTTCTCTGAGACTGGACCAGCTCCTCTGGCCTGTAGCTCCCCCTGCTTGGCCAGCCGAAGAGCAGCGACGTCATGTGGATCCAGCTCAAAGATGCACCTGGAGAGCCGAGTCATGTAGGCGCCGTAGAGCGGATGAGCCTCCGTGATGACACCTGCCGCAAAGCGCCGCATGAAGTGCCAGATGTCCAGGCGCACTTGGAGCTCATCCCACTCTGCGAACATGGCTCTGACCTGCGACTGTCCGTGTGGGCTGCAGCAGTCTCTGTCCACATACATGATGGCAGGCGGTGCCACTCCCGCCTCCCTGTACCTCTTCATGAGCCCCGCCGCCATGGGCCACAATCCATGTCCCTCTGCCGCTGTGAGCACTGACACCAACACCTGGCCGTGCTCATTACCCACATTGGTGCACCAACCAGCAGTGTTGGCAGCAGCGCCAGCCAGCTTTTTGGTGACCTATGTAAAAAACAGTAGAAAAACAAATGTAAGATAATGTAAGATAATAAAAATGATTATTATTCAAACTTGACTTTTTATACCTTTTTAGTGGAGTCCATCTTGAGGACAGAGCCAAAGGCCGATGTAATTTTGGCCTTGACCTCAGGTAGCCGCGAGAGGACGTCCCTGGCGTACACAGACAGCAGCCACTTGGGTTTGGGGATGGGTGGGAGGGGCGGGGGCGCAGAGAACACTGGAGGCTCAATGATGGAGGAGTCTGTGAAGGGCTCACAGACAGTGAGGTACTCCAGTGTCCGCTGTGACCACGCTGCTGTGTGCTGCTCCTGTAGCTTCTTGTGAAGCTGTGTGACGCTGTTGCCCTGGGTCCTCTCCCGCATCATAATGACCACACGGTAGTCACACGAGTACCTACAGACAGTCAAATAATTCTGTTCAATGCCACATCTTGTTATTTCAATGTTACTGTCAGTAAAACAATGTATTTAATTGTATGCAGTACAACACATTACAGTTCATTGGTCTAATTATGAATGTGTTCTACCTGTAGGTCAGAATGGCGGGGAATTTCCTGCGGTGTCCCATGTCCAGCTGTCCCAGGATGTCTTCAGACCAGGCTGGATACTTCTTCTTGCACCATTTGCACTCCAGATACTCTGTGGCCATGTCATACCACCCGTCTATGTCCAGGACCTTGCGCACAGTGCGGTAAATACCTGCAGCTGTCAGCTTGTGGCTATTGCAGGCTGGCTGGACACAGACGAGTGGAATGGACCACATCTTCAGCGGCATCCAGAGGAACAAAGGGCGGCAGAAGAAGACATCAGGAGAGGCAGGGGGCTGGGTGAAGACGGTTGGGGGCTGGGGAGGGTACCACCAGAAATTGGGGTGTGGCGTCAGCTCTGGCTTCCCTGTTCTGGTGTTGGCCCTGAACAGAGTCTTCCTGATCCAGTCCTGCTGGAAAGATGGGAGCTGCTCGTTCCAGTGCACTGGAAGCTCTGCGGGCGGATGGGACACCTGGCCAGGGGTCCACAATGCTGGAGCAGGAGCAGCAGCAGGGGCTGGAGCAGGAGCAGCAGCAGGGGCTGGGGCAGGAGCAGCAGGAGGGGCTGGGGCAGGGGCCAGGGCAGGAGCACAAGCTGGGACAGGAGCAGGGGCCAGGGCAGGGCCTCTCGAAGCCGCAGTGACTGGAGCGTAAAAAGACACAACATAATTATCTTATTGGATTAGACTTTCATTAGATGACTTTTTCAGCTCTGCTGGACAGCTACTGCGATTACATGGTTTCGTACAAAGCATGTATGATTAGTAGACAGGCGACATGATGATGAAACGATGGGAGGAAGCAGTGAAAAGTTTTTCACCCAAGCACCATTAGGACAAATACAAGAAGAAAAAGGAGATGGGATCAGCCAAAGGTGAAGCAAAGCAGCCCAAGCACTGTAAGCGCCGCTAACTACAACAGCCACCTATTCTAAGGGGAGTGGGGAATGTGTGAGATGACAAGAATGAGCTTTAGTAAGTGGTTATGACAAAAAATTAAGTTAAAACCTTTTACATACACCTTTAAATTCTCTTTTTGCTTTGAAGATGTTCACTCAAACGAGTGAATGTAGATTGACACCTGAGAAGTGCCATTCCTCTGTGTTGCAAAATAAAAGAACATATGTCATTTAAAAAATACTGTTGTCACAGAATTGTTTGTAAAATATTGTTTGAGATTTACATACCTTGAGCAAGTTGCCCCTCAGCTTGTGAGGCTACAGTTGCCATCTCCTCGTCATCTTCCTCCTCAAAAAAATCCCCAGCAGGAGAGTCTGTAAAATAACATAAAACACTGAGCACATGTCACAAACTCACCTGTATGCGTCAACTGATACTCACCAGATGTAAAGAGCCGTCTCCGGGCTGCGGACTCAGACACAGGAGGGCAACGTGGTCCTACAGCTGTTAACAAAACACGTCTTGTTGTGAGACATACATACTGCATATACACTGTAATAATTTTAAAGCTTACAAATCACTTACAGGGTTTGGCTGGCGACAAAAGCTTTTGTGCCAGCTGTGAAGCAGACAAATGCTTCCCCCGCGCCAACAGGGCCTTCACATTGGCAGCCAGCAGCGGCCTGCTCTGAGTGGCAGCAGGTGGAGGAGGAACAGACACAGTGGCAGTGGGCACAGCAGCAGAGGGGGCAGATGCAGCGGGCACAGGAGTGGTGGGCAGGTGGGCTGGAGCCTGCCTCTTCAGCACGTATGCTTTGAAGAGGGCCATGTTGGTGTTAGGCCTGGCCTTTGCCTTCTTGAGGTAGTTGATGAGAGCCCGGGCTTCCTTGCTTGGGTCCTCATACACCTCCTTCATTGACCTACCCTTGAAGTCACCAAACTCCACCATCAGACAACCAGAGTCTCCCGTCCTCTGGGCCTCCTGCAGCATGGCCTGTTTTCTCTGGTGCACCTCCACAGCCTCCCCTATCTCCCTGATCTGTGAGGTGTATCTAAGGAACAGGTGTTTATTGGCCGACAGCGGGTTGTCCCTCTCCTCCTCCCCCATGATGCTGCTGACCAGATACACTGCATACCCCAGTGAGTTCTCCAGCAGCCACAGGAACCGCTGGCCCTGGTGTTTCCCAAACTGGATCTTGCAATGAGCCAGAACCAAGAACTCGTCTCCAGGATTCCCTCGATTCTGCCTCACAAAGGCAGTGGCCTCAGCCAGGACCTCCTCCTTACACCTGGCTCTCCCTGCCACCACGATCTCACTCCTATTGGCCTCCTCAGTTGGCCCCATGAGGAGTCGACCTTCCGAGGTTTTGCGGAAAACTGGATATGCATGCATAATCTGAAAGGACACAGGCATAAACAGAACGTTACATAGCTGTCATATTAGAGCTGAAAGCATTTTACTACACTGTACTGCACTACTACATTATTGTTATTTTATACCACTGTGAATCCCTTTTAATGGCCTTGTTTACAAATTGTGCTCTACAAATAAACCTGTCTTGACTAGCCCTGCCTGTACATGACTGTAAAACATTTAATAATTGAAACACTGGATTTATAAAACCTGTCATCATTGAAATAACTTACAAATGGGTTTTATTCATTTACAAATGTCACCCACTGCTGCCCTGGAGTCACTAAGTAATTGTAGTAGTATTAATTCATATTAAAATACCGTACAGACTTATCATATTTAGCTACGTTGTACCACCATCAGCATCTTGACAGCATCCAGCCCGCCCAAAATACACCCGCATTTTTTTAGGCGGGATGTAACTGTATTATTCTGTAACATCATTTAATGACACTATTAACAATCATTAAACAAATGCCATGCATGAGTCGTTTTGTTGTGTCTAGCAATTGTAGCAGAGATTACAGGAACGCACACAATATAACGTGAAGGCTAAATGTGCTAGATTACATTACGAAAATAATGCATATTAATATTATTACTACAGCATACATGTAGCTACGTTAGGCGCTTCAGGCGCGCTAAAAACACACATCCAACAGGTAAAACATGGATGTACACCTCAGATAATGTCAGTATTATGTACTGTCTTTGTGATGAACACAATATTTGTAATAAAAAAGCTCGTTAGGAAGCATTGAAGTGACGCCACGCATCGTTAATATAGATGTTTTTCTCCGCAAAAACTATGTCATGCTGCTAACAACCATTAATGTGCTGCTAACAACAAGATACCCTTCGTGTCTAACACACTTAGCTGTTAAAAAAGTAAATATGTTTAAACTTACCGATCGCTAAAGGTGTCCAGACAGATGAATGACATCTCCGCACTTTCCTCCGTGACTTTATGAAGGAGCCGGGAGGTGCAGCGTGATTGGTCGAAAGTAAGCCCACCAGCTCGCGACGTGATTGGCCCGAGGGGAGCATGAGGCCGTGCGCTGATTGGTTGCCTGTGGGCTTACTTGGGCTTACTTTGCTCTAAAATCAGAATGCAGCAGGCGCAAGCGAGAGGTAGAGGGATCGATGCCCTCATTCTCCACAGTGTGCAGCTCTCTGGGGCTCACAATGACTTTAGTGGGAAGCCAAATTCAACCGGAATCTTAAAATGAACTTTACTCATGAAAGATGTGATGTGAAAAGTATGTACAGTGCCAAGCACAATGTCTCTGTGGCGCAATCGGCCAGCGCGCTCGGCTGTTAACCGAGAGGTTGGTGGTTCGAGCCCACCCAGGGACGGTAGGCCATTTCCCTCTTATTTTGGATGGCCACTGATTGGACTCCTCTTGATTCAAAGAATTGGCGTGACGCGCTATTGGAACACAGATTGTGGTGTTGTGGCCTGGCTGGCCAAAAAGCATGTCTGCACAGCGGACAAGTCAGGTACTGAATTCCGAAAAAGTCTTTTTTTAGCAGTTGCATTTCATGTGCTTTATGCTCATGAAAAGATCATTCCAGTGCATTGGACTAAAAGTAACCCAGGTAAACTAACTGTAAAAGCGCAACATCAAGACCATTTTCAACTGTCGTTGAAACTGTCGTTGGTAGAGCATTGCCAATTGAATCCATGCTTCGTGGGGTTTTGCCAAAAGACACTGCAAGGTGAACGTATGAGCTAATTTGGAAACTGCAAAATGGGAAATCGGCCCACTTCTTGGTATTAACTCATTCAACGATGGG
The DNA here is from genome assembly GCF_951799975.1 of Gobius niger. Taxonomy (NCBI): domain Eukaryota; kingdom Metazoa; phylum Chordata; class Actinopteri; order Gobiiformes; family Gobiidae; genus Gobius; species Gobius niger. The sequence goes on from NC_136856.1 coordinate 34,046,127, forward strand.
AACGTGTGCTCAGTCTCGTGGCGCTCTGGCTTAGTTGGTCAAAGCGCCTGTCTTGTAAACAGGAGATCCTGGGTTCAAATCCCAGCAGTGCCTTTTCAGTAGTTGTTCTGAAAAACTGTGCATGCTCAGAAATTGAGGACGGAGAGATGAAACATTAGACAGCAAACCTATGACGTTCCCATGTCAATGCACTTAACTCCAGACAAAAGAAGAAGCCCGAACTGAGCTTTTATAACCTTGCGTGATTAAGTGGGGAAGGTGATCCAATGTTCATTTAATGGGTGCACAATATGACAGCTGATGGGAACCGTTTAGGATGCACCAAGAAGAGGGGAATTAGCTCAAATGGTAGAGCGCTCGCTTAGCATGCGAGAGGTAGAGGGATCGATGCCCTCATTCTCCACAGTTTGTAGCTGTCTCGGTCTCACGATGTCTTTAGCAAGAAGCCCAAGGCAGCCAGGATTCCAAAAATCAATTTGACTCATGAAAGTTTTGATGTTCAAAGTATGTACAGTGATCAACACTGTGTCTCTGTGGCGCAATCGGCCAGCGCGTTCGGCTGTTAACCGAGAGGTTGGTGGTTCGAGCCCACCCAGGGACGGTAGGCCATTTCCCTCTTATTTTGGATGGCCACTGATTGTACTCCTCTTGATTCAAAGAATTGGCGTGACGGGATATTGGTACACAGATTGTGGTGTGTTGGCCTGGCTGAGCAAAGAGCATGTCTGCAGAGCAGACAATTTCATTTGTTGAATTCCCAAAGTGTCTTTTTTAGCAGTTGCATTTCATGCGCTTTATGCTCATGAACAGATAATTCCAATGCAGTCGGAACCGATCGGACTAAAAGTAATCCAGGAAAACTAACTGCAAAAACGCAACATCAAGACCATTGTCCACTGTAGTTGATAGAGTATTGCCAATTGAACCCTTGCTTCTTGGGGTTTAGCCATAAGACACTGCAAGGTGAACGTATGAGCTAATTTGGAAACTGCAAAATGGGAAATCGGCCCACTTCTTGGTATTAACTCACTCAACGATGGGAACGTGTGCTCAGTCTTGTGGCGCTGTGGCTTAGTTGGTCAAAGCGCCTGTCTAGTAAACAGGAGATCCTGGGTTCAAATCCCAGCAGTGCCTTTTCAGTAGTCGTTCTGAAAACTGCGCGCGCTCTTAACTTGAGGAAGCCAATAGGAAACGTCAGACAGCAAACAAATGACATTCTCATGTCGATGCTCTGCACTTACCTCCGGACAAAACACCTTTTATAACCTTGCGTGATGAAGTGGGCCAAGTGGGCCAGGGGACCCACTCATCATTTAATGGGTGCACAATATGACAGCTGACGGTAACCATTTTGGATGCACCAACCAGAGGGGAATTAGCTCAAATGGTAGAGCGCTCGCTTAGCATGCGAGAGGTAGAGGGATCGATGCCGTCATTCTCCACAGTTTGCAGCTCTCTGGGGCTCACAATGACTTTAGTGGGAAGCCCAATTCAACCGGAATCTTAAAATGAACTTTACTCATGAAAGATGTGATGTCAAAAGTATGTACAGTGCCAAGCACAATGTCTCTGTGGCGCAATCGGCCAGTGCGCTCGGCTGTTAACCGAGAGGTTGGTGGTTCGAGCCCACCCAGGGACGGTAGGCCATTTCCCTCTTATTTTGGATGGCCACTGATTGTACTCCTCTTGATTCAAAGAATTGGCGTGACGCGCTATTGGAACACAGATTGTGGTGTTGTGGCCTGGCTGGCCAAAAAGCATGTCTGCACAGCGGACAAGTCAGGTACTGAATTCCGAAAAAGTCTTTTTTTAGCAGTTGCATTTCATGTGCTTTATGCTCATGAAAAGATCATTCCAGTGCATTGGACTAAAAGTAACCCAGGTAAACTAACTGTAAAAGCGCAACATCAAGACCATTTTCAACTGTAGTTGATAGAGCATTGCCAATTGAATCCATGCTTCGTGGGGTTTTGCCAAAAGACACTGCAAGGTGAACGTATGAGCTAATTTGGAAACTGCAAAATGGGAAATCGGCCCACTTCTTGGTATTAACTCATTCAACGATGGGAACGTGTGCTCAGTCTCGTGGCGCTGTGGCTTAGTTGGTCAAAGCGCCTGTCTTGTAAATAGGAGATCCTGGGTTCAAATCCCAGCAGTGCCTTTTCAGTAGTTGTTCTGAAAAACTGTGCATGCTCAGAAATTGAGGACGGAGAGATGAAACATTAGCCAGCAAACCTATGACGTTCCCATGTCAATGCACTTAACTCCAGACAAAAGAAGAAGCCCGAACTGAGCTTTTATAACCTTGCGTGATTAAGTGGGGAAGGCGATCCAATGTTCATTTAATGGGTGTACAAAAAGACAGCTGATGGGAACCTTTTAGGATGCACCAAGAAGAGGGGAACTAGCTCAAATGGTAGAGCGCTCGCTTAGCATGCGAGAGGTAGAGGGATCGATGCCGTCATTCTCCACAGTTTGTAGCTGTCTCGGTCTCACGATGTCTTTAGCAAGAAGCCCAAGGCAGCCAGGATTCCAAAAATCAATTTGACTCATGAAAGTTTTGATGTTCAAAGTATGTACAGTGATCAACACTGTGTCTCTGTGGCGCAATCGGCCAGCGCGTTCGGCTGTTAACCGAGAGGTTGGTGGTTCGAGCCCACCCAGGGACGGTAGGCCATTCCCCTCTTATTTTGGATGGCCACTGATTGTACTCCTCTTGATTCAAAGAATTGCCGTGACGGGATATTGGTACACAGATTGTGGTGTGTTGGCCTGGCTGAGCAAAGAGCATGTCTGCAGAGCAGACAATTTCATCTGTTGAATTCCCAAAGTGTCTTTTTTAGCAGTTGCATTTCATGCGCTTTATGCTCATGAACAGATAATTCCAATGCAATCGGAACCGATCGGACTAAAAGTAATCCAGCAAAACTAACTGCAAAAACGCAACATCAAGACCATTGTCCACTGTAGTTGATAGAGTATTGCCAATTGAACCCTTTCTTCTTGGGGTTTTGCCATAAGACACTGCAAGGTGAACGTATGAGCTAATTTGGAAACTGCAAAATGGGAAATCGGCCCACTTCTTGGTATTAACTCACTCAACGATGGGAACGTGTGCTCAGTCTTGTGGCGCTGTGGCTTAGTTGGTCAAAGCGCCTGTCTAGTAAACAGGAGATCCTGGGTTCAAATCCCAGCAGTGCCTTTTCAGTAGTCGTTCTGAAAACTGCGCGCGCTCTTAACTTGAGGAAGCCAATAGGAAACGTCAGACAGCAAACAAATGACATTCTCATGTCGATGCTCTGCACTTACCTCCGGACAAAACACCTTTTATAACCTTGCATGATGAAGTGGGCCAAGTGGGCCAGGGGACCCACTGATCATTTAATGGGTGCACAATATGACAGCTGACGGTAACCATTTTGGATGCACCAACCAGAGGGGAATTAGCTCAAATGGTAGAGCGCTCGCTTAGCATGCGAGAGGTAGAGGGATCGATGCCGTCATTCTCCACAGTGTGCAGCTCTCTGGGGCTCACAATGACTTTAGTGGGAAGCCAAATTCAACCGGAATCTTAAAATGAACTTTACTCATGAAAGATGTGATGTGAAAAGTATGTACAGTGCCAAGCACAATGTCTCTGTGGCGCAATCGGCCAGCGCGCTCGGCTGTTAACCGAGAGGTTGGTGGTTCGAGCCCACCCAGGGACGGTAGGCCATTTCCCTCTTATTTTGGATGGCCACTGATTGTACTCCTCTTGATTCAAAGAATTGGCGTGACGCGCTATTGGAACACAGATTGTGGTGTTGTGGCCTGGCTGGCCAAAAAGCATGTCTGCACAGCGGACAAGTCAGGTACTGAATTCCGAAAAAGTCTTTTTTTTAGCAGTTGCATTTCATGTGCTTTATGCTCATGAAAAGATCATTCCAGTGCATTGGACTAAAAGTAACCCAGGTAAACTAACTGTAAAAGCGCAACATCAAGACCATTTTCAACTGTCGTTGATAGAGCATTGCCAATTGAATCCATGCTTCGTGGGGTTTTGCCAAAAGACACTGCAAGGTGAACGTATGAGCTAATTTGGAAACTGCAAAATGGGAAATCGGCCCACTTCTTGGTATTAACTCATTCAACGATGGGAACGTGTGCTCAGTCTCGTGGCGCTGTGGCTTAGTTGGTCAAAGCGCCTGTCTTGTAAACAGGAGATCCTGGGTTCAAATCCCAGCAGTGCCTTTTCAGTAGTTGTTCTGAAAAACTGTGCATGCTAAGAAATTGAGGACGGAGAGATGAAACATTAGACAGCAAACCTATTACGTTCCCATGTCAATGCACTTAACTCCAGACAAAAGAAGAAGCCCGAACTGAGCTTTTATAACCTTGCGTGATTAAGTGGGGAAGGCGATCCAATGTTCATTTAATGGGTGTACAAAAAGACAGCTGATGGGAACCTTTTAGGATGCACCAAGAAGAGGGGAATTAGCTCAAATGGTAGAGCGCTCGCTTAGCATGCGAGAGGTAGAGGGATCGATGCCCTCATTCTCCACAGTTTGTAGCTGTCTCGGTCTCACGATGTCTTTAGCAAGAAGCCCAAGGCAGCCAGGATTCCAAAAATCAATTTGACTCATGAAAGTTTTGATGTTCAAAGTATGTACAGTGATCAACACTGTGTCTCTGTGGCGCAATCGGCCAGTGCGTTCGGCTGTTAACCGAGAGGTTGGTGGTTCGAGCCCACCCAGGGACGGTAGGCCATTCCCCTCTTATTTTGGATGGCCACTGATTGTACTCCTCTTGATTCAAAGAATTGGCGTGACGGGATATTGGTACACAGATTGTGGTGTGTTGGCCTGGCTGAGCAAAGAGCATGTCTGCAGAGCAGACAATTTTATTTGTTGAATTCCAAAAGTGTCTTTTTTAGCAGTTGCATTTCATGCGCTTTATGCTCATGAACAGATAATTCCAATGCAGTCGGAACCGATCGGACTAAAAGTAATCCAGCAAAACTAACTGCAAAAACGCAACATCAAGACCATTGTCCACTGTAGTTGATAGAGTATTGCCAATTGAACCCTTGCTTCTTGGGGTTTTGCCATAAGACACTGCAAGGTGAACGTATGAGCTAATTTGGAAACTGCAACATGGGAAATCGGCCCACTTCTTGGTATTAACTCACTCAACGATGGGAACGTGTGCTCAGTCTTGTGGCGCTGTGGCTTAGTTGGTCAAAGCGCCTGTCTAGTAAACAGGAGATCCTGGGTTCAAATCCCAGCAGTGCCTTTTCAGTAGTCGTTCTGAAAACTGCGCGCGCTCTTAACTTGAGGAAGCCAATAGGAAACGTCAGACAGCAAACAAATGACATTCTCATGTCGATGCTCTGCACTTACCTCCGGACAAAACACCTTTTATAACCTTGCGTGATGAAGTGGGCCAAGTGGGCCAGGGGACCCACTCATCATTTAATGGGTGCAAAATATGACAGCTGACGGTAACCATTTTGGATGCACCAACCAGAGGGGAATTAGCTCAAATGGTAGAGCGCTCGCTTAGCATGCGAGAGGAAGAGGGATCGATGCCCTCATTCTCCACAGTTTGCAGCTCTCTGGGGCTCACAATGACTTTAGTGGGAAGCCCAATTCAACCGGAATCTTAAAATGAACTTTACTCATGAAAGATGTGATGTCAAAAGTATGTACAGTGCCGAGCACAATGTCTCTGTGGCGCAATCGGCCAGCGCGCTCGGCTGTTAACCGAGAGGTTGGTGGTTCGAGCCCACCCAGGGACGGTAGGCCATTTACCTCTTATTTTGGATGGCCACTGATTGTACTCCTCTTGATTCAAAGAATTGGCGTGACGCGATATTGGAACACAGATTGTGGTGTTGTGGCCTGGCTGGCCAAAAAGCATGTCTGCACAGCGGACAAGTCAGGTACTGAATTCCGAAAAAGTCTTTTTTTAGCAGTTGCATTTCATGTGCTTTATGCTCATGAAAAGATCATTCCAGTGCAGTCGGAACCCATTGGACTAAAAGTAACCCAGGTAAACTAACTGTAAAAGCGCAACATAAAGACCATTTTCAACTGTCGTTGAAACTGTCGTTGGTAGAGCATTGCCAATTGAATCCATGCTTCGTGGGGTTTTGCCAAAAGACACTGCAAGGTGAACGTATGAGCTAATTTGGAAACTGCAAAATGGGAAATCGGCCCACTTCTTGGTATTAACTCATTCAACGATGGGAACGTGTGCTCAGTCTCGTGGCGCTCTGGCTTAGTTGGTCAAAGCGCCTGTCTTGTAAACAGGAGATCCTGGGTTCAAATCCCAGCAGTGCCTTTTCAGTAGTTGTTCTGAAAAACTGTGCATGCTCAGAAATTGAGGACGGAGAGATGAAACATTAGACAGCAAACCTATGACGTTCCCATGTCAATGCACTTAACTCCAGACAAAAGAAGAAGCCCGAACTGAGCTTTTATAACCTTGCGTGATTAAGTGGGGAAGGTGATCCAATGTTCATTTAATGGGTGCACAATATGACAGCTGATGGGAACCGTTTAGGATGCACCAAGAAGAGGGGAATTAGCTCAAATGGTAGAGCGCTCGCTTAGCATGCGAGAGGTAGAGGGATCGATGCCCTCATTCTCCACAGTTTGTAGCTGTCTCGGTCTCACGATGTCTTTAGCAAGAAGCCCAAGGCAGCCAGGATTCCAAAAATCAATTTGACTCATGAAAGTTTTGATGTTCAAAGTATGTACAGTGATCAACACTGTGTCTCTGTGGCGCAATCGGCCAGCGCGTTCGGCTGTTAACCGAGAGGTTGGTGGTTCGAGCCCACCCAGGGACGGTAGGCCATTTCCCTCTTATTTTGGATGGCCACTGATTGTACTCCTCTTGATTCAAAGAATTGGCGTGACGGGATATTGGTACACAGATTGTGGTGTGTTGGCCTGGCTGAGCAAAGAGCATGTCTGCAGAGCAGACAATTTCATTTGTTGAATTCCCAAAGTGTCTTTTTTAGCAGTTGCATTTCATGCGCTTTATGCTCATGAACAGATAATTCCAATGCAGTCGGAACCGATCGGACTAAAAGTAATCCAGGAAAACTAACTGCAAAAACGCAACATCAAGACCATTGTCCACTGTAGTTGATAGAGTATTGCCAATTGAACCCTTGCTTCTTGGGGTTTAGCCATAAGACACTGCAAGGTGAACGTATGAGCTAATTTGGAAACTGCAAAATGGGAAATCGGCCCACTTCTTGGTATTAACTCACTCAACGATGGGAACGTGTGCTCAGTCTTGTGGCGCTGTGGCTTAGTTGGTCAAAGCGCCTGTCTAGTAAACAGGAGATCCTGGGTTCAAATCCCAGCAGTGCCTTTTCAGTAGTCGTTCTGAAAACTGCGCGCGCTCTTAACTTGAGGAAGCCAATAGGAAACGTCAGACAGCAAACAAATGACATTCTCATGTCGATGCTCTGCACTTACCTCCGGACAAAACACCTTTTATAACCTTGCGTGATGAAGTGGGCCAAGTGGGCCAGGGGACCCACTCATCATTTAATGGGTGCACAATATGACAGCTGACGGTAACCATTTTGGATGCACCAACCAGAGGGGAATTAGCTCAAATGGTAGAGCGCTCGCTTAGCATGCGAGAGGTAGAGGGATCGATGCCGTCATTCTCCACAGTTTGCAGCTCTCTGGGGCTCACAATGACTTTAGTGGGAAGCCCAATTCAACCGGAATCTTAAAATGAACTTTACTCATGAAAGATGTGATGTCAAAAGTATGTACAGTGCCAAGCACAATGTCTCTGTGGCGCAATCGGCCAGTGCGCTTGGCTGTTAACCGAGAGGTTGGTGGTTCGAGCCCACCCAGGGACGGTAGGCCATTTCCCTCTTATTTTGGATGGCCACTGATTGTACTCCTCTTGATTCAAAGAATTGGCGTGACGCGCTATTGGAACACAGATTGTGGTGTGTTGGCCTGGCTGAGCAAAGAGCATGTCTGCAGAGCAGACAATTTCATTTGTTGAATTCCCAAAGTGTCTTTTTTAGCAGTTGCATTTCATGCGCTTTATGCTCATGAACAGATAATTCCAATGCAGTCGGAACCGATCGGACTAAAAGTAATCCAGGAAAACTAACTGCAAAAACGCAACATCAAGACCATTGTCCACTGTAGTTGATAGAGTATTGCCAATTGAACCCTTGCTTCTTGGGGTTTAGCCATAAGACACTGCAAGGTGAACGTATGAGCTAATTTGGAAACTGCAAAATGGGAAATCGGCCCACTTCTTGGTATTAACTCACTCAACGATGGGAACGTGTGCTCAGTCTTGTGGCGCTGTGGCTTAGTTGGTCAAAGCGCCTGTCTAGTAAACAGGAGATCCTGGGTTCAAATCCCAGCAGTGCCTTTTCAGTAGTCGTTCTGAAAACTGCGCGCGCTCTTAACTTGAGGAAGCCAATAGGAAACGTCAGACAGCAAACAAATGACATTCTCATGTCGATGCTCTGCACTTACCTCCGGACAAAACACCTTTTATAACCTTGCGTGATGAAGTGGGCCAAGTGGGCCAGGGGACCCACTCATCATTTAATGGGTGCACAATATGACAGCTGACGGTAACCATTTTGGATGCACCAACCAGAGGGGAATTAGCTCAAATGGTAGAGCGCTCGCTTAGCATGCGAGAGGTAGAGGGATCGATGCCGTCATTCTCCACAGTTTGCAGCTCTCTGGGGCTCACAATGACTTTAGTGGGAAGCCCAATTCAACCGGAATCTTAAAATGAACTTTACTCATGAAAGATGTGATGTCAAAAGTATGTACAGTGCCAAGCACAATGTCTCTGTGGCGCAATCGGCCAGTGCGCTCGGCTGTTAACCGAGAGGTTGGTGGTTCGAGCCCACCCAGGGACGGTAGGCCATTTCCCTCTTATTTTGGATGGCCACTGATTGTACTCCTCTTGATTCAAAGAATTGGCGTGACGCGCTATTGGAACACAGATTGTGGTGTTGTGGCCTGGCTGGCCAAAAAGCATGTCTGCACAGCGGACAAGTCAGGTACTGAATTCCGAAAAAGTCTTTTTTTAGCAGTTGCATTTCATGTGCTTTATGCTCATGAAAAGATCATTCCAGTGCATTGGACTAAAAGTAACCCAGGTAAACTAACTGTAAAAGCGCAACATCAAGACCATTTTCAACTGTAGTTGATAGAGCATTGCCAATTGAATCCATGCTTCGTGGGGTTTTGCCAAAAGACACTGCAAGGTGAACGTATGAGCTAATTTGGAAACTGCAAAATGGGAAATCGGCCCACTTCTTGGTATTAACTCATTCAACGATGGGAACGTGTGCTCAGTCTCGTGGCGCTGTGGCTTAGTTGGTCAAAGCGCCTGTCTTGTAAACAGGAGATCCTGGGTTCAAATCCCAGCAGTGCCTTTTCAGTAGTTGTTCTGAAAAACTGTGCATGCTCAGAAATTGAGGACGGAGAGATGAAACATTAGCCAGCAAACCTATGACGTTCCCATGTCAATGCACTTAACTCCAGACAAAAGAAGAAGCCCGAACTGAGCTTTTATAACCTTGCGTGATTAAGTGGGGAAGGCGATCCAATGTTCATTTAATGGGTGTACAAAAAGACAGCTGATGGGAACCTTTTAGGATGCACCAAGAAGAGGGGAACTAGCTCAAATGGTAGAGCGCTCGCTTAGCATGCGAGAGGTAGAGGGATCGATGCCGTCATTCTCCACAGTTTGTAGCTGTCTCGGTCTCACGATGTCTTTAGCAAGAAGCCCAAGGCAGCCAGGATTCCAAAAATCAATTTGACTCATGAAAGTTTTGATGTTCAAAGTATGTACAGTGATCAACACTGTGTCTCTGTGGCGCAATCGGCCAGCGCGTTCGGCTGTTAACCGAGAGGTTGGTGGTTCGAGCCCACCCAGGGACGGTAGGCCATTCCCCTCTTATTTTGGATGGCCACTGATTGTACTCCTCTTGATTCAAAGAATTGCCGTGACGGGATATTGGTACACAGATTGTGGTGTGTTGGCCTGGCTGAGCAAAGAGCATGTCTGCAGAGCAGACAATTTCATCTGTTGAATTCCCAAAGTGTCTTTTTTAGCAGTTGCATTTCATGCGCTTTATGCTCATGAACAGATAATTCCAATGCAATCGGAACCGATCGGACTAAAAGTAATCCAGCAAAACTAACTGCAAAAACGCAACATCAAGACCATTGTCCACTGTAGTTGATAGAGTATTGCCAATTGAACCCTTTCTTCTTGGGGTTTTGCCATAAGACACTGCAAGGTGAACGTATGAGCTAATTTGGAAACTGCAAAATGGGAAATCGGCCCACTTCTTGGTATTAACTCACTCAACGATGGGAACGTGTGCTCAGTCTTGTGGCGCTGTGGCTTAGTTGGTCAAAGCGCCTGTCTAGTAAACAGGAGATCCTGGGTTCAAATCCCAGCAGTGCCTTTTCAGTAGTCGTTCTGAAAACTGCGCGCGCTCTTAACTTGAGGAAGCCAATAGGAAACGTCAGACAGCAAACAAATGACATTCTCATGTCGATGCTCTGCACTTACCTCCGGACAAAACACCTTTTATAACCTTGCATGATGAAGTGGGCCAAGTGGGCCAGGGGACCCACTGATCATTTAATGGGTGCACAATATGACAGCTGACGGTAACCATTTTGGATGCACCAACCAGAGGGGAATTAGCTCAAATGGTAGAGCGCTCGCTTAGCATGCGAGAGGTAGAGGGATCGATGCCCTCATTCTCCACAGTGTGCAGCTCTCTGGGGCTCACAATGACTTTAGTGGGAAGCCAAATTCAACCGGAATCTTAAAATGAACTTTACTCATGAAAGATGTGATGTGAAAAGTATGTACAGTGCCAAGCACAATGTCTCTGTGGCGCAATCGGCCAGCGCGCTCGGCTGTTAACCGAGAGGTTGGTGGTTCGAGCCCACCCAGGGACGGTAGGCCATTTCCCTCTTATTTTGGATGGCCACTGATTGTACTCCTCTTGATTCAAAGAATTGGCGTGACGCGCTATTGGAACACAGATTGTGGTGTTGTGGCCTGGCTGGCCAAAAAGCATGTCTGCACAGCGGACAAGTCAGGTACTGAATTCCGAAAAAGTCTTTTTTTAGCAGTTGCATTTCATGTGCTTTATGCTCATGAAAAGATCATTCCAGTGCATTGGACTAAAAGTAACCCAGGTAAACTAACTGTAAAAGCGCAACATCAAGACCATTTTCAACTGTCGTTGATAGAGCATTGCCAATTGAATCCATGCTTCGTGGGGTTTTGCCAAAAGACACTGCAAGGTGAACGTATGAGCTAATTTGGAAACTGCAAAATGGGAAATCGGCCCACTTCTTGGTATTAACTCATTCAACGATGGGAACGTGTGCTCAGTCTCGTGGCGCTGTGGCTTAGTTGGTCAAAGCGCCTGTCTTGTAAACAGGAGATCCTGGGTTCAAATCCCAGCAGTGCCTTTTCAGTAGTTGTTCTGAAAAACTGTGCATGCTAAGAAATTGAGGACGGAGAGATGAAACATTAGACAGCAAACCTATTACGTTCCCATGTCAATGCACTTAACTCCAGACAAAAGAAGAAGCCCGAACTGAGCTTTTATAACCTTGCGTGATTAAGTGGGGAAGGCGATCCAATGTTCATTTAATGGGTGTACAAAAAGACAGCTGATGGGAACCTTTTAGGATGCACCAAGAAGAGGGGAATTAGCTCAAATGGTAGAGCGCTCGCTTAGCATGCGAGAGGTAGAGGGATCGATGCCCTCATTCTCCACAGTTTGTAGCTGTCTCGGTCTCACGATGTCTTTAGCAAGAAGCCCAAGGCAGCCAGGATTCCAAAAATCAATTTGACTCATGAAAGTTTTGATGTTCAAAGTATGTACAGTGATCAACACTGTGTCTCTGTGGCGCAATCGGCCAGTGCGTTCGGCTGTTAACCGAGAGGTTGGTGGTTCGAGCCCACCCAGGGACGGTAGGCCATTCCCCTCTTATTTTGGATGGCCACTGATTGTACTCCTCTTGATTCAAAGAATTGGCGTGACGGGATATTGGTACACAGATTGTGGTGTGTTGGCCTGGCTGAGCAAAGAGCATGTCTGCAGAGCAGACAATTTTATTTGTTGAATTCCAAAAGTGTCTTTTTTAGCAGTTGCATTTCATGCGCTTTATGCTCATGAACAGATAATTCCAATGCAGTCGGAACCGATCGGACTAAAAGTAATCCAGCAAAACTAACTGCAAAAACGCAACATCAAGACCATTGTCCACTGTAGTTGATAGAGTATTGCCAATTGAACCCTTGCTTCTTGGGGTTTTGCCATAAGACACTGCAAGGTGAACGTATGAGCTAATTTGGAAACTGCAACATGGGAAATCGGCCCACTTCTTGGTATTAACTCACTCAACGATGGGAACGTGTGCTCAGTCTTGTGGCGCTGTGGCTTAGTTGGTCAAAGCGCCTGTCTAGTAAACAGGAGATCCTGGGTTCAAATCCCAGCAGTGCCTTTTCAGTAGTCGTTCTGAAAACTGCGCGCGCTCTTAACTTGAGGAAGCCAATAGGAAACGTCAGACAGCAAACAAATGACATTCTCATGTCGATGCTCTGCACTTACCTCCGGACAAAAGACCTTTTATAACCTTGCGTGATGAAGTGGGCCAAGTGGGCCAGGGGACCCACTCATCATTTAATGGGTGCACAATATGACAGCTGACGGTAACCATTTTGGATGCACCAACCAGAGGGGAATTAGCTCAAATGGTAGAGCGCTCGCTTAGCATGCGAGAGGAAGAGGGATCGATGCCCTCATTCTCCACAGTTTGCAGCTCTCTGGGGCTCACAATGACTTTAGTGGGAAGCCCAATTCAACCGGAATCTTAAAATGAACTTTACTCATGAAAGATGTGATGTCAAAAGTATGTACAGTGCCGAGCACAATGTCTCTGTGGCGCAATCGGCCAGCGCGCTCGGCTGTTAACCGAGAGGTTGGTGGTTCGAGCCCACCCAGGGACGGTAGGCCATTTACCTCTTATTTTGGATGGCCACTGATTGTACTCCTCTTGATTCAAAGAATTGGCGTGACGCGATTTTGGAACACAGATTGTGGTGTTGTGGCCTGGCTGGCCAAAAAGCATGTCTGCACAGCGGACAAGTCAGGTACTGAATTCCGAAAAAGTCTTTTTTTAGCAGTTGCATTTCATGTGCTTTATGCTCATGAAAAGATCATTCCAGTGCAGTCGGAACCCATTGGACTAAAAGTAACCCAGGTAAACTAACTGTAAAAGCGCAACATAAAGACCATTTTCAACTGTCGTTGAAACTGTCGTTGGTAGAGCATTGCCAATTGAATCCATGCTTCGTGGGGTTTTGCCAAAAGACACTGCAAGGTGAACGTATGAGCTAATTTGGAAACTGCAAAATGGGAAATCGGCCCACTTCTTGGTATTAACTCATTCAACGATGGGAACGTGTGCTCAGTCTCGTGGCGCTCTGGCTTAGTTGGTCAAAGCGCCTGTCTTGTAAACAGGAGATCCTGGGTTCAAATCCCAGCAGTGCCTTTTCAGTAGTTGTTCTGAAAAACTGTGCATGCTCAGAAATTGAGGACGGAGAGATGAAACATTAGACAGCAAACCTATGACGTTCCCATGTCAATGCACTTAACTCCAGACAAAAGAAGAAGCCCGAACTGAGCTTTTATAACCTTGCGTGATTAAGTGGGGAAGGTGATCCAATGTTCATTTAATGGGTGCACAATATGACAGCTGATGGGAACCGTTTAGGATGCACCAAGAAGAGGGGAATTAGCTCAAATGGTAGAGCGCTCGCTTAGCATAAGCTGGGGCCCAATCTTCTCGCCCCCCCGCACACGCGAAGGCGGTGCCAATGACGCGTAAGGAGGAGAGTTTGCACGGAGTGATGAAAGGAGGACCCTCGAAGAACATTTTGGCATGTCGTGGTTTTGAGATTAAAAACTCTTTAAATATCAATGGCAGACCCGGGCTGCCGCGATCTCACAACCCTGGAGTTAAAGCAGACGCGTGCGTCTTCCTTCCGCCACATCCTACCTGTTATATAGTCCCGCAGGAGAGCAGATTCTTTCATCCATTCGTTGTTACGTTCAATATATTTAGTTCTTGGATACTATTACACTGTTTATGTCATGTATTATTATTTATTTGGGAATTAATAACTGTATATTAATATTATAAATAAATAATATAGCTTTTATGTAAATACATATTCTGCATAATGTGTTACAGGCATTGTGAAGTAACTGTACACACTGTTTACTGTGTATAATGCTCATTTTAAATGATTTATTTGTACAGTTTGGTCAAATAAAAGTATAAATATATATTTTTGTAACAAAACTATTAAGGCTGTTTCTGTTTATTATTATTATTGTTATTATTATTAATGTACCAAATGTGTAACTGCATTTGAGACTGAACTTGATAGCAATCAGGAGTCATAAAAGTACTGGGGTCATTGAAGTTCATGTGATGTGCACCTGCACTGACCCCCCACTGTGACACTTGTGTTCAAAGAAAAGCTGCTGTGATTACAGTGCAGCTGACCTCAGTTAAGTAAACATTGCACATTCCTGTCCCAAGGCAATTAAGCAGCACAATGAATAGGAGGGTGAACAAAAATTTATTTACTCAAACTAAGTACAAGACATTGATAAACAACAATAAACCACTAGAACATTCTGTAATATAAATGTAACAAACAAGACATAACACAAAGATGTAAAAAAAAATAAACATTAACTGTATTTACACATAGATATGTATTTACAAGTATTTACAAACGATCTTTAAACAAGTAGGAGTATTTACATTTTGACATTAATTAGTTGCAGCTGAGGTAAGTATCAAGATATATTTACATGTTAACATATTTACAGTATTTACAAGATTATTATTTTTATGGTGGTGGCTGTCCATGTTGTTTCTGCTGGCGTTGTTCAACCAGCCACTCCTCCAAAGATTTGCCACCAGAGACGCTGGGGCAAAAAGTAGCACTGCCAAAGCGGCTGTGGCCAAACTCCTTCGTTTTGGGCTGGCCACACTTGGAGCACTGGTTATATGCCGCTTCACGGACATATTTTCTTTTGTGTGCTCCACTGGCCTCCTCTTCTGCCCTGCGTCGCCTGTTTCTCTGTGTGAAGCGGGACACAGACACTGGGGCAGTGGGAGCAGGAGTAACTGGTGCGGCAGGAAACACTGGAGTTGGAGCCAGGAGAGGAGCAGCTGAAGGGCCACCTGCAGCTGCTGCTACCAGTGCGGGCACAGGGTTCAATAAAACAAACTGGGGCATTGGCGCAGGGACTGATGGAAGAGAAGGGGCTGCTGGGGTGATGGGCCGCACAATTGTAGCACTGGCGGGTCGTCTGCCCGGCCGCAGCTTAGGAGCCTGTCCCGCTCTGTTTGGAGGAAGGACAAACTCGTGCCGGGCCCCTGATGTGGACGGAGCCTCATCCAGCCTTTCCCGTGGAGCAGGAAGCTGTGAGCTGGCCACAGTGAAGCGGTCTTCTGCAGCAAGACCCTGGGTGAGGACAGTCACTTCCTGGGTGTTCTCCCTTCGATTAAACCTGCAATAAAAACAAAATATTTATTATAAATAACTGCAAGCTTTCTTTCAAATGACAATGTAAAACTATTGTGCTTACCACTGAGTGAGAGTCCTTTGATTCAGCACAAACAGCTGAAGTGACGTGGCCTCCATCAGAGTGTGGCAGTTCAGCACCAGGTCTCGGATGTGGTGGTAGTCATTGAGCACCTTGGTCCAACGAGGAAGACGGACTCCATCCTTTTTAGTTGGGGACTTGTGCAGTGCACAAAGTTTGATGCACATGGCTTCAACTAAGCGACTGGTGCTGGGCCACTGAGCCGGCCCCCCAGGATGACCGATCAGACATCTCTTCACACTCTCCACACCCGGTGTCACTCCTGTGTTTTTTGGCGGCTTGAAGCGTCCATGGGTCAGCTTGGGCTGGTGTCTGGGCTGATAGTGGATCCTCTTCTTGTCCCCATCAGGAAGAGCAGTCCACAGGCGGATGACCTCTGTGACCTGCTGCTCGTCCAGGTAGAGTGCCTGACGGAGGGACACCAGGTACTCAGCCAGATCCTGCACCTTATCCCAGCCCGCGAGGCCATCGGGTCCAAGAACAGGAGCCTGCAGGGAAGTATTACAATAACAATGCACAGCATGTTAGATGTCAGAGTGTAAAAGCAAAAATGAACTAATAATGAGCAGCTTACTTACAGGAGCCTGGTCTGCAACACTGGACCCAGTTGATGTTGCAGGACCAGAGGCAATACTTGGCTGGACAGAAGACTGCTGTGGCGGAGACTGCAGAGGAGGTTGTAGAGGAGACTGGGCTGGGCGCAGCTGCGGAGACTGCTGAGGAAGGTGAACAGGGCGCTGCAGAGGTGGATGTAGAGGAGGCAGAGCAGGGCGCTGCTGAGGAGACTGCGGAGGAGGGTGTAGAGGAGGCAGAGCAGGGCGCTGCTGAGGAGGCTGAGCAGGGCGCTGCAGTCCTTGGCTGGATGTGGGTGGCTGCAGTGAGGATGGTCCTGGTGCGGAGGGACAGGGGTTGAAGACCTGCGGCCCTCTGCTGTGGACTGGGACAGTCTCAGTGGGGTCAAAGAGGACAGGCACTGTGAGGTCCTCTGGTTCCTCCTCAACGAAGCCTTCATCCTGAACCACCTCATCGTCCATCTGCTCCACCAGCCGATCCTCCTCCTCCGGGTTATCCATAACAGTCAGGGATTTCCCAGACTGACTGTATAGATACTCCATACCGAGCAGCTCCCCTGCGAAAGAACACATGCAAAGCACAATCACATTATAATAGCTGTAGTGGCTATTTGTCCATAACAAACTGAAAAAAAAAAAAAAAAATCCAACTTTTCAAAGGGCCACTGAGGCTACAGTTTATCAGATCAAAAAGGCATTAATGTTTCAATTAGCCCCTACCAGTGACCAATAAACAATAACGTAAATAACCATCTAAATTTGAAGAAGAAAATAATAAGTGTAAATGCAAAAAAAAGCAAATTCACTTTAGTAAAAGAAAGGAAAGAAATTAGGCTATAAAGGCTAATATTAAGCCTTGTACAAAGTACAAATAACTCCCAACAATAGTTGAAGTATTTGAAATAAAGTATAAAAATGTACACTCAAACACCTGTATAACGTATAATCTTTTGTTTGAATTAACATGAATAATTCTCACCTGTGTAAGCCCCTGGAGGCTGATAGCGCTCATCCAGGGACACCTTCAGCACTTTTCGGCTGAGCCGGTCCAATGCCTCCCGCTCAGCACTGCTGTAGGTCCTCAGGTCAGTCTTTCCCCCCACCGCTTCATCCATACGGTCCTGGTTCCAGCGCATCAGGCCTTCCAGGAGATAGGCCTGGAAATGCGCGTCACTGGCACTGGTCCCTAGAGGTGAAATAAAGTCAAATATATGCATGCGATGTATTTAGAACAAATATCATTTAAAACTGAAATTTTCCTTTAAGTTATAACCTACCTGGGATGAAGCGGTTCAAATGGAGGTGAAAAGACTCCAAAGAGGTGGAGCCACGAGCGCACCGGTAGCAGCTGAGCTCCACACCACCCTTCTTCAGGGTGCCTGTTTTCTGGTACAGAGGGAAGCCCTCTGGGTCCTGAATACAGGCGATGTGCCTCTGCTGGTCTATCCAGACCTGTTGGATGCGCTCGTGGTCCAGCAGTGGTACGCCCAGAGTGTCCCTCCCCTTCTCACTGTCCATCTCCGTAATGAGCGCCTTTATCCTCCTGGTGGTCTCCTCCACTCCTCTGGTCCGCTTACGACAGTGCAGGGCCAACTCCTTCCTGGTGATCAGCTTGTCCAGGGCCTTCTCTGAGACTGGACCAGCTCCTCTGGCCTGTAGCTCCCCCTGCTTGGCCAGCCGAAGAGCAGCGACGTCATGTGGATCCAGCTCAAAGATGCACCTGGAGAGCCGAGTCATGTAGGCGCCGTAGAGCGGATGAGCCTCCGTGATGACACCTGCCGCAAAGCGCCGCATGAAGTGCCAGATGTCCAGGCGCACTTGGAGCTCATCCCACTCTGCGAACATGGCTCTGACCTGCGACTGTCCGTGTGGGCTGCAGCAGTCTCTGTCCACATACATGATGGCAGGCGGTGCCACTCCCGCCTCCCTGTACCTCTTCATGAGCCCCGCCGCCATGGGCCACAATCCATGTCCCTCTGCCGCTGTGAGCACTGACACCAACACCTGGCCGTGCTCATTACCCACATTGGTGCACCAACCAGCAGTGTTGGCAGCAGCGCCAGCCAGCTTTTTGGTGACCTATGTAAAAAACAGTAGAAAAACAAATGTAAGATAATGTAAGATAATAAAAATGATTATTATTCAAACTTGACTTTTTATACCTTTTTAGTGGAGTCCATCTTGAGGACAGAGCCAAAGGCCGATGTAATTTTGGCCTTGACCTCAGGTAGCCGCGAGAGGACGTCCCTGGCGTACACAGACAGCAGCCACTTGGGTTTGGGGATGGGTGGGAGGGGCGGGGGCGCAGAGAACACTGGAGGCTCAATGATGGAGGAGTCTGTGAAGGGCTCACAGACAGTGAGGTACTCCAGTGTCCGCTGTGACCACGCTGCTGTGTGCTGCTCCTGTAGCTTCTTGTGAAGCTGTGTGACGCTGTTGCCCTGGGTCCTCTCCCGCATCATAATGACCACACGGTAGTCACACGAGTACCTACAGACAGTCAAATAATTCTGTTCAATGCCACATCTTGTTATTTCAATGTTACTGTCAGTAAAACAATGTATTTAATTGTATGCAGTACAACACATTACAGTTCATTGGTCTAATTATGAATGTGTTCTACCTGTAGGTCAGAATGGCGGGGAATTTCCTGCGGTGTCCCATGTCCAGCTGTCCCAGGATGTCTTCAGACCAGGCTGGATACTTCTTCTTGCACCATTTGCACTCCAGATACTCTGTGGCCATGTCATACCACCCGTCTATGTCCAGGACCTTGCGCACAGTGCGGTAAATACCTGCAGCTGTCAGCTTGTGGCTATTGCAGGCTGGCTGGACACAGACG
The DNA here is from genome assembly GCF_951799975.1 of Gobius niger. Taxonomy (NCBI): domain Eukaryota; kingdom Metazoa; phylum Chordata; class Actinopteri; order Gobiiformes; family Gobiidae; genus Gobius; species Gobius niger. Next base: position 34,065,262 of record NC_136856.1, read on the forward strand.
AGTGGAATGGACCACATCTTCAGCGGCATCCAGAGGAACAAAGGGCGGCAGAAGAAGACATCAGGAGAGGCAGGGGGCTGGGTGAAGACGGTTGGGGGCTGGGGAGGGTACCACCAGAAATTGGGGTGTGGCGTCAGCTCTGGCTTCCCTGTTCTGGTGTTGGCCCTGAACAGAGTCTTCCTGATCCAGTCCTGCTGGAAAGATGGGAGCTGCTCGTTCCAGTGCACTGGAAGCTCTGCGGGCGGATGGGACACCTGGCCAGGGGTCCACAATGCTGGAGCAGGAGCAGCAGCAGGGGCTGGAGCAGGAGCAGCAGCAGGGGCTGGGGCAGGAGCAGCAGGAGGGGCTGGGGCAGGGGCCAGGGCAGGAGCACAAGCTGGGACAGGAGCAGGGGCCAGGGCAGGGCCTCTCGAAGCCGCAGTGACTGGAGCGTAAAAAGACACAACATAATTATCTTATTGGATTAGACTTTCATTAGATGACTTTTTCAGCTCTGCTGGACAGCTACTGCGATTACATGGTTTCGTACAAAGCATGTATGATTAGTAGACAGGCGACATGATGATGAAACGATGGGAGGAAGCAGTGAAAAGTTTTTCACCCAAGCACCATTAGGACAAATACAAGAAGAAAAAGGAGATGGGATCAGCCAAAGGTGAAGCAAAGCAGCCCAAGCACTGTAAGCGCCGCTAACTACAACAGCCACCTATTCTAAGGGGAGTGGGGAATGTGTGAGATGACAAGAATGAGCTTTAGTAAGTGGTTATGACAAAAAATTAAGTTAAAACCTTTTACATACACCTTTAAATTCTCTTTTTGCTTTGAAGATGTTCACTCAAACGAGTGAATGTAGATTGACACCTGAGAAGTGCCATTCCTCTGTGTTGCAAAATAAAAGAACATATGTCATTTAAAAAATACTGTTGTCACAGAATTGTTTGTAAAATATTGTTTGAGATTTACATACCTTGAGCAAGTTGCCCCTCAGCTTGTGAGGCTACAGTTGCCATCTCCTCGTCATCTTCCTCCTCAAAAAAATCCCCAGCAGGAGAGTCTGTAAAATAACATAAAACACTGAGCACATGTCACAAACTCACCTGTATGCGTCAACTGATACTCACCAGATGTAAAGAGCCGTCTCCGGGCTGCGGACTCAGACACAGGAGGGCAACGTGGTCCTACAGCTGTTAACAAAACACGTCTTGTTGTGAGACATACATACTGCATATACACTGTAATAATTTTAAAGCTTACAAATCACTTACAGGGTTTGGCTGGCGACAAAAGCTTTTGTGCCAGCTGTGAAGCAGACAAATGCTTCCCCCGCGCCAACAGGGCCTTCACATTGGCAGCCAGCAGCGGCCTGCTCTGAGTGGCAGCAGGTGGAGGAGGAACAGACACAGTGGCAGTGGGCACAGCAGCAGAGGGGGCAGATGCAGCGGGCACAGGAGTGGTGGGCAGGTGGGCTGGAGCCTGCCTCTTCAGCACGTATGCTTTGAAGAGGGCCATGTTGGTGTTAGGCCTGGCCTTTGCCTTCTTGAGGTAGTTGATGAGAGCCCGGGCTTCCTTGCTTGGGTCCTCATACACCTCCTTCATTGACCTACCCTTGAAGTCACCAAACTCCACCATCAGACAACCAGAGTCTCCCGTCCTCTGGGCCTCCTGCAGCATGGCCTGTTTTCTCTGGTGCACCTCCACAGCCTCCCCTATCTCCCTGATCTGTGAGGTGTATCTAAGGAACAGGTGTTTATTGGCCGACAGCGGGTTGTCCCTCTCCTCCTCCCCCATGATGCTGCTGACCAGATACACTGCATACCCCAGTGAGTTCTCCAGCAGCCACAGGAACCGCTGGCCCTGGTGTTTCCCAAACTGGATCTTGCAATGAGCCAGAACCAAGAACTCGTCTCCAGGATTCCCTCGATTCTGCCTCACAAAGGCAGTGGCCTCAGCCAGGACCTCCTCCTTACACCTGGCTCTCCCTGCCACCACGATCTCACTCCTATTGGCCTCCTCAGTTGGCCCCATGAGGAGTCGACCTTCCGAGGTTTTGCGGAAAACTGGATATGCATGCATAATCTGAAAGGACACAGGCATAAACAGAACGTTACATAGCTGTCATATTAGAGCTGAAAGCATTTTACTACACTGTACTGCACTACTACATTATTGTTATTTTATACCACTGTGAATCCCTTTTAATGGCCTTGTTTACAAATTGTGCTCTACAAATAAACCTGTCTTGACTAGCCCTGCCTGTACATGACTGTAAAACATTTAATAATTGAAACACTGGATTTATAAAACCTGTCATCATTGAAATAACTTACAAATGGGTTTTATTCATTTACAAATGTCACCCACTGCTGCCCTGGAGTCACTAAGTAATTGTAGTAGTATTAATTCATATTAAAATACCGTACAGACTTATCATATTTAGCTACGTTGTACCACCATCAGCATCTTGACAGCATCCAGCCCGCCCAAAATACACCCGCATTTTTTTAGGCGGGATGTAACTGTATTATTCTGTAACATCATTTAATGACACTATTAACAATCATTAAACAAATGCCATGCATGAGTCGTTTTGTTGTGTCTAGCAATTGTAGCAGAGATTACAGGAACGCACACAATATAACGTGAAGGCTAAATGTGCTAGATTACATTACGAAAATAATGCATATTAATATTATTACTACAGCATACATGTAGCTACGTTAGGCGCTTCAGGCGCGCTAAAAACACACATCCAACAGGTAAAACATGGATGTACACCTCAGATAATGTCAGTATTATGTACTGTCTTTGTGATGAACACAATATTTGTAATAAAAAAGCTCGTTAGGAAGCATTGAAGTGACGCCACGCATCGTTAATATAGATGTTTTTCTCCGCAAAAACTATGTCATGCTGCTAACAACCATTAATGTGCTGCTAACAACAAGATACCCTTCGTGTCTAACACACTTAGCTGTTAAAAAAGTAAATATGTTTAAACTTACCGATCGCTAAAGGTGTCCAGACAGATGAATGACATCTCCGCACTTTCCTCCGTGACTTTATGAAGGAGCCGGGAGGTGCAGCGTGATTGGTCGAAAGTAAGCCCACCAGCTCGCGACGTGATTGGCCCGAGGGGAGCATGAGGCCGTGCGCTGATTGGTTGCCTGTGGGCTTACTTGGGCTTACTTTGCTCTAAAATCAGAATGCAGCAGGCGCAAGCGAGAGGTAGAGGGATCGATGCCCTCATTCTCCACAGTTTGTAGCTGTCTCGGTCTCACGATGTCTTTAGCAAGAAGCCCAAGGCAGCCAGGATTCCAAAAATCAATTTGACTCATGAAAGTTTTGATGTTCAAAGTATGTACAGTGATCAACACTGTGTCTCTGTGGCGCAATCGGCCAGCGCGTTCGGCTGTTAACCGAGAGGTTGGTGGTTCGAGCCCACCCAGGGACGGTAGGCCATTTCCCTCTTATTTTGGATGGCCACTGATTGTACTCCTCTTGATTCAAAGAATTGGCGTGACGGGATATTGGTACACAGATTGTGGTGTGTTGGCCTGGCTGAGCAAAGAGCATGTCTGCAGAGCAGACAATTTCATTTGTTGAATTCCCAAAGTGTCTTTTTTAGCAGTTGCATTTCATGCGCTTTATGCTCATGAACAGATAATTCCAATGCAGTCGGAACCGATCGGACTAAAAGTAATCCAGGAAAACTAACTGCAAAAACGCAACATCAAGACCATTGTCCACTGTAGTTGATAGAGTATTGCCAATTGAACCCTTGCTTCTTGGGGTTTAGCCATAAGACACTGCAAGGTGAACGTATGAGCTAATTTGGAAACTGCAAAATGGGAAATCGGCCCACTTCTTGGTATTAACTCACTCAACGATGGGAACGTGTGCTCAGTCTTGTGGCGCTGTGGCTTAGTTGGTCAAAGCGCCTGTCTAGTAAACAGGAGATCCTGGGTTCAAATCCCAGCAGTGCCTTTTCAGTAGTCGTTCTGAAAACTGCGCGCGCTCTTAACTTGAGGAAGCCAATAGGAAACGTCAGACAGCAAACAAATGACATTCTCATGTCGATGCTCTGCACTTACCTCCGGACAAAACACCTTTTATAACCTTGCGTGATGAAGTGGGCCAAGTGGGCCAGGGGACCCACTCATCATTTAATGGGTGCACAATATGACAGCTGACGGTAACCATTTTGGATGCACCAACCAGAGGGGAATTAGCTCAAATGGTAGAGCGCTCGCTTAGCATGCGAGAGGTAGAGGGATCGATGCCGTCATTCTCCACAGTTTGCAGCTCTCTGGGGCTCACAATGACTTTAGTGGGAAGCCCAATTCAACCGGAATCTTAAAATGAACTTTACTCATGAAAGATGTGATGTCAAAAGTATGTACAGTGCCAAGCACAATGTCTCTGTGGCGCAATCGGCCAGCGCGCTCGGCTGTTAACCGAGAGGTTGGTGGTTCGAGCCCACCCAGGGACGGTAGGCCATTTCCCTCTTATTTTGGATGGCCACTGATTGTACTCCTCTTGATTCAAAGAATTGGCGTGACGCGCTATTGGAACACAGATTGTGGTGTTGTGGCCTGGCTGGCCAAAAAGCATGTCTGCACAGCGGACAAGTCAGGTACTGAATTCCGAAAAAGTCTTTTTTTAGCAGTTGCATTTCATGTGCTTTATGCTCATGAAAAGATCATTCCAGTGCATTGGACTAAAAGTAACCCAGGTAAACTAACTGTAAAAGCGCAACATCAAGACCATTTTCAACTGTCGTTGATAGAGCATTGCCAATTGAATCCATGCTTCGTGGGGTTTTGCCAAAAGACACTGCAAGGTGAACGTATGAGCTAATTTGGAAACTGCAAAATGGGAAATCGGCCCACTTCTTGGTATTAACTCATTTAACGATGGGAACGTGTGCTCAGTCTCGTGGCGCTGTGGCTTAGTTGGTCAAAGCGCCTGTCTTGTAAACAGGAGATCCTGGGTTCAAATCCCAGCAGTGCCTTTTCAGTAGTTGTTCTGAAAAACTGTGCATGCTCAGAAATTGAGGACGGAGAGATGAAACATTAGACAGCAAACCTATGACGTTCCCATGTCAATGCACTTAACTCCAGACAAAAGAAGAAGCCCGAACTGAGCTTTTATAACCTTGCGTGATTAAGTGGGGAAGGCGATCCAATGTTCATTTAATGGGTGTACAAAAAGACAGCTGATGGGAACCTTTTAGGATGCACCAAGAAGAGGGGAATTAGCTCAAATGGTAGAGCGCTCGCTTAGCATGCGAGAGGTAGAGGGATCAATGCCCTCATTCTCCACAGTTTGTAGCTGTCTCGGTCTCACGATGTCTTTAGCAAGAAGCCCAAGGCAGCCAGGATTCCAAAAATCAATTTGACTCATGAAAGTTTTGATGTTCAAAGTATGTACAGTGATCAACACTGTGTCTCTGTGGCGCAATCGGCCAGCGCGTTCGGCTGTTAACCGAGAGGTTGGTGGTTCGAGCCCACCCAGGGACGGTAGGCCATTCCCCTCTTATTTTGGATGGCCACTGATTGTACTCCTCTTGATTCAAAGAATTGGCGTGACGGGATATTGGTACACAGATTGTGGTGTGTTGGCCTGGCTGAGCAAAGAGCATGTCTGCAGAGCAGACAATTTCATTTGTTGAATTCCCAAAGTGTCTTTTTTAGCAGTTGCATTTCATGCGCTTTATGCTCATGAACAGATAATTCCAATGCAGTCGGAACCGATCGGACTAAAAGTAATCCAGCAAAACTAACTGCAAAAACGCAACATCAAGACCATTGTCCACTGTAGTTGATAGAGTATTGCCAATTGAACCCTTGCTTCTTGGGGTTTTGCCATAAGACACTGCAAGGTGAACGTATGAGCTAATTTGGAAACTGCAAAATGGGAAATCGGCCCACTTCTTGGTATTAACTCACTCAACGATGGGAACGTGTGCTCAGTCTTGTGGCGCTGTGGCTTAGTTGGTCAAAGCGCCTGTCTAGTAAACAGGAGATCCTGGGTTCAAATCCCAGCAGTGCCTTTTCAGTAGTCGTTCTGAAAACTGCGCGCGCTCTTAACTTGAGGAAGCCAATAGGAAACGTCAGACAGCAAACAAATGACATTCTCATGTCGATGCTCTGCACTTACCTCCGGACAAAACACCTTTTATAACCTTGCATGATGAAGTGGGCCAAGTGGGCCAGGGGACCCACTGATCATTTAATGGGTGCACAATATGACAGCTGACGGTAACCATTTTGGATGCACCAAGCAGAGGGGAATTAGCTCAAATGGTAGAGCGCTCGCTTAGCATGCGAGAGGTAGAGGGATCGATGCCCTCATTCTCCACAGTGTGCAGCTCTCTGCGGCTCACAATGACTTTAGTGGGAAGCCAAATTCAACCGGAATCTTAAAATGAACTTTACTCATGAAAGATGTGATGTGAAAAGTATGTACAGTGCCAAGCACAATGTCTCTGTGGCGCAATCGGCCAGCGCGCTCGGCTGTTAACCGAGAGGTTGGTGGTTCGAGCCCACCCAGGGACGGTAGGCCATTTCCCTCTTATTTTGGATGGCCACTGATTGTACTCCTCTTGATTCAAAGAATTGGCGTGACGCGCTATTGGAACACAGATTGTGGTGTTGTGGCCTGGCTGGCCAAAAAGCATGTCTGCACAGCGGACAAGTCAGGTACTGAATTCCGAAAAAGTCTTTTTTTAGCAGTTGCATTTCATGTGCTTTATGCTCATGAAAAGATCATTCCAGTGCATTGGACTAAAAGTAACCCAGGTAAACTAACTGTAAAAGCGCAACATCAAGACCATTTTCAACTGTCGTTGAAACTGTCGTTGGTAGAGCATTGCCAATTGAATCCATGCTTCGTGGGGTTTTGCCAAAAGACACTGCAAGGTGAACGTATGAGCTAATTTGGAAACTGCAAAATGGGAAATCGGCCCACTTCTTGGTATTAACTCATTCAACGATGGGAACGTGTGCTCAGTCTCGTGGCGCTCTGGCTTAGTTGGTCAAAGCGCCTGTCTTGTAAACAGGAGATCCTGGGTTCAAATCCCAGCAGTGCCTTTTCAGTAGTTGTTCTGAAAAACTGTGCATGCTCAGAAATTGAGGACGGAGAGATGAAACATTAGACAGCAAACCTATGACGTTCCCATGTCAATGCACTTAAAGGAATAGGCCACCGTTTTTACATACTAAAATATGTTCTTACCTCACTTTAGTCGAGTTAATATATCCCCGTCTGGTCTTTGTCCGTGCGCTCTGCCAGGCAAACGGAGCACATACGCAGCCTCTCCCACATGTCACATAGCTCCAAAAAAGCTCACGATAGAAGCTACCAAGCTCTTCCACGTGTTCCCTATTTAAATAAAGTTACGTGAAGTGTTTTCATGCGAAGTATATTTACACAGAAATGTAGCATGTCGATTTTATAAGCAGATAAAAAGGGGGACTATATTGTAAGGCGTAATGATACAAGGAGCAAAACGTCCGCGCAGTAACTCCTAAAGGTTATTGACGGAAGTGAGCGGGGGAAGTCTTTAGGAATTACTGCGCGGACGTTTTGCTCCTCGTATCATTACGCCTCACAATATAGTCCCCCTTTTTATTTGCTTATAAAATCGACATGTTACATTTCTGTGTAAATATACTTCGCATGAAAACACTTCACGTAACTTTATTTAAATAGGGAACACGTGGAAGAGCTTGGTAGCTTCTATCGTGAGCTTTTTCGGAGCTATGTGACATGTGGGAGAGGCTGCGTATGTGCTCCGTTTGCCTGGCAGAGCGCACGGACAAAGACCAGACGGGGATATATTAACTAGGCTAAAGTGAGGTAAGAACATATCTCGGTATGTAAAAACGGTGGCCTATTCCTTTAACTCCAGACAAAAGAAGAAGCCCGAACTGAGCGTTTATAACCTTGCGTGATTAAGTGGGGAAGGCGATCCAATGTTCATTTAATGGGTGTACAAAAAGACAGCTGATGGGAACCTTTTAGGATGCACCAAGAAGAGGGGAATTAGCTCAAATGGTAGAATGCTCGCTTAGCATGTGAGAGGTAGAGGGATCGATGCCCTCATTCTCCACAGTTTGTAGCTGTCTCGGTCTCACGATGTCTTTAGCAAGAAGCCCAAGGCAGCCAGGATTCCTAAAATCAATTTGACTCATGAAAGTTTTGATGTTCAAAGTATGTACAGTGATCAACACTGTGTCTCTGTGGCGCAATCGGCCAGCGCGTTCGGCTGTTAACCGAGAGGTTGGTGGTTCGAGCCCACCCAGGGACGGTAGGCCATTCCCCTCTTATTTTGGATGGCCACTGATTGTACTCCTCTTGATTCAAAGAATTGGCGTGACGGGATATTGGTACACAGATTGTGGTGTGTTGGCCTGGCTGAGCAAAGAGCATGTCTGCAGAGCAGACAATTTCATTTGTTGAATTCCCAAAGTGTCTTTTTTAGCAGTTGCATTTCATGCGCTTTATGCTCATGAACAGATAATTCCAATGCAGTCGGAACCGATCGGACTAAAAGTAATCCAGCAAAACTAACTGCAAAAACGCAACATCAAGACCATTGTCCACTGTAGTTGATAGAGTATTGCCAATTGAACCCTTGCTTCTTGGGGTTTTGCCATAAGACACTGCAAGGTGAACGTATGAGCTAATTTGGAAACTGCAAAATGGGAAATCGGCCCACTTCTTGGTATTAACTCACTCAACGATGGGAACGTGTGCTCAGTCTTGTGGCGCTGTGGCTTAGTTGGTCAAAGTGCCTGTCTAGTAAACAGGAGATCCTGGGTTCAAATCCCAGCAGTGCCTTTTCAGTAGTCGTTCTGAAAACTGCGCGCGCTCTTAACTTGAGGAAGCCAATAGGAAACGTCAGACAGCAAACAAATGACATTCTCATGTCGATGCTCTGCACTTACCTCCGGACAAAACACCTTTTATAACCTTGCGTGATGAAGTGGGCCAAGTGGGCCAGGGGACCCACTCATCATTTAATGGGTGCACAATATGACAGCTGACGGTAACCATTTTGGATGCACCAACCAGAGGGGAATTAGCTCAAATGGTAGAGCGCTCGCTTAGCATGCGAGAGGTAGAGGGATCGATGCCCTCATTCTCCACAGTTTGCAGCTCTCTGGGGCTCACAATGACTTTAGTGGGAAGCCAAATTCAACCGGAATCTTAAAATGAACTTTACTCATGAAAGATGTGATGTGAAAAGTATGTAAAGTGCCAAGCACAATGTCTCTGTGGCGCAATCGGCCAGCGCGCTCGGCTGTTAACCGAGAGGTTGGTGGTTCGAGCCCACCCAGGGACGGTAGGCCATTTACCTCTTATTTTGGATGGCCACTGATTGTACTCCTCTTGATTCAAAGAATTGGCGTGACGCGCTATTGGAACACAGATTGTGGTGTTGTGGCCTGGCTGGCCAAAAAGCATGTCTGCACAGCGGACAAGTCAGGTACTGAATTCCGAAAAAGTCTTTTTTTAGCAGTTGCATTTCATGTGCTTTATGCTCATGAAAAGATCATTCCAGTGCAGTCGGAACCCATTGGACTAAAAGTAACCCAGGTAAACTAACTGTAAAAGCGCAACATCAAGACCATTTTCAACTGTCGTTGATAGAGCATTGCCAATTGAATCCATGCTTCGTGGGGTTTTGCCAAAAGACACTGCAAGGTGAACGTATGAGCTAATTTGGAAACTGCAAAATGGGAAATCGGCCCACTTCTTGGTATTAACTCATTCAACGATGGGAACGTGTGCTCAGTCTCGTGGCGCTGTGGCTTAGTTGGTCAAAGCGCCTGTCTTGTAAACAGGAGATCCTGGGTTCAAATCCCAGCAGTGCCTTTTCAGTAGTTGTTCTGAAAAACTGTGCATGCTAAGAAATTGAGGACGGAGAGATGAAACATTAGACAGCAAACCTATTACGTTCCCATGTCAATGCACTTAACTCCAGACAAAAGAAGAAGCCCGAACTGAGCTTTTATAACCTTGCGTGATTAAGTGGGGAAGGCGATCCAATGTTCATTTAATGGGTGTACAAAAAGACAGCTGATGGGAACCTTTTAGGATGCACCAAGAAGAGGGGAATTAGCTCAAATGGTAGAGCGCTCGCTTAGCATGCGAGAGGTAGAGGGATCGATGCCCTCATTCTCCACAGTTTGTAGCTGTCTCGGTCTCACGATGTCTTTAGCAAGAAGCCCAAGGCAGCCAGGATTCCAAAAATCAATTTGACTCATGAAAGTTTTGATGTTCAAAGTATGTACAGTGATCAACACTGTGTCTCTGTGGCGCAATCGGCCAGTGCGTTCGGCTGTTAACCGAGAGGTTGGTGGTTCGAGCCCACCCAGGGACGGTAGGCCATTCCCCTCTTATTTTGGATGGCCACTGATTGTACTCCTCTTGATTCAAAGAATTGGCGTGACGGGATATTGGTACACAGATTGTGGTGTGTTGGCCTGGCTGAGCAAAGAGCATGTCTGCAGAGCAGACAATTTTATTTGTTGAATTCCAAAAGTGTCTTTTTTAGCAGTTGCATTTCATGCGCTTTATGCTCATGAACAGATAATTCCAATGCAGTCGGAACCGATCGGACTAAAAGTAATCCAGCAAAACTAACTGCAAAAACGCAACATCAAGACCATTGTCCACTGTAGTTGATAGAGTATTGCCAATTGAACCCTTGCTTCTTGGGGTTTTGCCATAAGACACTGCAAGGTGAACGTATGAGCTAATTTGGAAACTGCAACATGGGAAATCGGCCCACTTCTTGGTATTAACTCACTCAACGATGGGAACGTGTGCTCAGTCTTGTGGCGCTGTGGCTTAGTTGGTCAAAGCGCCTGTCTAGTAAACAGGAGATCCTGGGTTCAAATCCCAGCAGTGCCTTTTCAGTAGTCGTTCTGAAAACTGCGCGCGCTCTTAACTTGAGGAAGCCAATAGGAAACGTCAGACAGCAAACAAATGACATTCTCATGTCGATGCTCTGCACTTACCTCCGGACAAAAGACCTTTTATAACCTTGCGTGATGAAGTGGGCCAAGTGGGCCAGGGGACCCACTCATCATTTAATGGGTGCACAATATGACAGCTGACGGTAACCATTTTGGATGCACCAACCAGAGGGGAATTAGCTCAAATGGTAGAGCGCTCGCTTAGCATGCGAGAGGAAGAGGGATCGATGCCCTCATTCTCCACAGTTTGCAGCTCTCTGGGGCTCACAATGACTTTAGTGGGAAGCCCAATTCAACCGGAATCTTAAAATGAACTTTACTCATGAAAGATGTGATGTCAAAAGTATGTACAGTGCCGAGCACAATGTCTCTGTGGCGCAATCGGCCAGCGCGCTCGGCTGTTAACCGAGAGGTTGGTGGTTCGAGCCCACCCAGGGACGGTAGGCCATTTACCTCTTATTTTGGATGGCCACTGATTGTACTCCTCTTGATTCAAAGAATTGGCGTGACGCGATATTGGAACACAGATTGTGGTGTTGTGGCCTGGCTGGCCAAAAAGCATGTCTGCACAGCGGACAAGTCAGGTACTGAATTCCGAAAAAGTCTTTTTTTAGCAGTTGCATTTCATGTGCTTTATGCTCATGAAAAGATCATTCCAGTGCAGTCGGAACCCATTGGACTAAAAGTAACCCAGGTAAACTAACTGTAAAAGCGCAACATAAAGACCATTTTCAACTGTCGTTGAAACTGTCGTTGGTAGAGCATTGCCAATTGAATCCATGCTTCGTGGGGTTTTGCCAAAAGACACTGCAAGGTGAACGTATGAGCTAATTTGGAAACTGCAAAATGGGAAATCGGCCCACTTCTTGGTATTAACTCATTCAACGATGGGAACGTGTGCTCAGTCTCGTGGCGCTCTGGCTTAGTTGGTCAAAGCGCCTGTCTTGTAAACAGGAGATCCTGGGTTCAAATCCCAGCAGTGCCTTTTCAGTAGTTGTTCTGAAAAACTGTGCATGCTCAGAAATTGAGGACGGAGAGATGAAACATTAGACAGCAAACCTATGACGTTCCCATGTCAATGCACTTAACTCCAGACAAAAGAAGAAGCCCGAACTGAGCTTTTATAACCTTGCGTGATTAAGTGGGGAAGGTGATCCAATGTTCATTTAATGGGTGCACAATATGACAGCTGATGGGAACCGTTTAGGATGCACCAAGAAGAGGGGAATTAGCTCAAATGGTAGAGCGCTCGCTTAGCATGCGAGAGGTAGAGGGATCGATGCCCTCATTCTCCACAGTTTGTAGCTGTCTCGGTCTCACGATGTCTTTAGCAAGAAGCCCAAGGCAGCCAGGATTCCAAAAATCAATTTGACTCATGAAAGTTTTGATGTTCAAAGTATGTACAGTGATCAACACTGTGTCTCTGTGGCGCAATCGGCCAGCGCGTTCGGCTGTTAACCGAGAGGTTGGTGGTTCGAGCCCACCCAGGGACGGTAGGCCATTTCCCTCTTATTTTGGATGGCCACTGATTGTACTCCTCTTGATTCAAAGAATTGGCGTGACGGGATATTGGTACACAGATTGTGGTGTGTTGGCCTGGCTGAGCAAAGAGCATGTCTGCAGAGCAGACAATTTCATTTGTTGAATTCCCAAAGTGTCTTTTTTAGCAGTTGCATTTCATGCGCTTTATGCTCATGAACAGATAATTCCAATGCAGTCGGAACCGATCGGACTAAAAGTAATCCAGGAAAACTAACTGCAAAAACGCAACATCAAGACCATTGTCCACTGTAGTTGATAGAGTATTGCCAATTGAACCCTTGCTTCTTGGGGTTTAGCCATAAGACACTGCAAGGTGAACGTATGAGCTAATTTGGAAACTGCAAAATGGGAAATCGGCCCACTTCTTGGTATTAACTCACTCAACGATGGGAACGTGTGCTCAGTCTTGTGGCGCTGTGGCTTAGTTGGTCAAAGCGCCTGTCTAGTAAACAGGAGATCCTGGGTTCAAATCCCAGCAGTGCCTTTTCAGTAGTCGTTCTGAAAACTGCGCGCGCTCTTAACTTGAGGAAGCCAATAGGAAACGTCAGACAGCAAACAAATGACATTCTCATGTCGATGCTCTGCACTTACCTCCGGACAAAACACCTTTTATAACCTTGCGTGATGAAGTGGGCCAAGTGGGCCAGGGGACCCACTCATCATTTAATGGGTGCACAATATGACAGCTGACGGTAACCATTTTGGATGCACCAACCAGAGGGGAATTAGCTCAAATGGTAGAGCGCTCGCTTAGCATGCGAGAGGTAGAGGGATCGATGCCGTCATTCTCCACAGTTTGCAGCTCTCTGGGGCTCACAATGACTTTAGTGGGAAGCCCAATTCAACCGGAATCTTAAAATGAACTTTACTCATGAAAGATGTGATGTCAAAAGTATGTACAGTGCCAAGCACAATGTCTCTGTGGCGCAATCGGCCAGCGCGCTCGGCTGTTAACCGAGAGGTTGGTGGTTCGAGCCCACCCAGGGACGGTAGGCCATTTCCCTCTTATTTTGGATGGCCACTGATTGTACTCCTCTTGATTCAAAGAATTGGCGTGACGCGCTATTGGAACACAGATTGTGGTGTTGTGGCCTGGCTGGCCAAAAAGCATGTCTGCACAGCGGACAAGTCAGGTACTGAATTCCGAAAAAGTCTTTTTTTAGCAGTTGCATTTCATGTGCTTTATGCTCATGAAAAGATCATTCCAGTGCATTGGACTAAAAGTAACCCAGGTAAACTAACTGTAAAAGCGCAACATCAAGACCATTTTCAACTGTCGTTGATAGAGCATTGCCAATTGAATCCATGCTTCGTGGGGTTTTGCCAAAAGACACTGCAAGGTGAACGTATGAGCTAATTTGGAAACTGCAAAATGGGAAATCGGCCCACTTCTTGGTATTAACTCATTTAACGATGGGAACGTGTGCTCAGTCTCGTGGCGCTGTGGCTTAGTTGGTCAAAGCGCCTGTCTTGTAAACAGGAGATCCTGGGTTCAAATCCCAGCAGTGCCTTTTCAGTAGTTGTTCTGAAAAACTGTGCATGCTCAGAAATTGAGGACGGAGAGATGAAACATTAGACAGCAAACCTATGACGTTCCCATGTCAATGCACTTAACTCCAGACAAAAGAAGAAGCCCGAACTGAGCTTTTATAACCTTGCGTGATTAAGTGGGGAAGGCGATCCAATGTTCATTTAATGGGTGTACAAAAAGACAGCTGATGGGAACCTTTTAGGATGCACCAAGAAGAGGGGAATTAGCTCAAATGGTAGAGCGCTCGCTTAGCATGCGAGAGGTAGAGGGATCAATGCCCTCATTCTCCACAGTTTGTAGCTGTCTCGGTCTCACGATGTCTTTAGCAAGAAGCCCAAGGCAGCCAGGATTCCAAAAATCAATTTGACTCATGAAAGTTTTGATGTTCAAAGTATGTACAGTGATCAACACTGTGTCTCTGTGGCGCAATCGGCCAGCGCGTTCGGCTGTTAACCGAGAGGTTGGTGGTTCGAGCCCACCCAGGGACGGTAGGCCATTCCCCTCTTATTTTGGATGGCCACTGATTGTACTCCTCTTGATTCAAAGAATTGGCGTGACGGGATATTGGTACACAGATTGTGGTGTGTTGGCCTGGCTGAGCAAAGAGCATGTCTGCAGAGCAGACAATTTCATTTGTTGAATTCCCAAAGTGTCTTTTTTAGCAGTTGCATTTCATGCGCTTTATGCTCATGAACAGATAATTCCAATGCAGTCGGAACCGATCGGACTAAAAGTAATCCAGCAAAACTAACTGCAAAAACGCAACATCAAGACCATTGTCCACTGTAGTTGATAGAGTATTGCCAATTGAACCCTTGCTTCTTGGGGTTTTGCCATAAGACACTGCAAGGTGAACGTATGAGCTAATTTGGAAACTGCAAAATGGGAAATCGGCCCACTTCTTGGTATTAACTCACTCAACGATGGGAACGTGTGCTCAGTCTTGTGGCGCTGTGGCTTAGTTGGTCAAAGCGCCTGTCTAGTAAACAGGAGATCCTGGGTTCAAATCCCAGCAGTGCCTTTTCAGTAGTCGTTCTGAAAACTGCGCGCGCTCTTAACTTGAGGAAGCCAATAGGAAACGTCAGACAGCAAACAAATGACATTCTCATGTCGATGCTCTGCACTTACCTCCGGACAAAACACCTTTTATAACCTTGCATGATGAAGTGGGCCAAGTGGGCCAGGGGACCCACTGATCATTTAATGGGTGCACAATATGACAGCTGACGGTAACCATTTTGGATGCACCAAGCAGAGGGGAATTAGCTCAAATGGTAGAGCGCTCGCTTAGCATGCGAGAGGTAGAGGGATCGATGCCCTCATTCTCCACAGTGTGCAGCTCTCTGCGGCTCACAATGACTTTAGTGGGAAGCCAAATTCAACCGGAATCTTAAAATGAACTTTACTCATGAAAGATGTGATGTGAAAAGTATGTACAGTGCCAAGCACAATGTCTCTGTGGCGCAATCGGCCAGCGCGCTCGGCTGTTAACCGAGAGGTTGGTGGTTCGAGCCCACCCAGGGACGGTAGGCCATTTCCCTCTTATTTTGGATGGCCACTGATTGTACTCCTCTTGATTCAAAGAATTGGCGTGACGCGCTATTGGAACACAGATTGTGGTGTTGTGGCCTGGCTGGCCAAAAAGCATGTCTGCACAGCGGACAAGTCAGGTACTGAATTCCGAAAAAGTCTTTTTTTAGCAGTTGCATTTCATGTGCTTTATGCTCATGAAAAGATCATTCCAGTGCATTGGACTAAAAGTAACCCAGGTAAACTAACTGTAAAAGCGCAACATCAAGACCATTTTCAACTGTCGTTGGTAGAGCATTGCCAATTGAATCCATGCTTCGTGGGGTTTTGCCAAAAGACACTGCAAGGTGAACGTATGAGCTAATTTGGAAACTGCAAAATGGGAAATCGGCCCACTTCTTGGTATTAACTCATTCAACGATGGGAACGTGTGCTCAGTCTCGTGGCGCTGTGGCTTAGTTGGTCAAAGCGCCTGTCTTGTAAACAGGAGATCCTCGGTTCAAATCCCAGCAGTGCCTTTTCAGTAGTTGTTCTGAAAAACTGTGCATGCTCAGAAATTGAGGACGGAGAGATGAAACATTAGACAGCAAACCTATGACGTTCCCATGTCAATGCACTTAACTCCAGACAAAAGAAGAAGCCCGAACTGAGCGTTTATAACCTTGCGTGATTAAGTGGGGAAGGCGATCCAATGTTCATTTAATGGGTGTACAAAAAGACAGCTGATGGGAACCTTTTAGGATGCACCAAGAAGAGGGGAATTAGCTCAAATGGTAGAATGCTCGCTTAGCATGTGAGAGGTAGAGGGATCGATGCCCTCATTCTCCACAGTTTGTAGCTGTCTCGGTCTCACGATGTCTTTAGCAAGAAGCCCAAGGCAGCCAGGATTCCAAAAATCAATTTGACTCATGAAAGTTTTGATGTTCAAAGTATGTACAGTGATCAACACTGTGTCTCTGTGGCGCAATCGGCCAGCGCGTTCGGCTGTTAACCGAGAGGTTGGTGGTTCGAGCCCACCCAGGGACGGTAGGCCATTTCCCTCTTGTTTTGGATGGCCACTGATTGTACTCCTCTTGATTCAAAGAATTGGCGTGACGGGATATTGGTACACAGATTGTGGTGTGTTGGCCTGGCTGAGCAAAGAGCATGTCTGCAGAGCAGACAATTTCATTTGTTGAATTCCCAAAGTGTCTTTTTTTAGCAGTTGCATTTCATGCGCTTTATGCTCATGAACAGATAATTCCAATGCAGTCGGAACCGATCGGACTAAAAGTAATCCAGCAAAACTAACTGCAAAAACGCAACATCAAGACCATTGTCCACTGTAGTTGATAGAGTATTGCCAATTGAACCCTTGCTTCTTGGGGTTTTGCCATAAGACACTGCAAGGTGAACGTATGAGCTAATTTGGAAACTGCAAAATGGGAAATCGGCCCACTTCTTGGTATTAACTCACTCAACGATGGGAACGTGTGCTCAGTCTTGTGGCGCTGTGGCTTAGTTGGTCAAAGCGCCTGTCTAGTAAACAGGAGATCCTGGGTTCAAATCCCAGCAGTGCCTTTTCAGTAGTCGTTCTGAAAACTGCGCGCGCTCTTAACTTGAGGAAGCCAATAGGAAACGTCAGACAGCAAACAAATGACATTCTCATGTCGATGCTCTGCACTTACCTCCGGACAAAACACCTTTTATAACCTTGCGTGATGAAGTGGGCCAAGTGGGCCAGGGGACCCACTCATCATTTAATGGGTGCACAATATGACAGCTGACGGTAACCATTTTGGATGCACCAACCAGAGGGGAATTAGCTCAAATGGTAGAGCGCTCGCTTAGCATGCGAGAGGTAGAGGGATCGATGCCCTCATTCTCCACAGTTTGCAGCTCTCTGGGGCTCACAATGACTTTAGTGGGAAGCCCAATTCAACCGGAATCTTAAAATGAACTTTACTCATGAAAGATGTGATGTGAAAAGTATGTACAGTGCCAAGCACAATGTCTCTGTGGCGCAATTGGCCAGCGCGCTCGGCTGTTAACCGAGAGGTTGGTGGTTCGAGCCCACCCAGGGACGGTAGGCCATTTCCCTCTTATTTTGGATGGCCACTGATTGTACTCCTCTTGATTCAAAGAATTGGCGTGACGCGCTATTGGAACACAGATTGTGGTGTTGTGGCCTGGCTGGCCAAAAAGCATGTCTGCACAGCGGACAAGTCAGGTACTGAATTCCGAAAAAGTCTTTTTTTAGCAGTTGCATTTCATGTGCTTTATGCTCATGAAAAGATCATTCCAGTGCATTGGACTAAAAGTAACCCAGGTAAACTAACTGTAAAAGCGCAACATCAAGACCATTTTCAACTGTCGTTGATAGAGCATTGCCAATTGAATCCATGCTTCGTGGGGTTTTGCCAAAAGACACTGCAAGGTGAACGTATGAGCTAATTTGGAAACTGCAAAATGGGAAATCGGCCCACTTCTTGGTATTAACTCATTCAACGATGGGAACGTGTGCTCAGTCTCGTGGCGCTGTGGCTTAGTTGGTCAAAGCGCCTGTCTTGTAAACAGGAGATCCTGGGTTCAAATCCCAGCAGTGCCTTTTCAGTAGTTGTTCTGAAAAACTGTGCATGCTCAGAAATTGAGGACGGAGAGATGAAACATTAGACAGCAAACCTATGACGTTCCCATGTCAATGCACTTAACTCCAGACAAAAGAAGAAGCCCGAACTGAGCTTTTATAACCTTGCGTGATTAAGTGGGGAAGGCGATCCAATGTTCATTTAATGGGTGTACAAAAAGACAGCTGATGGGAACCTTTTAGGATGCACCAAGAAGAGGGGAATTAGCTCAAATGGTAGAGCGCTCGCTTAGCATGCGAGAGGTAGAGGGATCAATGCCCTCATTCTCCACAGTTTGTAGCTGTCTCGGTCTCACGATGTCTTTAGCAAGAAGCCCAAGGCAGCCAGGATTCCAAAAATCAATTTGACTCATGAAAGTTTTGATGTTCAAAGTATGTACAGTGATCAACACTGTGTCTCTGTGGCGCAATCGGCCAGCGCGTTCGGCTGTTAACCGAGAGGTTGGTGGTTTGAGCCCATCCAGGGACGGTAGGCCATTCCCCTCTTATTTTGGATGGCCACTGATTGTACTCCTCTTGATTCAAAGAATTGGCGTGACGGGATATTGGTACACAGATTGTGGTGTGTTGGCCTGGCTGAGCAAAGAGCATGTCTGCAGAGCAGACAATTTCATTTGTTGAATTCCCAAAGTGTCTTTTTTAGCAGTTGCATTTCATGCGCTTTATGCTCATGAACAGATAATTCCAATGCAGTCGGAACCGATCGGACTAAAAGTAATCCAGCAAAACTAACTGCAAAAACGCAACATCAAGACCATTGTCCACTGTAGTTGATAGAGTATTGCCAATTGAACCCTTGCTTCTTGGGGTTTAGCCATAAGACACTGCAAGGTGAACGTATGAGCTAATTTGGAAACTGCAAAATGGGAAATCGGCCCACTTCTTGGTATTAACTCACTCAACGATGGGAACGTGTGCTCAGTCTTGTGGCGCTGTGGCTTAGTTGGTCAAAGCGCCTGTCTAGTAAACAGGAGATCCTGGGTTCAAATCCCAGCAGTGCCTTTTCAGTAGTCGTTCTGAAAACTGCGCGCGCTCTTAACTTGAGGAAGCCAATAGGAAACGTCAGACAGCAAACAAATGACATTCTCATGTCGATGCTCTGCACTTACCTCCGGACAAAACACCTTTTATAACCTTGCGTGATGAAGTGGGCCAAGTGGGCCAGGGGACCCACTGATCATTTAATGGGTGCACAATATGACAGCTGACGGTAACCATTTTGGATGCACCAACCAGAGGGGAATTAGCTCAAATGGTAGAGCGCTCGCTTAGCATGCGAGAAGTAGAGGGATCGATGCCCTCATTCTCCACAGTTTGCAGCTCTCTGGGGCTCACAATGACTTTAGTGGGAAGCCCAATTCAACCGGAATCTTAAAATGAACTTTACTCATGAAAGATGTGATGTCAAAACTATGTACAGTGCCAAGCACAATGTCTCTGTGGCGCAATCGGCCAGCGCGCTCGGCTGTTAACCGAGAGGTTGGTGGTTCGAGCCCACCCAGGGACGGTAGGCCATTTACCTCTTATTTTGGATGGCCACTGATTGTACTCCTCTTGATTCAAAGAATTGGCGTGACGCGATATTGGAACACAGATTGTGGTGTTGTGGCCTGGCTGGCCAAAAAGCATGTCTGCACAGCGGACAAGTCAGGTACTGAATTCCGAAAAAGTCTTTTTTTAGCAGTTGCATTTCATGTGCTTTATGCTCATGAAAAGATCATTCCAGTGCAGTCGGAACCCATTGGACTAAAAGTAACCCAGGTAAACTAACTGTAAAAGCGCAACATAAAGACCATTTTCAACTGTCGTTGAAACTGTCGTTGGTAGAGCATTGCCAATTGAATCCATGCTTCGTGGGGTTTTGCCAAAAGACACTGCAAGGTGAACGTATGAGCTAATTTGGAAACTGCAAAATGGGAAATCGGCCCACTTCTTGGTATTAACTCATTCAACGATGGGAACGTGTGCTCAGTCTCGTGGCGCTGTGGCTTAGTTGGTCAAAGCGCCTGTCTTGTAAACAGGAGATCCTCGGTTCAAATCCCAGCAGTGCCTTTTCAGTAGTTGTTCTGAAAAACTGTGCATGCTCAGAAATTGAGGACGGAGAGATGAAACATTAGACAGCAAACCTATGACGTTCCCATGTCAATGCACTTAACTCCAGACAAAAGAAGAAGCCCGAACTGAGCGTTTATAACCTTGCGTGATTAAGTGGGGAAGGCGATCCAATGTTCATTTAATGGGTGTACAAAAAGACAGCTGATGGGAACCTTTTAGGAGGCACCAAGAAGAGGGGAATTAGCTCAAATGGTAGAATGCTCGCTTAGCATGTGAGAGGTAGAGGGATCGATGCCCTCATTCTCCACAGTTTGTAGCTGTCTCGGTCTCACGATGTCTTTAGCAAGAAGCCCAAGGCAGCCAGGATTCCAAAAATCAATTTGACTCATGAAAGTTTTGATGTTCAAAGTATGTACAGTGATCAACACTGTGTCTCTGTGGCGCAATCGGCCAGCGCGTTCGGCTGTTAACCGAGAGGTTGGTGGTTCGAGCCCACCCAGGGACGGTAGGCCATTCCCCTCTTATTTTGGATGGCCACTGATTGTACTCCTCTTGATTCAAAGAATTGGCGTGACGGGATATTGGTACACAGATTGTGGTGTGTTGGCCTGGCTGAGCAAAGAGCATGTCTGCAGAGCAGACAATTTCATTTGTTGAATTCCCAAAGTGTCTTTTTTTAGCAGTTGCATTTCATGCGCTTTATGCTCATGAACAGATAATTCCAATGCAGTCGGAACCGATCGGACTAAAAGTAATCCAGCAAAACTAACTGCAAAAACGCAACATCAAGACCATTGTCCACTGTAGTTGATAGAGTATTGCCAATTGAACCCTTGCTTCTTGGGGTTTTGCCATAAGACACTGCAAGGTGAACGTATGAGCTAATTTGGAAACTGCAAAATGGGAAATCGGCCCACTTCTTGGTATTAACTCACTCAACGATGGGAACGTGTGCTCAGTCTTGTGGCGCTGTGGCTTAGTTGGTCAAAGCGCCTGTCTAGTAAACAGGAGATCCTGGGTTCAAATCCCAGCAGTGCCTTTTCAGTAGTCGTTCTGAAAACTGCGCGCGCTCTTAACTTGAGGAAGCCAATAGGAAACGTCAGACAGCAAACAAATGACATTCTCATGTCGATGCTCTGCACTTACCTCCGGACAAAACACCTTTTATAACCTTGCGTGATGAAGTGGGCCAAGTGGGCCAGGGGACCCACTCATCATTTAATGGGTGCACAATATGACAGCTGACGGTAACCATTTTGGATGCACCAACCAGAGGGGAATTAGCTCAAATGGTAGAGCGCTCGCTTAGCATGCGAGAGGTAGAGGGATCGATGCCCTCATTCTCCACAGTTTGCAGCTCTCTGGGGCTCACAATGACTTTAGTGGGAAGCCCAATTCAACCGGAATCTTAAAATGAACTTTACTCATGAAAGATGTGATGTGAAAAGTATGTACAGTGCCAAGCACAATGTCTCTGTGGCGCAATCGGCCAGCGCGCTCGGCTGTTAACCGAGAGGTTGGTGGTTCGAGCCTACCCAGGGACGGTAGGCCATTTCCCTCTTATTTTGGATGGCCACTGATTGTACTCCTCTTGATTCAAAGAATTGGCGTGACGCGCTATTGGAACACAGATTGTGGTGTTGTGGCCTGGCTGGCCAAAAAGCATGTCTGCACAGCGGACAAGTCAGGTACTGAATTCCGAAAAAGTCTTTTTTTAGCAGTTGCATTTCATGTGCTTTATGCTCATGAAAAGATCATTCCAGTGCAGTCGGAACCCATTGGACTAAAAGTAACCCAGGTAAACTAACTGTAAAAGCGCAACATCAAGACCATTTTCAACTGTCGTTGATAGAGCATTGCCAATTGAATCCATGCTTCGTGGGGTTTTGCCAAAAGACACTGCAAGGTGAACGTATGAGCTAATTTGGAAACTGCAAAATGGGAAATCGGCCCACTTCTTGGTATTAACTCATTCAACGATGGGAACGTGTGCTCAGTCTCGTGGTGCTGTGGCTTAGTTGGTCAAAGCGCCTGTCTTGTAAACAGGAGATCCTGGGTTCAAATCCCAGCAGTGCCTTTTCAGTAGTTGTTCTGAAAAACTGTGCATGCTCAGAAATTGAGGACGGAGAGATGAAACATTAGACAGCAAACCTATGACGTTCCCATGTCAATGCACTTAAAGGAATAGGCCACCGTTTTTACATACTAAAATATGTTCTTACCTCACTTTAGTCGAGTTAATATATCCCCGTCTGGTCTTTGTCCGTGCGCTCTGCCAGGCAAACGGAGCACATACGCAGCCTCTCCCACATGTCACATAGCTCCAAAAAAGCTCACGATAGAAGCTACCAAGCTCTTCCACGTGTTCCCTATTTAAATAAAGTTACGTGAAGTGTTTTCATGCGAAGTATATTTACACAGAAATGTAGCATGTCGATTTTATAAGCAGATAAAAAGGGGGACTATATTGTAAGGCGTAATGATACAAGGAGCAAAACGTCCGCGCAGTAACTCCTAAAGGTTATTGACGGAAGTGAGCGGGGGAAGTCTTTAGGAATTACTGCGCGGACGTTTTGCTCCTCGTATCATTACGCCTCACAATATAGTCCCCCTTTTTATTTGCTTATAAAATCGACATGTTACATTTCTGTGTAAATATACTTCGCATGAAAACACTTCACGTAACTTTATTTAAATAGGGAACACGTGGAAGAGCTTGGTAGCTTCTATCGTGAGCTTTTTCGGAGCTATGTGACATGTGGGAGAGGCTGCGTATGTGCTCCGTTTGCCTGGCAGAGCGCACGGACAAAGACCAGACGGGGATATATTAACTAGGCTAAAGTGAGGTAAGAACATATCTCGGTATGTAAAAACGGTGGCCTATTCCTTTAACTCCAGACAAAAGAAGAAGCCCGAACTGAGCGTTTATAACCTTGCGTGATTAAGTGGGGAAGGCGATCCAATGTTCATTTAATGGGTGTACAAAAAGACAGCTGATGGGAACCTTTTAGGATGCACCAAGAAGAGGGGAATTAGCTCAAATGGTAGAGCGCTCGCTTAGCATGCGAGAGGTAGAGGGATCGATGCCCTCATTCTCCACAGTTTGTAGCTGTCTCGGTCTCACGATGTCTTTAGCAAGAAGCCCAAGGCAGCCAGGATTCCAAAAATCAATTTGACTCATGAAAGTTTTGATGTTCAAAGTATGTACAGTGATCAACACTGTGTCTCTGTGGCGCAATCGGCCAGCGCGTTCGGCTGTTAACCGAGAGGTTGGTGGTTCGAGCCCACCCAGGGACGGTAGGCCATTTCCCTCTTATTTTGGATGGCCACTGATTGTACTCCTCTTGATTCAAAGAATTGGCGTGACGGGATATTGGTACACAGATTGTGGTGTGTTGGCCTGGCTGAGCAAAGAGCATGTCTGCAGAGCAGACAATTTCATTTGTTGAATTCCCAAAGTGTCTTTTTTAGCAGTTGCATTTCATGCGCTTTATGCTCATGAACAGATAATTCCAATGCAGTCGGAACCGATCGGACTAAAAGTAATCCAGGAAAACTAACTGCAAAAACGCAACATCAAGACCATTGTCCACTGTAGTTGATAGAGTATTGCCAATTGAACCCTTGCTTCTTGGGGTTTAGCCATAAGACACTGCAAGGTGAACGTATGAGCTAATTTGGAAACTGCAAAATGGGAAATCGGCCCACTTCTTGGTATTAACTCACTCAACGATGGGAACGTGTGCTCAGTCTTGTGGCGCTGTGGCTTAGTTGGTCAAAGCGCCTGTCTAGTAAACAGGAGATCCTGGGTTCAAATCCCAGCAGTGCCTTTTCAGTAGTCGTTCTGAAAACTGCGCGCGCTCTTAACTTGAGGAAGCCAATAGGAAACGTCAGACAGCAAACAAATGACATTCTCATGTCGATGCTCTGCACTTACCTCCGGACAAAACACCTTTTATAACCTTGCGTGATGAAGTGGGCCAAGTGGGCCAGGGGACCCACTCATCATTTAATGGGTGCACAATATGACAGCTGACGGTAACCATTTTGGATGCACCAACCAGAGGGGAATTAGCTCAAATGGTAGAGCGCTCGCTTAGCATGCGAGAGGTAGAGGGATCGATGCCGTCATTCTCCACAGTTTGCAGCTCTCTGGGGCTCACAATGACTTTAGTGGGAAGCCCAATTCAACCGGAATCTTAAAATGAACTTTACTCATGAAAGATGTGATGTCAAAAGTATGTACAGTGCCAAGCACAATGTCTCTGTGGCGCAATCGGCCAGCGCGCTCGGCTGTTAACCGAGAGGTTGGTGGTTCGAGCCCACCCAGGGACGGTAGGCCATTTCCCTCTTATTTTGGATGGCCACTGATTGTACTCCTCTTGATTCAAAGAATTGGCGTGACGCGCTATTGGAACACAGATTGTGGTGTTGTGGCCTGGCTGGCCAAAAAGCATGTCTGCACAGCGGACAAGTCAGGTACTGAATTCCGAAAAAGTCTTTTTTTAGCAGTTGCATTTCATGTGCTTTATGCTCATGAAAAGATCATTCCAGTGCATTGGACTAAAAGTAACCCAGGTAAACTAACTGTAAAAGCGCAACATCAAGACCATTTTCAACTGTCGTTGATAGAGCATTGCCAATTGAATCCATGCTTCGTGGGGTTTTGCCAAAAGACACTGCAAGGTGAACGTATGAGCTAATTTGGAAACTGCAAAATGGGAAATCGGCCCACTTCTTGGTATTAACTCATTCAACGATGGGAACGTGTGCTCAGTCTCGTGGCGCTGTGGCTTAGTTGGTCAAAGCGCCTGTCTTGTAAACAGGAGATCCTGGGTTCAAATCCCAGCAGTGCCTTTTCAGTAGTTCTTCTGAAAAACTGTGCATGCTCAGAAATTGAGGACGGAGAGATGAAACATTAGACAGCAAACCTATGACGTTCCCATGTCAATGCACTTAACTCCAGACAAAAGAAGAAGCCCGAACTGAGCTTTTATAACCTTGCGTGATTAAGTGGGGAAGGCGATCCAATGTTCATTTAATGGGTGTACAAAAAGACAGCTGATGGGAACCTTTTAGGATGCACCAAGAAGAGGGGAATTAGCTCAAATGGTAGAGCGCTCGCTTAGCATGCGAGAGGTAGAGGGATCAATGCCCTCATTCTCCACAGTTTGTAGCTGTCTCGGTCTCACGATGTCTTTAGCAAGAAGCCCAAGGCAGCCAGGATTCCAAAAATCAATTTGACTCATGAAAGTTTTGATGATCAAAGTATGTACAGTGATCAACACTGTGTTTCTGTGGCGCAATCGGCCAGCGCGTTCGGCTGTTAACCGAGAGGTTGGTGGTTCGAGCCCACCCAGGGACGGTAGGCCATTCCCCTCTTATTTTGGATGGCCACTGATTGTACTCCTCTTGATTCAAAGAATTGGCGTGACGGGATATTGGTACACAGATTGTGGTGTGTTGGCCTGGCTGAGCAAAGAGCATGTCTGCAGAGCAGACAATTTCATTTGTTGAATTCCCAAAGTGTCTTTTTTAGCAGTTGCATTTCATGCGCTTTATGCTCATGAACAGATAATTCCAATGCAGTCGGAACCGATCGGACTAAAAGTAATCCAGCAAAACTAACTGCAAAAACGCAACATCAAGACCATTGTCCACTGTAGTTGATAGAGTATTGCCAATTGAACCCTTGCTTCTTGGGGTTTTGCCATAAGACACTGCAAGGTGAACGTATGAGCTAATTTGGAAACTGCAAAATGGGAAATCGGCCCACTTCTTGGTATTAACTCACTCAACGATGGGAACGTGTGCTCAGTCTTGTGGCGCTGTGGCTTAGTTGGTCAAAGCGCCTGTCTAGTAAACAGGAGATCCTGGGTTCAAATCCCAGCAGTGCCTTTTCAGTAGTCGTTCTGAAAACTGCGCGCGCTCTTAACTTGAGGAAGCCAATAGGAAACGTCAGACAGCAAACAAATGACATTCTCATGTCGATGCTCTGCACTTACCTCCGGACAAAACACCTTTTATAACCTTGCATGATGAAGTGGGCCAAGTGGGCCAGGGGACCCACTGATCATTTAATGGGTGCACAATATGACAGCTGACGGTAACCATTTTGGATGCACCAACCAGAGGGGAATTAGCTCAAATGGTAGAGCGCTCGCTTAGCATGCGAGAGGTAGAGGGATCGATGCCCTCATTCTCCACAGTGTGCAGCTCTCTGCGGCTCACAATGACTTTAGTGGGAAGCCAAATTCAACCGGAATCTTAAAATGAACTTTACTCATGAAAGATGTGATGTGAAAAGTATGTACAGTGCCAAGCACAATGTCTCTGTGGCGCAATCGGCCAGCGCGCTCGGCTGTTAACCGAGAGGTTGGTGGTTCGAGCCCACCCAGGGACGGTAGGCCATTTCCCTCTTATTTTGGATGGCCACTGATTGTACTCCTCTTGATTCAAAGAATTGGCGTGACGCGCTATTGGAACACAGATTGTGGTGTTGTGGCCTGGCTGGCCAAAAAGCATGTCTGCACAGCGGACAAGTCAGGTACTGAATTCCGAAAAAGTCTTTTTTTAGCATTTGCATTTCATGTGCTTTATGCTCATGAAAAGATCATTCCAGTGCATTGGACTAAAAGTAACCCAGGTAAACTAACTGTAAAAGCGCAACATCAAGACCATTTTCAACTATCGTTGGTAGAGCATTGCCAATTGAATCCATGCTTCGTGGGGTTTTGCCAAAAGACACTGCAAGGTGAACGTATGAGCTAATTTGGAAACTGCAAAATGGGAAATCGGCCCACTTCTTGGTATTAACTCATTCAACGATGGGAACGTGTGCTCAGTCTCGTGGCGCTGTGGCTTAGTTGGTCAAAGCGCCTGTCTTGTAAACAGGAGATCCTCGGTTCAAATCCCAGCAGTGCCTTTTCAGTAGTTGTTCTGAAAAACTGTGCATGCTCAGAAATTGAGGACGGAGAGATGAAACATTAGACAGCAAACCTATGACGTTCCCATGTCAATGCACTTAAAGGAATAGGCCACCGTTTTTACATACTAAAATATGTTCTTACCTCACTTTAGTCGAGTTAATATATCCCCGTCTGGTCTTTTTCCGTGCGCTCTGCCAGGCAAACGGAGCACATACGCAGCCTCTCCCACATGTCACATAGCTCCAAAAAAGCTCACGATAGAAGCTACCAAGCTCTTCCACGTGTTCCCTATTTAAATAAAGTTACGTGAAGTGTTTTCATGCGAAGTATATTTACACAGAAATGTAGCATGTCGATTTTATAAGCAGATAAAAAGGGGGACTATATTGTAAGGCGTAATGATACAAGGAGCAAAACGTCCGCGCAGTAACTCCTAAAGGTTATTGACGGAAGTGAGCGGGGGAAGTCTTTAGGAATTACTGCGCGGACGTTTTGCTCCTCGTATCATTACGCCTCACAATATAGTCCCCCTTTTTATTTGCTTATAAAATCGACATGTTACATTTCTGTGTAAATATACTTCGCATGAAAACACTTCACGTAACTTTATTTAAATAGGGAACACGTGGAAGAGCTTGTTAGCTTCTATCGTGAGCGTTTTCGGAGCTATGTGACATGTGGGAGAGGCTGCGTATGTGCTCCGTTTGCCTGGCAGAGCGCACGGACAAAGACCAGACGGGGATATATTAACTAGGCTAAAGTGAGGTAAGAACATATCTCGGTATGTAAAAACGGTGGCCTATTCCTTTAACTCCAGACAAAAGAAGAAGCCCGAACTGAGCGTTTATAACCTTGCGTGATTAAGTGGGGAAGGCGATCCAATGTTCATTTAATGGGTGTACAAAAAGACAGCTGATGGGAACCTTTTAGGATGCACCAAGAAGAGGGGAATTAGCTCAAATGGTAGAGCGCTCGCTTAGCATGCGAGAGGTAGAGGGATCGATGCCCTCATTCTCCACAGTTTGTAGCTGTCTCGGTCTCACGATGTCTTTAGCAAGAAGCCCAAGGCAGCCAGGATTCCAAAAATCAATTTGACTCATGAAAGTTTTGATGTTCAAAGTATGTACAGTGATCAACACTGTGTCTCTGTGGCGCAATCGGCCAGCGCGTTCGGCTGTTAACCGAGAGGTTGGTGGTTCGAGCCCACCCAGGGACGGTAGGCCATTTCCCTCTTATTTTGGATGGCCACTGATTGTACTCCTCTTGATTCAAAGAATTGGCGTGACGGGATATTGGTACACAGATTGTGGTGTGTTGGCCTGGCTGAGCAAAGAGCATGTCTGCAGAGCAGACAATTTCATTTGTTGAATTCCCAAAGTGTCTTTTTTAGCAGTTGCATTTCATGCGCTTTATGCTCATGAACAGATAATTCCAATGCAGTCGGAACCGATCGGACTAAAAGTAATCCAGGAAAACTAACT